>NC_081355.1:85828172-86569785 GCF_030684315.1 Stegostoma tigrinum | reverse complement strand
CAATCAGATGCCTCTGCTCCACTCGTCCACTGGACCAGATAGCTTCTAAAGACTCTCCCTTTACCAGCTCTGAAATCACATCTTTATTTAGTTTCAGTCCCTGGTCCACTCTAGCTCTTCTGTGTGTCCAGGGCAACCTACTGACCATCAAACCTCTCTTTCTAATCCCCTTATTAGCTAACTTGTTAATGGCTCTTTGTACAGGAACTAGCCTACTCTCTTCCAAATCCATTTAACCTGCCCATTTAACCCTGTGAACCATCCCATTCTATCTCTACTACTTTTTCCGTTCAAATATCCTGGTGAGTCAGCTTTTGTGCTCCTGAGATGCTGCTTGGCCTGCTGTGTTCATCCAGCCTCACATTTTATTATCCTGGTGAGTACAGTTGCTTTTCATATTCACTGACCTTACCCGAGGCACTACATTTGAATCCCTCAAATCTAGTTTCAACTTTTCCCATTGTACCAAAATTTCTCCTGGCAAAGATTATCTTGTTATCATATCAGTTTGGTGGCAGCCTTAGATACTATTGAGTACAGTATTCTCCTCCAATGCTTCTAAGCACCATCCAGCTGGGTGGATATCATCTGCCATGTTCTAAGCGGAGTTCTTTCATCAAATGCAATAGCTTCACATCCCATTCCTACACTGCCACCTCTGGTGTTTCCCAAGGGAATATCTATGGCTCCCTCTGATTCTTAATCTACATGCTGAATCTCAGTGACATTATCCAAAAGCACAGCATTAGTTTTTACATGAACCTTAACAACAAACAACCCTAACTCTCAGCCACTTCTCTTGATTCCTCCACTGTTGCTAAATTATCAGACGGCTTGACCAAAATTCAGTACTAAATCAATAGAAACTTCTTACTAAAAAAAAAATTGGGAAATCAATTTCTGCCACAAATTCTGTTCCCTAGGTACAAATTCTACTCTTTTTCCCTTGCAACTGCACCAGACCATTCACAAATTTGGTATCGCAGCTGAGTTGGGTTTCAAATCTCACATCAGTGCCATCAGTAGGACTGCATAATTTCAAGTGTGACCTTGCTTTGCTTATCTCCTGCCCCATCTTACCAGCTAACAAAATCCTCATCCGTGTCTTTGATACTTCTTAATTTGACAATTTTATAGAACTCCTGTTTTAGTAAGGAACATCACTGGCTGGGCCAGCATTTATTGCCCTTAAACTAAGTAGCTTGATAGGCCACTTCAGAGGGTAGTTAAGAATCAACCAAATTGTTCAGGATCTGGATTTATATGTAGGCCAAACTGGGTAAGGACAACACATTTCCCTAGGTAAAGGGCACTAGTACAGCAGATGGTTTTTTACAACAATAGCTACATTGCCATTAGCCAATGATATTTGTTGTCATTAGATTACTTATAATTTCAGATTAGCAACACATATTCTACCTTCGTCAAGTTTGACGTCACCCAAAATTCACCTGCCCATTTTCTTACTCATACTCAGTTGCTGCAGTGCGTGCTGAAACACAATGGTTTAAGAAATACCTAGATTTTTGGATGGTATAATTTCAGAATAAGTGGCCACACATTTAAGACTGAATTGAGGCAGAATTTCCTGTCAAAAAGGGTAGTGAATCTGTGGAATCCTTTAGCACAGAGGGCTGTAAAAGTTGGGTGTTTAAGAATATTCAAGGCTGAGACAGACAGGCGTTTTATCAGTAAGGGAATCAAAGGTTATTCGGAAAAGGCAGGAAAGTGGAGTTGAGGATTACCAGATCAATACTGAACAATGGAAGCAGACTTAATGGGCTGAATGGCCAACTTGTGCTCCTACGTCTTATAATCTTATTTTAAATTCTCATGCTGGTTTTTAAAATCTCTCCATGTCCTCGCCCTTCCTCATGTCTAATTTTCTGTAGCCCTCAACCCTCCCAGATATCTGTGCTGCTCTAATTCTGACCATAGCCTTCTCCAATTCTGAGTGCTGCAAACAATTTAGGAAAAAGAAATTGAGCAGCAAAAAGACTCTCTCTCACTCTGAATGCTAGAATTCCAATCACCCTCAATAAACATCAGGATTATGGAATCTTAACAAATCAGTAAAAGTAAGGATCGTGAATGTGACTGTTCATTTGCCAACATCAACACTATTGGTAACCTCTTTTGCGATAGACAGCTGTTCAACTATCCACTCTTCACAAACAATGCATAGTTTGATCAATTTTTTTCCTTAACTTTTTTCTTTCTGGATTTCTCATTTCTATTCTGTAGGTCTGCACGTTGTGTTACTAATTTGTCTGGCATCCTTTTGTTAAATCAAGAAAGCCTGATTAAATTGGCTTCTTTTAAAACAGAAGTTTAGTGGCATCTTGAGCCAAGGCATCTACAAGGGAAGGGATCTTTTTCAAATTGACATTGTATCCAGTGGAGAAATGGTTGAATAAAGAAGGGGATCCAGTTCATCTTTCCTCACCTGGGAGATTAAAAAGTTTGGAATATCCTGTATGTAACCATAATGAAATAGGGAGGCTTGACTGGGGTCTGGATATAACAGATGGTTGTGACATGGTGAAAAGCTCACCAGAAGGGTGAGAGTTCAGGTCTTCCCACAGAGGTTGAAACTGAAAAAAATCTACATTATTACATCACTGAAGTATCAACCAAGTGTTCCACTTTTGGAGGTGGCAGCTTTCATATGAGGCTGTAAACCACGTTGGATGGACATAAGTGGTCCTATGACACTATTCTGAAATAACAGCAGGGAGTTATCCACTGCGCTTTTGGTCTACGTTCATCTCATAATGAACATCACTCAAACAACATTAACTCCTCATTATCTCATTGCCCGGTGATGGCAGTTTTCTGAATGCAAATTGACTGTTGCTTTTCTTTACACTCCAACAGCGATTGCACTTCTACAAGTACTCATTTGGCAGTAAGTCACTTTGGAACATCCTGAAGTTTTGAAAGGTACTGTAGAAAAGCAAGGTTTTTTTTATTGCTTCACCAATGCAGATTTTTTACTCAGCTGATCCTGATGACTTTAAGAGTCAACCATGTAGTCTGGATTGGAGTCAGGTGCAGCACACAGAGTGGTAGGGCATCTTGAGATAAACAGTATACAAACACAAATCTTTCTTCCTTTCTAGTGAAGGAGAATTATTCGACTTAAAATACGCTCACTAGAAATCCTGTCATTATTAGGAGACAAAAATTCTGCTTCAATCTTAAATATTACATTGAAACATACATTTAAACTAATTCAGAACCCGGTCAGTCTAAGAAAGAAGATTTCTAAAGACTATACGTTGATGCTTATTATCATGATGTCCAGTTTTTGTGTTTCTTTGGGAGAAAGACTATGTTTAGTTAACATATTATCAAATATAATGAAATGCTCCTGGGTTTTTCAGACAACCAATCAATAAGTTAAATTACTCAAATGCACTTTAACACAATCCCAAGTATATAAATTCTTAATTGAAATCCAATACTCAAGCTGAATACTCTGAATAAAATTTGTTTAAAAGCTAATGAAGCACTTTAGAACTCATTCATCCACATATATTAACACACACAATCAAAATACAAATGACTTCAAATAGTTTTGTGGCACAGAAAGAAACTGAAAACTAGACATTTAAATTATAAGTCATAACACAACGGTTGCAGCCAAAGCAATTTTAAAGAGGAAGTCTTCATTTAATTAGTCCCTGTAACAATCAAATCCTGACAAAATAAACTATTCTCTTATCTTAGTCATGGCAGAAGCAAATCATTCGAAATTGCGTCAATAGGAAAGCCACAAAAGCACCTTTGCAATCTTCAAAAAAGGATACGATTTGTCCAATTGCAGACATTTCATCCAGTCTGCATTTGCTGGACTATTTTCATGAGGTTTCCACTTGTATAATACTATGTTTCCACAATCCAAACCCACTGCAAGAATGTAGCTATTAGAGAGAAACAAAAACTACATTTCTAACAGGAAATTATGAGTTCTAATTGACATCAAATAGAATAATAACATCTGACATTCAAGTTGGTTATGTTTCTAAACTTCAAAAGATCAAAATGCTTGTCAACATGGTGCTGAGCTGTAAACTTGCATATACATCATACAGAACCAGAACCAGAAGTTATTTCTAGCTGAAATCTGGACTAGATTAAGTTGAAGTATGGTCTTTTCCAGATGGATTCATTCTTCTAGAACACTGTGGAATGATCTTGCTATGAAATGTGAACACAAAGTAGTTCTTAGAACATAGTATGCCTGAGTGAGAAGGAGAATGAAACCTGTCATGACCGGCATACCAGCTATCTTATAGTGTGATTTCCATTATTTTTTTCTTGCAGACAGCTACACTTCCAATGTGGGGCAATGATGGCAACACTGGCTGCAGAATAATTACCCATAACATTATTTTTCTAGCATGTGCCAGGTTAAGAATGCAACTAATATACCTAATAGCTGAGAGTTCTTTGTGCATTATGCGTACAAATAACTTAGCAAGTGATAGAATGAAGTTGCTTTATAAATACTAATTAGGTGCAGTGTGGGAAATGGAAAAAATGTGTAAGCAAGGGTCTTAAATTGAACTCTCATGCAAAAGGACAAAATGAAACGGGTAAATGTTATTTCAATAAGCTCTTGTACACTAAGATTTGTAAAAGAAAGACTTGGATGGGGGAAGTAAAAATAATCATCTTCATTCCTTGGTATCCAAAAAGGTCATTTATGTCCAAAATAAACTTTCTGCGAAACAGTAAGAACTGCAGATGCAGGAGTCAGAGATAACAGTGTGGAGCTGGAAGAACACAGCAGGCCAGGCAGCAAAAAAGAGCAAGAGAGTCGATGTTTCAGGCCGGGACGCTTCAAAATGTCAACTTTCCTGCTCCTTTACGCTGCCTGGCCTGCTGTGCTCCTCCAGCTCCACGCTGAGTTATCTCTATAATTGTACATTTTACTTTTATCATTGCTGATCTAATAATTTAATGCAGAATATAATCATATCAACTTTCCAACCTACCTTTCATCTAGACTTGTAACAGGGCTGAAGCTGACAGCTGTGGCTGCATCTCCTACATCCAGAACTGAGGAACATGGCCTGATAACACACTGGCTGCTTCCTTCAGTTCTTCCAGCTGAAGACACATTACCCCAAACAATGAGCTGTTATACGGATAGGGTCAGAGGGAAAACAAACTGCTTAATACAAAGGCCAGGACACAACATTTAAATCAAAATTATCAATTTGAATGAGGAAAAATTAAGACTTGAGGAATTCAAACATTAGAAAAGTCAAAGGCCAGGAAAAGAACTGATACATGTAAAACATGCAGAAGTTATCTAATATAGTATTCAGAAATGTTGTCTTCACTACAATTCATTGTTATGCAATTCAATTTCTAAAATAGTTATATTCATGAATGAAACACAGGAACATGGATGTGAGTTTGCTCGCTGAGCTGGAAGGTTAGTTTTCAGATGTTTCGTCACCATTCTAGGTAACATCATCAGTGAGCCTCTGACGAAGCGCTGATGTTATGTCCCGCTTTCTATTTATCTGGTTAGGTTTCCTTGGGTTGGTGATGTCACTTCTTGTTCTTTTTCTCAGAGGATGGTAGATTGGCTCCAAATCAATGTGTTTGTTGATGGAGTTCCGGTTGGAATGCCATGCTTCTAGGAATTCTCGTGCGTGTCTCTGTTTGGCTTGTCCTAGGATGGATGTGTTGTCCCACTCGAAGTGGTGTCCTTCCTCATCTGTAAGGATAGTAGTGATAGTGGGTCATGTCGTTTTGTGGCTAGTTGATGTTCATGTGGCTACCTTTCTGCCTGTTTATCCAATGTAGTGTTTGCCACAGTTCTTACAAGGTTTTTTTTTGTTTTACTTTATTTGGTTTGGTTTTTTTTTATTTTTTACAAAATACCTTGCAAGAACTGTGACAAACACTACATTGGACAAACAGGCAGAAAGCTAGCCATATGAACATCAACTAGCCACAAAACGACATGACCCACTATCACTAGTATCCTTACATACAGATGAGGAAGGACACCACTTCGAGTGGGACAACACATCCATCCTAGGACAAGCCAAACAGAGACACGCACGAGAATTCCTAGAAGCATGGCATTCCAACCGGAACTTCATCAACAAACACATTGATTTGGAGCCAATCTACCATCCTCTGAGAAAAAGAACAGGAAATGACCTCACCAACCCAAGGAAACCTAAACAGATAAATAGAAAGCGGGACATAACACCAGCGCTTCATTGGAGGCTCACTGACGATGTTACCTAGAATGGTGACAAAACGTCTGAAAACTAACCTTCCAGCTCAGTGAGCAAACTCACATCCAAAACCTCAACCTGAGCTACAAATCTTCTCAAAACACGCTAACACAGGAACATATAGGAATAAAAGCTTTGATTGACACTAAGGCTCCCAGAGTTCACAGTTTATTATCTATAAACTCTCAACTATCAGTAATCAACATTTGTACTCAAGTTCTATTAATAATTCACTTCAAGAAAAGGTGGTGGGACAGCACTGTTAATAACAGATGAAATGAGGACAGTTGAGAGAGATGATCTAGGCTCTGATAATGTAGAGGTAAAAAACAAGAGAAAGAAGACATTTATACGAATAGTGTACAGACCACCAAACAGTAGCCTCTATACTGTAGGAAAGGGTATAAATCAACAAATAATAAGGGCATGTAAAAAGAGGACTAAAAGTAATTATGGGTAACTTTAACTATCACATTGACTGGATTAGTCAAGTCGCAGGTGGCGTTGCGGGGCTGAGCCTGGGGTTTGTCCACTCCTGACGGCTTTGTGTTTCTTTTTTACTTTCGTTATTTTTACTTTTGCTCTATTTCTACTTTTTCCTTTTTTCTTCATTTACTTTTAAAGCCTGGAGACCGCAAGCGATGGAGGAGGCCTCCAGCAGCAACAACACCAGGACAAGTGGGACACAGCTCCACCCCAGTTCAGGGTGTCCCGGAAATCAACGAATAGTCCCGAGCTGACTTGCCCAGCCTGGACTTGTAGGCTGGGCCAAGGCTCCAGGTCTGCAGCTAGGTCCTGGTACCTGAAGGAGCATCATGGAAAGGAATAGATGGCAGATAAACAGCTTCATCTGAAAGAGTGTCGGGTGGGGAACTGGAGGTATGTAACCCATGCATCCAGCTCAGACACGGCAATCATGGGAGTGGCAATGACAGAGGCCGGTAACTGAGACGCCAGAGCCTGTTACACAGACCTAGCAGCAACTGGAGGAGCAGTGGAGGAGGAACAAGAAGAGGAGTGAATGATGAACTCTACTGCAGTAAAATCGTGCATTATATTCAGAGTTTCAAGATGGCATTGGAGCATGATGACACTTTGTGTTCAAAACACAAAAGAACATTCTTTGCTCGCTGAGCTGGAAGGTTAGTTTTCAGACGTTTCGTCACCATTCTAGGTAACATCATCAGTGAGTTGCAAACGAAGCTGCATTAGAACATTATTCCAACGAGCCACCACATACTGCAGCACAGAGGAACTATGAAGAACAGAAGAAAATCACCTATACAGCGTATTCAAAAAGAACGGGTACTCAATGAACACAGTCCGCCGATTTCTCAGCAACAAACCAAAAGAAACAGACAAAACGGGCCCAGAAACCATAACCACTCTCCTCTACAACATCAAAGACATTTCCGAAATGACTGCCAGACTAGTCGGACCTCTTGGCATCAGGGTAGCCCACAAACCCACCGACACACTAAAACAGCAGCTAATGAACTTAAAAGACCCTATACAGACAACAAGCAAAACGAAAGTCATCTACAAAATACCTTGCAAAAACTGTGACAAACACTATATTGGACAAACTGGCAGAAAGCTAGCCACCAGGATACATGAACATCAACTAGCCACAAAATGACATGACCCACTATCACTAGTATCCTTGCATACAGATGAGGAAGGATACCACTTCAATTGGGACAACACATCCATCCTAGGACAAGCCAAACAGAGACACGTACAAGAATTCCTAGAGGCATGGCATTCCAACCGGAACTCCATCAACAAACACATTGGCTCCAAATCAATCTACCATCCTCTGAGAAAAAGAACAGGAGATGACATCACCAACCCAAGGAAACCTAAACAGATAAATAGAAAGCAGGACATAACACCAGTGCTTCACTGGAGGCTCACTGATGTTGTTACCTAGAATGGTGACAAATTGTCTGGGAACGAACCTTCCAGGTCAGTGAACCAGCTTACATCCGGAACAAAATAAAGACTCACTCTTTTGTGGACCGAGAAGAGGAGAGCGTAACTGTGTTGGAGTTGGAAGGAAGACGTCGGGTTGGCTGTGCATCCTTGCAACTGGTGGATCTTAATGCTGGCTTCTGCCTAACGCTGGTTCAGGGGAGCAGCCAACCTGCAACGATGGCTGTGGCAAGTGCTAGTGCCCTGGGTCAGGAACACCATCCGCGTTTCTGTGAAGAAGGTGGATGAAGGTGCACCTGTGGACCACACCTTCTTTGTGAAGAGTGTCCTATTGGACTGTTGTGGGTTTGTTGCTGCAGACATTTACTGCCTGCAGGATTTCCCTGGAGGAGGTTTCTACGATGTAACCGTCAGAAGCGCCAAAGTTTGCGAGCACTTCCTGGAGGTTTTCAAGGAAAAAGGAGGTGAGGGCCCCCTCTCTGTCCTGACTGCCGTCCCGCTGTTCGTGATGCCGGTGCAGAGGAGCTGTATGGTCACTGTACACATGTACAACCCGCATGTGCCAGCAGCTGATGTCCTGACCTTCCTTGGAAGGTACGTGAAAGTGGAAGGAGACCCCCCAAAACATAAGGGACCCTTTTGGGATCGGGGCAAGTAAGAGGCAGGTCAGGGTGACGCTGAGGACTGGCGCGGACGGGAACATCATACACCCACCGTCCAGCTTCACGATCGGCGGGAGCAAGGGCTACCTGACCTATGCAGGGCAACCCAAAGTCTGCCATGCCCGTGGTAGGTCAGGTCACGTGGCGGCCGACTGCAGAGCCACCATCTGCAGGAACTGCAGGGAGGAGGTACGCCTTGTAAAGGATTGCCCAAAGGAAAAAAGCTGCAACCTTTGCGGGGAAGCGGGCCACATCTATAGGGCATGCCCGCGGCGGGGGACCACCTACGCCCAGGTCGCCGGCAGGGGCAATGCGGGGCAAGCTCCCCCAGAGGGGAGGAAGGCACCATGCCCCTGCAAGGATTCCCCTAGTGTGCACGAGGGCCAGGTCGTGCAGGAGGGACCAGCCCCGCAGGAAAGACCTGAGGCCAGCAAAGCACCTCTGCAGGCTCCGCTCCCCCCCCCGACAACCTGGAGTTGATGGAGGAGGCGACAGGTGACCCAGGGGAGCAGACAACAGTCCGGAAGGCGAGGAGGAAGGCGCGCCGGAGGGCCCCAGCTCCGCAACCATCAGGCGGGAAGAGGCAGCTACAGGGGGGCTATAAGAGCTCCTCTGACGAGGGGGATTCGGAGGAAGCCCACCCAAAGCAGAAGCTGAAGACTTCCACTGAAAAGGAAAGCAGCACCACGCTTCCAGGGGACGGGAGGTGTCCTGAGGTTCCCTCCGACACCCAGCTACGCGCCCCTGGGGCCCTGGAGGGCCCCCTGGAACCTGCAGGCAGGAAGCAGGAAACAACGTGCCCCCAACCTGACCCAGAGCCGGATTCTCCTGCCTCCGTACCCCCAACGGGGGGATGCCACCCAGAAGGCAGCACGGACAGTTTCCTGAGCCCGGAGGGCGTCCAGCAGTTCGCCCGGGCAATGGGCATGAAGGGACAGATGGAGGGACTGGACCTTGAACTCGGGGAGGGTACTGCGGTCACTGCCCACAATGGGGGTACGAGTTGCGAGCGTTAATGTGCGCAGCGTCAAGTCCACCGCAATATGTGTGTCCACGTTGGCCTACCTGACCACCGTCAAGGCAGACCTCCTGTTTCTGGAGTGCGGGATACCGCACCTCAGCAGGTATGGAAAATGGTCGGGCGCCTGGACCTGTGGGCCTTCGATCTCATCGGGGGGTAACAACTGTCGCTCCTCGGGCCTGGCTATTCTGCTGCGGGGGCGCAGCTTCACCATCTCTCAAGTTCAGGAGGTGGTGGTGGGGGGGGGGCGCCTCCTAGTGGCTGATGTCACCTACAGGAACGCTCCCCTGAGGCTGACCAACGTGTACGCCCAGCGGTACGGAGTGAGCAGTTGGCCGTCCTGCAGCGGCTTCCCCCCCTGCTGGCTATGTCCAGGCCGGTCATCCTAGGCAGAGACTTCAACTGCATCATCGATTCAGATGGAAGATCCGGCGTGGGGGCAGTCAACTGGATGTCACGTCCAGATTCCTGATGGGCACGGTGAAGGACGCCAAGCTGCTCAACGTCTTCAGCACCCCTGCAAACGGAGCGCAGCGGTGATACATCTGGTCATGGCCAGACGGGTCTATCCGCTCAAGGATAGACTTCCTGTTTGTGTCACGGGCATTCTCAGTCAGGTCCACCGGCGTCGAGCCGGTGTTCTTCTGATCACTGCCTCCTGCTGGCCGACTGTCACTTACAGGACGACCAGCAGGCCGGCAAAGGGACGTGGAAGCTCAACACGACTCTGTTGACCCCAGAGAACGTCGATGAGCTTAAGAGGGAGTACGCCGGTTGGAGAACTGTGAAACGCCTCTTTGAGTCTCCGTGCGACTGGTGGGAGACGGTGAAGGAGAACATCAAGAGGTTCTTTGTCCTCAAGGGTGTTCGGAAGGCGAGAGAGAGGCGGGGAAAGCTGTCGCAACTCCAGGAAAGGATGCAGAACCTGCTCCTTCTGCAGTCGATGGGGGGTCGATGTCATGGAGGTCCTCCGTGAGGTGAGGGGCCAGCAAGCCTCGCTCTTTGTCGTGGAGGCCTCCAGGATAATCTTCCGGTCCAGGGTCCACTCCGTAGAGCAGGATGAGACTTGCTTGCGTTTCTTCTTTCAGAAGGTGCACAAAGAGAGCTCTGTGCTTAGCCGGCTGAAGGAGGACGATGGCTCAGTGACGTCGTCTCGGCCCGACATTTTGAGGATCAGCAGATCCTTCTATGCTGGACTGTACGACGCGAAGCCCACGGACACCATGGCCTCCGAGTCGTTCCTGTCGTCTATCATGGAGGTCTTAGGCGACGGCACGAGGGAGTGGCTGGACCAGCCGATATCCCTGGAAGAGCTGACCAGAGCCCTCAAGTCCTTTGAGAGGAATAAGATGCTCGGGAGCGATGGCTTACCAGTCGAGCTGTATTCCGCTCTGTGGGACCTGGTCAGCCAGGACCTGCTGGAAGTGTACAATAGTGCGCTTCGGGCAGGGGAAATGTGCAAGTCCATGAGGAAGGGCATCATCACCCTCATTGACAAGAGGAAGGGGGGGTGGTGGGAAGAAATTAAGAATTGGCGTCCCATTTCACTATTGAACATGGACTACAAAATCCTGGTCAAGGTCATAGCCAACCGGGTCAGATCTGTCCTGGAGTCGGTGATTCACTCTGACCAAACCTGTGCTGTGCCGGGCAGGAAGATCGCTGAGAGACTCGCGCTCATCAGGGATACGATCGCCTACGTGCAGGACAGGAAGGTGGATAGCTGCCTCGTCAGCTTGGACCAGGAGAAGGCCTTCGACAGGGTCTCTCATGCTTACATGAGGGACGTCCTCTCCACATTGGGGTTCGGGGAGGGCATCCGCAATTGGATCCGGCTGCTCTACACCAACATCGTTAGCGCAGTCTCGATCAACGGGTGGGAATCAAACAGTTTTCCTGTCAGATCTGGAGTCAGGCAGGGCTGCCTGCTCTCTCCTGCCTTGTTCGTGTGCTGTGTGGAGCCCTTCACCGCATCCATCAGGAAGGACGTGAGCCTGAAGGGCGTGACTATCCCAGGCAGCGGAGGTCTTCAGGTCAAGACCTCCCTGTGCATGGACGATGTCGCCATCTTCTGCACCGATCGTCGGTCGGTGAGTAGGCTGTTGGACATCTGCAGCCAGTTTGAACTGGCCTCGGGTGCCAAAGTCAATAGGGGTAAGAGCGATGTCATGTTCTTCGGGAACTGGGATGACCGCTCCTTCATCCCCTTCACCGTCAGGACAGACTACCTGAAGGTGCTGGTGTTTGGTTCGGTGGAGCTGGGGCGTGCACTAAGACTTAGGAGGAGCCTATCACCAAACTGAAGCAGAAGCTGGGCAGGTGGACACTCCGGTCCCTCTCCATCACGGGTAAGAACCTGGTTGTCAGGTGCGAGGGGCTTTCAGTACTGTTGTATGTGGCGCAGGCCTGGACTATTCCCTGGACCTGCGCCGCTGCGGTCACCCGGGCCATCTTCCACTTCATTTGACGGTTGAGGATGGACCGGGTCCGCAGGGACACCATGTACAAAGACCTGGAAAATGGGGGAAAGGGCGTACTGAACGCCACCCTCGCCCTGACGGCTACCTTTGTGTGCGGCTGCATCAAGCTGTGCATAGATCCTCAGTACGCAAACACCAAGTGTCACTACTTACTGAGGTTCTACCTGTCCCCGGTGTTGCGAAGGATGGGCCTGGCTTCGTTGCCGCGGAATGCTCCGAGTAGTTGGACCGTCCCGTACCACCTGCCCTTCGTGGAGGAATTTTTGAAAGAAAACACCTTTGAACACAAGGCCATCAGGCAGTGGTCAGCACGTAGTATTCTCGAGACCCGTCGGGAAAAGGAGAGGGTGGATCCCGTCGTGTGGTTCCCCATGCAGACTGCCAAAGTCATTTGGCAGAATGCCTCATCGCCAGAACTTTCAAACAAGCACAAGGACATTGCTTGGCCGGCAGTGAGAGGGGCTCTGCCAGTGAGATCCTTTATGCACGGCCGGAATCTCTGCGCCACCGCACGCTGCCATCGAGGCGGCTGCGGGGGGGACAAGACTGTCGATCACCTCCTTCTGGAGTGTGCCTATGCGCAGGAGGTCTGGACCGCGATGCAGTGGTATTTGTCGAGGTTCGTCCCGAGCAGCTCCGTGACATGGTACTCCGTGCTCTACGGGCTGTTTCCCGGGATGCACACCGAGACCAACATCAACTGCGCCTGGAGGACCATCAATACAGTGAAAGATGCTCTTTGGTCTGCCCGCAACTTGCTGGTCTGCCAGCTGAAAGAACTGACCCCGACCGAGTGTTGCAGACTGGTGCACTCCAAGGTCCAGGACTACGTGCTGAGGGACGCGCTAAAGCTTGGGGCAGACGCCGCCAAGGCGTGGTGAGGAAAGACCACCGTATGAAACCCCTCGTCCAGAATAGAAACAAGGGCCCTATTTGGTAACTGGGCCCAGCTGGCGCCTTCCCCAACTGGTCAGGGGGCCAACTGGGACTGTGCAGGGATTCAACTGCCTGGGTATTTTCTTTGCTTTGTTTTTTTTTCTTTGTTTTCTTTTTTCCTTTAGTTGGTGTACGTACCCCCTGGGTAACCCAGAGCGGCTTGCATGACTGGGTCGGTGTATAAATGTTTTATTTTTTGTACATTCTATGAATGAAGTATATTTTCTCAAATTAAAAAAAAGGTGACGAAACGTCTGAAAACTAACCTTCCAGCTCAGTGAGCAAACTCACATCCAGAAACTCAACCTGGGCTACAAATCTTCTCAAAACTCGCTAACAAGAACATTGTTCACTGTATTTTGTATCATGTGACAATAAATCTAAGTGTCACGGGGTCTACCAGGGAACAGGCTATCTTGAACCTAGCAATGAGTAAAGAAGCAGGTTTAATAAATGGCCTTGGAGTAAAAGATTGCTGAGGAAGTAGTTATCATAACTATGATTGAACCGGAATTCACTTCAAGAATGAGAAACTTGGGTCAGAAACAACTGTATTTAACCTAAATAAAAGCAAATACACTGAAATGAGGATAGAGTTCGCTAGTGATCTGGGTAGATAGGTTAGCAAGAAAGGCAGTAAATAAACATTGGTAGACATTTAAGCAGGTAACTTAAGACTCTCATCAAAAATATATCCAAGTAAGGAGTAAATTCTAAAAGAGAGATAAACCAAACATGGTTAACTAAGGAACTTACAAAGAATGTTAAGTTGAAAGAAAAATCATTTAAGGAGGATAGCTCTGAATACTGGAATAAATTCAATCCTAGCAAAGGAAGACAAAAATGATGGGCAGAAAATAAACTACAAGTACAAACAAGCTTCTTTAAATATATAAAAGGAAGAGAGAGGTCAAAACGAACAAGAGGTTGCTTAGGAAATAAATCTGGTGCGGTAATTTTGGGTAACAAAGAAACAGCAGTGAAGTTAAACAAATATTTTGGTTTAGTCTTTATGGTAGGAGATACTTTGAACATCCCATTCATGCAAAAGGATACAGTGGAGGAATCAAATACCATCACCATCTCTAAAGATGTAAACTAATGGGGCTAAAGGCAGATACGACCCTGGTCATGATGGCTTGCAACCTGGGATCCTAAAAATAAAGTCACTGCAGAGATAGTGGATACACTAGTCGTAATTTTCAAAAAATCAATGGACTCTGGAAGAGTATTGGAGAATTGGAAAGCTACCAATATGATACCTCTATTCAAAAATGAGGGAGGCAAAAAATAGGTCATGTTAGGTTGATTAGCTTAATCTCTATTTTTGGAAAAATGTTGGGATCAGTTATTAAGGAAGTGATCACAGTAGTTTTGAAAAATTATGATCTAGTTGAGCAGAGTAAGCAGCCTTCATGAAAAGGAAATCATCTCAGACTAACCCACGAGAATTTTTTCAGCATGTCTCAAATGCATGATATTTGGACTTACTGAAGGCTTATAAAAAGCTGCATAAATGAGACAGCAAGGATGACAGGGTGTTTATCACCTATACAGTGGGGGGATCAGAGCTGGGACTCAAAATGTTTACAGAATAGATGAATGATTTGGAGGAATGAGGGGAATGTACCATAGCTAAATTTGCAGATGACACAAAAACAGGTAGAAAAGGGATTGTGAGAAGGTTAGTTTACAGGCAGATACTGATACTTTAAGCAAATGGGCAAAAACATGGCAAATCAAGCAGAATGTGGGAAAATGTGAAGATGTTCATTTTGGAAGGGAGAATACAAGAACAGAATACGATTTAAGCAGGGAAACACTGCAGAAATCTGTAGCACAAGGGGAATTGGGGGCATTTGTGCGCAAAACACAGAGCTCGCACACTGCTGCAGCAAGTAAGCAGGAAGGCTGATGGGATGTTGGCCCCATTTCAACAGGGTTGAAATGTAACTGGAGGGAAATACTACAAAGTTTATGCAAAATGCTAGTGAGATGACATCTGGAGTATTGTGAGCAGTTTTCGTCCCTTATTTAAGGAAAAATATTATTTCACTGGAGGCCGTTCCAAGAACGTTCACGAAGATGAACCTTGGTACAGACGGATTGCCTATGAACAAAAGTTGAACAGATTTGGATTCGACTCACTGGAATTTAGAACAATGACAGTAAACTTATTGTATTCTAAAAGGGATTGACTGGGTAAATGCTGCGGGAACGTGGGGCAGTGTAGGACTAGAGGGCATAGTCTCAGAGATAATGATGCGAGCGTAAGACTGAAATGAGCAGGAAATTCTTCTCTCAGAGTTAACTGTCTTTGACCTTGTCATAGACAGCTGTGGGGGCAGAGACCTGTGTATATTTAAGGCTGAGACAAATTTCTGATTAGGAGGGACCCAAGAGTTATGGGCAAAGAGCAGGAAAGTGGGCACAAAAGATTCAGATCAGCCATGATCCTACTGAACAGCACAGTCGGCTCGAGGGGCCAAATGTTCTATTTCTTAAGGTCTTATTTGTTTTGAATAAAGAGCAAAGACTGTTAAACTTCTGTGCAGGATTGGTGATGTACTTAAAAGGTAAATCTTTCCTCTCCTGTCATGCAATAGAACTGAATACAGTTACAGCACTAAATTTATAATTATTGCAGAGGTTTGTGGAATACCAAATAACCAGCTCTGTATGGTGCCAAATTCTTAGTCAAACATTGCATAACCAGTCTGCATCCCAGCGTGTACAGTGATCAAGTAAGTTGATTTTCTCTGATGTTTGGCTGTATTTGAGGCCAAAATGTACATAAGCAGAATTAGGCTATTTGGCCCATAGAGTTTGTTCTGCGATTCAATCATGACTGATTTGTTTCTAAATCCTGCCTTCTACCCTGAGTCAGCAATCCCCTTTCTAATCAAGAACCTGTTGCTATCTTAAGTAAATTTAATGACTTGATCTCCACAGCCTTCTGCAGCAATAAGTTCCACAGATTAACCACAAACTGGCTGAAGAAATTCCTGCTCATCTCAGTTCTAAGGTGTCGTCCCCTTATTCTGAGGCTGTGTCCCTTAGGTCTTAGTCTCTCCTACTAGTGAAGATGCCTTCTCCAAATCCACTCTCTCCAGCCCTCACAATATTGTGTAGATTTCAATAAGATCCCCTCTTCTCCTTCTAAACCCCATCTAGTGCAGACCCAGAGTCCTTGATTCGTCATTTGACAAGCCTTCATCCCTAGGATCATTCTTATAAACCTTCTTTGGACCCCTCAAATGTAAGCAAATTCTTTCTTAGATATAAGGCCCAAAACATTATTCCAAATGCAGTCTGACCAGACCCAAATAAAACCTCAGCAGTACACCTCTGCTCTTGTATTCTTGCCCTCTTGAAATGAATGCTAACATTGCATTTGCATTCCTAACTGAACCTGCATGTTAACCTTAAGAGAATCCTGAACTCGGACTCGCAAGTGCCTTTGTGCTTCAGATTTCCGAAACATTTTCACTTTTAGAGAATGGTAAGAGGTGTAAACTCGAGTGCTTAACATCATACTGTCCCCACTGTATTCCATCTGCTACTTCTTTAGTATAGCTGATCATATACAGCTTTCTAGCCAATTGTGAATCCCATAATTCTGATGATGGGAAACAAAGGGTGCCATTTTCTCATCGTCACGGTGGTGAGTGGGGCAACAATGAATGGAAAACAATGCAGTGACTTAGTGCTGGAAAGAAACTTAGCATCTCTTATCACCCCAGCAATCAAGAGCTGGCTAGGAAAACCAGAGAGGACTTTCTTGGCTTACCAGTGATTGCAAACCCTAAATAGTCAATTAATGGCCAGTTAAAGGCCTCAAATTGCTACCTCTCCAACTACCTGCCTCCCCAGCAATCAGAGGTGTAGGGCAAAGGGGTGGTCTCTGAAAACCATCGCTTCCCTTGCCTCTAAGCCCCTTTTCCTTGCCATCTCCACCCACAAGAAGGAAAAAAAAACTTCTTGTTACTGAATCCCCTGAAGAGTTGACTTTGAATACTGGCTCTTGGGACCAAGAAACTGCTGGCCAAGTGACCCAGCACCTAAGTCTTTCTGAAGAAGGGTCCCAACCCAAAACATCTATTTTCCTACTCCTCTGATGCTGCCTGGTCAGCTGTGTTCCACCAGCTCCACACTGTGTTATCTCTAATTATTTACTCCTCTGATTTTCAAAATTAATAAATTTCAATTGAAGAAAACATGCATTTTACAAGAATGTTGTTTATTTTCTGAAACTGAAACTGCATAGACAGAAAATCAAGACATTGTAAAATTAAGTAGAAAACTACTGTTCCAAAAGAAATATGAATGCAATCTCACACATACTGCAGTCATATGAAAACCAAATCCTCTTAGTACCCTTCCCAAAACCATTTCCTTAAGGATAATGCACATTATCATTAACCCCCCATACCACTATTTTAAACACTCACCTTCTTGTCACGGCTACCAGTGACAAAGTATTTACTGTCAAAAGTCCAGTCACAAGTCCAAATAATTCGGCTATGTATAGATGTATTTTTATCCGTGTGTGCAAAGAGGGAGAAAAAAGGATCTGAAATTAAAGCAGAAATAAAATGCAGAGATGGTCTAAGTTAATTCTACTATTCACTTAGTAGTAAAAACATCATTGAGGTAAACGTGAGATAATAAGGTGTAGAGCTGGATGAACACAACAGGCCAAGCAGCATCAGAGCAGCAGGAAAGCTTAGGTTTTGTGTCTAGAACTGAAACATCAGCTTTCCTGCTCCTCTGATGCTCCTTGGCCTGCTGTGTTCATCCAGCTCTACAATTTGCTATCTCAGATTCTCCAGTATTGGTAGCTCCTACTATCATTGATATAAACGTAATTTTTTATTATGTGCATAGAACTAAATTATTCCCCACCCATATTGTTCCACAATGTTCAAGGTAGTAACTCCATTTAGGCATAAAAGTCCACCTGCTTCAGGTCAGGTTAGTTTTTTTTATTGTTCCGTAGGATTCCCATTCAACACTTTCTTCTTGTGCAACCTCCTTGGAAATATCAACTTCACTGTAATTTTAATGATCTTGTGTAAATTACACAAAGGGTGTCAAGTCCAAGTATAGGATTCAGGGTTGGCACTTCAAAGCGAGGGAATTTTGGGCTACAGAAACTCAGAAAATTGAGGGGTTGCCTCAGATGTTTAAAAGATCATGAAGAGCATTGATAAGGTGAACTGCAAAGATCCTTTCCCAAGGGTAGGATAGTTTAAAAGTACAGGGCACAGGTTTAAGGTGAGATGGGAAAGATTTGAGAGGAACCTGAGGGGCAACTTTTTCACTCAGAGTGGTGTGTATATTGAATGAACTGCCAGAGGATGTGGTAGATGCAGGTAATTTTACAACATTTAAAAAACATGAAAAGCAAAGATTTAGACAGACATGGGCCAAACTCAGGCAAATGGGACTAGTTTTGTTGGGAAAACTGCTCGGCAATGATGAGTTGTACCGAAGGGTCTGTTTTCCTGCAATGTGACTCTATGAGTGGTGAGGGATGTATGGTACAAAAGGACGAGCGGGAGAAAGGAAGAACTGGTAAGGTGATAGAAAGCGCTGATGTGAATGGAGCTGGGGAAGGATGAGAAACAGGCAAGAAATAGAAAAGCAGGGGAAGGGATGAGAAGATGTTGCATAAAAGCTCTATTTAAATGGGCAACAACACACTGCAGCAACACAGAACAATGTCAAAAAGAAGAGTACCGCCTCCAAGTATTCAAGGACAACGGATACCCAAAAAAACTGGCTCAGAAGATGCCTATTACACAGATAACAAAATGAAGATCCTGCATGCCCCAACACACTCGGCATACTACCTTACATCAGGAACACATCTGAACTGACCACAAGACTCCTACAACCACTGGGTATCAGAGTGGCACATCAACGCTGTGCCAACTGCTAACCCGAACCAAAGACATATTACCCACTATGGACAGGACCAACGCAATATACAAGATCCCCTGCAAAAACTATGACAAACATTACATTGGACAAACAGGAACAAAATTAGCTAGAAGTATAGATGAACGTCAACGAGCAACAAAAAGGCACGATCAATACTCATTCATCTCTATCCACATGGATTAGGAAAACCATCAGTTTGATGGTGACAACACCAGGATCCTGGGACAGGCTAAGCAGAGATAAGCATGGGAATTGCTCGAGACTTGGCTCTCTACTAAGAAGGCCATCAACCCTATATATACTCTACTGTGAAGGAAAACCGCAAGGGAGGTAACCCAGCTCAACAGACACCACAGTTTAAATATCGGGCAGGAACACATAACAGCCCTTCATTGGATGCTGCACTGATGATGTTACCCAGCAGGGTAACGAAACATCTGCAGAATAACGAATGAGCTCAGTGAGCCAAACAACCACAACATCCACAACTCGACCTACAAATCTACTCAAAAGCCTTAGAGGCCTACGGGCGAAGTACGCTCAACTTGGCATGGAAATGGGAAAACTATGCCAAGCAACGGAGCGCTACCTGTGAACAATTCTATTTCCTACATGGATGACTCAAGAACCAGATATTACCACGCAGTATGAGATACAAACCCTCCATCAATAATCCACAAGCTCACAGGACAGCAGAACACAATGGCCGCAGGATGGTGAAGGTGCACACACGACTGGCTCCACCTATATGACAGAGAAATTACACGCCGAAAAACTTTAATCATAGACACTATCAACCAGGACTGGACAACTGACCTAGAACGAACCATTGACATCAGTCAACAGACTACAAGAGCCAAGAAAAGACCGATCCTTCAGAAGAAATTAGCCAAACTAACCCACCAAAATGGCAGCAATAGAGCAGACACCTGGATAAGAAATCTTTCAGACAGGAAACTGACAGACACAGAGAAAGCTGTCCTAATTCGCGGACTCAACTACAACCACAGAGACACCAACAAGACTGAATTTCTAGCCACAATGAAGATCAATGAAGAAACACAACAAGCCATAAGACAGAGATAGTAGGAACTGCAGAAGCTGGAGAACCCGAGATAACAAGGTGTAGAGCTGGATGAACACTGCAGGCCAAGCAGCATCAGAGGAGCAGGACGGCTGATGTTTTGGGAGGGTCTAGACCCGAAATGTCAACCTTCCTGCTCCTCTGTTGTTGCTTGGCCGGCTGTGTTCATCCAGCTCTAAGCCTTGTTATTTAAGCCATAAGATAGGCAGTGATCCCGACACTGACCAGAAGGAGCAAATCTAACACTCTTAACACATCAGAAAGGAAGACCCAGAAGGACTGAAATAGGACAGAAACATCGTAATACTACCAGCACAGTGGCTCAGTGGGGGCGGCACAGTGGCTCAGTGGTTAGCACTGCTACCTCACAACGCCAGGGACCCGGGTTCAATTCCACCCTCGGGCAACTGTCTGTGTGGAGTTTGCAAATTCTCCTTGTGTCTGTGTGGGTTTCCTCTGGGTGCTCCAGTTTCCTCCCACAATCCAAAGATGTGCAGGTTAGGTGGATTGGCCTTGCTAAATTGCCCATAGTGTTCGGGGATGTGTAGATTAGGAGGATGGGTCTGGGTGGGATGCTTTGAGTGTTGGTGTGGACTTGTTGAGGCAAAGGGCCTGTTTTTACATTGTAGGTATTCTATGCTTCAGACAAAGGGCGCCTGACTGTAATACTAAACAAATAAAACTATCTCTCCACAGCACAGACACTACTAGCAGACTCCTACAACCACCGGGCATTAAAGTAACTCACAAACCCACATCAACCCTCCGACAACTGCTCACCTGAACCAAAGACCAACTACAATCAGGACAATTATCATATACAAGATTCTCTACAGAGACTGCGACAAACATTACATCGGACAAACAGGAAGGAAATTAAGTAAAAGGGTACACAAACATCAACTGGCTACAAAAAGACCTGACCAATGCTCACTCATCTCCATACACATGGATAAGGAGAACCTCCAATTTGACTTGGACAACACCAAGATCCTGGGACAAGAAAAGCAGAGACAAGCACTGGAATTCCTAGAAGCCCGGTAATTCACAAAGAAAGACCTATACCTCACTACCCACTTTACCTTTAACGGCTAAATATATGTACAGATCAATGGGAAACCCATGGGATAACCTATCTCCAGACTAATAGCTGAAGCAGTGATGCAGAGACTCGAAAGCACGGCCCTTCCACTAATCCAACCGAAACTATGGATATTCTATGTGGACGACACCTTTGTAATTATTAAACAGACCAAACTAGAGGAGTTACACAAACTAATAAACACCACTCTCACTGGGATCAGATTCATCAAGGAAGAGGAAAAGAACAAACAGCTCCTATTTCTGGACATCATGGTGGAACGCAGGGCCAACGGGAAATTCCTAACAAAGGTACACAGGAAAACCACACACACTGGCCAAGTCTTGAATTTCAAAATTAACACAGAACCACGCCAAAAAGAAGAAGAGTACCTCCTCCAAGTATTCAAGGACAACGGATACCCAAAAAACTGGGTCAGAAGATGCCTATTACACAAACACTAGGAAGGTACTGCATGGCCCAATACACTCATCACGCTACCTTACATCAAGAACACATTTGAACTGGCCACAAGGCTCCTACAACCACGAGGCATCAGACTAGCACACAAACCCACATCAACCCTATGCTAACGGCTACCTGAACCAAAGACACATTACCCACTATGGATAGGACCAACGTAATATAGAAGATGCCCTGCAAAGACTGCAACAGACAACTGAAAACCAATCAACCCCAAGATACTGAAACAATCGTGAGGCTTGCTCCCAGACCCTCTTCCAGCAGATGCCAGAAATCCTACACTAATTCCCAGCTAAACTAGGGTTTTATTCAATTTTGCTGTTCTGAGGGCATCAAGGAATCATTAAAACACTTTAAATCTTTTAAATTCAGCTAGGTTCCTTCCGGTCTCCACATTGTTGAAGCACTGTCTTCACTGTTCACAACCAGCCGTAATTCCAGATCATCCTTCTTCACAGAATATGTTTAAAAGATATTATTCAGCCTTCAGATATCTGCTTACACATCCATTTCCAGAAAAATGGAATAGTATGTGAAGTATAGAGTCTGTAGTATTTTGGCAATTTTAATTTAATGTTGTAATTGTTTAATCAAACAGCTTTCCTTTCGATTTAGAGGCATCAAATCAGACAATTGTGATTCAACATGTTTGATTGGATCACTCCACCTTGCTAGTACGGAATTTGATTTGAAATTTTTTGGGATGATAATAAATGAAAATTTTGGAATGAGCAGCAATACTCAAACACACCAATTTAGAAAGGAGACTGCAAACCCTCATGAACGATGAGGTTTTTTTGTGTAATTCATTAACATCTCAGTTTTACTTGCCACAGCGATGCATAAGCAATTTGTTCAGCTTTTTAGCCATTTACATTCTGCATCGAGAAGCTTTCCAGTAACGGACAATAAGTGTCACAATGTCAGAGTACAAGAATGTACATAAGAATATCACTTAAAATTCTGATTTAATATGAAATAGCATAAAAACTTAATACAGGACTGCCACGAGCCAGCACTTATAAAAAAGGAACTAGAAACAATGCACAAGTGAGTAAAATCAATACATCTCTGGGGATAATTTCACAACTCTGCTGTGAGGAGAGCGGTCAGGCAAGAAAATAGCAAAGTGTTGCGTCAGGATCATTTCTCAGCATAGTTACTGTGGAGAGCAAGAAATTCCAACAGCTGCCTACTGTAATATGACAGGCAACCAATCTAAATATTTAGGGTCACAATTAGGGATCATTTGGAGGCGTTGAAAGCACTTTTCTGGTTGAAGCATAGTTTACTGGGGGCGGCTTCCCTCTGACATTCGGACGGGCCATCAGAGCCGGAGATACCATTCCAAAAAGGAGGCAGCTGGAAGCAAAGGTTGCACACACAATCTAAGTGTTACGAACCGCAGAGGGAAAAAGAACAGTCAACTGCCAGTAATACTAGTCATACTAGACGCCCATTTTGAAGTATACAAGATAAGTTGGACTAGTTTATGACATTTGCCAGTTTTCCCGATTTTCCTTTGGGATGCACAGAGATTAGCTCCCTGATTTGCTGGGATCATCAATTTGGCCTCTTGAAAAAGTTTAATTATTTCTATGCTTTTGATATTTATGTCCATTTTGCTGAGCTGCTTTATGCTCTCAGTTGAAACACTGAGGCTAAATGACCACCAGTCCTATGACTTAGCTAGAAGGATTGGGAGCCAACCCACCCTTCTTAACTTATGAGCTTACAAGCAGCCATTTTGGAGACTGGCTCCAGGACAGTAGCTCTTCCATTCTAGTTCTTGGCAGCTATGGGCTTAGCAATACAATTTGTACCAATGTTGCAATTCCAAAGCCTGTGGAAAAATCCTATCCTCTATATTTGCAATAGTTAGAACTGTGAGAATTTGGGTGATTTCATGTAGTCCTTTAAACTGATTCATGCTATTAAAATATTCTTCTACATACATTTAACTTTTCTTGTAAATAAATGTGATCTATATAGAATCATCAAATAGTTACAACATCATGGATGCCCATTCAGCCCATTATGTTCATATGCCTATTTGCCAAAGCAAATATGCAGATCCCACTAACCAGCCTGTTCACTAAATATTTTTTCCTTCTCAGGCACTTATCCATGTCATTTCACTCCTCAGATAAAACCAACATTAGTAAAATTCACCAGCTATAATAAATATTATACTATACGGTCATATTTTTAAATTAAAATGCCATTATCACTTTAAATTAAGGCATTTAGTTCAATTTACCTAATGTTATCCTTTCCCATTCACTTAATAATTACTGTGTCTGTGCTTATATCTTAAGGAATCAAAGCAGGACCAATCTTTCTTTGATTTTCAACATAAGTCACTTAATCATCTATGAATTTTCTTTCTCCAAGGTGCCAAGAATTAGAACAGAAATTGTTGAACCTGAGTACAGTTCTTCCAGTGCTTCACAAGGCTTTCTATAGCATGACAACAATTTTCTGGTGATATAATCAAACAGTAAATAATTTTTCAATATTCTTCATCTTAACTGACTTGCTGATGACAGAGGTTCAGTATAATTTTCTTTCCTTCATGCTACATTGAACAGTAGTTGAATATATAAGTTTACATATTAAAATTTAAAATTGAAAAACACTGGCCAGTTACAGGCTAGACATTAGAAAGTATATGGTATTATTAAATATATGTTTAAAACAGGAATGCACTCAACTATTAGTATGTTAATAGCTCAAAGTTTAGATTTGGTAATGTCTCTTGTTACTTGTACTGCTGTAATTCAAAAAGACTGACAGTCTAATAACAACGCAACTGAGTGAAACCAAAGACCCAAGCAACTTATCCAACGACAGCAAAGCTATCAGAAATGAATGAAAGGCAAGTGGCTGACAAGGCGGTTGTATAGTGGCGTCATCAAACCTGACAACAAACTGACTGCTAGGCAAGATAGCTCATGAGAATAAAAACAGATAGTATCACTGTAAAAAGACAAAAGAAACAATACTGGCAGTACACAGTACTTAGAAATGATTTTGCAAGTAAGTGTTTGTTGTCAATCTATGACTTTGCTTCCATACAAATAACAAGTGCTGGCAAGCACTGAACAATTACAGCAGACCAATCAATAAACTTAACAAACAAGTCAGATATCTTTAAACAAAATCAGCCTAGAGTGACTGGAGTAGAAAATGTAACTCATCAAAATATCAAAGAAAAATACATTCCACAGCAAACTACACTGCACAAAGCACATGAGCACAAAGAAACAGCAGCAGGATTAAGCCATTTGGCCTCAAAGCTGTTTTGTCACTTATAGGAGCATGCTTTAAACTCCACTTTCTTATATGTACCTGATAACCCTTTACTACCATGTGTATCAAAAATTTGTTCAACTTAGTATTGAACATGTTTAATAACTTCAGCTCCACTGCTCTCTGGAGTAGACATCTCCAAACATTAACAGTCCTTCTCATCTCAGTATTAAATGGGAGAGTCCACAAGTAGCCCTTTAAGGGGAAGCATTCTTACAGCATCTCACTTATCAAATCAACTCAGAACCGTATAATTTCAATCAGATCACCGCTCAGTCTTCCAATGAACACAGTTACAAACTGATTAACACTTTAATCATTAGACAACTCCTTCACCCCAACAATCAACAAACCATCTCTGAACTGCCTCCAATGAAAATGTAGCCCAAAACAAAGACATTAGAACTGTATCCAGGTTACTTGGGCATACTCTCACCAACACCACATACAGTTGTTGTGAGACTTGCCTCTAGTGTCTTCACTTCTGAAAGTCCCTCTTCACCACCATTCAAATAAATCTCCCCTGTGACCTTCAAAGGCCCAGGTATCCTTCTGAAGGTATAGAAGTGGATCAATTGCGACAGCTGGGAATTCATGAATGACTTAATAAAGATTTAATTCTGGTAGATAAAACATCCATTACAGAGTTTAATATGTCAAAACCCATAATGCCATTATTCATTTTATGTGGTGGAAACTGGAATCGACGGGTATCAGAGGGAAAAATCTCCAGAGCTTGGAGTTACACCTGGTACATCGAAAGAGGGTCATGATTATTGGAGCTCAATCGACTCATCTCCAAGATATCACTTCAGGAGCTCCTCAGGATAGTGTCATCGGCCCAATCAATTTCAGTTGCTTCATCAATGATATTTCCTCCATCATAAGGTGGAGATAATCGCCGATGCTTGTACAATGCTCAGTACCATTCTCAACTCTTCAAGATACTGAAGCAGTCCATGTTCAAGTGCAACAAGATATGGACAATATCCAGGCTGACAAGTGGCAAGTGGCATTCATGCCACACAAATGCCAGGCAATGATCACCATCAATAATAGTCAATCTATCCACTGCTCCTTGACATTCAGTGATATTACCATCACTAAATCCCCCATGATCAACATTCTGGGGACTATCATTGACCAGAAACTCAATTGGGGTCACCACTTAAATACAGTGGCTACAACAGCAGGTCAGAGGCTTGGAATACTGCAGCTAATAACTCACCTCCTGACTCCTCAAAGACTGTCCACCATCTACAAGGCACAAGTCACGAGTGTGAATTAGTGATTACTCACCACTTGCCTTGATAAGTGAAGCTCCAACAATATTTAAAAAGTTTGACACCATTCATGACAAAGCAGCCTGCTTGATCGGCACTACATCCATAAGCTTTCACTCCTTCCACTACTGACACTTTGTAGCAACAGTGTGTACTATGTACAAGATGCCATGCAGAAATTGACCAAAGATCCTCGAACAGCATCTTCCAAACCCATGACCACTTCCATAGTGAAGGACAAGGGCAGCAGATACATGGGAATGTATCCGGGAATACCACCACCTTCAAGTTCCCCTTCAAAATACTCACCATCCTGACTTGGAAATATATTGCCCGTTCCTTCACTGTTTCTGGGTGAAAGTACTGGAATTCCCACCCTATTGCCTTTGTAGGTCAACTCACAGCAGGTGGACTGCAGATGTTCAAGTATGCAGCTCACCACCATGTCCTCAAAGGCAACAATGAACGGGCAATAAATGCTGGCCAGCCAGAGATGCCGACATGCCGCAAATGAGTAAAAAAAAGTTCTTGATTACGAAAATCTCATTTCCTGGTTTCAGGGTCTTAACATGCTACGATGGTAATTATTCATGAAATGCCAAAACTAGATTTACACTACAAACACTAAGGCAACATTTGAAGCAAATTTTGCTCCAATATAAATATTTGTTCACTTTAGTTTTAAATAGCCTGTTACCTTCTGTGGGCAGTTAATAATCCTTCATGAAGTAGAAACAGAAATCATTGTGTCACAGAAGAGTACAGCACAGAAGTAAAGGCCTTTTGGCCCACTGAGTTAACACAAGCTCCTAAATCAAAGTTTAATAACACAAAATATCAAGAAAAAACAATGAATGTTGTGAACCTCTCAGAATATAGTCACAGGTGAACTCAGTTGATTTCAATTTAATTTTAGCTCGAAGCATTTTGAGCTAAAAGTATTTTTGATTAAAACAAAGAAGTGCACATGTTAAAAATCTGAAACAGGAACAGAAATTGGTGGAGAATCTCAACAGATCTGGCATCATCTGTGGATAGAAAGTAGAATAAGCGTTTCAGATCCAGAGATCCTTCTTCAGAGAATGTTTTGCTTTTGGAATGTTTGTGCTGAACAGTTCCTGAAACTTTACAAATCATATGTCATAAGCTAAAGAAAAAAAAGAATGAATGTGGAAAACAGTGAACTGCTACATCGGTGAACTCTTGATCAGCATAAGTGCAGAATTCTTTACTACAAACTGATGTTTCATGGACAAAGAAGGCTAACACATCCGGTAAACACAGCAAATTACTGGTAGTAAAATAATTTGTTCAAAAATTACTCTGGTAGAGTCTGGATATCGAATTATATGATATTCAGTGATTTTAAATGAAGCTGTAGTAAACCTTAAACTAAACATTCTTACTGTATTGTTACCTGAATCAGCTTCGGCCGCTTCATCGTGCTTCCAAAGAGACCAGGTTCTGTCTCGTGAAACTGCTAACAAGAATCTGTCATCTGGTGAAAATGCCAACTGAGTGACGGTCAGACTGTGGAATGGCAAGACAAGAATCTGCTTCCATCTGGAGGTACTCCACAAAATAATTGCTGCATGCTCCACTCTGGAGGCCTGTGGAAAAAAAAAACATGCTGAAAGATCATGGAAAAATCTGCCCTCTGAGCTTTTTCTAATCAAATTCAGGATTCCTCAACAAGATCTATGGATCCTTCAAAGGCTTTTTACTTCAAAGGCTTTATTGCTTTTTACATGAATATGATGTAAACATTGCTGATAAGGCCAGAATTTGTTGACAATCCTTAATTACCTCTGAGAATTCTGGTGGTGAGCCACCTTCTTAAATCAATGCAGTCCTCAGGCTGTGGGATACTCACAAATCTGTTAAGGAACAGAGTTCCAGGCTTATCACCCAGTGACAATGAAGGAATAGCAATATAGTTCCAAGTCAAAATGGTCTGTGACTTGGTGCAAACACGTAATTGAAGTTATTCCCACACATCTACAGTTTTCATCCTTTTCGGTGGTAGAGGTTGTGGATTTGGAAAGTGCTGCCAAAGTAATGTTGCTGCAGGGCATTTCCCTGGTGGTACACAAGACAGCTCACTGAGGGCCAGCAGAACAGAAGTGAATTTTTAAAGTGGTCGTCAAGCCTGTCAAATCAGATAATTTGTCCTGGATGGTGTTGATGTTCTTGAGTTTTTTGGAAATGGACCCATCCAACACTAAATGATTAGAGTTTCTTAAAATTACAAAGGTATATAGACACACAAAGTAAATGAGTAAAACTGTGGTAGATAGAGTTCAATGTGAGGATATCCATTTTGGACCAAAAAAGGATAGATCAGGGTAGTTTCTAGGTCACAGAATCCCCACAGTCTGGAAGCAGGCCATTTAGCCCAAGTCCACCACAACCCAATGAACAGCATCCCACCCAGACACACTGTTGGGTTTCTCCAGTATTTTCTAAGTAGGTTTTATATATATCCAGCATCTGTACTATTTTGCATTTATATGAAAAGAAACCAATTGTCTCATCCCAGGTTTGTTAGTCAGGATGGCTCCATTCATTCAAAGAACAGAGAATCTTTCCTTTAATATATATTCAGAGGGAAAAGTAGTTAGCTTTTTCTAAGGTTAATAAAACACTCATTAGTAAGGGAGGATATCATTATCATAGCCTCAATCATGCTCAGATCAAAGGAAAATAAATGAAATAAACCAACATGTATTTATGGAGTGCTTCTTGCCATCTTTATAATGAATCATGCATTTTGGAAGAGCATTTGAAGCTATAAAACAGGTAAGTACATCAGCAGTGGAAGGAACAAATGTTGAAGGTGAGTAACCACATGTTGTGATTGAGGTGTAAATTGTGTATGCTGCTTTCTCTTAGATGGCTGTGAGCTTCCTAAGTGTCATCGGAGCTGTATCTACACTGGAAGTGGAGAGAATCTCATCATGCTCCTGGCTTATGAAAAGCTTTGGAGCATCGGGGGGCAAGTTACGCATCACAGAATTATCAGCGTTTGACCTGCTCTTGCAGCAACAGGTTTTACACTGCCTTTGTGTCAAGAAGGGCAGATAATTTGCTCATCTTGGTTAAGGAATAGATATTTGTTTGAGACATGAGAAAAATTCCACTGCTCTCCTTCCAGTCATGCTATGTGGTCTTTTCTGAAAACCTCAGAAGACAAAGTTCCCTCAGTTTAATTTGTCATCTGAAAAACAGCATCTCCAAAGTGCTGAGTCCCTCAATACTACACAAGAATGTCAGCCTGGAGTACATGCTTATTGAGGCATGACATGACCTCTTACCTCATAAGTGAGTGGTGTACCGCTTAAGGATTCTGGATTCTTTTCAATCAAAATTTACAAGCAATTTAAAATATTTCCTTACTATATTGCTGCTCTTTACAAACCTGCCAATGTCAACACTAAGCACACTTTGCCGTGAATCAAGATTTTAACATATCAAGGAAAAATTTCACAAACTTGTTCATAAAGTTCTGTCTTCCCTGGTTGTGATCAACATTGGACAAACAGAAACCAAAAGAATTGCAGAAGCTGTATATCAGGAACAAAAATAGACGTTGGTGGAAAAGCTCAGCAGGTCTGGTAGCATCTGTGAAGAATAAATCAGAGTTAATGTTTCGGGTCTGGTGTCACTTCCTCAAAACTAGCCAAGGAATAGGGTGCTGTGTTGAAGTGGCAGGCAACAGGGAGTTCAGGGTTTTTTTTTAATGAGCAGAATGTAGATGTTCTGCAAAGTGGTCACCCAGTCTATGCTTTGTTTCCCAAATGTACAGGAGGCCATATTGTTAGCAGCAAATGCAGTAGACTAGATTCTGGGAAGTGCAAGTGAAGTGCTGCTTCACCTGGAAGGTATGTTTGGGCCCTTGGCTACTGGGAGGGAGGAGGTAAATGGACAGGTGTTGCACCTTCACTGGTTACAGGGTTAGGGCTTTGGGGGGTTGTTGGAAGTGAAAGAAGGACCAGTCCCTGGAGAAGGCAGACAAGGGAGAGGAGTGAGGGGAATGTGTGTCTGGTGGTAGCATCTTGCTGGAGGTGGCGGAAATGACGTCTGATGGTCTTCTGGATGTGGATGCTGGTGAGATAGTAGGTAAGGACAAGGGGAACCCTATCCCTGTTGCAGGTGGGAAGAGAAGGGGTGAGGGCAGAAGTGCGGGAGATGGGTCGGACCTGGTTGAGAACCCTGTCAACTATAGCGCTAGGGAATCCTCGGTTGAGGAAGAAAGTGGGCATTTCGGAGGCTCCCTTGTCGAAGTAGGCGTCATCTGAACATATACAACAGAGGCAGAGGAACTGAGAGAATGGGATGGAGTCTCACAGGAAGCAGGGTGCAAAGATGTTTGTCCAGGTAGCTGTCGGAGTCAGTGGATTTATAGTGGATAATATTGACCAGTCTATCCCCAAAAATGGAAACAGAAATATCGAGGAAGGGAAGGGGTCAGAGATAGACCAGATGAAAGTGAGGGCAGGGTGGAAATTGGAAATGAAATCGATGAACTGCAGAGTAGTGCAACCTTGAGCCGGTGTGATGCAACGCTGTGGGAAAGGTCAAGAGTGTGCCTGTGATGTCGCATGGCACTGAGCATGGATCTCAGGATGTGGTGACAGCAGCTGTCCGTGGAATGTTGAACAACACGGAGATACCTGTGATCCTGGGAGGGTTCAAAACATGAGTGATGAAACCTCAGTTGGAATCCACCTAGGTGAGTCTGAGCCAGAGGCAGTCACTGAGGATGAGGTTCTGAGGATGGGTCACCAGGCCCAAAACATTAACTCTGATATTTTTCTTCACAGATGCTTCCAGACCCGCTAAGTTTTTCCAGCAACTTCTGTTTTAGAGTTATCTAGCTATATCAAAACTGTGCATCCGGAAGCAAACTTTACTGGCAAATAAAATAGATTTTCGAATACTGGACACCAGGTCAAATGGCTAAATTCTGGAATAGCTAGAAAAAAAAGCAACAACAAAATTCTTAAAAAAGAGCAATGGATAAGGAAGTAAGTTACATTTATACAGCAACATCTGTCATTCAGAAATATCTGTGTACGTTACATATAAGGGGCAGTATTTAAAAGAGAAACTGGGGTCTCACCCAATGCCAGGACAGCTGGTAAGTTGCTGCATTGCTTTATGTTGGGAAAGCCCACCTTTTTTAACTGTCAAGCCATCCCAAGGATCAAGGGTTCTTCATTGATAGGTCCAACTCAGAGATGCAAGCTAACTGAATGCCAACATCACTTGTCTACCTTGTGGCAGTGCTAATCAAAGACTGCCATCAGTATGACCAACCCTCACCTCTCGACCCTGTGTAAAGCATCACGACCCAAGAAGTAGTAAATGATAGGAAGGGGAAGGTCGCAGGTGGAGGTTCCTTGGTGCATTCAAAGGTACTGTTTTCAGCTTCTCCAAATCACTAAAATAGCAGCCTCTGGGCAAGTGGTAAAGAGGTGAAGAAATCAGTAGACAGAAAATAATCAAAAGGTAACTATAATCAAGAAATAAGAAATTAAAAGTTTAAGACCTGAAGCCAAAGGTTCTTCTTAAAGGTACTATGTTTCGCTTAACAGAGCTGAACTCACAATAAAATGATCCCTGCCCTGCCACTGGGCTTGTTCTCAACAGAGATGATTTAAAACTAATTCAACAGCAAAATACACTCAATACAGAATTTTATCAGAGATAATAGGAACTGCAGATGCTGGAGAATCTGAGATAATAAGGTGTGGAGCTGGCGAACACAGCAGGCCAAGCAGCATCTTCGGAGCAGGAAAGCTGACGTTCAGGCCTAGAACCTTAATCTGCAATGGGGGGGTCTAGGCCCAAAACGTCAGGTTTCCTACTCCTAAGATGCTGCTTGGCCTCCTGTGTTCATCCAGCTCCACACCTTGTTAGCTCTCAATGCAGAATTTTGTTTGAATTTAATATTCTCCAGCATCATAATAAGATGTCTGGTAGTATTTCATTTGATCTTTTTTAATGTGCGTTCTTTGTGGTATTTATTCACAGCCATCTGATAAACAATAAAATCACTCACTAAAATTTACCCTGGTTTTGCAATCCTTATGTTGTTAATTCCTAAGATGCTGCTTGGCATATTGAATATTGTTGAACCCAATAACACAAGACAAGTATAAGGTCCTTTCAACGTGTCACCTATGTGCAGAACAAGGATGACAGGTGCATATTGACAACTTAGTCACGGAAAATTCATGCAGAAGCTACCACTGGGTTTTCCAATAAGTAATAATTTGAATGCTGTGATTCACTGAGCCACTTAACTATATAATAGGGAGGACTGAAAATCGTTTCTAACACTAATCATAAATAACTGATGAAAGCAAAGGAAAATTTCCATCTACAGTAAAACTCTTTACATATTAAATTCAAATTGTGCATTAAAAGTAGTCTGTTTACTTAACAATCTAATATTTGTTATTGCAGTACGTTTTTAGTATCGCTCCAAAATTTTTACACCATACCTTACAGGCTGAAGCCACCATAGTCGAGCCATTATTACAGGCAACACAGAATATCTCATAACCATGTCCGTATCTAATGGAGAGAAAGAACAAAGTTGAGCCCCTTTTAAAGAAGGCATGATGCAAAACTGCAGCTCATTTGTAGTAATGTACTCAGAAAGAAGTCGTGATGTTAGTATTTCTCTCTCCCTTCATTGCTAAGGAAACAAAATTATGCAGTATGTATAACTGGTAGTACTGAATAGTTTCAGAGCAAAATATATACAATGCATCCTCATTTTTTTGGTGACAGCAAGAATTGCAGATGCTGGAGTCAGAGTCAATACAGCGTGGAGCTGAAGAAACACACCCTTCATCGATGCTTCGGCTCCACACTGTACTGACTCATTTTTGTGGTTCCTGGTGATCTCTACCATCAATGCACAGTTGTAAATGAAGAACAATAGCCAATTAAATGAGAAAAAAAAACTTTGGGCTTCACTGACATCTTTAAAACTCCCCCTTAAGTTTTAACTCCCTCTCCCATTCCTCAGACAATATGTCCATCGTGGGCCTCCTGCACTGCCACAACAATGCCACCTGAAGGTTGCAGGAACAGCAACTCATATTCCGCTTGGGAACCCTGAAGCCCAACGATATCAATATGGATTCCACAAGCTTCAAAATCTCCCCTCCCCCCACCATATCCCAAAACCAGCCCAGCTCGTCCCCGTCTCCCTAGCCTGTTCTTCCTCTCACCTATCCCCTCCTCCCACCTGAAGCCGCATCCCCATTTCCTACCTACTAACCTCATCACGCCCCCTTGACCTGTCCGTCCTCCCTAGACTGACCTATCTCCTCCCTACCTCCCCACCGACACACACCTTTACTGGCTCCATCCCCGCCTCTTTAACTTGTCTGTCTCCTCTCCACCCCTCTTCTCCTCGGTCCATCTTCGATCCGCCCCACCCTCTCTCCTTATTTATTTCAGAACCCTCTTCCCTTCCCCCATTTCTGATGAAAGGTCTAGGCCCGAAACGTCAGCTTTCCTGCTACTACAATGCTGCTTGGCCTGCCGTGTTGTTCCAGCTCTACAGCTTGTTATCTCGGATTCTCCACCAACTGCAGTTTCTATTATCTCTGATACAATGTTCAGTAGGTGTCATCTTTTTGACTTATGTGCAAAGGAGCGTTATAAATCTATATATTCTGAGACATTCAGCTTACTTACTGTTGATTTTATATTTTAAGGAACAGTATCTACAGAATTATTACATTACATATATTTTGACAGCACTGCCAAAAGTAAAAAGTAGGAGAAGCTCATGTCATGTCTAAACTTGACCCAGTTCTGTCCATCTAGCAGGTTAATAATCTAACTGATCCAAGGTTTACTCATTTTTCACAAGCATTTCTCTTTCTTCAGATAGAACGCCCATGTTTATATTCCAATTTTAAAAAATGCACATTTTATAGATCATTTAAAACATCAGGCGTAATTTCTGCAACCAGAGTCAGCAGAATCTATCTTATTAGCAATGTCAATTGGAAACACATATTATTTGGAATAATTGTCAGATCAATATTTAACTCATAGATTCTCATTTCAAAATTGACAAAATGCATGGAAAACTTAGGACAAAGTGGCCAGAATGATTTCTTGGAAAATCTTGGAAATTTGTCACTCTTCATCGTTGTTATTTTGTTCAGCTTTAGACCATAACTTCACTGTTTTCATCATTTATTCCCAAATTCTCATGTTCCATCCCACACAATTCAAATCATCCATCACATGGTTCTCTCCAGTCACAACTGGGCTTGCCAAACTAAAATCTTCACCTCCATCTAAAAATCCCTTCTGTATCACTCCACCCTGTTTCGCACAGTTCTGCTAGACCTTCTGCTTGCAACTCCATTGCAACTATTTTGGTTGCTTGTTTATCATTAATCACAGAAAGTTGCACAACCTCACTCCTCATACTGCAGGATCTGTCATCTATTCTGACTGCTTCGTTTCAATTCCCACTAGTGGACTGCTTTGATTAAAAGCACTCCATAAATACAAGTTGGTTTATTCCTCCTGACATAAATTAGAATTTCCAACAATAATAAGCCACTGCTTAATCAGCCATTCAATTCAGCCCATCACTTCTATTCAGTAATGACTTGTGATCTTGGCAACTTACCGAACAACTATGCACTAAATTATTTGTTAAGATTTACTTCAGATTATTTAATAATGGCAGATACTTCTTTTGATTTTAACTACTCCACCAAGTACTTTGTAGACTTGAATTTTTTAATACGGCTTTTGATCTAAATGATGCAGGTTAATTAGGCAGCTAAAGACTGAAAATGTTTCCACTCATAATTGTCTTTGGAGGACTGGGAAGACATTAAGATATTTAATTTTTCTGTTTAATAGGTAGCTTTAGGGAGGCATGATGCTGTACGTGCAACCACAGATGACATAACAGAAGAGAGAACAAGAAGGAGGAGGTAAAGAACGTAATTGAGAGCTTCCACTATACCTGGGCAGAGAGGAATAAAGGTGTTTTTTAAAAAGTCAATTATGATACAACGTACGCGGAGCATACAGCATATACACTTTATTATATACCCTTATGGCACTTATCACCTCAAAACTTTGTGTCATGTTACTAGGCTATATTTCTCATCAACTGACTATACAATACATAACTTTGCACTTTATACATTATACTCTATTGTTGTAGCATCTTTCATAATAGTAATACTATACACACACACTTTGCATAAAGGTTCCTCTAGGGCTTTTGTTGCAGAAACTGAAACTAGTGTAAAGAAACCTAATTTGCTTTCAGCTGACTGCACAGAATTATACAAAACTGTAAATGCAATTAAGTTTACCATAAAAAAAACGTTTTGGGCAGCGTGAGGATGTGATAAAGTATCATATAAATGTAAGATTTGTTTTTTAAATGTCTATATTGTTCACTTTGTCCACTGAGCTCAGGCAAATCATCTGTCTGCATTTATTTAAACTGCAAGCATACAGTTTGTTTCAAACAAGACTGTCCAGAGGATTGCTTGAAAATTTGTTAAATTCATAAATTATTACACACAATATAAAACCTAAGATTACTACTTCAGATGAACTTCCACTCAGCCTGAACTTGTGGCTATTTTATGTTGCTACAATGCTGAAACTATTTGCAGTAACATAAGTTTCCTAATGTCAGTTAGGATTAATACTTATATTTACACATTGGCATTCCATATACATTTCTGTCACTCTGACTATTTTCAAGAAAATTAATCAAGAGCAAATTTAAACGCCTCTAAGTTAACAAAGTGTACCTTTGCCAAAACCTAAAGCAATCTTGTCACAACTTGGCTCATATTTTAATAAGGCAAGACTTTGCCACTAGCTATTTAAACAATAACTCAACAAATTTAAACCATTTACAAATGAGAGTACAAACTAGAATAACAGATGGAGATTGCACTTAGGGCATGTTTACATGAACTTGAGTTGAATGTGCAATATGATTATTTTATAAAATCACTTCATGCAGTATTTTTGAAAATAATTTCATCCTCAATTAAACCTGAATTTATATGTCCATCATATTCCCTAAACCCATTAGGTCTCAGGTGTTCCTACAGTGATGTTAGAGATGGTAACATTTCCTGCCTATAGTTCACAGGTCAAAATTGGTATAACAAGGTGGAGAAACATAAATATAGTAGAATCATTACGAATAGCACGTAATTAGTGTTGTAATCACCTAAGATTAGCCCATGATGGTGCTGCAGAAATCCAGTTTGCACTTCATGTTAGGAATTAAAGTTTTATCTGCAGAAAAATAAAGACAGCTAACGGAGAAACAGAAACAACACTGAAGCAAATGTAATTCAAAATAGCCTTGCACTTAATTTCGGTTAAAAACTAACTTGTATTTTTCTTTCAAAATCAGAGTTAAGAGTGAAAAAGAATCAATGAATGTTCCATCTCTAAGCTCATAGTGGAGCTTGGTTGTCTCAGAAACCAAATCATGAAACTCCATTAGGGAGAAATATTCTTCATATCTGTTGCAAAATCAAAGACTTTTGTTGAAGGAAAAACAAATCATTTGACTTTCTGTTTGAATCAGCTACAAATCATGCCATATTGCTACAGAGATAGTAATTCACTGAATAGCCTTAGTATTAAGTTCTTCTACAAAGGATCAGTTAGCTCCAATTGGTTGGACAACTATTTTGTGATGCAGAGTGACAATAAATAGGTAGGTTCAATTCCCAAACCCAAAAAGTTATCATAAAGGTTCTACCATCTGACTGAAGGAGTTACCTGTTGATTTGACTGAGGATGCCTCCCTTTTGACTTTCAGACATGGCTGCTGCCTGAAGCATATGCAGATCTTAAATTGGGTCACAAGGTCACCAAGGTCAAAGGCAGGCAGTTGGGTAGGTAACATTATTCAATTAATCCATATTTACCAGAAGAGATCAAAACCGCTCAGGCAGCATGTCAAGAACCCATGTCTAAGCAACCAACTGAGTTTAATGGTGCTGTTCCATCCTACTCTCCTACTACCACCACCGTGGTTGTAATCTTAAAATGCTTAAGATTCTAATCCTTCCATACAACTAATTCTCCGCTTTTGCAGGCACCAGCAGCATCCACATTGCCTCTGCCCTAAAAAGATCAGTCTCTTCAGCAATCAGTTCCTCCTCCACCTCCATGTCTGAAGAAGAAGCCACAGATCCTGTAAGTTATTTTCCAGCACTGTCCACTAGCTCAGACATGTGCACCTTAGTGAGTATTGTTTCGAGATTACATCAGGATCATATTCTGGTGAGCACATCACTGGCACTTCTCACCTGCACAGCCCCAGGTAGGAGAGATTCTTGTGTATTAATACTTTACGCAATCAAAGGTTCATCAGAGATATTGGTAATTTGGATTGAAGGGCAGAGAGTCAATTAATTTTATCAGTACCATACTGGCTCTGACAGGATACTTCTGGCTGTTGCCATGGACAAGTTAGCAGCTACAATGGACAACCAGCCCCAGCAGAATACTCAGTGCTTGCTAGAAGTACTCGCTCAGCTACAGTCTATTGTTTTAGCCATTGGTGGTCAGCATCTGTGGCAAGATGAGATGATGATGAGGGACCCTGACTTCACTCAAGTGCCCATTCTTCCAAAGACACATAATGATGCTAGCAGACCTCCAGACAGAGAGAGAACTACACACTAGTAGCCAGACGTTTCCTCTCAGGACACTCCAGAGATGTCCTGCCCCTCCACCGCCAACCTGCCAAGGATCCCAAAACCTAAGGAAGTTGCTTATTACAAAGTTAATGGGAACACAAGGTCCAATAGATCTTGCCTCCACTCATGTTCCATATTTATGGCCACCCATCGGTTACTGAATACTTTTGAAGGCAAAGGTTCATTCTACCAATGTATCTAAAAGAAAACATACACTTTTTCAAGGATAGGTGATGTCCAATACCCCATTAACATCCAAATTATAACATAAAATGCCTTTTCCAACCAGGACCATGTCTGATGTGCCAACTTTGGAAATTTAAACAGTAGTGAAGTTATCTAAACCGTTGAGCCGTTACATGAAAAAGCAGATGCTTTGTCTCACGGAAAAGAGATGAGCAATGTCATCTCGTACAAACTGAATTTCAATATGATTGACATATTTTGAGTTGAGGTTTAAGAGGTTCCTGTGGATGCCTGGAATTAGCCAGTCACACAAAAATGAAGAGCTGTTGTCACTTTGGCAGCGCCATTCCCCCAGTGTGCAAGTCCGACTTCAATAAAAGACACAGTTCTGTTCGGTGCCCAAGGCCATGCTCAGTTTGTGCCTGCACTTGTCATCTGGAGAAAATGGCCTTCCAAACATCCTTTGTATCCTGGGGGCAACATCTGCGATGATTTCTTCAAGAAGAAAATGTTTGACATTTGTTGGAGGTTGCTACTCCTTCTTGGCTTGCTGACAGTTTTGAAACTTAATTCATCCACGATATTTTTATATAGTTATGACAGCAACTATAGCACATGCCATTGGTGAATCAGTTCAGGATGGATGCAATGAATCTATGTGAGATCATCAGAAATATAATAACTTATCAATATAATTCCTGAGCAGTCATATCAAAAATGTTAGGCTTTAATATAGGCTCTGGAGGCCTCATTGGCGGGCTATGAAATGCTTCTGCATTGACCTCTGAGATTTTTGAACGCATCGTAAACATTGGCTGCAAGTACATTGGGATGTTGTGGCTATCTTACCACTCCATCAGTAGTGAAACACAATACTGAATCTCAGGACACATGTTCTCATTTATGCTTCTCTTTGAAAGGAAAAGAGATTGCTACCCTTGTGTAGCTGTAAGAGCTCCGGAACTATCTGGAAATTACTACACAAAGCTTAGTTGGTTACATTATATTGATCAATTACATTGCCATGATTGCTTGAGAACAATATGCGCAATATGAATTGTTTTTCAATGCAGGAGGGTAACATGCGGAGCAATTTGATGCTAAACGTGTGATATTATTGAATCTACGGAGATGCATTTGTCAATTGAACAGCCTCAGATTGCCCTTAAGTGTGTCCTGTCCTGCCCTGCACAGAAAACAAAGCAACCTTACTCCACTCACAGAACGTGCAAGGAACCACTTTTCATCCTTACTGAATAGCTGAGATGTGGTAGAAGACGGAACATATACAGTAAGTTTGGGAGCTATAGAGAAATTGGCGGGCTGTCTTTACTGAAACTAAGTGCAGACACTGCTCAAGAGTCAAAATTTCCCTTCTATACCCCAACCTTTCATGGACCCTTTTGTGCTACTGTCTCTCTCAACGCCATCACCTTTGAAGATTCCCATGTTCCAAACCTTTTATTTGACAAGCAATACTATCTCATTTCCCCTTCAGCTGTTAGCCTACCACTGAGCCATGTCCACTGTCACAAACTTCCCAATTAAAAAGTATGGTGCGACAATGACCTCCCCCCTCCCCAAAAACAATACCCTGTGCTCTCCCATCCTATATCAGGCCCTACATTTATATATAGAGCTGCTCACATTGCACAATGTACTAGCACAATGGCTCTAATTCTTGCACTCAAGTTCACACTTCTCTCAGCAGAGCATGGAATGGCCCAAAAAACCACTTTATGAGTACTGTCCATACCCTCAGAATTGACCACAGTGAGGACAGCCGCCAATTTCTCTCTAGCTCCAAAACTTACTTGTAATCCCGCTACATATTAGACCTCATCATAATTCAATCCCTTCATAAGGGCATATCCTCAGACTTTGGTCATAACAAACACCTACCTCACCATGGCTATCTCTCTGGACTAAGACTGTATGATGTACTTGACTGACTATGGAAACACCTATTGGTTGATTGTAGTCCTGCTTGACTGTACTAAGGGCTACTCTATTTAGACTTTCACACGTGGTCAATTGGCTGAATTTTTAAAAAATTCATTTGTGGGAAGTGGGCAGCACTGACTGGCCAGCATTTGTTTCCTGTCCCTCGTTGACCTGAAGAAGATGGTGGCGAACTGTCTTCTTGAACCAGTGCAGCCCATGTGCTATTGCAGACCCCACTGTTCCAAAGGAGTGAGTTCCAGAATTTCAACCTGGTGACATTGAAAGAACTGTGTTATATTTCCAATTCAGGATGGTGACAGGCTTGGAGGGGAGCTTGCAGGTAGTGCTGCTCCCATGTATCTGGTGCCCTTGCCTTTCTAGATGGAGGTGGTCAAGGGTTTGGGAGTACGAATTAATAGATGAATTTCTGCACTGCATCTTTTAGATGGTACACACAGCTGCTACTGAGGGTTGGTGGTGCAGGAAGTGGATGCCTGTGGATGTGGTGCCAATCAAGCGGGCTGCTTTCTCCTGGATGGCATCAAGCTTCTTCAGTGCTGTTGGAGCTGCACCCCTGAGGGAAGTGGGAAGTATTCCATCACTCCTACTTGCTTCTTGCAGTTAGTGGACAGGCTTTGGAGTGTCAGGAGGTGATGTACTCACTACAGTATTAAAAGCATCTGACCCGCGTATTGCCAATGTATTACAAGGCAAGCCCAAATACGTTTCTGGCCAAAGGTAACCCCCAGGATGTTGTTACTGGGGGATTCAGTGATGGTAGCACCACTGAATGTCAAGAGGTGGTGGCTAAATTGTTTGTTATTATGCAGCACATTTGCCATAGAAGCTGCCGAGATATGGTGTGGCATTCTGTATGTGTAGGCCTGACATATGGCATATTGCCACAGAGCAATATTTTACTTTCTTGACTATTTAATGCTGGCAAGCATGACAAGCTGCTTGGCTTTCTGTCTGTGTTAAAAGGCAAGGTAAGGCAGAGATGCTGTGTGCATCCAAGTAAACTCAAACCAAGAACTAAAAAAGCAAGGTCAAAATCTGTTGGAGCTGCAATCCTGAGGGAAGTGGGAAGTATTCCATCACTCCTACTTGCTTCTTGCAGTTGGTGGACAGGCTTTGGAGTGTCAGGAGGTGATGTACTCACTACAGAATTAAAAGCATATGACCCGCTCATTGCCAATGTAATAACATAATGCATCCTGTGGAAATGGATGAAACAGATTTGTGTCCAACTGTGTAAAATGATCTGGCAGCAGCACAGCAACATAAGATGTCAATGAGCTCCAAAGTGCAGTACTGAAGTGCTGAAGTGTCTTCAGAGGTAGTGTGAGATTGGCTATGATGTGATGAGGCTGGTGTTTTGCTGATGCTGACTTCCATACATAGAAAATGGAGACAATGAACATGCCAAGACATTATGAAGAGTGATGGCCAACACGAAGGCTTCGAGAAAATACTGAGGAGCTTCATCCTCCAGGTATCATAGAATCCTTAAAGTGTGGAAAACTGCCCTTCCAAAGAGCATCCCACCCAGACCCATCGCCCGACCCTTTCCATGCATCCCTTCATTTCCCACCTAAGTTAGACATCCCTGGACACTACAGGCAATTTAGCATGGCCAATCCACCCAAACTGCACATCCTTGGAATGTGTGAGGAAACAGGAGCACCCGGAGGAAATCCACATAGACACAGGGACAATGTACAAATTCCACACAGACAGTTGCTCAAGGGTGAAATCGAACCTGGGTCCCTGGCGCTGTGAGGCAGCAGTGCTAACCACTGAGCCACAGGCTGCCTAAACAAGTAACTATTCAGACTAAGATAACAAAGTGTGGAGCTGGGTGAACACAGCAGGCCAAGCAGCATCTTAGGAGCATGAAGGCTGACGTTTCGGGCCTTCATCAGAAAAGGCGGGATGGGGGGAGGATTCTGAAATAAATAGGGAGAGAGGGGGAAGCGGATCGAAGACGGATAGAAGATAGGTGGAGAGGAGGGTATGGGTGGGGAGGTAGGGAGGGAATAGGTCAGTCCGGGGAGGACAGACAGGTCAAGGGGGTAGGACGAGGTTAGTAGGTAGGAAATGGAGGTGCGGCTTGAGGTGGGAGGAGGAGATAGGCGAGAGGAAGAACAGGTTAGGCAGGCAGGCGGGGACAAGCTGGGCTGGTTTTGGGATGCAGTGGGGGGAGGGGAGATTTTGAAGCTTGTGGAATCCACATTGATACCACTGGGCTGCAGGGTTCCCTCAATGACTTCTCTTTCGATTCCTCCCACTTCCTACAGACAAAGGGGGTGGCCATGGGTACCCGCATGGGCCCTAGCAATGGCTGCCTCTTTGTAGGCTATGTGGAACAGTCCCTCTTTCGCACCTACACTGGCCCTAAACCCCACCTCTTCCTCTGTTACATCGACGACTGTATCGGCGCCGCCTCATGCTCCCAAGAGGAGCTCGAACAGTTCATCCACTTCACCAAAACCTTCCACCCAAACCGTAAGTTCACCTGGACCACCTCCAACACATCCCTCACCTTCCTGGACCTTTCTGTCTCCAGCTCAGGCTACCACCTACAAACCGATGTCCATTTCAAGCCCACTGACTCCCACAGCTACCTGGAATACACCTTCTCCCACCCACCTTCTTGCAAAAATTCCATCCCCTATTGCCAATTCCTTCGCCTCTGCCGCATCTGCTCCCAGGATGAGGCATTCCACTTCCGTACATCCCAGATGTCCTCGCTCTTCAAGGGTCGCAACTCCCTCCCAGTAGTGGTTGAGGACGTCTTCGACCATGTCTCCCGCATTTCTCGCAAGTGATACCACACACCCCACCCCCGCAATAACCGCCAAAAGAGAATCCCCTTAGTCTTTACATACCACCCCACCAACGTCCGGATACAACGCATCATCCTCCGACACTTCCGTCATCTACAATCCACCCCACCACTAAAGACATTTTTCCAACCCCACCCTTGTCTGCCTTCCGGAGAGGCCACTCTCTCCACGACTCCCTTGTCCGCTCTACACTCCCCTCCAACCCGAACACACCCAGGACCTTCCCCTGCAACCGCAGGAAGTGCTACACCTGCCCCCACACCTCCTCCCTCAACCCCATCCCAGGCCCCAAGATGACTTTCCACATCAAGATGATGTTCACCTGCACATCCGCCAATGTGGTATACTGCATCCGCTGTACCCGGTGTGGCTTCCTCTACATTGGGGAAACCAAGCAGACTCTGCGGACCGCTTTGCAGAACACCTACACTTGGTTTACAATAAACAACTGCACCTCCCAGTCACGGGACAGTGGCTGACTGGCAGAGGCAGAGAGTGGGGATAAAAGAGTCTTTTTTCAACTCCCCCTCCCATTCCTTAGATGACATGTCCATCCTGGGCCTCCTGCAGTGCCATAATGATGCAACCGAAGGTTAAAGGAACGGCAACTCATATTCCATTTCGGAACCCTGCAGCCCAATGGTATCAAAGTGGATTTCACCAGCTTCAAAACCTCCCCTCCCCCCACTGCATCCCAAAACCAGTCCAGCTCATCACCACCTCCCTAACCCGTTCTTCCCCTCACCTATCCCCTCCTCCCACCTCAAGCCGCACCACCATTTCCTACCCACTAACCTCATCCCAACCCCTTGACCTGTCCGTCCTCCCCAGATTGACCTATCCTCTCCACCTATCTTCTCCTCTATCCATCTTCGGTCCGCCTCCCCCTCTCCCTATCCATTTCAGAATCCTCTCCCCACCCCCCTTTTCTGATGAAGGGTCTTGGCCCGTGTTGTCAGTTTTTGTGCCCCTAAGATGCTGCTTGGTCTGCTGTGTTCATCCAGCTCAACACTTTGTTATCTCGCATTCTCCAGCATCTGCAGTTCCCATTATCTCTGATCACAATTTTAACTATTCAGACCTTCAGGTCAGGAACTGGTGACACTTAGTTTCTCACCAGCACCTGGAAGAATTGCAAACTTCATAGAAATGAGGAGCGCTAAGCTCATAATGAATGCTAATGCATGCAAATAAATTTCTTGCCAGTTAGGAGCAAGATTCTCATCTCGCCATTGAACCATTATGCACCAGAACAGATTCTTCCCCATCAATATCAAAATCTTTTTTAATTCCAGTCTCCCAAATCTTCTGCCATTGCCCCAGCACTCAAGGGCTTGAGAAGATTCCACCCAGGCCAAATAATTTTTTAAATTTTAACTTAAAAGGTTCAGTCAGCTGAAAATAGTGCAATACAGTAAGATCTTAATGACTTACCAAAACAGAGGAGATCATCGAGAACAGAAATGTTAAATGTTTTAACTGTTCAACAGAAAATCAAAAAATAATTTCACATAATTTGCAGAAACGATGCAAATGCACTGGAAAGGGGTGTAGAGATACACCATGCCGTTGCCAGGTCTGAAAATAGCTAAGAAAACGAGAAGTCTGAGGAGAGATTTTAGATTTTCAGATCCATTATTAAGAATGAGATTCTGTGGTAAAATAGGGTTCAGTACGGCTTTGTCATGGGAATCTGTTAGAATTCTTTGAAGAGATAACAAGCATGTTAGGCAAAGGGTAGCCAGTGGACATGTTTCATTTGGATTCCAGAAGACCTCTGACTGGGTGCTGTAGAGGAAGCTGCTAACTAAGTGCCCATTAGGGGCAAGGAATTGGGATGGATAGACGATTGGCTGACTGGCAGAGGCAGAGAGTGGGGATAAAAGAGTCTTTTTTCAAGATGGTTACCAGTGACTAATGGATTTCCACAGGGAACAGTTTTGGTGCCACGCTTGTTCACATTATACAAGAACAATCTAAATGAAAGAAAATAGGATATCATTGCTAAGTTTGCAGATGACACAAAGATAGGTGGAGGGACAGGCAATGTAGAGGGAGTAGGGAGGCTGCAGAAAGACTTGGACAGGCTTTGAGAATGGGCAAGGATGTGGCAGGTGGAATACAACGTGGGAAAGTATGAGGTTATGTACTTTGGTAGAAGGAGGGGCTTGGGCTATTTTCTAAATGGGAAAAGACTTCAGAAATCTTAAGTGCAAAGGGACTTGGGAATCCAAATTCAGGATTCTCTTAAGGCTAACATGTAGGTTCAGCTGGTAGTTAGGAAGGCAAATGCAATGTTAGCAATTACTTTGAGAGGGCTAGTATAAAACAGCATGTATGTACTGCTGAGAAGGTCAGACTGTAATTGGAATATTATGAGCAATTTTGGGCTCTGTATCTAAAGGTGGTGGTGTTGGTCTTGGAGACGATCCAGAGAAAGCTTGCAAGGATGATCCAGGGAAAGAAGAGCTCATGATACAAGGAGTGGTGAGGACTCTTGAGTTTAGAAGGATGAGGGGTGATCTCAATGAAGCTTACAAGATACTTCAGGGGCCTGGATAGAGTGGACGTAGAGAAGATGCTTCCACTAGAGAGAGAGAGATTAGGGCCTGACGGCACAGCCCCAGAGTGAAGGGATGACGATTTAGAACCGAGAAGATGAAGGATTTCTTCAACCAGAGGGTAGTGAATCTGTGGTATTCATTGCTACAGAAAGCTGTGGAGGCTAAGAGCCTACTTAAGACAGAGATAGATAGGTTCTTGATTAAAAAGAGGATCAAAGATTACGGAGAGAAGGCAGGAGAATGGGCTTGAGAAATATGTACATAGCCATGACTGAATGGTGGAGCAGTCTCGAAGGGCCAAGTCCTGCTCTACATCTCATGATCTTTATCAGATGTACAAAACTGTTAGGCATCTGGATACAGGGGAAAGGAGGGGCCTATTTATCCAAGCAGAGGTCAGTGACTTAGGGCACTGATTTCAAGTCATTGGTAGAAGGATAAGAGGGGAATATGGGAAAATGTTTTTAAACTAGGGGTTATTTAAATTCTGGAACTCACTGCCTGAAAGCATATTATAGGCAGAAGGCCTGAAGTAATTTAACAGGTCTGGATATAAATCCGAAGTACCAGAACATGCTGTTAAGAGTAATGCGGCTGGGTGGGCTTATGTTTTTGATTGCCCAGACACAGATCGGTACGACAGGTCGGCACAACATCGAGGGCCGAAGGGCCTGTACTGTGCTGTAATGTTCTATGTTCTAAAGGGCCTAGTAGCCTTTTTTTTCTGCCATAAGCTTTGATTCCATAATTTCCTGATAGACATTTGTGCCAGAAAGCACAGAGCAAGGAAGGTGCAATTGTGTAGTTGCCTAGCTGACTCAAGTCCATAAACACTTACAAAAATCACTGAACTTTTGTGTTGGCAACACTGTTTATGCTACTCTTACTGGTATAAATTTTTAAAATCCACCAGTGAAAATCTTTTTAAAAATACATATTTACACAAATACAGTAAAAATAGTGTAACAATTTTCTGATTCAATACATGGATGTACCTCCAAGAGAAGGTAGAAAACTGGGCCCAGTCTTGGGAAATAAGAAAGGGCAGGTGACTCAGGTGTCAGTGGGGGATAGCACTTGGGAGCCAGTGACCATAATTCTACTGGTTTAAAAAGAGTGATGGAAAAGGACAGAGCAGATTTAAAAGTTGAAGTTCTAAATTGGAGGCAAATTATGACAGTATTAGGTAAGCACTTTCAAAAGGTGATTGGGGTGGATGTTTGCAGGTAAAGGGCTGGCCGAAAAATGAGAAGCCTTCAAAAATGAGATAACGAAAATCCAATGACAGCATCCTCCTGTTTGGATGAAGGGCAAGGCTGAAAGGTATAGGGAATTCTGGATGACGAGGGAAATTGAGGTTTTGTTCAAGAATAAGAAGGAAGCATGTGTCAGGTATAGACAGCAGAGATTGAGTGAATCCCTAGAAGAGTATAAAAACATTTGAAGTATACTTAAGGGGAAATCAGGAGGGCAAAAAGTGGACACGAGATAGCTTTGGCAAACATTGTTAAGGGGAACCCAAAGGGATTTTACAAATACATTAAGGACAAAAGGGTAACTAGGGAGAGATACTAAACGAGTATTTTGCATAGTGTTTTCCGTGGACAAAGATATGGAAGATGTAGGTCGTGGTGAAATAAACAGCGACTTCTTGAAAAAGGCCTAATTTACAGAGGTGGTGGTGCTGGACAGCTTAAAATGCATGAAGGTGTATAAATCCCTGGAACCTGAGCAAGTGTAGTAAGCTGGGGAATTGATTGTCTGGCCCTTGCTGAGATATCTGTATCATTGATAGTCACAGGTGAGGTGCTGGAAGACTGAAGGTTGGCTAATGTGGTGCTACTATTTAATAAAGGTTGTAAGGAAAAGTCAGGGAGCAACAGACCAGTGAGCCTGGCAACGGTGGTGGGCAAGTTGTTGGCAGGAATCCTGAAGGACAGAATTTATATGCATTTGGAACGGCAAGGACTGATTAGGGATAGTCAATATGGCTTTGTGCATGGAAAATTGTGTATCACTAACTTAATTGAGTTTTTTGAAGAAGGAATGAAGAGGATTGATGAGGGGAGAGCAGTGGACGTGATATATTTGGACTTCAGTAAGGCATTCAATGGCGTTCCTCATGGTAGACCAGTTAGCAAGGTAAGATCACAAGGAAAACAGGGAGAACTATCCATCCGCATACAGAACTGGCTCAAAGGTAGAAGACAGAAGGTGGTAGTAGAGGGTTGCTTTTCAGACTGGAGGACTGTGACCAGCTGTGTGATATAAAGATCAGTGCTGGGCCCAGTGCTTTTTGTCATTTACATAAATGATCTGGATGTGAACATAGGATGTATGGTTAATAAATTTGCAGATGACATCAAACGTGGAGGTGTAGTAGACAAGAACGAGGTTACCTCAACAGTACAACAGGATCTTGATCAGATGGGCCAGTGGGCCGACGAGTGGCAAACAGAATATAATTCAGATAATGTGAGGTGCTACATTTGGAAAGGCAAATTAGAGCAAGACTTACACACATAATAGTAAGGTCCTGGGGAGTGTTGCTGAACAAAGTGACCTTGGAGTGCAGGTTCAGTTAATTGGTAGTGAAGGCGGCATATGGTATGCTTGTATTTATTGTCAGTGTATTGAGTATAGGAGTTGGGAGGTCATGTTGCAGCTAAACAGGACATTGGTTAGGCCACTTTTGGAATACTACGTGCAATTCAGGTGTCCCTGCTATACAAAGAGTTCAGAAAAAGATATTTACAAGGACATTGCCAGGGTTAAAGGGTTTGAGCTAAAGCGAGAAGCTGAATAGGCTGGGGCTGTTTTCCCTAGAACACCAGAGTCTGAAGGGTAATCTTATAGAGGTTTATAAAATCATGAGGGGCACAGATAGGGTAAATAGACAAGGTCTTTTCCCCAGGGCGTGGGGAAGTCTGAAATCAGAGGACATAGGTTTAAGGTGAGGGGGAAAGGTTTAAGAAGAAACTAAAGGGTAACTTTTTCATGCAGAGAGTGGTGCGTGTGTGGAATGAACTGCCAGAGGAAGTTGCTGAGGCTGGTACAATTACAACATTTAAAACGCATCTGGGTGGGTATATGAATAGGAAGGTTTTAAAAGGATAATGGGCCAAATACTGGCAAATAGGGCTAGATTTATTTAGGATATTTATTAGGACATCATCTCAGCATGGATGAGTTGAACCGAAGGGTCTGTTTCCATGCTCTATGTCCCTCTGACTCTAAGTGCACTTACTTCCAAAGTCATGATCTTTTTTCATTCTTGGGTATGATGTCAGTGTATTACATTTAATTTTCAGGATGTACACTCATTGGTCAGAATTTTGCAGTAGTAATGAAAAGGAAAGTGTTGGTATTTACTGTCATTTCTGGTGTTTCAGGTGACATTTCTCCTCTTGAAATTACTCAAATTGTAGAATTTACGTCTGCACAATTAAACTTGGATATTTAGAAATTGCAGTCAATAATTAAGTAAAAGTTGATGAACGCATGAACAATTGCCCCTTTACTCGGTCGGTCTCACTTTAACGAGACAGGAAGTTTAGAATTATTCCAGAACATTCTCAACATCCCTGAAAAGCTCATTTATCTTCTGTCAAGCTTTTCCATTATGACAAGAAAAAAAATCAGATCGAAGTTCTTTTTAATATGTTTGATACTTCCACTTCTAGTTTATACATGTCACAACAGTTATTTCTCCATCTGTAAAATTTTTTAACTCATACTGCAAAATTCAGCACATTTAACTTCCTGTGTTGTCCATGGATATACCTAAATTGGATTGATGCTTTCCCTGGAACCCCTCACTTGTTGCCAGATTCAAAACAGAACCAAACAGTGGAAAATCCATGTTATGAAATTTTTATCAGTAGCTTTCTCAGAGGTCAGTTTTGCCACCAACAGAAAATCCATGATATTATATTTGCTTCTCTGACATTCCAGCATACTGTCTCTGCTTCAAACTTCGGCATGCAGTTTTGTTTCTACAGGCCACACTGCGTGTGGTTTTCAATTTATTGCCCAGTCAGTGCTGAAAAATCTGCTTTTCATTCAAGTTCCTATGGTGGGAGTGGGTGGTGATTGGACGAATAGCAGTAAGAGGGTATAGCAATTAAAAGTTAGGAAAGGGCAATTGGAAAAGAATGTGTGTGCGTATGACAACTGCAGCAAGATAAGGATGGGCCTGTTCAGGGACAGTCCGTCAGTTACTGAGATATTCTGGCAATCAGCACATGAATAAATTTACATACGACACTTAATACAAAGAAATTGCAACTGACAGTTTGATAAGTTATGTTGAATTTAATGAGTTTCAACATTACTATTTTTAAGATGGTGACCATAGAAATTACAGTTAGGCTTTAATGAAAATTCATATGCTAATTACTTCCTGAAATATCAGTGATCTACTTGATGAAAAAGCATGAGAACAGTAAATGTTGATCTTTTGAAACATAAAACAGGATATACCACTATAATAATTAAAAGAAAACAATAAATATTACTGAAAACTGAGACAAACTATGATCTCAAAACAAGGTCACATTAATACATAATGTGACACTTCTAGATTACACAATTTATAAGCAGTACTTTCACTAGGTATATTCAGCAATAATGCTGTTACTAAACTACAGAAAAAAAGTGCTAAGACAGTCCTATGTAATGTACGAATATTCTTCAATGATACTCTGAGCATATTAACACGTCTTTACACAATATTATGCAGCCCAACCATTCTGAGGGCAAATTTTTTATTTTTTTACTTAGTATTCAGGTGAATTTCGCACAAGTTTCACGCACACTGTCCTTTACACTTTGCTGAAATTTTATTGAGCAACATATCTGAATCGCGATTATTTGATCATTTCAAGAATTCTACAGTGATAACACTAACATTGCATTGCAACTTCATGCTCTGCTGATCGAAATTTAACGCAAGTTCTGAATAATAGCATCTATATGTTAGAAACATAGGTAAAATAGTAGGCCATTCAGCCAGTCCAGGCCATTGAACATGCCAATGCCTTTAACTCATCCCATATGCCAGTGGTCATCAAAAATCTATCAAGTTCTAACTTAAATATACTCAAAGACTAAGCCTCCATAGTCTTTCTGTGGCAGAAAATTCCAAATGTTCACAACACTCTAGAATAAAATAAAGGATGTCCTTTTTATTTTTAAACTGTTTCAGACACCCCAACCATGGAAAACATCTCACCTGTATCTACCCTGTCTATCTTTTTAAGTATTTTGTAGGTTTAATCAGATTACCACTTATTTTTCAAATCCCTTGAGAATACATGCTCAGTTTGTACAATCTGTTTTCACTAGAGAGTCCATCATGCCAGAAACAAGTCTAGGTGAACCTTTGTGGCACACCTCAAATGGCAAGAATACCTTTCTTGAGATTAGGACACCGAAACAAGCACACAGTGCTCCAGATGCGGTCCAACCAAGCTTTCATACAACTGAAACAGGACGTCCTTGCTTCTGTACTCAAATTCTCTTGCAATAAAGACGAACATTCCAATAGCCTTCCTAATAACTTGGTGCATGTTAGCCTTCAGTAATGTATCAACGAGGACACCTAGGTGCCTTTGTACATTGACACTTTCCAACCGCTTATCATTTAAGACATACTCTGCATTTCTGTTTCTGCTACCAAAGTGAATAATCGCACAATTTTTTCCACATTAGATTCAGTCTGCCATGTTTAGTGCCTGATCACTGAATGCCTTGAACTCCTTGTTAAATTGCTTTACATCTTCTTCACAACACACATTCCCACTTAGGTTTGTATTATCTGCATATTTTCAAATATTGCATTTAGTCTTTTTAGCTCCAGATCATTGATACATGTTATGAATAGCTGCAGCCCCATGTTCTGATCCCTGCAATGCCCTATTAGTCACAGTCTGCTAATTTAAGAAAGAACTGTACATTTCTACTCTGTTTTCTAGATCTTAACAAATCATTAATCCATGCCAGTACAGAATCTCTTAGTTAGGTGCTTTAATCTTTTTTACAAGCCTCTTATTAGGAGCTTAATCACAAGCATTCTGAAAATTTATGTATAGTATGTCAATTGGCTCTCCTTTATTAATTTTGTTAGTAATATCTTCAAAATCTTCCGGTTCAACAAACATTCAATTTTCCATTCACAAATCCATACTGATTGTCCCAAGCTAATCATTATCAACCAGCTGCGTATTTATTCCATCCTTTAAAACAAATTCTGGCATTGTTCACACGACTGATTTATGGCTAACAGGTTTTTAGTTCTCTGCTTTCTCTTCTGTTCCTTTTTTAAATAGTGATCTGACATTTACTACCTTCCAGATCACAGAATCATTAGAATTTTAGAAGATAATTGTCAATGTATCAAGTAACTCTACAGCGAACTCCTTCAACACTTTTAATATTAACTTCAGACGAATACTTCCTACAAGAAAGATATGTTTCATGATGACGTTTTCAAATAACAAACATAGAACAGGTTAAAGCTTGTGAAATAATCCTAATTAGGGCATAAAATAGCAGATTCAAAACAGCAGTTAACAATGCTCATCTCCAACTTGCATTTTGCAAATAAAACCTGCATTAAAAACTGTGACTGATTATGCAATGTACTGTACAGTAGTTTTCTCATTACAATAAAATATCTTTAAAGAAAATGTACTAAAGTCAACACACTGAGGTGGGAGCAATTGGCCAAATTTTCAAGGCTTAATTAAACCAAGAATGGAAACAGTGAGCTCCCAAAAATATTGGCAGTGGACGATGTACTAACCTAATGGCAACAATTCAAATGCTGAATTCAACAGCCTTCAGAGTAGGGAAAAACAGCAATCCTGACCTTCTCCCATTTGAGGGCATTCAAAGAATGAAGGGAGAAAAGGGAATATTGAAAAGGGCGCACAGGTGTCTGCTTCTGTACTTAGTGGGGGCCAGGGCACATCACAAGGAGTTGGTCAAGGCTGTCTTAGAGCATCAAACCAGCCTCATAAGTGGAGGGTGAGTGGAGGAGGGGTTTGTTCTTGGCAACTGCTTTGATGTTACAAAATTGTCAGAGACAGAGGTCACTCAGCGTCCAGGATTTGAGGGGAATTAACCTCATTATTGAGATGATGGGCAGAAAAACAACAGAATGACTCTGCAGATGCTGAAGCTGTTCATGTTCATATACCTGGGGCTTGGGATAATAAGTGGCAAGAAAAACTCACACCCCAACAAGTGCCAAGACACAACCAAACCAAACAAGAGAGAATCCAACCATCACTCATTGATAATCAAGATATTTCTCATGCTGACTCCTCCTCAATCAACATCGTGGGGTTTCCACTGACTGAAAAATAAACTGGACTGGTTAGGTAAATATTGCAGCTGAAACAGCATATCAGAGACCAAGACTTCTGCTGCAAGTAAGTCACGTTTTAACTCCTCAAAGACCACTGTCCATCTACAAGGCAAATCAGAAGTGTGCAAGTTAGAAGTGTGATGGAATACTCTCTCTTCACTTGGCAGGATGTGAGCAGCTCCAACAACACAAGAATTTTAATGCCATGTGACAGTAGGTATGTCCCAAAAAGTGGAGCACGTCGCTTTAGCTCTTCTCAATAGGCAAGGTACTGATTGTATCCAACCTGCTGTCACTTAACTCAGTTGGGTGAATGGCTGGTTTGCAATGCACAATAATGCAAACAGTGTGGGTTTAATTCCTGCAGTGGCTAAGACTACCATGAAGAACTGAACCTCTTCACTCACCTTATGGGCGGTGACCTGCAGGTTAAATCACCACCAGTCATCTCTCCTGGACTATGATGACTTTCCCTTTACCATCTAGAAGAACATGGACAGCAGATATTCCCCTCCAAGCCTGACAGCACTTTGACTTGAAACTAACATTCCTTGTAATATGAGATAACATGGTGTGAAGCTGGATGAACACAACAGGCCAAGCATCAGAGGGGCAGGAAAGTTTGACGTTTCGGGTCGAGACCCTTCCTTGTAATATTTTGGTTTTAGATGTGGGCCTTCAAGGCCTGAGCACAGCATCGACTTCCAGAACCAAAGTCAATGCATCAGCACAAAGGTGATGTGTGCGGAACCTTGGAGTGATCATGAGGCTGCGTAGCTTAAGAATGTTGCTTGAAACTGTGTTGCTGTTCCAGGACTTCAACCTGGTGGCAGTAAAGGAGCTCTTTTCCTCTCCCCACCACACGAACTAGAGCAGTTCAATACTGCAGCTTACCACCACCTGCTCAAGGGCGATTACAGGTGGCCAATGATTGCTGAAGTTACCTTGTAGATCATGAATAGGCTCTTGGGGTCAGGAGGTGAGTCACTCGCTACAGGATCCCTAACCTCTGATCCGCTCGTGTAGCCAATGTCTTTTTATATGCCTGGTCTAATTCAGTTTCTGATCTCTTCTCCCACCTACACTCAGAATGTAAAGTTTGAGAGAGTAAGTGGCGGAAATACCACTAAGCATCAAGTAGAGTGACAGATTACTTTTTGTTGGTAACAGTCATTGCCTGGCACTTGTGTAGCGTAAACATCACTTGCCATGTGCACATCTTGTTTAATGTAGACATGGATTGCTTTAATACTGAGAAGTTGAGAATAGCCAATACTGTATAATTATCAGCTAACATCCTCACTTCTTGCTGTATTATCCAGAGAAGTTCATTGATGAAGCAGCTGAAGATTATGGGACCTAGGAAACTAATCTGAGGAACCCCTGTAATGATGTCCTGGAACTGAGGTGACCGACTTCCAACAACCACAACCATCTTCCTTTGTGCTTAGTGCAACTCCAACTATTGGAGAGTGTTCTACGATTCCCACTGCCTCTAATTTTCATAGAGCTCCTTGATGCTAATTTGGTTAAATGTGGCTTTGATGTTAAGGGCAGTCAGTCTTAGCTCACTTCTGGAGTTTGGCAGAGTCTTGAATCGCTTAGCTCTGTCTATAATTTGCTGCTTCTACTGTTTGCCTTGTAGTTAATCCTGTGTTGTAGCTTCACCAGGCTTGACATGTCATTTTTAGGTATGCCTGGTGCTACACCAGACATGATTTGCTGCGCTCCTAATTGAACTGAGGGTGAGCCCTTGTATTTGTGATTATTGTAAATTGGGATATACCAGGTCACGAGTTTGGAAATTGTGGTTGGGTACAATTCTGCTGCTGCTGATGGCCCACAATGACTTGTGGATGCCTAGTCTTGACTTGTTAGATCTGTTTGAAACCTTCCCATTTAGCACAGTAGCAGGGTCACGCAACATGATGGAACGTCTCCTCAATGTGAATCACTGGAATCATTTGGCGCACCTTGCAGGGTCAACTGAGCAACTAATTGATCAGTAGCCCTCAGCAGGTGAGAATTCCAGCCAGGGGATGTATTCCCAGGGAAGACCCATTGCTGATCTGTCAAGTTGCTGAGCGGCAGTTAACTCTTTGGGCCTGCTCTAAAAGTGATAGCATGGAACTCCCATTGGCAATGTAGCTCGGGCCGAAGACCATTAAATCCAGCCTCCAGTGTGCACATTGTAAGATGATTAATATCCTATGGCTGCACAATAAAATAATACTTACAAAGCAAAAAGTAAAAGCAGAATCTGAACAACAATGGTGGAGAGATGTCTGGGGACAGTGGTTGACTTAATTCAAGAACTTCTTACAGTAGCATCAGATTTTAAGGAAATATACATGCACAAATTAACTTACAGCTTCTGAACTTCAGCCCAGAGTGTGTTCTGTAAAAGATGATCTTCTGAAGGAGGCTCTATATGGAATTAATAGAAAATAACACATTGAAAGAAATGAACCCTTTTACACAATTGAGGTCAAAAATATACAACTGGGCCACATATTTATCCATTTGACTCAATTCATTTATTTTCCTTTGGAAATTTGCAGACTTAGAGCTTGCACAGGCCATTCTTACTTCAGTTCCATCAACAATAGATAAATCTTAAATTAGAGCAGCATAAGTTGGCAAGAAGAGCATGAAAAGATATAAGTAAACTAATGGGAATACTGCCTTTACATGTTTATGAAATTTCATGGTTTCCAGCAAAGCAACTGTATCTACACATGGTCTTTCTCTGCTGCTACAGGCCCCCATGAATTTTAAGCCCATCTCTTTTCTTTCTCACTCAGTCACTAATTTGTTATTTTATCAAGTCTCTTCCACTTCCTGTCAGCTGGCCTGTCATTTCTCTGTCCTTGGGTATATTTCAACTCCTTACTATTCTTGTGCATCATTTTTTCACGGAACAGAATCACAACAAGTTGGTAGCACAGAAAAAGGCCACCAGGCCGTCACGGCTATGCCAGTGATCAAGTGAGCCACCTTGCCCCGTTTCACTTTCCATATTTGGTCCCTAGTGCTGCAAGTTATGGCACATGAGATGCATATCTGGATGCCTCTACTATGCTCTCAGGTAGTGAATTCCAGGCCCCAATTCACCTCTTCAGTTGAAAACACTTTCCTCATCTCCCCTTCAATTGTTCTATCAATCTTAGTCAGTGTCCTCTCTACTCAGGTAAACATGTTCTTCCTATCCAGGTGTCTCACATTTCACTCAACTCTCCCCGGGCCTCTTCTTTTCCAAGCTAGTTTCTGTCCTGCCAGCATGCCTGTAAACACTCCTGGAATCCTTTAAAGTACAGTTATATCCTTTACATTATAAGGTGACCAGAACTGTTCATTGAACTCAAGTTGTGGCCAAACTATTAATTTACATAGTTGCAGTATAACCTCCCAGGTCTTATATTTTAGGATTTCACGTGTCCTCCAACAAATTATTATGCTCTCCTGCTATCTTCAGTGATTTGTTGACATTCAAGGTTCCTCACAAAGTTCTCCCATTAATTGTGTATTCCTATGCCTTGTGCAACCTCCTCAAATACTTGACTTCACTTCTCCCACCTGAATTCTATCATCCACATTTCTGCTCACCCAACCACCATTGATATATTGGTGTAGTCTACAGCTATCCTCTATACTGGCAACCATACAGTCAATTTTGTTGATCATGCCCCCTAGATTTGCATCTGTCATTAATATCACAGAATTACATAAATGTTATAGTATAGTCCTTTCCATCATTTCTGTACTGGCTTTTTGAATGTACCCAGGCCGTTAAAGCCATGGAGGAAATAGCAAAAGCACTGTCCCTCATTTTCCAATCCTACTGGGAGCAGACGTGGTGCCAGTGGATTGGAGGATTGCCAAAGTTGTGCCTTTGTTTGAAAAGAAAACAAGGAGATAGACCAGTGATAATGGGAACTACAGATGCTGGAGAATCCAAGATAACAAAGTGTGGAGCTGGATGAACACAGCAGGCCAAGCAGCATCTCAGGAGCACAAAAGCTGACGTTTCGGCCCTGGACCCTTCATCAGAGAGGAGGATGGGGAGAGGGAACGAGAATAAATAGGGAGAGCGGGGAGGCGGACCGGAGATGGAGAGAAAAGAAGATAGGTAGAGAGGAGAGTATAGGTGAGGGGGTAGGGAGGGGATAGGTTAGTCCAGGGAAGACCAGGTCAAGGAGGCGGGATGAGGTGGTAGGTAGGAAATGGAGGTGCAGCTTGAGGTGGGAGGAAGGGATGGGTGAGAGGAAGAACAGGTTAGGGAGGCAGAGACAGGCTGGGTTGGTTTTGGGAAGCAGTGGGGTGAGGGGACGAGCTGGGCTGGTTTTGTGATGCAGTGGGGGCAGGGGAAGAGCTGGGCTGGTTTTGGGATGCAGTGGGGGAAGGGGAGATTTTGAAGCTGGTGAAGTCCACATTGATACCATTGGGCTGCAGGGTTCCCAAGCGGAATATGAGTTGCTGTTCTTGCAACCTTCGGGTGGCATCATTGTGGCACTACAGGAGGCCCATGATGGACATGTCATCTGAGGAATGGGAGGGGGAGTTAAAATGGTTCGCGACTGGGAGGTGCTGTTGTTTGTTGCGAACCGAGCGGAGGTGTTCTGCAAAGCGGTCCCCAAGCCTCCGCTTGGTTTCCCCAATGTAGAGGAAGCCACACCGGGTACAGTGGATACAATATACCACATTGGCAGATGTGCAGGTGAACATCTGCTTGACATGGAAGGTCATTTTGGGGCCTGGGATGGGGGTGAGGGAGGTGGTGTGGGAGCAAGTGTAACACTTCCTGCGGTTGCAGGGCAAGGTGCCAGGTGTGGTGGGGTTGGAGGGGAGTGTGGAGCTGACAAGGGAGTCGCAGAGAGAGTGGTCTCTCCGGAAGGCAGGCAAGGGTGGGGAAAGAAAAATAGCTTGGGTGGTGGGGTCGGAGATAGACCAAATAATTAGAGGCCAAGCAGTATAATGTCAGCAAGCAAATTAGTGGAATTAATTCTGCAATACAGGATAAACTGTCACTTCAAATGGTTTCACATTAATCAAGTAAAATCAACATGGATTTATTAAGGGGAAATCATGTTTGAATAACTTGATTAAACCTTTAGAATAAGTAACAAGGAGGATTGATGAAGAGAATGTATTTGATGTGGATTTTGGTACAGCTTTTGGCAACATTCCACATGGTTCACTGGTTTAAAAAAGAAGTAAAGGCCATGGTACTGAAAGAAATGTAGCAAGCTGAAATCAAGGATAGTTCAGTGGCAGGAAATGAAACATTTTCTTTCCTGGTGCTTTTGCAACTGGAAGATTCTTTCCTATGGAGTTCCACAGGATCCAGCACCAAATCCCTTTATATATATATATCTCCAGAAGGTATCTGATACAGTGCCACACAGCAGACTTGTGAACAAAGTTACAGATGAGCTATTTCTTTCCCTACAATCTTTTTACTGATGTCATATTCTTTAGCCACAGGACTAAGTTTGAGGTCCCTTGGATAAGCTCAAAGGTATCTTTTCGACTTCTCACAGCATTGTTTAAAAGGCCCATTAAAACTGCCATCTTTATTTGCATCAACCCTAATGACTCCACTTTACTCTCAATGATGCTCCCACCCAGCAAACCAGTGTACGATTACCTTGTCAATCTCTTCCCCATTCAAGGTGCCCCAACTTGAGTCAAAGTGTGAGATAACAAGGTGCGAAGTTGGATGAACACAGCAGGCCAAGCAGCACCAGAGGAGCAGGAATCCTAGCTTGGTGTTTCGGTTCAGGACCCTTCTTCAGAAATATCTGAAGAAGGGTCCCGACCTGAAACGTCAAGCTTTCCTGCTCCTCTGATGCTGCTTGGACTGCTGTGTCCATCCAGCTTCACACAGTGTTATCTCAGATTCTCCAGCATTGGCAGTTCCTACTATCTCTGAGTCAAAATGTATTAATAGAAGACCTACATTCATGTCCATCCAGAATACCAAACATTTGTAAACAAATTTCCATATTTTCATAAAATTCTTGGAAGATACCTTTAAGTTTCATTATATCAACAAATTCAGAAGTTCCCCAAAATCCTGGAAACAATCCTGTCTTTTAGACTTTTATACCTGTAAGGTTGATTGGCTGGAAGTAGGTCTGAGGATACTGGTCAGCAGCATTGAGCGGCAGAGCACTTTGGTCCATTTTACTAGCAGTGGCAGCTAGATCTCCTGAAGCAGAGAAGGCAAGATTACTCAAGTGAGCATTTACACAGTTTTAAAACTTCAGCTTTAAAGTTTCAGGATAGGGGAAAGGACATCTAGGACTGAGATAAGGAGAAATTTCTTCGCCCAGAGAGTGGTGAACATGTGGGATTTTTTGCCACAGAAAGCGTTGAGGGTAATACCGTGAATGTTTTCGAAAGGAATTAGATATAGTTCATAAGGCTCACAAGGTCAAGTGGTATGGGAGAAACTGAGAACAGGGTATGGAGATGGATGAGCAATCATGATCATATTGAATGGTGGAGAGGATTCAAAGGACCAAATAAACTACTTTCGCTGCTATTTTCTTTGTTTCTGTGTTTCACAAAATTGCACCGTGCGATATCTTCACAGTCAAAATACAACAATTTAAGGTCAAAAGTCACAGGACACCAGATTATAGCCCAACAGGTTCATTTGAAATCAAAAGCTTTCAAAGTGCTACCTCTTTATTGGGTAAAGCGTACAACAATTTAAGTTTGAGAGCCAGAGGGAACAGATGTAAGCTAAATTGCAAAAGAAGCAAAGGTAACATGCAATAAAACTTTCATGTAGTTATAGTGTAGAATACATTATTTCTTGTGTAACACTACTTATAATCTTAGACATGTCACAGTCCAGTGTGACAATACTAAGGCTTCAAGATTGGTATTTTGCCCTTTTTTTTTTAAATAAAGAAAGGTTGAGACAGAGGTGATGAGCAGTTTGCTCCAAAGCCAATACAGTAAAGATTGTGAGGCCTCCGTTTTGTTTTAAAGTTGGAACAACAGAAGCAGCCTAAATGGGTTGGGTTAAGTTTCCACAGGACCAAGATTTTTAGTTTTAGCTTTCAGTTGCAGTTGATGCTGGGACATCAAAGCTGGATTGTGGAAACTGTTTCTCCTCTCTCTGTCTCTTCTTGCTGTTAGAATTGCATGTGACATAATCTATTTTACTAAATTTGCCTTTGCCAAGGGTGCGTTTAAGGGATATTACTACATTGGAAAAGTTAATTAGTAGTATTAACATACTATTTGCGAAAGCATTTCGATAATTACAGTTAAGCTTATTCTTTTATTTTTATTTTGTTTGTATTTTAACTATAGTATAAGAAGGAAGCCTATTTTGTTTCAACCTGGCAGTGTGAAACAAATTGCATTCAGAACACACTTTCCTTTAAAATAAGAAAAAGTTAGGGTCTACACCATCTTCTTTATATACTTTGAGGGCATTTGGTCTGGTCCATAGTAACAGGACAAGGCCATCTGACTCATCATATCCGTTCTGCCCCTCCCAAGAAGCAATTCATTTTTGACTGTTCCCCACATCCCTGCACTTCCTCACCTTCACATATTCAGAAAATGTAGAAAAATGTTTGGCACAAAAGGTAGCCATTCAGCTCATTCGGCTACCAAACTGTGATGACCTAACATAATGTCATTTCCCAGGACTTGGCCCATATCCTGATATGTCAGGTACATATCCAGATACTGTCTGGTTTTACTGTCCTTTCAGTCAGTGGAGTTCCAGATCCTTACCATCCTCTGGGATGTGATTTGTATGGTTAAGTAAAACCTTGCCTCATCGTTTGTTCTATGTCTCATCTAGTAAAGGAAAGGATTCCATATTCTTTCTTAATCACCTTATCAATCTCTCCTGCTATCTTCTGTGATCTGTGAATATTGATTCTAACATCTGTCATTTCCTGTGCACCTCTTGCAGTACTTCCACTTACTACGTATTCCTTTGTCTTGTTTGATCTCCCAAGTGCACCACTTCACACTTCTCCACATTGAATTCTATTTGTCACTTTTCTACCCATCTTACCAGTCCACTGTTATCCTTCTGCAGTTGGCAGCTTCCCTTCTCACCATTAACCAAGCAACAAATTCTTTGGCCATCTAAAGATTTCTTGATCATACCTCCCCTACATATACATTCAAACGATTAATGTTTATCAGAAAAACCTCTCAACCTCTGGCCCAGATAGAACAACCCATTACTCCAAGTCTCTACTTCCTTCTAGTTAGAGGGCAATGAAAAGATGTGGATGTTTTACACAGAGGTGCAGAAAGTGCTTTAATAATGCAGCACGTCAAATCCTTTAACAGGTCGGTGGGCTAACAGGCCTTGTAGTGCAGGAATGAGCCTCAAATTGAAGCAGGCAAGGCTCAATTGTTTCAGGAAAATTCCAGTCAGGAAAACGACATCACTAGGATTAACCCAAGTGTCCCGAACATGGGGCAAAATTGCTCATGAAAATCATCGCCTAAATTATGGGATTTGTGGATTAAAAGTACCTACATCTCCTTATTCTGATCACTGTCTAATGATCTTCATGAAAAATGATCATTTATGGTCATGATTGAAGGACTGAAATAAGCATGGCTATGAGAATTGCTGCCATTGATCTGTGCACGTCAGAGTCAGGTATGTTAAATAGACATTGTACAAGGTGTCAGAGACCCACAGAATAATTTTTTACTACAGGGGTCGAATTTTTATCCTTTAAGCTGATAGAGGAAGCTACAAAAATTCCTGGCTTCATGTACCCGCCTCAGAAAGTACTGGCCCAGAAGCACAAACTGGAGAAAGTTCAGATGCAGCCACACAGACTGCCAAGGGCTAAGGCAGGCTGTTCAAAAGCTGGGTCACAACATCTCGAGGTGCTTTAAATTACATTCCTTTAAAAAGCTCACCCAACTGCATGAAAACGGCAGAAGACTAAGACATGAATAATTCGTAATGGATCCTGCCAGCCCACACCTGACACAGCTGGCACCCTTGGAAGCCGCTCACAAGCATTGGAAAGCAGTTAGGAAACTCAGAACCGAGAACCATTTCTTAAGGGCTGAGAGTCATTTTGGTTCTGTGAAAATTGAAGTCTATATGACAAAACGATTTTGTTTTTCCAAATCAGAGTTACAACCTCAAATAAAAAAAAGAAATTCTTCAAAAATACCTTGAAATACTGCCTTATTTGACAATCCTAAAGCAGGTACACTTGCACCTTCAGGAATCTCATCATTTACCTGCAATAAAAGAAAAACAAAATTAAAATCACAAAGCACATAAAATAAATGTCCATTGACATTTCAAGCTAAAAGCACAAACTTTAAAATAAAAACACATTTCAATTACAACTCAAAAACTGAATTGGTCTTGTACACAGTAGTATTGATTGGAAGTAAACTTCATTTTATGGCAATCTAACAACGTCATAGAACATACAGAATCCTACATAGGAGCAGGCCGTTCGGCCTAATATGTCTATGCTGACAAGATGAAATTCAATGGATCTGAAAACTCATTATATCTGTGAAGTTTCCACTATTAATATACAACATGCAAAGGTTGCAAAGCAAAACATTTTCAAATTACATCCCACAAGATCCTCAACCTTCTGTCCAATCCTTCCTATCTTTGTGTTATGATCAAATTTGGCAACCATCATTTCTGTTCCTTCATCTAAGTCATTAATATAAATTGCAAACAGTTGAGATTACAGCACTAATCCCTGTGGCACATCATTCAGTATTTCCTCCTAACCTTAAAAGGGCACATTTTTGCCCACTATCTCTATATGAATCTGTCCTGTGCCAATTCACACGTGGCTCAAGTAACAATACAGATTATGACCTTTAAGTTTCTGTTTACACTGACAATATAGCTCCTCAAAATGACTATGCAAAGCCTCCATCTTTGCACTGCCCATGTCACTATACCCACATGGACTACAACTGGATCCTTCCCCTCCACTGCAAGTTCCTTTGCAGACATGAGCAGACGTCCTGATCCCTGGCACTATGCAGGGAATGTATCTTAAGGCGCTCACGCAGAAAATTGTATCAATCCCCCTCAGTGCATTTGGTCACTACATTTATTGAAATTTGGAGCAACAGTAGGCCATTCATCCCTTAAGCTATCTACATCATTCAACATAGGTTGATCCTCTCACAATGCCATTTACGTGCTTTTACTCCACAACTCTATGTCTTCAATATGTAAACATTTATGTCTTCCTTGAATATACAGACTGTTTCCAGCCTTCATGGGCTTCTACGGAGCGAATCAAAGGTTGATGACCTTCTGACTAAAAAAAATTCCACGTCTCAGCATTAATTGGCTGACTCAATACCCTCAGAATGTGACCCCTGGATCTCGACTCCTGAACCAGGTGAGTCTTCCTCCCCCATAGCATAGTCTGTCTAGCTCTGTTAGAATTTTAGACATTTCAAACAGGTGTCTTTTTGTCCATCGAAACACTTGTGAATAGCGGTCCAGTCAAACCAATCTCTCCTCATACAACAGTCCTGCTGTGCTTTCTATCAATTTAATGAACTTTCATTGCACCCTCTGTGCGGCAATTATGTCCTCTCTTTTAGACAGGCGGACCACAACTGAATATAACACTCCAAGTGCAATCTTACCAATCAACTGCCTTTCCTGACTTGATATCACTTTAGATTTATAATGACTTTCTGAATCCAAGCTATTAATACATATTTCCAAAAGTAGCAGCTTATATCCCCGACAAACATTTTTTTAAAATTGCATTCAGCTTGTTCATGCAGTATTTTGAAGATTTTAGCTTGGCTATGCATGCGCAATATCTTAAAGCGGACAACTTGTGAGCACCTGCACAGTACATTACAGTATGCCGCGTGTCCATGTACACACAAATATTATTAAGGAAACATTGATAACAGTCCCAATACTGATCCCTGAAGCATCCCTTTAAATATCTGCTCTACTTTGATTCTTCAATTAGTTTCTTATACTTATTCAGTTCAATCAAATTCTTATCCTTTCCTTGGAACGTACACTGAATTGTAACAGTTCTAAAGCTTGATTGCCCTTTCATGTAGAATTGTGATAAGTGCTTTAATAAAAGCTACAAACAACAACGCACAGGGCTTTTCACAGTTTACCAGGGTGTGGACGAACTCAAGGTTATGAGACACATAATGATATTTCACTGGCTGTCATCTCAGGAAGAAGAAACCACCAATTTTAGGTACTTACAAACTTAATTAAAAACCTCAGAAATTTTTTTTTCCCCCAAAAGGAAGCTTTTAGAATAGAGAAAATCCATAAAGTATACTTATATAAAACAAAAAGTTGCTTTACAAGGAAATCAGATAGCTGCTTGTAGACAGAAGAGTATTGAGGTAGTACCAGTGATGACTAGATTAATCCAAATGACTAATGGGGAAAACACTAATCAAGACCTGATGGGGCAAATTGCCTGTTCTGTGCTGCAATTCCAGGAAATGAGGAATCAAATGATTCCCAAAAAGACAGATACAGATTTTTCATTCAATTTGTTTAGAGGTCTGCAGAAAAGTTGCTATCGAAACTGTAGTTTACAATGAGGATCCTTTCATTATAATAAAAAGTCATGAGCTAGCTTGTGCACCGTGCAAACTAGTGTTATGGAAAGAAAAAGAAACACATGCATATTTCATGATATATAATTTTTAAAATAATATCAGGAGGGATAGCTACATTCTATAATCAAAGATAAAGGACAAATGTTGAAATATGACAACTAAACAACAGTATTCAATGTACTTACACTATTGGAGAGCAAGTTCTCAAGTGGGGTACAGGTAATGGAACTGAAATTTTCCAAAAAGGTTTTGGTGGCAGTGAAGACTCGAAGCACTTTCTCATCAGCACCAGAAACAAACTGAAAACGACCAATTATAGCTAAGCACTGCATGTCATATCCATGTAGCTGTGGTCGCGCTATTTCATGCCAGGTTACCTATGTGAAAAAATAACTTAAGTCAGCTATTTAAGACAGAGATAGATAAAAAGGTTTTTAATTGTCAAGGGGACCAAGGTTTATTGAGAGAAAGCAGAAGCATAGGGTTGAGAAACTTATCAGCCATGACTGAATGGCGGAGCAGACTTGATGGGCCAAATGGCCTAATTTCTGCTCCCATGGCTTATGACGTCCACAGAAATAATTACCTGAGAATAAAAAAAAGCTACAGCAGCAAGAGTGATATGATCATTCAAAACATTACAGCAAAAATGGTACACCTGACCAAGTAGGCAGGTCTACTTCACACCACTAGTTCTTTCTTGCTTCCCCTGCTCCAGTCATATAGCGCCACCCTCTGAAAATTTTGCTACAAATTATATGCCTTGGTGTCTTTCAAGTTATCTTCAAGTGTTTTTTACGTAACATGTCAGGCAAGATATCTGAAATCTGAAATACATCTCTTAAATATCTTTTCTCATTTGCACTAATTTTTCAGTCATGTTCAGCACTCAAGAACATTTGGTTCAAATTTTGTGATCAGCACATTTTAAGCAAATTGTTCTTTCCAAGGAAGGCATTGTCAGAATAATTTCTATAGATTATCAATCTATTCTTTTGGGTAGAAATCTTAGTATTTTGCTATTTTAACAAAGCTGCTTCATGAAATTGAACACTAAAAGCAACATAACTACTATTGCAGAGATAATGGGAACTGCAGATGCTGGAGAATTCCAAGATAATAAAATGTGAGGCTGGATGAACACAGCAGGCCAAGCAGCATCTCAGGAGCACAAAAGCTGACGTTTCGGGCCTTGCAGTTGTGATGAAGGATCTTTGGGCTCAAAATGTTGACTCTGTTTTTCTCTCTTCAGATGCTGCCAAACCTTGAGTTTCTCCAGCGCTTCCCATTCTTGTCTGTTTCAGATCTTCAGAATCTACAGGTCTTATCTACAGGATGTACTGGCACTGAAGGGGGTGCAGAGGAGGTTCACTAGATTTATTCTGGAGCTAAGGGGGTTGGTTTATGAGGACTGATTGAATATATTTGGATTATATTCCTTGGAATTCAGAAGATTGAGGGGGGAATCTTATAGAAACATATAAAATTATGAAGGGAATAGATAAGATAGAAGTGGAGAGAATGCTTCCACTGGCAGGTGAAGCTAGGACAAGAGGACATCGCTTCAAGATTAGACGGAGAAGATTTAGGACTGAATCGAGAAGGAACTTCTTGACCCAGAGGGTTATTAATCTATGGAATTGCTTGCCCAGTGAAGTAGTTGACAATACTTCAGTAAACATTTTTAAAGCTAAGGTAGATATTTGTTTGAACAATAAAGGAATTAAGGGATACGGTGTGAGCGCAGGTTAAGTGGATCTGAGTCCATGAAAAGATCAGCCATGATCTTATTGAACAGCAGAGCAGGCTCGAAGGGCTGGACGGCCTACTCCTGCTCCTAGTTCTTATGTTCTTAGTTTGACTTAACTATTATTACTGTCTAGGCTGTTTCAACACCAAACTTGACCTTTCTCTTACCTAGCTATATTACGCATCATGGTTAAATAAAGTATTTATGAATCATAATTCAATCTTAGTCAAATTTAAATTTGTCATCTTCGTCCCCATGTTTCTTCATATTATGATGTATGAATTTGAGTATACAGGTAGTTCTGCGATAATGCATGTTTCATTAACATGAATTGGTTGTAATGCGGTTGATGAATAGTGGACACAGTTTGGATGATGCGAACTTTCTGCTGTACAGGTATAGCAACTTTTTACAGCGCAGGTGGCGGCATAGTGGCTCAGTGGTTAATACTGATGCTTTATAAAACCAAGGACCCAGGTTCAATTCTACCCCCGGCTGTCTGTCTGTGTGGAGTTTGCACATCTTCCCCGTGTCTGCGTGGGTGTCCTCCGAGTACTCTGGTTTCCTCCCACACTCCAAAGTTGTGCAGGTTAGGTGGATTGGATGTTCATTGCATCTTTCGCTTGTCATGCCATGCTTTTTGGAGATTTGCCCCCTCAGTCACTCTGTCTTGATTTGTTGTTTAATGCAGGCACGGAGCTAGGTAGTTTATCATAGTTGTCAGCCACCATCAGTCAAGCGGGTGGACATGTTGCTAGACCGTGGTGTCTTACATCAATCGCCCAAGGATAAGCAGCCTATACAGCCTACACAGTGCATGGGTTTCAACCAAATGGCCATGTCACATAGTTGACAGGAATTCATCGTCAGGCAAGTCAAGGGGAACAAACCGCAGTCAGGTCCAGTATAGTCAAGGGCAGTGTCCGCAATTGATGCAGGGGCTTAGGCACAGTCAGTCTTTGCTTGAGATGATCAGGGTAAAGACTTCTGCCACAGCACTGCCCAGAAAATGGGCCACTATCAGTCCAGTACGCTCAGTACAACCAGTCAGAAATTTGCAGTTCATCAATCGAGGAAACTCCTTGGACAGCATGCAGGAATTGCGTCCTTTCCTCCTTTTTAAAGTGCCGTTATTTTGATCTTTGACCCCCAAAGTTCCAAACAATGCAACAGCTTATAAAACAGTAATTACTGTTCTTAGAATTCAAGGAAATCAGCTCCAACACTAATCAGCTCTTACAGCCACAACTTTTTCCCAGCCTCAATCTTGGATTACCCAGAATCCTGGGTAACTTAGTTAATGAAATGGATTCAGGATGGCAAAGAAAACTCACCAGCCTCACAGAGAGAAACTCAATGAAAATTACACTTAGCTGATTTCCAGTAAGATTCAGTCCATGATGCATCAAGCTAGGTTTCACTCTTGGATCTGACTTGTCCAGTGTTATGATCAGCTGAGATCATAACAACAGTCATCAACAAATTTAAGAGACAGAACCAAGTCACCTTCAAGCTCATTTTCTCCCTCTTCTTGGAGGAATAGGTCTTAATATATCTGTATTAACTATGTAATTAAGACCAGGATTCCACTTGTGCTTGTTAGCTAAAAGAATGGATCCATTCTCTTCTAAAATAAGAAGCAAAAAGATTGTACTCCAATCATTTTTGTGCAGGCTGTTTTTAGATTACCTCATTTCTTTAATGTTTGTTGCTCATAACAAAACATGGAGACATTCCAGGCTCTCAAACAAATAAAAGTACTCTGCTTGATAAAAGGAGAGCCTGATTTAAAAGATCCTTTTAGAGGATAGTAAAAACAAATTCTTATTTGCAGTGACATTTTCCAACATACTTTAAACCTATTTTTCTAACCAACTTGTTTAAAGATGTTATCACATACCTCTGGAGCAGATGGGAATTGAACCAGGGCCTTCTGGTCCAGGAGTGGGGACACTACATCAGCACCACAAAAGAGCCCTTTCCCCAACAATTTTCATCTCTGATGCTAATTAATATCATACTGCTTACCTGTTCGTGACTTGCCCTTTTCCAAGGAGCAAACAATCTCGTTGTCTGATCTGAACCAACAGTTAAGATAAACTCTCCTTCAGGATCCCAGATCAAATCTTGAACAGAACCAAAATGTCCCGAAAGGATTACTTCTGGTTTCCACTCTCCCTGAAAACATATTAGATTGAAAGGCGTCAGTCTGATAAACATGATCAGGAAAACAACCATTGATGTTTTATGACCATACGCATACTTTCAATTCTGATTTTGTTGCAGTACTACAGAAGTGATTTCCCTTGAAATGCAAATGGCACATACTGCTCATACGGCATTTCCAATTAAAATTCTAGTACAAAAAGGAAAACAAAAAAAATCGAAATAGAGAATTTTAAAAAATCATTATTTGAATTAGCTATCTATATTGTCTGCTGTTCAGTTTGTTTGGTCAATTGTTTGGTTTTGTAAGTGAGCTTGGAACTGCTGAGGTACATGGGGCCTGTGAAGGACTGAAACATGATGTACACACAGCTACCATAGTTGATAGTGGAGTGGTGGAACAAACAAATCTCTAATGATCAGCCAAGACCCACCCCTAATGAACTGCTACCAGGCCGCTTCAATTCAGTCGTCAGCCATTGCCACCACCAACAATGTGATCTGTCTTAGTTGTTGAGAATCAGCCCCAGGCCGTGGCCATCTGGTGCTTCCTTTCCAGCCAGCCATTCTGGCCACTTGTCTACAGGAAAGGAGTACAGCAAAGACATTTATTCAAACACATCAGAACCCCAGTGTTCTGATACTTCCAGATTTCCCATGCTTCTTCACAGCAAAATCAGGACCATCACTTCAATTGTATCACTGTCAAACATTTCATGCTCTGATTATTTGGTAAACCTGTAAAATTTTCAAATCAATTTTTGGAAATTACAGAACTATCAATTTTGCAAGGAACACTGAACCAAGGAAAAGCCCAGATGAGGATAATAAGATATAGCAATATATACTTTAATAACATAAAGGAAGTGTTAATAGTTCAAATGAACCTCCGCAATTCAGAGTACACCTTGACATATTCATGAAAATGTTATTACAAGCTATTCCTCAAACCAGGAATAAATTTTACTTAAATTCTCCTCACTTTAGGGGTTCTTCGATTTTTCTTTCTCCAGTTAATAAATCTTATGCTCCATTCATAGTATTTCTGACATCTATGAATCCACAGATAAACTAATTGTCAATGACAGTGCAGTCATTAACAACAATAGCAGGAAGAGACATTGGTGTAGTAAATAAATATGTCTCACCGATGTATGTGATGACTGTTCACAGGTCAGACTAGAGATACATTTTGACATGGAGGAGACAGAAACTATTCTTCTCATACTCCAACTCAAACAGGAGCAAGGAAAATAAGATCTTTTTTATTCACAAAGCAAAGTTTATGATGGCAGGATACCCCAGTGCTTACATCTAATCATGCATTCTAAGTGCAGTCATCATTACATTGCAGAAGAACTCCAATCAATTTGCTTCAGACACGTTGACACTGATATCTCAGAGCAAAACCTGAGTATGGATGTAATCTATTTTGTCGAGTTGAAAGAGGTACAATTAACCTGCCTGGTTTAAAATTTAAACAAAGCTTGGGAGGTAACTGTCAGTTATCATCTAACTGGTGGATTGACATGATAATGCCAACCAATCAGCAGTCTCCTCTTGCATAGCATGACTGCTGTTTTCTCCTAACGTGGGTATTTTTGCAAATGTTCTAACGAGTACAAAAGCTCTCTAAAAGCGTCCACAAAATGTGAGATTTTTTGGCAATATTCAGGTCCTGCACCACCACTATTTAACAAAGCTTATTGGGAACTACAAGTAATAGTGTTTGATAACCAAAAAGAATGCCTCAGCCCAATGATCCAATGCACTCAGTCAAAGATTTCATTGCAATTAATCAAATTATTGAAGCAGTAAAATATTTAAAACATATCTCAGAAAAACAACAGACAGCATCCTGTACGTTAAATGAAGTTTGAGGCTTAGCATTTTTTTTTAAATTTATTTTTCATTGTTCTATTCCAAGTTTTAAGCATTGAAAATTCCAATTTTTGCAGACTCGTGATGAATATGACAGCACTTTACAAGAAATATAACTGAACAAAACCCACATGAGCCAAACAAGTTTATTAATCCTTCCAAACTTATTTTCAGAAATCTGACACAAAAGTCCCAAACGTAACTGTACGGCCTGGCAATGGAATTATGAAAGGCAATCAAGTTTTAAAATGAAAAATTCTGAGCAGAAACTTATTTCAAATTGCAACATTTCCAAATATAACCAATGTACCATCTTAGATTTATTTCGAGACCATAGGTGAAGCGCTCCATGGAATGCATGAGCTAATATCATTGATCCATCTGGACTGAATTGGCAGCCGTAGAATCCCAAGGTATTTCCACCTACCTCTCCAACACGTACCTAGAAGAAAGCAGAGTATAGCTTTACATTTCCACACAAGCACAAATATGGATTTAGAAATAAACACTGAAATCTGTATTCTCTCTTGTGACGACTGATGTAAACCGTCAGTTCAATCCATCTACCACCTCTTTATTTTCCATTACTGATTCCCCAGATTATTTTCTAGATGACCAACATTTACTTTGTACACTGTTTTCATTTTAAATATCCAAGCTTTTCCTATCTGATTTTATATTTTTGGTTAACATTCTTTCAAACACTAATTTTTCCCTCTTTATTCATATTTCATTAATTCTTTGCTTTTCTTTGATAATCAGTCAAATCTTTGGACCTGCTAGCCATCTTTGTATAATTATTCTAATTTTCTTTGAGTCTGATACCATCTTTTCATTTTTCAGGTAACCACACAGATCCCTCCCTTGGAATTTTTCTTACTAGTTAGAATGTAAACAAGCTGCACTTTTTGGAGAATCTCCTTCAACATTTGCCATTGCATTTCTATCAAACTATTCACTTAACATAAATTGTCAATTCAATTTTACTAGGTCTGTTTATATGTTCTTATAACTGCTCTTTTAAATTCCAAATAGCAGTCTGGGTTCTACATTTCTCTCATTTAAGTAGGACAGCAGGGTGGCTCAGTGGTTAGCACTGCTGCTTCACAGCACCAGGGACTTTGGCTTGATTTCACCCTTGGGTGACTGTCTGTGTGGAGTTTGCACATTCCCCCCACGTCTGCATGCCTTTTCTCCGGGTGCTCCAGTTTCCTCCCACAGTCTAAGATCTGCAGCTTAGATGGACTGGCCGTACCATATTGCCCATAGTAGCAAGGGGTGTGCAAGCTAGGTGGATTAACTATGGGATATGTAGAGTTACAGAAACAGGGTACAGGGGTTGCCATCTGGTTGGGATGCTCAGTGTGGACTTGTTGGGCTGGATGGCCTACTTCCACACTGTAGGGATTCTATGATGGTTCTATGAAATGTTCAATTCAATCATATTATGGGCGCTGCTACCCAGGAGTACTTTTCTATCAGGTCAATTGGTCGAAAACAGATGTACATAGCCTGCTCTCTAGTTGATGACATAATATGCTGGTCTAAGAAAGAATGCCAAAAACACTCAAATGAATTTCTCATCTAGGCTACTTCTTCCCAACTGGATTATTCTGATCTATATGACAGGCAAAATAGAGTTGTGGAGTCATACAGTACAGAAATAGACCCTTTGGTCCATCCAGTCCATGCTGCACATAATCCCAAACTAATCTAGTCCCACCTGCCTGCTCCTGGACCATATCCCTCCATACCATTCCTACTAATATATCCAGCCAAATATCTTTTAAACATTGTAATTGTACCTGCATTCACCATTTCCTCAGGAGGTTCATTACACATGCAAACTAACCTGTGTTAAAAAAAAGCCTTTTTTTTAATCTCTCTCCTCCCACCTTAAAAATGTGCACCCTAGTCTTGAAATTCCCCAGATGAGCGAAAAGACAACTATCAACTCTAACAGTACCTCTCACTATTTTCTGACCTTCTATCAAGTCACCTCTAAACCTCCTATGCTGCAGTGACAAAAGTCCCAGCCTATCCAGCCTTTCCTTAAAACTCAAACTTTCCATATCCGGCAACATCCTGGCAAATCTCCTCTGAACCCTCACCAGCTTGACAAAATCTTTCCTGTAACAGGGTGACCAGCACTCGACACAGTATTCCTGAAGAGGCCTCAATAATATCCTGTACAACCTCAATATAACGTCCCAACTCCTATACTCAAAGGATTAAGCAATGAAGGAAAGCCAATTGCTTTCTTAACCATCCTGTCTATATATGTGACACAAATCGTAAAGAATTATATACCTGCACTTCAGGTCCCTCTGTTCTGCAACTCTACTCGGCACTCTATCATTAATTGTATAAGCCCTATCATTCTTTGTTGATCCAAAATGCAATATCTTGCATTTATCCAGATTGAACTCCATCTGCCATTTTTCAGCCCACTGACTCCTTTGATCAAGATCACCTTGTAACTTTAGAAAACCTTCACTGTCCAAATGCCACCAATTGTAGTGTCATCCACAAACTTACTCACCATGCTGTCTATATTCTCATCCAAATCATTTATGTAAATGACAAAAGAGGAACCAGAACTGACCCCTGTGGAACACCGATGGTCACAGGCCTCCAGTCCGAAAAGCAACATTCCACTATTACTTGCTGTCTCCTGCCATAACCAATTGTCAAGCTCACCCTGAATCCCACGTGACCTAACTTTACGAATTAGTCTCCCATGCGGAACCTTCCCAAAGGCTTTTCTAAAATCCAAATAAACATCATCTACTCTGCTATCAACCACCTTTTTGGCAACTTCCTCAAAAAAACTCAATCAAGTTTTTTGAGAGACGGTTTTCCTCGCACAAAACCATGCTGACTATCCCTAGTCAATTTTTGCTTCTCTAAATGTTCATAAATTCTATCTTTAATAATCACCTCCAACAAAAGTCAGATTCACAGGTGTACAGTTCCCTTGTTTCTCCTTACAACCTTTCTTAAAGAAAGAAGGGTACAACACTAGCCACCCTCCAGTCATCGGACATCTCAGCCATAGTTATGGATGATGCAAGTATTTCTGCAAGGGGTCTTGTAATTTCCTCTTTCTTATTCCCACAACATTGTGGGATACATTAGATCAGGTCCCAGCGATCTATGCACCTTTATATTCTTTAAGAACTCCCAGACATCCCCTTCTATAATTATAATATGTAGCATAAAACACATTGGCATGTTGATTAGTGCTATGGCCACTTCAGAAGTTGAAGTTTCCATTTCTCAGCAAATGCTGCACATTTTTCAACATTTTCTGCTTTTATGTTGAACTCTCCCTTCCTATATTGTAGGATTACTTAGTCAGGTCTCATGTCACTTTCTGCCTTGGTGAAGCAGAATTGCTGCAGTCCCCATATAGAGGTTGTGCTTCGCCAACTATGAATAATTTAGAATTCCTTTTGAAAAATGCATGTTATTCCATTACAGTAAGTACATTTCTGATGAGTTGAAGGAGACCTACATAGATTTGTTACTATTAAATTTTTCATAAAAATTATGACCTACTTAAAGAGGTTTGCGCAAGGAATGCAATCAAAAGCAGAAACAACTTCATCTTATTGATGTTATGAGAACAATAAAAAATACCTTTTACATAGCATTTTTAATAACAGAAAATGATTCAAGGTTTTTTTTACAGAGAGAAGAAATAGAAAAAGATCAAGAAATGTCTATCTAGCATTGAGGCAGACTATGACAGATGGTTTAGACAAAAAGAAAGCTTTCTGAGGTGCTGGGCATGTTGCAGGTAGTAAATCTGCTCTTCAAGGGAAACATACACCAACAATAATAAAAAAAAGGTTATAAGTGCAAAAGTCACTCATTCTTACAAAGAATTGCACTTAACTGAAGTCAGCCTTCGTGTTTCTTCGTTAAGTCAAAAGTGGGCAGGGACAAGAAAGGGAAGTATTATCCAACATTCTCAGGTTGTAAAGGAGACTACAACCAGGAAATGAGTTACTTGACTCGACCCATAGATGCCAGAAGGGACAAATGGCCAGGAGCAAATTACTGCAGATGCTGGAATCTGCACTGAAAACAACAAATGCTGAAGATCACAGCAGGTCAGACAGTATCCATGGACAGAGAGCAAATTAACATTGAGTTTAGATGACTCATCATCGGAGCTGAAGTGAAGTGTGGAGGGGGCAGCATTTATGTTATAAAATATGGGGGGTGGGCATGTAGTGGGTGTAGGGTGCTGGTGGAAGATAGATATTGATGGTTCAGATACAGTGATCGAAATGTGAGGATGGCAGAAAAATGGTGCGTACGACTGCCAGATTTGAAAGGACAGACATTCCCACTAAGGTGAGGGAGGGGAGAAATGACATGATATCAGAATGTAACAAGCTAAAAGAAAGGGAAGCAATGGGAGTTGATTCACAATTCGAAGGTGTTGAGCTCAATATTAAGAATCCAGAAGGCTTTAAAGTGCCTAATTTGAAAATGAAATATTGTTCCTCCAGTCTGCTCTGGGATTCAGTGCAACACTGCAGCATGCTGAGGACAGACAAGTTGGCATGCGAGTAGGATGCTGTGTTAAAACTACTGGCAATGGGAAGGTTGGGGTCATGCTCGCATACAGACTGGAGGTGTTCTGCAAATGGTCACCCAGTCTGCGTTTGGTTTCTCCAATGTGGTGTAGGCCACATTGACTGCAGTAATACAGTACACAAGATTAGAGGAGGTACAGGTGAAATGCTGCTTCACCTAGAAAGACTGTTTAGGGCTTTGGATGGTGAGCACGGAGGAGTGGAGGGGCAGGTGTTGCATCTTCTGCAGTTACGTGGGAAGGGGCAGTAGTGTTGGTGGTTATGGAATGGACTAGGGTTCCCGGAGAGAACAATCCCTGTGAAATGCAAAAAGAGGGAGTGAGACGAAGATATGTTTTGTGATGACATTCTGCTGGAGTTGTCTGAAATGGCAGAAAATGATAATTTGAATATGGAGGCTAGTGGGATGAAAAGTGAAGACAAGGTAAACCCAATCATGCTGTGAGTGATGGGAAGGGGCAAAGGTGAAAGCAAGGGTGATAGGTCAGATGCTGTTGAGGGCCCTGTCAACCATGGTGAGTGGAAAACCACTGTCTTGGAAGAAGCAAGTCATATCAGCAACGCTGTTTTGGAAGGTGGCATCATCCGAACAGCTGCAACATAGGCGAAGGAACTGGGGGAACAGGATGGCGTTCTTGCAGGACGTGGAGTGTGATGAGCTGTAGCGAAGGTAGTTATAGGGCTCAGTAGTTTTATAGTGGATGGCAGTGGCCAGATTTTTTCTGAAAAATGGAGACAGAGATGTCAAGGAAAGGAAGAGGCAAGTGTCAGAAATGGACAATGTGGAAGTTAGAGAGAGGTGGAAACTGGAGGAAAAAACAACAAATTTTTCACGGTGCTGACGGAAGCATGAAGCAGCACCGAAGCAATTATTGATCTGCTAAGAAAAGTGTTGTTCAGGGTGGTGTGTAAGACTGGAACAAGGATCGTTCCATGTACCCCATAACTGGGACCCATGCAGGTGTCCATAGCCACTCCTCTTACTTGGCAAAAGTGAGATAAATTAAAGGAGAAATTGTTCAGTGAGATAACAAGTTCAGCCAGGTGGAGGAAAGTGGTGGTGGATGGGAATTGTTCAGGCTTCTGGTTGAGGAAGAAGCCAAGAGCTCTCAGACCATAGGAGACATAGACAGTTTGGGCATCCAAGTCCCCAGTTGTTCTGTTCTGGTGCACGAATAGCAAGGTCATGAGAGCTATTATTTTCTCAGTGAGCATTCCTGTAATATCTCAGTGCAGCAATCTCAGAATCACAGTGGAGTTTTAGCTAAATCAGCAGTCTCCAAACTTTGGTTCACTCAGATTGCAGAAGTGCCGAGACGGGTATTAAGAAATAAAATTATATTACTTTGAAGGGCCTGTGAGACTAATGTGCAATACTTAATAACATATATCCTTCTTCTGAGGTTGACATCAAAGCTCACTGATTATATTTCTCTGTACCAACATACCCACCCAGGCAGTCAATACACAACATGTGAGAATTGCAGTCATTTTCTAACGACATCTGCAGTCCTTTTAATGTTGTTATGACCTTCAAGTCAGAATAGTACAATAGGAAAGATTATAATTTCTTTCTAATATCTGTGAAAAATTAAAAATTGAAAAAAAGACTTGTAACAGTTGTAAAAGGAATCAATTACAATTTTGCTGGATAATAAATTCTGATCTGTGTGACGCACTGCTCCTTAACATGGAAGTAATGTCAACAGGGGAGAAATTTCAAGAAAACTGTGAAGCTGGCAGACACAAAGGGGAGCTAGTGAGGCAAAGGACACCAACAAGCAACGGAGTTGGAGAATGAAGGCAATTGACATGTACTTGCAAAGATAAAAATAAATCTGACAGATAATTGCATGTTTGACAGAAAAGATTCATTTTCCAGAACGTGACTTGCTGTAACTCCAACTTAACATCTCAGTTCATGGTTTGACCACTTTCAAACAGAAAAGGAAGCAGAAGCTGGATAAAAAGGTCTAAAAATCTACAAAGCTGTGTGCGTAGCTTGGAGACATTGAACAACTAGATGCTTTCTTGAAAGTGGTCAAACCATGAACTGAGATGTTAAAGTTAGAGTTACATGTTTAGGACTGTCATGACCTGAGGGAGAGAAGGTTGGTGCCTTGCTCATGATATTTGTACCTGTGAAAGCTGTAGTCAGATAGAATTCTTGGCCTACCCTGCATGTAGAAAGAATTGCATGTTTGTAGAAATGTACAGCAAAACAAAGCTAGAATGGAGTAAGGAGTAATGTGAATGCTTGAGTTTGCGTAAGCTGTACCTTTTTTGTATCGACTGCTTAAAGTGAAATTTATTTATCTGAAGTACCATTTGCTTGTTAACACATGCTTAATAAGCACTGATTTGGATTTGTGTTCAAATAAAGGCTGCAAAACGTGAAATCTTGCACTTATTCCTCCGTATCCATGAGGGTTCCACTCCTGAGAACCCCGCAAATGATAAAATTCACTACAGAAGAGCTGGTTTCAAATTACGTTAAAATAGGGTAAAAATAGTGGATATGCAAGTTAGGCCCTTAGATGTTGAATTTTGTTGTTCCTTGCTTTTTAGCACAGATGGGCAAATTCTCAACTTGTAATTTCAAAGATGCTTTATTTAGGGGTTGTTTGATCTATTATTTTCATTCAAGATTTTCTCACAGGGATCATATAATGGCTTTCAAAAGCCAAACCTACTCAAATGATGCAAGTGAGACTTGTACATAAAATGAACATGGAGACTTAAATCCATAGTGGGCCATACGGCCGCTCGAGCTTGCTATGCCATTTAATAAGACCACAGTTCATCTATTTGTGTTTCAAATTCCATGCTAACAGGAATTCATCTATCTGTGTTTAAAATACTCAAATCACTCTGCCTCCGCATCTTCTGAGGCGAAGTCCCGAAGTTACACAATCCCACGAGAAAACAAACTCATCTCTGTCCTAAAAGAGCACCGTTTAATTTTAAAATTGTTCCCACACAAGAGGAAAAACCATTTCCACTTACACCTTGTCGAGACTATTCAGCATCTTCAATATTACACACTTCAATCAAGTGACATTTCACTTATTCTAAACTCTAGTGAAAACAAGACTAGCCTGCCTAACCTTTCCTCATAAGACATTCCAGGTATCAGATGAACGTTCTCTTAACTGACACCAATACATTTGCATTCTTCACTCAATAAGCAGACTAAAACTGCACATGGTATTCAAGATGTGGTCTCACCAAAGCCCTTTATAACTAAAGTGTTACATTCCTAATCTGTTCAATTTCTTCTGTGATAAATGATTGCATTCATTACCCTTCTTAATTACTTGGTGTACTGGCATACTAATGCTTTCTGCCTCATAAACTAGAACACCTTGATTCCTCTGTATCTTGGAACTCTGCATTCATTCTCCATTTAAGCAATACTTGGCTTTTTTATTCTTCCTGCCAAAGTGAACAGTTTCTTATTTCCCTACATTTTGGTCCATCTGAAGACTTTTGCCCCGTGACTTAAATCATCTATGTCAGTCTGTAACCTCCTCTTCAACTACAATCTAGGAATATATAGAGACATCAGCATCAAAAGAAACAACAATTCTTATTAATAATATATTATTGTAATTTTTTTTGTTGGCACATGGGGTTGTTAATTTTTGGGATTTACACAAAGATACCATTTCACCTCTTGTGTAAATCAAGACCAAACAGCCAATCACACGTAAAAACAGAAAGTACTTCTTTCACACAATGAGTATTGAAGTGGAAACTGAGGACTGATTACCCCAAAAGGCTGCAGGACTTTTTGACCAGGACAGCTTCCAAGGGTGCAATAGATTGGGTTAGGGCATCAACACCTTAATCACCAACTCCCATAACTTTTTCCCATCTCTCTGTGATAATTTGCTGTGAGGGTCAAAAACCATGGGTACAGTTTGATTTACTTACAACTTAATGAAATTTTACATTGCATAATCAAAGGTAAACTTATGTTTCCCAAAAGGAGAAACTTCTTTGTTGAAGTGAACCCTGTAAGCCTTACTGCCATCAGAGATGCTTCTGACCCCCACCAAACTTCCTGCTTGGTTACCCACATGTCGTAGACAGACTCACACCCCCACCTCTGCGGGCATGGTGCACCAGACTAGAGATAATATTTCTCAGTAGGTGATTGTGGGATCTGATGCATTGTGAGGAAGGCAATATTTGCTGAACTGGTTGAAGAAAATAATGCTGGCCAAATCACTGGGTTTTCTGAACGGAGACTAGATGTATGATGGCAGATTTACATCAGGACCCTGCAGGAGATCTACGCGGGTGGTGCCTGGACAATTTAAACTTCCAATTGGCAATTCCCCTGCTCTTCAGAGTCCAAGGCATATGTCTCCAATCCTAAATTAGAGTTGGAGACTTCAAGCAGATTTGTGGTATATAGTGCTGTTCATTTCTGTGAATGTCATGTTAAGAGGTAAGGCACAACCACATCAGGCCAGGTGAACCAGAAAGTGCAGTGGCACTCTGCATAGCAGGGCTGTTGCTCCTACCATCTAAGCTCATACTTTCCTTCTGAAAAAAAATCAAATTGCAACAACTGGAAATTGCATGAGTACATTCCAATTTTATGATTTAGGTCCTGAAATCATCTGTACTGTCAACAGGCAGCATGGATCTGACATGGCAAAATAGTGCGAATAGTCCAAAAACTAACAAGGGCTTACTTTCTACATGGAATCATAGAACTTTACAGTGCAGAAAGAGGCCATTAGACCCACAGTATCTGTACCGGCTCCCAAAGGGGATACCCAGCTAGTCCCAGCTTAATAGCCCTCTAAATTCTTCACCTTCAAATATATATATTAGGCTGTGTTTTGAAACTCCTTAGGGAATCCACCTTCACCACTCTCCCAGACATTCCAAATAAAGAAGTTTCTCACTCCTCGGTCTCTTGCTGATATACTTGAAATCATGACTCCAAGTTACTGACATATTAACTAGTGGAAACACAATGTCATTATTTATACTGTCAAAACTGTTCATAACTTTGAACATCTAACAACATCAACTCTTAGTCTTCCATGTTCCACAAAGAATAAGGCCAATTTCCCAAATCTTTTCTTGTACCTAAAATCCCTCATTCCTGGTATAATTTTTGTAAATCTCCTTTGCAATATCTCCAAAACCCTGGTATAATGTTTGTAAAACTCCTTTGCAATATCGCCAAGGCCTTAAAATGCTTTCGAAAATAAGGTGCTGACACTAAGCACAACGCTCCAAATGTGGTCAGACCAATGATTGTAGAGGTATAAATATTACTTCAGCTTTTGTACACACTGCCTCTTTTCATAAATCCGAGGATCCTTCTTAAAACAGCTTTCTTAACAATTTCATCTTGCTTGGTCACCTACAAAGAATTACGTACTTGAATCCAAAAGTCCCTTTGCTCCTGCGTTCCCCTCAATGTTAAACCATTGAGCTTATATTGTCATTCCGTGTTTCTTTCACCAAAGTGCATTACCCCATATTTCCCTGCTTTGAAATTCACTTGCCAGGTGTCTGTCCATTTGGCCAACATCTTCATTGGTATGTCATAAAAAAGGCAGGAAAGGGTAGGTGAAGGTGATCAGATTAGGCATAATCTCATTGAATGGTGGAGCAGATTTTATAGACCGAATGGCCTATTTCTGTTCCTACATCTTATTAAGAGCTTGGGGGAAAAATACAAGAAAGTAGGTTTGAGGATTTTCAGAACAGCCAGGGCCTCACTGGATAGTGGAGCAGACTTCAGCTCCTATGTTTTAATGTTTCATATATGCTTCTGATCTCTGAAAATGAGAAGAAAACATGGGCCTCAAAGCATTTCTCATCTTTTTCACCACAGATCCACTAAAACAATTTTAAAGTAAGCTTGGAATAAGAGGAATAAGAAGAGGTTAAAATGAACAACTAAGGTTTTGCTTTGTAAACACGAGTAAATTTGACATAAAAATTTGAAATGCTTTGATCACAAACAGTAACTGGTTCACAATCAAACGTGGTCAAGTTTGATTATACAAAAAAAAATATAACTACTTGCTTTCAGGGATCTGCTTTAAGTATAGAAGGTATCAGACCAATAACATATTGGATAATAAAATATACCTGTTCCAACCAGACATCAGAATCTTCATCTGAAGCCCAAAGAATCATTGTTTTATCCATGGATGCAGACAACAAGGACAAGGGTTGTTCAAGTCTACCATCTTTTGGAAAAACAAGTACATATCAGTGGAGAACATACAATGGCCAAGTTCATAAGGGACAATGTCAATCTGTCCAAGAGATAAGGCAGAATTTCAGTATCATTCATTCAAAGATGTCACTCCTGACTGCAACATTCCTAAATTGTTACCCTGAAGAGTCAAGCCTGTGCTCAAATTTGTGGTCTCCCCACTTCAAAAAGATAATAAACATTTTTTAGCTTCTCGAACATCGCAAAGAAAAATTTTATACTTTCTAACTTACGCCATACTAATAATACTTTACAAAGTTATTGTAAGATACACACAAAAAGTTAAGATTGGGTATCTATCCATTTTCCAAAGAGTACAATTCAAATTTCTTCGAGGTTAACATAACTTTTAAGTCATGATGAAGAGTTATCAATCCAAAACATTCACTGTATTTTTCACTCCACAGTTACTATCTGATCTGCTGAGTCTTTCCAACAGTGTAGTTTCATTTCAGTAGTTTGCTTTTGTAACTTTAAGTAGGTTAGGTAAGTCACAGTGTCAGATTAAAAAAAAAGCACATAATGAACAGAGAACCAACGAGAAAATAATTAAAGTTCACAAATAAATTTCATGCATCCATCTTGTGGACAAACTATTCCAGGAGCTGGGCATACATTTGCCAAAATGTAAGACTTAACAAGATCATGAAAGCCCCAGTTTTGTGCCTCCACTTGTGATACTGTTTATCCTTAGTTAACTAAAAGTACTCAAAAGGCTTCCTAAGTCAACCTTGAAATGCCGAGTGACATTCCCTCATGCACTTGATATATAAAACATTCACAATGTTAGAACCAGCAAATATAAAGCTATGTAGGGCTTCATAACAGTATGCATTAGCATCGAGTTTTAGTCCAGTTGCATAACTCTACACACATTAAATATTTACACCTGCACAAAGTATTCAGAAAAAGAATCCACTCAGCTGAGAATTAGACCACATGCTTATTTTGCAGTAGCAATGTATCTGACTTCAGTCACAATCAGCATTCTGACCATTCAGAACATGATAAACAGAAAGCATACAGCAATGGGTTTTTTGTGTCACAAACTCACTGGTCAAGATTTGGTAGTCAGTAATAAACAAAGAGCAGCGGCCCTTCTTGATTTTTATATTACTACAATAGTACAAATGTTGTACTTTTATGAGAATCCAAAAAGAAAACAGCCCAGCACCTTTACAAGGCATCAAAGACTTCTGTAAACAGGCGAAGCAATGGTGGATTGCTAATCAAGTTAAATAATCTTTACCAGGACAAGCAGAATCTATGCCAGGAAATGCAAATCATGTTCAAAAATCGAAACAGAGAAATATGGAAGCAAGAAAGACAAAATAGAAAAAGTTGAGTGTTTTTTAAATCATCACTTAAAATTTGAGGGAATGAGACTCCACACTTATACATATTAGCTTAGCAATAATGAAAACTTAAAAAGCAACTCAATCAGCAACTTAATAAAATGTGAGGCTGGATGAACACAGCAGGCCAAGCAGCATCTCAGGAGCACAAAAGCTGACGTTTCGGGCCTAGACCCTTCATCAGAGAGCTCTGAGAGCTCTCTGATGAAGGGTCTAGGCCCGAAACGTCAGCTTTTGTGCTCCTGAGATGCTGCTTGGCCTGCTGTGTTCATCCAGCCTCACATTTTATTATCTTGGAATTCTCCAGCATCTGCAGTTTCCATTATCTCTCAATCAGCAACTTGCTCACTTTCATGTTTCATTGCAATGCATGGATCCTTGAAGGTGCTGTCTGATTTACCATTTATAACAACAATAACAGACAAAAAATTCTACGTCAATTTCTGTATATTTCAAGAACAAATCAACAGCAAAACAAATGTGAGGAAATCAAAAAGCTTGTCTATTCACTGCTCATGTGTTGCAGAATTATGCACAGAAGTGATGTTGGTACCTAGAGCTGCTACATTTTGTTTCATTTTAAATAGCAATTAGCGACTCTTGTTGAATAATTGTTTGAAAATGTACAATTCTTCTGCTTATCAGATTCAGTTCATAGCAATTCCATTAAAATTCTTCAAATCTGCCTTTGTCACAAGAAACTGAAATCTACGAACTAAATCTAGTCACTGTATGAAGCAATTTTCGATGCATCAACATTTTCATGACTGCAATGTGAATCTTGCACATTATCTCAAATCTAATTTTACTAATGAGCCATACAAAATTAAAATTGCACAATACTGTGTAGAGTCTTATGAATAATATTGTATGGCATCAGTTTTGGCTCAGTGATACCATTTTTGTTTTCAAATCAAAACACCGTAGAATTGAGATTCATTCCAGATTTAAACTACAGCGTAATATAATACACTTTTGAATACAGATCAAATACATTTGGCTTGTATTTTCTTAAATGTAAACAATTCAGGGGTGATCTTTTTGAGAAGTCTAAAACTGCATAGCAGTTCAATGGGGTGAATAAACAGAAAGCACTTCCTCCTCCATTGAGAGAATACAGAATAATGTGACTACAATCTTAAAATTGTAGACCATTCAGGATTTGAATCACGAAGTGGTTATTCAGAAAGTAGTGGACATTAGGAATTCTCCCTCTCAAAACAATGTCAAGACGGGATCAAGTGAAATTTTCAGGACTGACGTGGATAAATTTGTGCTAAATTAGGAAATCAAGGACAATGGAACAAAATAATTCAAAATGGAAAATTGTGGCCATATAGCGTCCACACCTGGAGCAGTCAAAGCTTCAACCTCCGTCCATTTCTCTCTCCTTCTGTATACCCTTTCATGAAAGCTAATTATTGAACAACAGATTTGTCAGTGCTGTACGCCTGAATTTTGCAGTCAGTAGTAAAAAATGATATTGCTATTCACCTCACTGACAACTGCCTGCAAGGTTTTTGTCAGCTTTAGAACAGTTTGTTTGGAAGAAAATTGTTTTGAGTGCATTTGAAAGACTAGTCAGTGACAGGCAGCATTGTTTTGTATAGGGAAGATCACGTCTCACCAATCTGAGGGGAAAGGTTTAAGGGAGATAGGTGTGGAAAGTTCTTTACACAGAGGGTGGGGAGTACCTGGAAGGCATTGCCAGCGAAGGTGGTAAAGGCGGGCATGATAGCATCATTTAAGATGTGTCTAGACAGATACATGAATGGAGAGGGGGCAGAGGGATACAGATCCTTGGAAAATAGGCGACAGGTTTATATAGAGGATCTGGATTGGTGCAGGCTTGGTGGACCAAAGAGCCTGTTCCTGTGCTGTAATTTTCTTTGTTCTTTGATTCAATTTTTCAAGAGGTGACAAAGACGATTGATGAGGGAAGGGTTGTGGATCTAGTTTATATGGGCCTCAGTAAAGCATATGATAAAGTCCCACACGACAGACAAAGATTAAAACCGCATAGGATTCAGGGTGGTCCGGCTAGGCTGATACAAAACCAGCTTGGTCACGGAAAACAGAAGTTAGCAATGGAAGGGTGTTATTCGGATCAGAAACTAGCGGCATTCCACAGGGATCAGTCTTAGGTCCTCTGTTGCCTGTAGTATATATAAACGATCTGGAGGAAAATGTAGGTGGTCTGATTAGTAAGTTTGCAGACGACACAAAGATTGGTGGAGTTGCTGATAGTGTCAAGACTGTGAAAGGACACAACAGGATATAAATAGTTGCGCGACTTGGGCACAAAAATGGCAGATGGAATTTAATGTAATCAAACGGAAGGCAATATATTTTCGTGGATCAAACTTAGATGTGAATTATACTCTAAATGGCAGAACCCTTAGGAACATTAACATACAGACGGATCTGGGCGAGCAGGTTCACAGTTCCCTAAAAGTGGCAACACAGGTAGTCAAGGTGATTAAGAAAGCATATGGCACGCATGCCTTCATTGGCTGGGGAAAGTGTTGGCAAACCACGTTGCAGCTATATAAAACCCTTATTGGGCCATATTTGGAGTATTGTGTGTAGTTTTGGTCGCCACATTACCAGAAGGATGTGGAAGCCTTGGACAGAGCACGTAGAAGGTTGTCCAGTCTCGAGGGCATGAGCTATGTGGAAAGATTAAAACCACTGATTGTTTTCACTGAAAAGACGGCAGCTGAGAGAACACCTGACAGACGTCTACAAAATTATGACAGGGATAGATAGGGTGGATAATCAGAGGCTTTTTCCTGGGTTGAAGTTTCAATTACAAGGGGTACAGTTTAAGAGAGATGTGTGAGGCAAGTTTTTCACGCAGAGTGGTAGAAACCTGGAATGCAATGCCAGAAGAGATGGAGGAAGCAAGCATGTGTACAATATTTAAGAGGCATCTGGATGGTTGCGTGAATAGGGAGGGAATTGAGGAATATGGACTGAATAAGGGGAGGTTTGTTTTTTAGGTTAGTTCGGGCATGGCGCTCAGCACAGGCTTGGAGGGGCAAAGGGCCTGTTCCTGCACTATACTTCTCTTTTAATCTGTTTTTGTTCTTGCTGTAATTTATCGCCTGAACCAGCAAAATGCCCTTCACAGGAGACCTTTGGTTCTGTGGGCAGTCCTAGAATCAGGGAGGCTGATGAAACAATCAGATTGAAGACTTCTCACCAACCTATGTAAAGCCTAAACTGGATATTATAAATTAGAAATGAAACATATGCAAAAGTCAAGTAAGGATTCAGAACTAAGATAGGATTAAAGGCAAAGATAAAAAAAAGTTTTTATTTAAAAGTATCAAATGATAAATATATTTTGAAGGGAAAAGGTTGAAAGGTTAATTTGTCAGGATCAGGGAGTTCCCCAATAATGATCACTTATCATAGAATTAAAAACTCATTTGCTCAGTTCCAATTTTTTTCAGCTGTTTCTAAGGTTTAGAAAAGAGGCATATCTCACAAGTTCATGTCACTGAACTTGTTTTGTTGCAGAGTCTACGAGCAAGTGCTGGAACAATGCACCACACAGAGCAATGAAGTATCTCAGACAGCAATATTTGGATTTTTGTGCTTAACTACGCAGATGTAGATAGCAGTGATCCTGTCATTGATAGAGTGCTACAGGACTAAAAGAAGGACACCCATTATATCTAGATTTAAGAAACAGAAATAGAACTTGGTGAGGCCCAAGTGACCTGTCAGTTTAACATTTACAGGAACTTAGTTATTTTTCAAACTACCAAAGGGGAAACAGAATAAGATCCAGAAAGAAGATATAAAATAGTTAACATGAATTGCAAAAGAAAAAGTCAAACTTATTCAACTTCGATCAAGTACTAACTCACAGTGTATTCAAGGGGAATTCTGTAGATTTAATATATTTACATTTCCAAAACGGATTCAACGCATATAATGAGAGCATATGGAATCCTGGGAACATCTGCAGAAAGGATAGCTAGGAACTCATCTAGATTAGGGGTAAAGCATCACTTTTCAGAGTTGCATGAGGATTACTGTTTCAATCTTTGCTGTTGACAATTTACTTCAACAACTTAGACTGGAATTTAAAAAGTACTCAGCTTACTTGGCACAAAACAAAGTAATAATGCAACAGACATCATGACAACATTACTATACTTGAAAAATGGCTGTACAACTGAATTGTAACATGCATAATTGTGAAGTACTCCATTTTGAACAATTAAGTTCATATATGATCTAGAAAATAAAAATTTAAATCAGGTAGGGAAGCAAAGACATCTGAGGAGTACAAATGTGCAAATCATTAGAAGTAGCAATGCATGCTAATAAAGGCATAACAAAAGCAAAGCAAGCATGAATGCCCAGGTTGAAAAAGGATTTCAAAGCAAAGTGTTTAATAGTAGAGATTTTTAAAATTCACTCCTGGGGTTTGGACGTCACTGGTTAGGACAGCATTTATCGGCCATTTCTAACTACACACTTGTGCTGTTATGAGTGAACCACATTGCCGAGAGTCTGCAGTCACGTATCAGCCAGATCAATTAAGAACAACAGTTTTCTCCTTATTGGAATTCGTGAACCAGGTGGATATTTTTCTGACAATTGACAATGATTTCTTAATTCTAGACTTTTATTAAATTCAAATTTCACTATCTACCATGCTGGAATTTGAACCTGCGTCTTCAGAACATTACCTAGGTTTTTGGATTAATTGTCCAGTGATAATACTATTACGTCGTCACCTCCTTGATATTTTATGAATTCACTGTACTGAGGGTTGAGGTGTTGTTCTCATATTTTTAAAGAATAAGGAGTGATTGAAGACAGGGAGCCAGAGATATCCAGGTCTGACAGCTGAAGCGTGGAGGTGTTGATCACAGATGTGGAAAGGTGATTGCTCGAGTCAGGCATTTTAATCCCAAAACTGGGACTCTAAATTCTAAAATTGCTCTCAGTCAGTCACGACGTTACCTTTCTGAAAAGGGGGCTGCCAATGCACTCCATACACCCAGTTCTCGTGACCAGCTAACACAGTTTCCAATGTTACCGCATATGTCACCAATCCTGCTAAGATAAAAGAAAAAAAACTGTGGTGTCAAACATGTTAATTATTTAGTTCAGGGAACAAGTACATTGGTGCACTAGCATTTGATTTGTAGACATCTACATAAAATTAACGATCAGAATAAATGTAAATTATTTTCCATTTTAAACATTTGCCTTTTGCATGTGCAGTATGCACTGATAAGACATTTACAACTACTTTTTGAAAAGGTTTTTATAAATACACAAAAATATAATTGCAAAATCAATGATTGCATTGATTATGCTGAATACATCAGCTACACTGGTGACCTAGTCTCTCTCAATGTCTAGAAAATCTGCTGAAATTTGGACAAAACACCTTGCTTCATTATAATAGACAATTGTCTTCCAGTATGTCACAGTGCTCCACCCTGTACTTTGTTCAGCCAGTACCAGGAAAGTGGCAGATCACCACAGCTTGAACAAAATACATACTTCAGAGAGTGTCCAGAGAAACAGTACAAAATCACTTACTGCATATTAACAAAGTAAGCAGATCGTGTAAATGGCAAAATTAAACATGAATTGAATTTCAAACAAACATGCTAAATTAATGAGAAGTTTAACATTTTTTGCATGTGGGAAGCTGAACTGCTAATTTAGGAATAATCTGTCAGCAAACACTTCTAAGTCAAAAACAGAAATTAGACATCAGACTAAATCTTACCAGAAATCAGCGAAGGGTCATTCCGCCGAGTTTCATAGACTGTTTCTCTCTGTGAAGACCTGCACATTTTCTCCCGCTACCATTCCAAACTCACTTCTTTCATGAAGTACCACATCTCTGTAGCACCCCGTTCATCTGATACTAGGCGACTGTCTCATTTGATTTAGTACCTTAATACCTTCCACTGCCGGGGCATTCCCAGATTCTTGGTGACTGCGCCATCTTTAAAAGGCAGCTTTGCACATGTCAAGCACTGGTTGTCCAGAGTCGCACATTACGGTTGATGTAATTTTCCCCACACATAATAATATAAAGGGAAACTGGCATCTCTCTTTCGGACTAGGTGGATAGGGTGGTGTAGAGTTCAGTCATCCTCTTCCACCCAACAGTGGCAGATTCTGGCAGCCTGGTTTGAGGTTGCCAGCCAGATCAGTGTGGTCTCAAGTGTGTAGAGAAAACACCTAGCAATGCCAGGAGATAGTCAATGACCTTTTTCTGCTTTACCATGTGGCATCATCTCTCTGCAACTTCATACTCTATGCTTATGACGGCACACACATCCTACCATGGCTCATGCTCTTTCAATCTCATTGTCGCATGCAACATCTCACCTCACTCACTCTTACCCACCTAATTCCTTCAGTCAACTAAACCTACATGGCCTCTACACCTCCTACTCACTCACTTGTGCATGGCACCTTACCACCTTTCCCTCACCTGCATCACCATGAACTGCTGTACCAGTAACTTTAATGGCACTCAATCCCTCCCTTTGTCTAGCTCAACACTGGGGAAGAGCCAAGATGGGTGCTAAGATGCCCAACATTTGGTTCCTCACTCGCCCTACAAGAGAAAGATATTTACCATAAGTTCCCCAAGCAGCTGAATGACTATATTCAAATCTGTAGACTGAAAAAGGAGGCTGCCCACCACCAACTAAGCCACGACTCCTGCTTGAAGGGTGTCTCCTTTGACTTGGCTGAGGACTGGCCCCTCTTAGACTTTAAGGCATGGCCGTTTGGCTAAAACACATGTAATGCATGTGGCACATCTATGGCTGGCACACATTGCAGGTGTGAGACTGATGTTCAGTGCTGGACAGCTAAAGGCCCATATCCTTGACTAATTACTGCTGATAAAAATGACAAATGCTTGGTTTTGCATGAAAAGGACAGGCAAGACAGAAGTGCTGAGGGCCTATTAGCTCTGTTTGAAAGACAACATGGAAAAAGTCAAGGTAAGGATGCCATGAGCATCGCAGCAAGCACAAAGTGTGCAAGTACTACGAAAGCAAGTGAGCAGTGTTGATTTGAGTGCCCATCTTTATGTGCAGTGTTCTGGCAGCAGCAATGCAATGAGAGGTGCCAGTATGCTCCAAAGTATAGCAATGAAGAGCAGAATCATGTTCATGTTGGATGCCAACGTCTATGGACGCAGGATGTGTACGGTCAAGCAGTGCGCCTGGAAATGCCGTTGCCAGGTGCCCAAGATCGAGATGAAGAGAAGCAACAGCCAGCAGAAGTTATCTGGGAGCCACTCTTGATTTGCATCGTTTTCACTGATTCTCTGTGTCTAATTTCTATCTGGCAGCTGACAGAATGAGAACTGCGTACTAATAAGGTGAAATTTAGTATAATGAGTGTAATAATGAGCGTTAATCAATGCAAATTGAATCTCATCTTGCCATTCAATACTTGGTACCAATATTCCAGTACCTGAAGCTCCAAAGATTAGATATTTCATTCACACCAGGTAAAATTGCTTGGACGAGCTGCTGCCATGACAGATACCACTAAAACAAATGCTATGAAATAATGTTTGAAGAATCTTACAACCCCAATATGCAACTATATCTCTTTGTGGTGAGAAGAAAGTAGTAGTAACTGTTCAAAGCTTTTCCAAAACAGACAACTACTTAACCTCAGCTCAAAACTTTCTGCAATTCATTCCCATTAGCTTTAGAGAAACTGTGCTGACATCCACTGGATAAAGAAGTTAACTTATATAAATTAGAGTGAAATGTAATCAGTTTAGGTAATGTTCAGACACATCTGAAATTCTGACAAACAACTTCACGTTCTTATTCTGGAAAAAATATTATTTTCAAATTTGCACCAGCTTTTAAGACTTACTATCACTCTGAACATGAAATATGTCCTCCTTCAATTTAATTATGCCTCCATTGCAAAGCTTGGAAGTAGATTCTGTCCTGACAAATATTCGCCATATGCGTATCAAGCAGTCTTGTGAACAGCTTGCTAATAAAAGGTTTCCATCTATTGGAGTACAAAATAAAAATGGTTCATAATTACTGATTGAATTTCAAAAGCTCAGAAGAGAAAGAACTTTCATGTTCCACTAAGAAAGAAATTACCCTTCATACTTTGAATTAAGTATGTAACAACTTCGAAAATGTTTTAACTCAGTAAAATCAAATTAATGCAAAATTCACATTCTATTAAGATCAAACTGTGTGACAGTTGCTGTGATTCCTAAGTTTTTGAAATAACAAGTTTCAATATATTGTTCAACCACTGAGCTTACCACATGGAGCCCATTCAACTCCTCGAATCCAGTCTTCATGGCCCATAAGGGTAAGAATTTTCTGAAACTGCAACAAATAATATTTGCACTACACCACTGATCAATTATCCCAGTACATTCAAATATACAACACCGTCTATATACAGCCGTCAACTATTTTAAACAGACAGATCATTCGTCCCTGGACAGGATATTATGAGCTTTTCTCCAGCCTTCCATGGAGAACTTTCTGACCAACACACTGAAATTGTAAAAGAATAAACCTCTTGTGATAAAGGTGTATAATACATTATCATTATTTTAGGTATTTGTATTTTTAAAATAGAAGTAGATGGATTCTGAGTGATAATGGGAACTGCAGATGCTGGAGAATCCAAGATAATAAAGTGTGAAGCTAGATGAACACAGCAGGCCAAGCAGCATCTCAGCAGCACAAAAGCTGACGATTTGGGCCTAGATCCTTCCTCAGAGAGGGGGATGGGGTGAGGGTTCTGGAATAAATAGGGAGAGAGGGGGAGGCGGACCGAAGATGGAGAGAAAAGAAGATAGGTGGAGAGTAGAGTGTAGGTGGGCAGGTAGGGAGGGGACAGGTCAAGGAGGTGCGATGAAGTTAGTAGGTAGGAAATGGAGGTGCGGCTTGGGGTGGGAGGAAGGGATGGGTGAGAGGAAGAACAGGTTAGGGAGGCAGAGACAGGCTGGGCTGGTTTTGGGATGCAGTGGGGGGAGGGGGCGAACTGGACTGTTTTTGGGATGCGGTGGGGGAAGGGAAGATTTTGAAGCTGGTGAAGTCCACATTGATACCATTGGGACGCAGGGTTCCCAAGCGGAATATGAGTTGCTGTTCCTGCAACCTTCGGGTGGCATCATTGTGGCACTGCAGGAGGCCCATGATGGACATGCCATCTAAAGAATGGGAGGGGGAGTTGAAATGGTTCGTGACTGGGAGATGCAGTTGTTTATTGCGAACCGAGTGGAGGTGTTCTGCAAAGCAGTCCACAAGCCTCCGCTTGGTTCCCCCAATGTAGAGGAAGCCACACCAGGTACAATGGATACAGTATACCACATTGGCAGATGTGCAGGGGAACCTCTGCTTAATATGGAAATTCATCTTGGGGTCTGGGATAGGAGTGAGGAAGGACGTGTGGGGGCAAGTGTGGCACCTCCTGCGGTTGCAGTGGAAGGTGCCAGGTGTGGTGGGGTTGGAGGGCAGTGTGGAGCGAACAAGGGAGTCACGGAGAGGGTGGTCTCTCCGGAAGGCAGACAAGGGTGGGGATGGAAAAATGTCTTGGGTGGTGGGGTCGGATTGTAGATGGCGGATGTGTCGGAGGAGGATGCGTTGTATCCAGAGGTTGGTGGGGTGGTGTGCGAGAACGAGGGGGCTCTTCTTTGGGCGGCTGTGGCAGGGGCGGGGTGTGAGGGATGTGTTGCAGGAAATGTGGGAGACGCGGTCAAGGGCGTTCTCGACGACTGTGGGGGGAAAGTTGCGGTCCTTGAAGAACTTGGACATCTGGGATGTGCGGGATCGGAATGCCTCATCGTGGGAGCAGGTGCGGCAGAGGTGGAGGAATTGGGAATAGGGGATGGAATTTTTGCAGGAGGGTGGGTGGGAGGAGGTGGATTCTAGGTAACTGTGGGAGTCGGTGGGCTTGAAATGGACATCAGTTAATAGCTGGTTGCCAGAGATGGAGACTGAGAGGTCCAGGAAGGTGAGGGATGTGCTGGAGATGTCCCAGATGAACTGAAGGTTGGGGTGGAAGGTGCTGGTGAAGTGGATGAACTGTTCGAGCTCCTCTGGGGAGCAAGAGGCAGCGCCAATACAGTCATCAATGTAACAGAGGAAGAGGTGTAGGTGCGGAAGAGGGACTGTTCCACGTAACCTACAAAGAGGCAGGCACAGCTGGGGCCCATGCGGGTGCCCATGGCCACCCGCTTTGTCTGTAGGAAGTGGGAGGAATTGAAAGAGAAGTTGTTGATGGTGACGACGAGTTCGGCTAGGCGGATGAGGGTGTCTGTGGAGGGGGACTGGTTGGGCCTGCAGGACAGGAAGAAGCGGAGGGCCTTGAGGCCATCTGCATGTGGAATACAGGTGTATAGGGACTGGACGTCCATGGTGAAAATGAGGTGTTGGGGGCCAGGGAATTGGAAGTTCTGGAGGAGGTGGAGGGTGTGGGTGGGGTCACGGACATAGGTAGGGAGTTCCTGGACCAAAGGGGAGAAAATGGAGTCCAGACAGGTGGAGATGAGTTTGGTGGGGCAGGAACAGGCTGAGACTAATTCCATCCCCTATTCCCAATTCCTCCGCCTCCGCCGCATCTGCTCCCACGATAAGACATTCCACTCCCGCACATCCCAGATGTCCAAGTTCTTCAAGGACCGCAACATTGCCCCCACAGTGGTCGGGAACGCCCTTGACCGCGTCTCCCGCATTTCCTGCAACACATCCCTCACACCCCGCCCCTGCCACAACCACCCAAAGAGGATCCCCCGCGTTCTCCAACACCACCCCACCAACCTCCGGATATAATGCATCATCCTCCGACACTTCCACCATCTACAATCCGACCCCACCACCCAAGACATTTTTCCATCCCCACCCCTGTCTGCTTTCCGGAGAGACCACTCTCTCCGTGACTCCCTTGTTCGCTCCACACTGCCCTCCAACCCCACCACACGCGACACCTTCCCCTGCAACCGCAGGAAGAGCTACACTTGCCCCCACACCTCCTCCCTCACCCCAAGATGACTTTCCATACTAAGCAGAGGTTCACCTGCACATCTGCCAATGTGGTATACTGTATCCATTGTACCCAGTGTGGCTTCCCCTACATTGGGGAAACCAAGCGGAGGCTTGGGGACTGCTTTGCAGAACACCTCTGCTCGGTTCGCATTAAACAACTGCACCTGCCAGTCGCGAACCATTTCCACTCCCCCTCCCATTCTTTAGATGGCATGTCCATCATGGGCCTCCTGCAGTGCCACAATGATGCCATCCAAAGGTTGCAGGAACAGCAACTCATATTCCGCTTGGGAACCCTGCGGCCTAATGGTATCAATGTGGACTTCACCAGCTTCAAAACCTCCCCTTCCCCCACTGCATCCCAAAACCAGTCCAGTTCGTTCGCTCCCCCCACTGCACCACACAATCAGCCCAGCTCTTCTCCTCCCCCCACTGCATCCCAAAACCAGTCCAGCCTGTCTCTGCCTCCCTAACCTGTTCTTCCTCTCACCCATCCCTTCCTCCCACCTCAAGCCGCACCTCCATTTCCTACCTACTTACATCATCCCGCCTCCTTGACCTGTCCATCTTCCCTGGACTGACCTATCCCCTCCCTACCTCCCTACCTCTCCACCTATCTTCTTTTCTCTCCATCTCCGGTCGGCCTCCCCCTCTCTCCCTATTTATTCCAGTTCCCTCTCCCCATCCCCCTCTCTGATGAAGGTTCTAGGCCCGAAACATCAGCTTTTGCTTCCGAGATGCTGTTTGGCCTGCTGTGTTCATCCAGCTTCACACTTTATTATCTTAGATGGATTCTGATTTCAGATTTATGAAGGTCATTTTTTAAGAAGTCAAAGTCATTTGGAAAAGCGACCTAAATACAATATCGCAAACAAAGCATATGATTTAGTAAACATTTAGACAAACACCTGTCGGGTAAACCAATGAACACTGAAACTGCGGTGTTAACATCTAACAGGCACAGAAACTTTGAGATCTAAATGCTGCAAGTAGCACACATGCAAACGTGACAATCAAAATGGTGACAAATGCTGCTAAACCAGAATGAATTTAAATATACATAGCTGATGGCTCTACAATCCATGTGTAATAATACCATATGGGCTGCCCATGTGCAGTTGGCCCTACTGAGGCAAAATTTCAGGAGGCTGCAGTAAAGTTCCAGCAGCAGTAGCAGCAGTCACAAAGTAGATAGTCACAAACTGTTCATCCAGGCAGCTCTTTACAATGAGAGGGAGAGACGGTTCCATTTGGATTGGGGACGGAGGGAGGTGGAGGAGATTGCAAGCAATGACAGAACAGAGGACTTTCCAGCCACAACTTCACTGAATGATGAATGGCTGGCTAAATAGGCTCAGTGATAATGGGAACTGCAGATGCTGGAGAATCCAAGATAACAAAGTGTGGAGCTGGATGAACACAGCAGGCCAAGCAGCATCTCAGGAGCACAAAAGCTGACGTTTCAGGCCTAGACCCTTCATCAGAGAGGGTGGGTCTGATGAAGGGTCTAGGCCCATAACGTCAGGTTTTGCGCTCCTGAGATGCTGCTTGGCCTGCTGTGTTCATCCAGCTTCACACTTTGTTATCTTGGCTAAATAGGCTCTCCTTCCAACTAGAAAGCAGACCTGTGTCCGTCACATATGTTCCTGCACCTGCATATTGACATTCCTCCAAAATACGCACTAGCTGAATAGCAAGATCAAGATTTTGTTGCTTTACAAGTGACTAATCAACTCAAAATGGCAAATGCTTGGATTACAAAATAAATGTAAACTCCATTGGTATTAATAACATGCATAAATAGAATTTCTTAACTTGTCAACTTACCTGTCCATCTTCTCGGACAAATAAATAAATTTTGCTATCGTCCCCGCCACAAGCCAGAATGACAGCTAGAATCAGAAAATTTCAGTGAGAACAGTCTTACGTAGTATAAAATTAAATGCACCACAACCTTTTAGAAATTTCATAAAATACATTCACAAGATAGCCACCTAGCCTTATTAATTTTAAATTAAAAAGTATCAGTCCTTTTAACCTTTTTTTGATGCACCTTTAAGTGCAACAGATGAAACAATTTAGTCTTTACATATAAAAACACATATATTCCTTCTTTAGGAGCAAAATCACCTTTCAAATAAACAAATTTCAACTTAAAATTTGCCGATTATAAAAAATAAAATTAAATCAAGCAAAGCACCATTTGCTTTAGTGAAGGACTTATGTCTTCTCAATTCTGAATAGCAATGCTGTAGCTACCTCTCTAAGCTCTACCTAATTCCATGCTTATTACCTACCATCCTCTATTAACCCGCCAAAACACTGTCACTTAATATTTCAAACGGCATGGATCATTTATAACATCTTACTGTTTCAAAATCGATAAATGCATAAGTACCACTGAGCTTTATGGTGATGCATGACTAAAAGGAAGACAGAGAAAGTGAGGGGAGCATACATTTTTTACAGACTATTACCCAATTCACCACAGTAAAGCAGATCCAGAACTAACTGGCCAAAAAATTATCTACTGGGGACACTGATAATAATCAAAGCAGCAGCTCTTGATCATTTTCACAATTCCACTCTAACTCTGACTCTCATTTTAACTGTTGAAAGGACAAACATGTTGTCAAAGTTTTCATCTCTCACTCATCAGGTCAAACCCAAGTATGTCAAATATCAAACAATTACAACAATTTATACCACAGGAAAAATGGGTGCTGTTTGGTTGGCAAGTTGACTCTGTCCAGCTGAAATAGACAAACCAGGGCTCCCCGAGCTCCTGGGTAATCCGAGAAGCTATAAGACTCACAGAGAACAGGTTCCTGCTTATTAATATAGGTCACTTCTAGCAAATATAAATGAGCCACGCTGCTGATTTGACAGGTTATTTTAGTTGGCAGTTAGGAAGCCAATTGTTCCACACAGCTTGCTCCATGTCAACACTTTGGTCAGAGCAGACTTGCTAACAAGTCAAAACCATTTTTTCACCTGTAGTATAAACTGTCGTGATCATTTAAAAATTGGTTTTTGATCTTTGCTCTGACATCAGCCAGACAAAAAACTTTAGCAACATAACACCCTTATCAACAATATTCAAATTCAATACTGCACAGCAATTTTCTCCGTTTTTCTCCCTTAGCCAGCTTTGCCTTCAGCTTTAAGTGAGAAAATTCTTTATTCACACCTCTTAAATTTTAAACAACCAAATAAACATCATTTTTTCCTAGAAAATATATAAATGTCTCATTCTACTTTCTCAACCAATCCTCTCTAATCTGAAGAGTCACATTTTTGGCACTCTTGTGCCACATTTTAAATTATTGAACTCTTTATTATCCATCTTCTTTATTATTATTAAGCTCTATTTCTTTATTTACACATTCTCCTAAAAAACCTGTAATGATTAATTTATACCGTAATAATTACACAATGGGTAATGTAGTTTTTGAAATATGTTCATTTTCCTTTAAAATATACCTCCAACACATCAAAAAATGATATGGACAATTTAGAATCAAATTATGGAAGATCAACTAGAATTCCAATTTGTCAACTTACCATCACTGCCTGGTAATTGTGCTAATGCAACATCCATCATGAATCCATTACCAAACATCAGGGTTTGTACACATTGACCTATCCATAAATAATTTATTGAATTTAGTTTTGCGCCTTGTATCCTACAATTCTTATCAGAAAAAAAATAATACAAAACAAGTTACATGTAAAGGCTGTCAACCATATCCAAAACAAACGAACGATTTACACAAAATCCTCATTTATAAATTCTTGAATGCAGTAATAATTCTGTCCAAGCATACAAAAACAAATAGGAACAAATAGACCAGCACAAAACAAAATATGGCATCACAGGAAAACCATGAGTTCATTGCCTGGTAAGAGCTGCTAATTCAACCATACTATAAAATGACTTACCTATTGAAGCTAAATAGGAGAAATAGTTACAGATTACAAGCTAAAGATGAGCAACAATTTTTCTTGCAAAAAAACAAATTAAGAACTAAGTAAATAAAACAGAGAGGCAGGCTTAGGCGAGTATTGTACCTGCATGATATGGGAGCTAGTAGATCCTAGTCAGTTTTGAACAGTACGACACAGCAGGAAGGAGATTTATTTGGATCATGCCTTTCAGGAGGCAGTCACACTCGTTCGATTAACTACCTCGAATTCAGTCAGCGTAACTTACAGCAAGACAGGTAGGGGGATCCAAGAGGTAGTGCTGAATAAACCTCAGCTCTTGAGCGTGACTGACAGGTTTGAGATTCTTGCACCATGTGGATGACAGTGGAAGCAGTTGTAAAGATGAGCAAATAGGCAAAAAATGCAAGACATGCAGGAAAGGCATGATAGTCATGTGGGCTTCAAGATGATTTCTTGGAACAACTTGAGGTACAGCCACTACAGAACAGGCAATTCTGGATTCAGTGTAATGAGGCAGACTTGATGAGAGAGCTTAAGAGATGAAGCGTGTGTGTGTGTGTGTGTGTGGCTGTGGTTGTGGCTGTGTGTGTGTGTGTGTGTGTGTGTGTGTGTGTGTGTGTGTGGGGGGGGGGGGGGGTGCAGTGTCTCTCATACAATGTAATTCACCCTGAGTTTCAGAGGGAGAAGCTGGAATCAGAACAACGGTATTACAATTCAGTGAAGCTTCATGCCAAAAACATGTCCAGCGTTGACTGGAAGGGAAGCATAGCAAGGAAGACGGTGGGGCAGAACTGGCTGCGGTTTCTGGGGATATTTTGGGAGGCACAGCAGAAATTCATCCCAAGAATGAAGAAGAACACTAAGGGGAGGATGAAGCAACCATGTCTGACAAGGGAAGTCACAGACAGCATAAAAGCAAAAGTAAAAGGATACAGTAGAGCAAAGAAGATGGGGAAGCTCTCAAAAACCAACAATGGACAACTAAAAAAGCAATAATGGGGTGTAGTGATCCGAACCAGGTGGATTTTATTGACTATGGGATCCATGATTGAGGTTGTTAACCTGCGTCAATAAGGGAGCCCTAGCTGACCGATATAAACAAGTGATTCATAACCTCCTTACTTCACAGACTGACTTCGAGCTGGCTGGCCACAACCAGCATACCGTGTACATGTCAATAAAGGGTAACTTGGTGACAGTATACCAGCCTCTGCGCAGTTATTTCACAGGGGATAAGATGAAATATGAGGGTGAGCCAGCAAGTAATATAAAAGAAGATTGCAAAAGCTATTTTAGATATAGAAAGGTAAGACAGAGGCAAGAGTGGACTTTGAACCACTGCAAAATGAGGCTAGAGTACAAGAAATGGAGAACAAAGAAACAGAGTAGGAGCTGAATACATACTTTCCATCAGCCTTTATGGTGGAAGACACCAGTAACAAACCAGAGCCTCAAGAGAGTCAGGGCAGAGGTCAGGGTAGGAAAAAGTGCTTGGGAAGCTCAAAGGTCTGAAGGTGGATAAATCAGCCAGACGAGACATACTTCATCCCAGAGTTCTGAAAGAGACAGCTGAGAAAATTGTGCAGGCATTAGTGGTAATCTTTCAGGAATCACTGGAGTTCGGGAGAGTCCAAGAGGACTAGAAAGTGGCTACTGTGACACCCCTGTTTGAGAAGGGAGGAAGAAGACAGGAAATTATAAGCCGATTAGCCTTTCAGATTTTCGTGTCCATTAGTAAGATGGAATTGCAAGGTACTTGGAAATGCAGACTAAAATAGGACAGCATCAGCATGGTTTCATCAAGGAAAGGTCATGCCTGACAAATCTGTTAGAATTCTTTGAGGAGGCAACAAGAAAGTTAGACAAAGGACAGGCAGTGGACTTGACCTATGTGGATTTCCAAAAGGCTTCTGACAAGGCACTGCACAGGAGGCTGCTCAACCCATGGCGTCAGGGGCAAAGTATCTGCATAGATAGTTTGACTGATAGTTCTAGCTGACTGGCAAAATGCAGAGACTGGGGATAAAGGGGTCTTTTTCAGGGTGATAGCCAATGACTAGTGAAGTCTCACACAGGTCAGTTTTAGGATCAAAGTTATTCACATTATGCATTAATGATCTAATGAAGGACCTGAGGACATTGTTAAGTTTGCAGATGACACAAAAATAGTTGGAGGAACAGGCAGTGTTGAGGAGGCAAGAAGACTGCAGAAGGGGTTGTACAGGCTAGGGGGCTGAGCAAAGAAATAAACAGATAAATGCAACTTGGGGAAAGTGTGTGATTATACATTTTGGTAGGAGGAACAGTGTAGACTATTTTCTACATGGGGAAAGGCTTTGGAAATATAAAGCACAAAGAAACTTGGGAGTCCTAGTTCAGGATTCTCTTAAGGCTAATGTGCATGTTCAAATAGCAGTCAGGAATGAAATGCAACAGTAGCATTCGTTTCTACAGGCTAGAAATACAAGATCAGGGGTGTGCTTTTGAGGCTGTATAAGGCAGTGGTCAAACCACATTTGGAATATTGAAAGCCATTTTGGGCCCTGTATCTAAGAAAGGATGTGCTAGACTTGGATGGGGTCCAGAGGAGGTTTACATGAATGATCCTGGGAATGAAGAGCATGTCATATGAGAAACAGTTGAGGTTTCTGCATGTATACTCCAAGGAATTTAGACGAACAATAGGGGAACTGATTGAAACTTATGGAATACTGAGAGACTCGGATAAAGAGGACATGGAGAAGATGTTTTCACTAGTTGGAGAGATTCGGACTCAAGTGGTCAGTCTCAGAGTGAAGGGACAATCCTTTAGAACTGTGATGAAGCAGAATATCTTGAGCTATAGCGTGGTGAATCTGTGTAACTTATTGCCACACAAGGCTGTAGAGGCCAAATCACTGAGTGTCTTTATGACGGAGACAGAAAGATTCTTGATTAGTAAGGCGATCAATGGTTATGGGGCCAAGGCAGGAGAATAGGGTTAAGAAACGTATCAGCCAGAAGCATATGGAGGAGCAGACACAACAGGCCAAAAGGCTTAATTCTGACCCTGCATCTTACGGTCTTCTGGTCTCACAGTGACCCACATGCGACTTTATCAGTCATGTATTTACCCACTCTGCGAACTTGTTTTCATCGTACTGAAGGATCTCTACATCTTCCTGACGATTCAGTCTCTCACCCAGGTTTGTGTTGTCTTTAAACATGGAGATACTACATTTAGTTCGCTCATCTGTTAATGTATGGTGAATAAACTATTTGTGAATAAATATCTCATTTTCAGTTGGGGCCGTAAGTGAACGTAGCAATGCTTGACTTTCCAATGATCTAGTCTTGGGGAAATCAAACTCAAGCTCTTGAGCTAGTGGAATGCAAGATAGGAAATCATTAACTAACCTAATACCAGACTGCACCTACACAGGGCAGTATCCTTTTTTCAGAAAGACACAACCATTTCATGTTTTGATCCTAGTCTTTTAAAATCAGTTTTGGCATTGATTTAACCACTTCTTCCACTTGCAAATATCAGCATATTTTGGTTTCTAATTTTGTTTTCCATTTCAGACTTGGTCTCTGCAGTTTTGGTTTGTATTTTTAGTTAATGATTTTCCACTATGTATTAGAATATGGTTTCGGTTTCCCCGCTTCTTGGTTAATCATGTCCTCTTTCAGACAGAATCTTTTCATTTTTTTATTGTTCTATGATTATTTGTTTTATTGAAGATATCTCCAGATCTGAAAGAATTCTCGGTCACCACCAAGTTGAACATGAAGTAATGGGCTGGATTTTAAAATTGGTAACAAAGCCACAGCACTCATTGATGTGGAACAAAGCTGCCCTCAAAGACCTAGTGTCACTGTGCACAGATTTTCTGCCTACCAATGTGAGTTGAAATGTGACACCAACTCAGCATCCAACAGCAGTTGCACTAACAACAAAAATAAGCAATTACATGGAGGTATAAATTAGTTTAGAAAGCCAATAGCTTGGGAGAGGAACCTCACACAATTTTCTTGATTAGATGAACAGAAAATTAATTTCAATGGATACAGCAGAAATCCCTCAACTCTGCTGGTACTAATAACGACAGATTCTTCACCAATGAAAAATTGTCTCTGGGTGAGAAGATAATGTCAGTGTACAATTGTTACGAAGCTTATTAGTAATAGATCATGAAGAGAAATTATACGCTCAAGTCACATTTAGGGCAATAAAATTGGAGAAAGGGTTCTTTCTGGGGTAGTTGCCATGATGATAGGTAACTTCAATTCCTGACCTGCATCTCATTAAAAAAAAATTCTTGACGCAAGTAGCAATTACTGATTAACATTCAAGCTAAGATGCTGAATCCAAAACAATACCTCCCAGTCATTTCAAAGAAATTACATGGTAAGACCTATTGTAATCCAGAGAATACCCAAATAGTTTAAACTCGTGCAGTTTTTTTTTCCAAGATAATGCAAGCATAAATATGTACTCCCAACAAAAGTAAGGAAAAGATGACTCTTGTTTTTTATACAGGAATACAACCACTGCATCTCATGCCAGATATATACATACATTCCCAGATCTCTTTGTTCCTGCACTCACTTTATCGTTATTTAATTCATATTCTCTGTTCTGATTCTTCCTAACAAAATCTTTTCTTGTGTTTAATTTCATCCACACATCTTTCCATTTCGTTTGCCTACCCATGTATTGTTACTATCCTTCTCCTTGTTCACTACATGTCATCTGCAAACTTAATTATGCCCTGCATACCCAAGTCTGGGCTGTGCATAAATACACACTTGCCAGGTGAACACCACCATGCCACACACTAGTTTGACAAATAACTGCTCACTACTACTGTTTTCTATCCCAGAGCCAAATTTGTAACAATGTGATCTCTGTCTCTTTAACTTTATGAGCTCTAATTTGGTTAACATTACACTGGGCCACACTTTAACAAATGCCCCCTTCAAATCATCATACACATAATAACACAGAAACTTCCTCAGCTATACTTTACATCAAACAATTTGACCAAAGTAGTCAAACATAACTTGCCTTGACTAAATCTGTGTTGGCTTCCTTATTATCATCTTCTTTTACATAGTTTTACAATACAATTTTTTTACAATACAAAGAGGTTCCCTTCAGACACCTCTCATCTGAAATTACAGCCGTCAAACTAAAAACAGATAGTCTAGAAAAACCCAGAAAATCAATTCTCTGGTCACTGAGCTAACCAACACCACAAAGAAACCAAAAAAAAATTCAGGCATTAAACTCCAGACAGTCTCTTGAAATCACTTTACATTCAGAAGAACAGTTGTGAAATCACAACTTACATGATCAAAAGAAAGAAATAACACGGTTTGTATAAAAGGCAAGAAAAAACATTGCAAGTTAAAGGACATCAGATAATAATAAAACACAGGCCAATTTTTCTACTACCTATTCAGTCAAAATGCACACCAACTGAGCACCACTTTTATTTTTGCTCCATTATATCCCAAGTGAACTCATTCACGAGTTTAATGGAGTCAAAATTCAAGGTTCGTATGTTTTCCATCTTTTGTGATATGCAGGGTTGAGATGAAGATAACCAGTTTAAAAGTATATATCTTGGCAGCTATTTTCACCTGGGGAAAAATACTGAAAGCAATGACCTTTACAAGGCATTTAATTTTGGATACTACATTTGTTAATTGAAAATTTATTGAAATTAAAACTTTTTACAGCATTCCCATTTATAATCACATGCCATATTTGCAGTTGCCATGAACATAAGGAATGTTAATACCTTACCCACAGAACCTTGTTTTGTCCAAATTCTGACAGAGGAATCTGCTGCTGCTGAAGCGATCAGCAGTTTCTGCTGATCATCCAAGTTAACAGTTTCATAAATAGCCGTTACAGCACACACAGCTCCGGAGTGGCCTTCTAGCTGGGTGGAGACTGCAAACTGATAAGTATTGGTAAAGTAGCTAATCATTCATAACTCAAAAATTGAGCTATTATTTGTGATTTTGCAACATAATACGAACAGAAGTGGCAGAGAAACCACAGGCAAGACCACATAGTTATCTTCAAGACAAACATTTTCAGATTGATCCATTCAGATGCAAGAAACCAATGCAGGTAACAGAAATGAAGGTGATGGGTAGTTCAGCTGAAGACTGATGTTTTGGATATATTCGCACTTGTAAAGATGCAGGTCAGATGGCTAGTGAGGAAGGCATTGTAAAACTTAAAAACAACAAAAATATGGTTAAAGGTTTCATTGAAGCTAGGGTCAACGTAGATGCAGAGGCTAGAAAAACTATCAAAGTGGATTTGAAAGGAAATGGGATGAGATAACCTTGGATTGAACTGAATAATAAGGCCTGGCATTTCACAAAGTTGTGGGGAATCCACAGCTTATCACCACAATGGATAAGCACTTGATAAGCGAGTCAGCATAAATGCTTGAAATGGGCAAATAAAGTCATTTAGAACGGTCAAACTGTCCAGTTATTTAAATATTCTGCTCTTTAAATTAAAGAAAAATGAAGAACAACATCTCTAAAAACTGAGTTTGTTGAAATAAGCCAAACTGCGATCATTACAGCGTTATTACTGCTTGACTACTTCCACAACATGTCATTACACAATAGTGGGCTGTAAGATTACAGTTTGATTCAGAACAGCATACCCAGAAGGACATTAAAAGAGCAGCTCTTTGATGTGGGGAAGTGTGAACAGAAATCATTTTTTATGTTGATGATTTAGTCCTTGAAGATTTCTATATATCAAGTAAACTCTTAATGAATATAAGCTACTTTATTTGTTCCGTTTACGATAGATGCTTAGAACTTTATTTTCTTTCATCTCAGCAGATCTTCTAAGATCTGCTCATTGTGGACATTCAGTGAACAGCATGGCAAAATTTATTTTTCTGTTATATCCATTTGTACAATTTAAGCCAACTGTGAAAATGAAGATTGCAACATTAAGGCAACTTGTTTTTCCAATCTGTGTTACATATAATTTTGCGAAGTAATGGGGCAAGGTTTGTTGCAAGATTGTCAAGGAGGCAAACACTTTGAATGGTCCAAAGGTCAGCAGGATATTGAGGAGCAAATGTACAGGGAGATCACAGAAAGCTGTAAGAATAATAGGACTGTAACAGTGGGGGATTCGAACTTTCCAAATGTAAGACTGTGACTGCCATAGTGTTAAGGGCTTATATGGGGAGGACTCCGTTAAGCATGTACAAGAAAACTTGCACAATCAATATGTAGATGGCTTTACTAGAGACGGGGCAAAACCTAACCACCTCTGGGAAATATAGCAGAGTAAGTGAAAGAGTTGCTCATGGGGGTGCACTTTGGGACCAGTGACCATAATTCTGTTAGTTTTAAAATATTTTGAAAGAGGATAGGTCTGGTCCACATGTTCATGTTCTAAATTGGGGCAAGGTCAGTATTGATGATATTAGACAAGAACTTTCAAATGTTGACTGGAGTGACTGTTCGCATGTCAAGGGATGTCTGGCAAGTGGGATGCTTTCAAAAGGGAGATAGTGAGAATTCAGAGCCAACATGTTTCTGTTAATGTGAAGGGCAAGGCTGGCATGAGTCACAAACAGTGGATAACTAGAGCAGAGAAACTGTATCCTGTTCTTCGTAGCCTTCAATTTGTCATCGATGACAACAAAAATCTTGCCAAGATCATCTCTACACCCCACTTTCTGCCTTGAAACAGCCGACAAACCTTAAACAGACGATCGTTCACAGCAAACTACCCAGTCTTCAGGACAACATCGACCATAACGCCATACAACCCTGCCATGGTGACCTCTGCAAGACATCTCAGATCATCGACATGTATCCTAGTGTCACACATGGAAACACCTTTTACCAGGTAGACGGAAGATACTCATGTGAGTTGGCCACTGTTGTCTACCTCATACACTCTGGCAAGAATGCCCCCAGGTATGGTATACTGGCGAGACCACGCAGACCCTACGACAACGGACACGTGGACGCTGTGCAACAATCACCAGACAGGCATGTTACCTCCAGTCAAGGAACACTTCAGCAAACAAGGACATTCAACCTCTGATTTACAGGTAAGCGTCCTTCAAGATAGCCACTTAGATACACAACAACAAAGAATTGCTGGGCGGAAACTGATAGCCAATTTCCATACCCATGAAGATGAACTCAACTGTGATCTTGGGTTCATGACACGCTACATGTAACCCCACCATACTGTTCTAGATTTATAAAATCTTCCTTACTGTCCTCCTTTAACACCATCACCTTGATAACGTTGTTATGATCTCTTTACCTTAATTAGTTTGTACAGTTTTGGATTACTTGTTACTTTGGTTAGACTCTCGACATGCGACTCGTATATCTATCATGTTATTCTAGCTATTTGGTTGGTCTCTAGCACTAGCTAATTTTTTGATTTTTTGTATTTATCTCTCTGTCAAGTATTTGGATTATAGGTCATCCCTTCATTTACCATTCAGTTGTTCATAATTTACTCACACCATCTGACGCTTTTGATTACCTGCACAGACTTATTATCCAGTCTATTGATAGCCCACTCAGACCATTTGTATGATCTTTTGATCTCTTTGGCTATGTGCTTTTCTTCGCTTCATCTGATGAAGGGGCAGCACTCTCCCAAGCTTCAAATAACCTGTTAGACTATAATCTGGTGTCATGTGATTTCTGACTGGACGGCTAAAGATCTTGAAGCTCTAGTCAAGAAAAAAAGGGGATATATATAAGGTATTGCCAACCCGGCTCAACTGAACCCCTTAAGGAGTATGCATGTGTCGGAGTATATTTAGCAGGGAAATCAGGTGGATAAAAAGGGAACATGAGGTAGCTTTGGCAGTTAAGATAAAGGAGAATCCAAAGAGATTCGCTAAGTTATATTAAGCGAAAAAGAATAATTAGTCAGAAAACAGGGCCCCTTAAAGGCCAATAAGATCATGTGTGGTGCCATCAGAGATGGGTGAGATCCTAAACATTTTTTTTGTCAGTGCTTTACCTTGGAGAAAGACATGCATGCTGGGGAACTTAGGAAATAAATAGTCATGTCTTGAAAAGAGGCCAAGTTACAGAAGAGGAGGTGCTCGAGGTCTTAAAACACATAAAGGAGGATAAAACCCTGGGATCTGATCAGGTGCATCCCAGGACACTGGGAAAAAATTGCAGCACCCCAGCAGAGATTTTTTCTATCAATGGCAACCACGGGTGAGGCACCTGAACACTGGAGGGTAGCTAATGTTGTGCTATTACTTCAGAAAGGCTGGAGGGAAATGCCAGGAACTACACACGGTGAGCCTAACGTCGGTGGTGGGTCAGTTGCTGGAGGAGAGTGAGAGAAAGGGGATCGACACACATTTTGAAAGGTAAGAACTGATTAGGGCTAGTCACCATGGCTTTGAGCATGGAAAACTGAGTCTCAGAAATTTGAGTTTTTTTGAAGGGATGACCAAGAAGAAAGATGAAGGCAGAGCAGTAGACATCTACATGGACTTTAGCACGGCCTTCATCAAGGTTCCGCACAATAGACTGATTAGAAAGGTAAGATCACGTGGGATCTTGGGAGAGGCAGCCAAGTGGATACCAAATAGGCTTGACGGCAGGAGACAGAGGGTGGTGTTGGAGGGGTGTGTTCAGACTGGAGGTCTATCACCAGTGGTGTGCTCGGTCCACTGTTGTTCGCCATTTATATAAACGATTTGGATTAGAACACAGGCGGCACGGTCTATACGTTTGTGGATGACTTCAAAATCCAAGTATAGCGGGCAGAGAAGAAGGTTATTTAAGAGTTTAATGGGATCTCAATCAACTGGGCCAATGGGCTGAGGAATGGCAGATAAAGTTTAATTCAGATAGATGTGAGGTGTTGCGTTTTGGTCAGACAAACCTGGGTAAGAATTACACACTTAATGACAGGGCCCTGGGGAGTGCTGTCGAACAGAGATCTAGGCACATAAGTAGATAGTTCCTCAAAAGTGGAGTCACAGGTACAAAGGGTGGTGAAGACTATGTCTGGCACACTTGCTTTCATCAGTCAGAGCACTGAGTACAGGAGTACAGTCATTGTGTTACACATGTACAAGATATTGAAAAGGCCACATTTGGAGTATTAAAGGTTGAATTCTGGTCACCCTGCTATAGGAAGGATGTTGTTAGAATGGAAAGGATGCAGAAAAGATTTACAGGTATGTTACCAAGGCTGGAGAGTTTGAATTAAAAGGAGAGGCTGGATAGGCTGGAACTTTGCTTCCCTGGAGCGTAGGAGGCTAGGGGTGACCTTATCGAGGTTTATAAAATCATGACAGGCATAGATAAGGTCAACAGCCATATCTTTGCCCGAGTGTAGGCGAGTCCAAAACTGGAGGGCATAGATTTTAGGTGAGGGGGAAAGATTTAAAAGGGACTTGATGGGCAACTTTTTCCACACAGAAGGTGTCAAATGTCCAGAACAATCTGCCAGAGGAAATGATAGCGGCGAGTACAATTAGATCATTAAAAAGACATTTGGACAGGTACATGAATTGAAAAAGTTTAGAGAGATATGGGCTAAACTCAGGCAAGTGGGACTGGTTCAGTTTAGGAAACCTGGTCAGCATGGGCGAGTTGGACTGAAGGGCCCATTTCTGTGCTAGTCGAGTGTGACACTTTACAGCCTTTTAAGCAACTCTTGGAGAGTCACATGGAGGATAGTAAAATAGTAATATGCAGGGTAGATTGATCTTAGTAGGATAAGAGGTCAGCACAACATTGTGGGCCGAAGGACCTGTGCTGTGCTATGCTGTACTGTTCTATGTTCTACGTTCTATATGACTCTAAGACTCTACATCACTCAAAATTGTTTCAAACATAAATGGATAGTTGCTCAAGGGTTAGAGTCAATTAGAGTTAATAAGCAATTATGCAGAGAGAAGCAAAGGAATAAGCTCGAGGTTGGAAAGGTTGTGAGATGACTGAAGGCAGCTGGTTCTGTGTGTTGCTGATTCTCAGAAAAGAATCCCCGAAGGTGTTTAATACCTCCATGAAGGTAGGATAAACTAATATCATCGGATCCGTTAGGTGCAGATAGGTATTAGACTAAAATTCAGGAAGCATCCTGGGAACCATACTGGGGACTTGGAGAAGAAAGTGAGTCTTTCATAGTTCAGTGCAGTAGAATGCAGGGATAGAAAATGCCCACAAGCAGGACATGCTTGGTGCAATTGAGAAAGATTTAAGTTTGGAAAAACACAGGGGCAGAACCGGTTTAGTGCAATGTGGACAAGCTAAAATTATGTTTATGAGCAAGTGCTGAAATCCAGGTTCCTGATTCCAAAGGAACATGGCCCCAGTTGTAACAGTTGGCATGGAAGCTGTAAGGAAAAGAGAGTGGTATGTGCAGGACATTGTTTAGCCTCAGAAGGCATGAAGTTAGAAGAGGTACGATAAGGGGCCAAGGGGACGCTGAAGGAATGTGAGTTGGCACTAATTGAGCTTTAGGGTTATAAGTGAACATAGAAATGAGTGCATGGCATGAATTGCAATGAGCTGGCACAGATGAGCATGAGGAATGGGTGGGGACTGAGGCCTTGTGAGACAAAACAACAACTGGGCCTAATGCTTAAAAACTGACTAGCCCACAAACCCAAAGCTGGCCTTTTGAACAACCTACCTCGGCAGTCAGCAGCTTCCCTGCCAACCTGGATGCGCATCAGGAGATGTTGGGCCAGGGTCTGTCCTGTACCTCAACCCAAAATGAAAATGCCACCACTTTGCTCCCGAGACCGAAACTGAGAGCTAGAAAATTTTCCAGCTCCGAGAATCTTGGCCTAAGTATGCATAGTACCTAATTCAGAATAATCCAACAAATAGCTGGAAGTCGAGTCTTTGGGAAGAGCAAAGAGGATGGATTTGATGGCTTTATACAACATGAAAAATGGCATTATTAATTTTCCACCATGTTCAACTGTACAACTTTCCAGCCCACTAACAGCAATATCAGACATGCGTCCTAAAAACAGAAGAGTTATAATGAGGTTGAGGGGAGTGATGAAGAGGTGAAAGTGAATGCAATTTGTCCGGATATGGAAGCTGCCCAAAACCTGTGGCTGATATCACTATGTAGATGACGAAAACAAAGCAGGTGTGTTTGAGAATTCTGGAGGTAACAAATTAGGAGCTGGAGAAGATCTTACTTTCAAGGTGTGTTGACTGCATGGGGACAGGTAGGACTAGACAGCGCAAGAAATGTGGTCTAATATCATAATCACTAAATTACTGTGCTAATTATTCAACAAAAAACTGTTGCAAAACATAAACAAATTAATTTGTTCTGTAGTTAAATTACTACTAACTGCAACTAAAGGCAGAAAGTCAGTGCTGATTCCAAACCTGTCATCGGAAACTTTGCAGAAAAGTTGGCTGTTTTAAATCTAACTCACCTTAAAATTCTGCAACTCCCAAACAATTAGATGGTTATCAGATCCTCCAGACACAAGTTCTGTCTCAGGACCTGGAACAAAACCAAGCTGTCCTATGTCATCAATGCAATGTTCATTTTAAGAAGTAAAATAACACATTAGCTTTTCTCCCATTTCTGCAATGCAGCAGCCATAGCAACAGGGTCAGAAACAGTTTTGTTAGAATTGTTTCATGGACTAGACTTTTTTTTAACCATTTTTTCACAATGTACAACCTTTGGAATTGTTTTGAAAACTTAAAACAAAATTTGAGGCTTGCACTCTTGCAGTCTGCTAGCATTCACTCAAAACACGTGAAACGCTGACATTGTGAAAAGATGAAATGAATTTGAGAACAGGCTCATAAACACTCGATATAAACCACTTGGACCATTTAGCCTGTTGCTGTACTCTAATTATGCAAATCTAGAAAAAAGTGATATTAATTCAATAGTACATACAGAACTGCAAAAACCTTTCTGGAATTGATCCAAGTAAGGTCCTTAATTAATCAAAGATTTCAAAGTAAACAAAATCACAGCCATACCAGTCTACAGAATGTGAAGCAGAAACAGGAGAAGCTGGAAATACTCAGCAGAAAAAAATAGCATCTACAGAGAGAAAGAACCAGTGTCAATAGCCTCACAGTAAAACCAAGAAATTCGAAAATAGATTTTAAGCAAGTAAGGTGGATGGTGGTAAAAGAATCAAAATGGTATGTTTGAGATAGAGTGCAAGACAAGAGAGATGAAATATTCCTCACATGGTATGAGGATGGCACTGGCTAGGCCAGAACTTACTGACCATTCTAACTACCCTTTAAGTGAGATGCTTGCAATGCTATTTCAGAGAACTGTTGAGAATCAACCACATTATTGTGCACCTGGAGTCACACATAGTTTAGATCAGATTTTAAAAAACCTTAAATAAAACCCAAAAGAACTGTGGATGCTGTAAATCAGGAACAAAAACAAAAGTGCTGGAAAAGCTCAGCAGATCTGACAGCATCTGTGAAGGGAAAAATAGAGTTAACGTTTCAGGTCCAGTGACCCATCCTCAAAACAGAGCATACGTACTTCCCTCCCTAAAGTCAATCAGATTTCTTTCCCTAAAGTGAATCAGATTTCTTTTATGACAATCAACAGTGCATATCTGGTCACAATTAGAATAACCTTAATTTTATATTTTAATGGATTCAAATTTCATCACCTGCTGTGTTTCAAAACCATGTTCCGGAATAATAGCTTGGGCTCTAGATTAGTTGTTGAATGACTTTCTGAATATTTCATCACCTACCCTCATTGCAAGAGAGAGTTTGGTGCAATATCAACGATAACAAAAACAAGACCAGAAATAAAACATAACAGATGGGGTAGAATGGGGGGATAGCCGCCAGGATCATGAATAATTGCTGTCTAAAGCAAAAGCAAAATGAGAATATCACAAAAATCTGCAAAAACGAAGATGAATAAAAAAAAGACACAGAAATTACAAAAGAACTCCACAGGTGTCCAGAAGTCCACAACTGCCTAAGTGAAAGATCCTATGACTGTTCAGTAGCTGTTACACAAATTTAGTTTGAGCAATATTAGAACACTGCAGGGAGGCTAAGGACAGAGAGGTCAGAATAACAGCAGTGTGGAGAATTATAATGAAAGCTAACAAAAAGCTCAGGGTCATTCTTGCAGACTGCGTGAAAGTGTTCCACATGAAGGCTCAGAACCTTCAGTTGGTCTCCCGCGTATAGTAGTCCAGGCTGTGGGCAGTGAGTATAATTTAACAAGATAAAACAAGCACATATAAATCGCTATTTCACCTGGAAAGTGTTCTGATACCTGGAGATGATAGGAATAGGTAATTGGGTAGCCTAAAGTATTTTTTTGGGATCCGGGCAGCATTGATTGCTCATGCCAAATAGCCCTCGAGAAGTTAACAGTATTAACAGAAGATAACAAATTACAAGATTCTATACCAAACAGTTAAGGAATGATGGTATTGTTCCAAATGAGAATGGGATGTGGCTTGAAGAGGAACTTGTAAGTGTCAACATTCCCATGTTTTGTTGACCTGGTCTTTAAAGGTATTCTAGGCTGTAAGTTTGGAAGTTGCTGTCGAAAGATCCTCACAGAGTTTCTGCAGTGCTTCTTGTATATCAGACACTCAACTGCCATCATATCAGGGGTAGAGGAAATGGACATTTATACACCACAATACAACACAGAAAAAGGCCCTTCAGCCCACCAAGCCTACACCGATTCTTGGTCCTTATTTAGACCTGCTACTTTTTGCCCATGTGCAGTTTCTATCCCTCTATTCGCCTCCAGTTCTTGTGTCTGTCAAAATAAACCATAAGCATTGCTAATGTGATAATGGGAACTGCAGATGCTGTAGAATCCAAGATAACAAAGTGAGGAGCTGGATGAACTCAGCAGGCCAAGCAGCATCTCAGGAGCACAAAAGCTGACGTTTTGGGCCTGGACCCTTCATCAGAGAGGGGGATGGGAGAGGGAACTACAATAAATAGGGAGAGGGGGGGAGGCAGACCAAAGATGGAGAGAAAAGAAGATAGGTAGAGAGGAGAGTATAGATGAGGAGGTAGGGAGAGGATATGTCAGTCCAGGGAAGACGGACAGGTCAAGGAGGCGGGATGAGGTAGTAGGTAGGAAATAGAGGTGTGGCTTGAGGTGGGAGGAAGGGATGGGTGAGAGGAAGAACAGGTTAGGGAAGCGGAGACAGGCTGGTCTGGTTTTGGGATGCAGTGGGGGGAGGGGTCGAGCTGGGCTGGATTTGTGATGCAGTGGGGGGAGGGGAGATTTTGAAGCTTGTCAAGTCCACATTGATACCATTGGGCTGCAGGGTTCCCAAGTGGAATATGAGTTGCTGTTCCTGCAACCTTCGGGTGGCATCATTGTGGCACTGCAGGAGGCCCATGATGGACATGTCGTCTGAGGAATGGGAGGGGGAGTTAAAATGGTTCACGACTGGGAGGTGCAGTTATTTGTTGCAAACCGAGTGGAGGTGTTCTGCAAAGCGGTCCCCAAGCCTCCGCTTGGTTTCCCCAATGTAGAGGAAGCCACACCGGGTACAACGGATACAAAATAACACACTGGCAGACATGAAGGTGAACATCTGCTTGATATGGAAAATCATCTTGGGGCATGGGATAGAGGTGAGGGAGGAGGTGTGGGGGCAAGTGTAGCACTTCCTGTGGTTGCAGGGGAAGGTGTCAGGTGTGGTGGGGTTGGAGGGGAGTGTGGAGCGGACAAGGGAATCTTGGAGAGAGTGGTCTCTCTGGAAGGCAGACAAGGGTGGGGATGGAAAAATGTCTTGGGTGGTGGGGTCAGATTGTAGATGGCAGAAGTGTTGGAGGATGATGCGTTGTATCCAGAGGTTGGTGAGGTGGTATGTGAGAATGAGGGGGATCCTCTGGGGGCGGTTGTGACGGGGGCGGGGTGTGAGGGATGTGTTGTGGGAAATGCGGGATACGCGGTCAAGGGTGTTCTCGACCGCTGCGGGGGGCAAGTTGTAGTCCTGGAAGAATGTGAACATCTGGGATGTGCGGGAGTGGAATGCCTCATGCTGGGAGCAGAGGTGGAGGAATTGGGAATAGGGGATGGAATTTTTGCAGGAGGGTGGGTGGAAGGAGGTGTATTCTAGGTAGCTGTGGGAGTCGGTGGGCTTGAAATGGACATCAGTTTCTAGCTGGTTACCTGAGATGGAGACTGAGAGGTCCAGGAAGGTGAGGGATGTGTTGGAGACGGCCCAGGTGAATTTGAGGTTGGGGTGGAAGGTGTTGGTGAAGAGGATGAACTGTTCGAACCCCTCTCCCCTTCCCCCACTGCATCTCAAAACCAGCCCAGTTCTTCCCTTCTCCCCACTGCATCCCAAAATCAGCCCAGCCTGTCTCCGCTTCCCTAACCTGTTCTTCCTCTCACCCATCCCTTCCTCCCACCTCAAGCCGCACCTCCATTTCCTACCTACCACCTCACCCCGCCTCCTTGACCTGTCCGTCTTCCCTGGACTGACCTATCCCCTCCCCACCTATACTCTCCTCATCACCTGTCTTCTTTTCTCTCCATCTTCGGTCCGCCTCCCCCTCTCTCCCTATTTATTCCAGTTCCCTCTCCGATCCCCCTCTCTGATGAAGGGTCTCGGCCCAAAACGTCAGCTTTTGTGCTCCTGAGATGCTGCTTGGCCTGCTGAATTCATCCAGCTCCTCACTTTGTTATCTTGGATTCTACAGCATCTGCAGTTCCCATTATCACATTAGCAATGGTTAAGGTTTATTTTGACAGACACAAGAACTGGAGGCGAATAGAGGGATAGAAACTGCACATGGGCAATAAGTAGCAGGTCTAAATAAGGACCAAAAATCGGTGTAGGCTTGGTGGGCTGAAGGGCCTTTTTCTGTGTTGTATTGTATTGTTTTGTATTGTACTGTGTTGTATAAATGTACATTTCCTCCACCCCTGGTATGATGGCAGTTGAGTGTCTGATATACAAGAAGCACTGCAGAAACTCCACACTTCGTTACCATTGCTAACGTGCATGCTTCAACCACCTCTATTGCCAGTGACTTCCTAGCACACCCCATCATGTAGTTGACCTTTCCACCCTGGGAAAAAGCCTCTGACGATCCTACTCTATCAATGCCTTTTGTAATTTAACAGGCCTCTATCAGGTTGCCTCTCAGCCTCCATCTTTGGCAACCAGAAGTGCAAGCAATATTCCAAATGAGGCCTAATTAAACTTTTGCACAGCTGTAACATAACTTGCCAACTTTTATACTCGATGCCCTGGCTGATAATGCAACTGCTGAAGACCAAGTCCCAAGTCACAATCATGAAGACTTGTACAATGATATCCGGAGTTGAGATGAATGGCCTCCCATAACAACCACTTTCCTTTGCATTAGACACCATTTCAAACAGTGAAGAGTTTACCTGTGAATTCCCATGAACTTAAGTTTTGCCAGAGTTCCTCAATGACATATTCAATCAAATGCTACTTTGATGTCAGGGGGAGCCACTCTCATCTCACGTTGAGTTCAGCTCTTTTGTCCATGTTTTGATCTCGACTGCAATCAGATCAGGAGCTGAATTGGCTTGGCGGAACCCAAACAGAAACATCACCCACTGAATATCAGATGTTATATCTCCCATGATTTCATGGGAGATATCATGAGGTGGGGAAGGGGAAAGGTATTGGAGGTGATAATGGAATGAACCAAGTACAGAGTGGATTGTTGCTTCAGAATGCGAAAAGGGGTTTGGGGGAGTACATGAACTTGATGGTGGGATTACACTGAAGGAAACGCTAAGCGATGATTGCATTGAAAATGAGGACAAGTGGAACTCTCAGTGAAAGAGAGGTGAAGGGATGAGGGCAGAAGAGCAAGAAATGTTATGAACACAATAATAGTTGTGTCAACCATATTGAGGGAGAGTCCTCAGTTGAGAAAAAAAGACATGTCTGAGTGTTGGTACCTAAGGTTGCATCATAACAGGTGTGTCAGAGACTAGGCACCCAGGAGAAGAGACTTTTCAGGAAAAAGGGTGTGACATAAACGTAGTCAAGGTAACTGTTGTCTTCTGGACATTCACTAAAAGCTTCCCCAGTAATGGAAACTGAGAAGTTCAGGGAGAAAAGGGAAGGGTCAGAACTGAACTGGGGGAAGGTAACAGGAGGATGGAAAGTAGATAAAAAATTGATGAAATTTTCCAATTCCCAGGGGCAGGAGTGGAAAATGGCAGATACAAAACATCTTGCATCCATCATAAGCAGGGATGTTCACTGCTCACTGCGCAATAATTAGCACTATTCATGCCTCCTCAGATACTGAAGTAGTCTAAGTCCAAATGCAGCAATACCTGGGTAATATTCAGACTTGCATGGACAAATGGCAAGTCACATTCATGCCATATACGTGTAAGGTAATGACACTCTCCTGAAAGAGAGAATCGAATGATCACCTTTTGACATTCAATGGCACTACCATCACTAAATCCCCCAATATGAACACTCTGGAGCAAAGCATTGACCAGAAACTGAATTTGTCTCGTCATATAACTTGTGTGGTTATGCAAGCAGGTCACAGGCTTAGAACGCTGCAGCGAGTAATTCATGTGCCCAAAGCCTGTCTACTATCTATAAAGCAGAAATTGGCAGTGATGGAATTCTCCCCACTTACCTGGCTGACTACAGCTCCAAAAACATTCAAGAAGCTTGGCTCCATCTATGGCAAAGTAGGCTACTTGACTGGCACCATATGCACAAACAGTGACTCCCCTGTCCACTGATGCAGGAGCAATAGTGCAGAAATTTCCAAAGGCTCCTTTGTGCCAAATCCACAACCACCACTATCTAACACCAGATGTATTACCACCTGCAAGTTCTTCTCCAAGCCACACACCATCCTGACCTGTAAATGTGTTGCCATTCCTTCACTGCCACTGGGTCCAAATTCCAGGACTCCCTCTGTAACGGTTCTGTGGGCATAAGATCATGCTGATTCATTTGTGTTTCAAATTCCTCATTTCCGCCCATTCCCCACGACCTCAAACTAGCTTGCTTCACCTTCTGAAGCCGAGAATTCCACATATTAATTGTATCTCTGTCTCTCATGCTTAAAATTTGTCACCTTATCATCTCCCCTACAAGACGAAACAATCTTCTAGCACCTATAGGGTCTTTTGTGTTTCAAATAAGTTCACCTCTCCTTCTTCTAAACTTCATTGGGTACAGAACAATTCACTTTCTATGTGTTGGTAATCTCTTCATCACAGGAATGAGTCAAGGGAATGTTCTCTCAACTGCTGTAATCCAATTACATTTTCTTTCAAATAAGGAGACCAAAAAAATGCCTCATAAAGCCGCAGTAAATTTTGCTACTTTTATATTCCACTCCCCTTCAATAAATGCAAATAAATACATTTCAATTACCATCTTAATCACATGTTGTACCCGCATACTAAATTTCTGTGATTCATACACCAGGACACCCTGATCCTTCTTTACTATACTCTATTGTGGAAGTCACAAGCAAAGTGCATGAAGATGGACTTGTAGATGTGGCATATTAGGATTTCAAAAGGCATTTGATGAAGTGCCACACCAAAGGTAACTATTCAAGATAACAGTGCCTAGTATAGGGGCTGCATTAGTGTGAGTAAAGGATTGGTTAGCTCACAAGAAGCAGAGAGTCAGGATAAATGGGCCATTTTCGGATTAGAGCCTAAACTATTTACTATGTACAGACATGACTTAAGTGAAGAAACCAAATGTATGATAACATAATTTGTGGTCTTCAAGATAGGTAAGAAAGTGACTTGTCAGAGAATGAGTGAGTCTCTAAGGGATATTGACAGTTTAAGTGAACAGTCAAAAATTTGGTGGATAGAGTATAGTAAAGAAGGATCAGGGTGTCCTGGTGTATGAATCACAAAAATTTAGTAACAAGTGTTTTGCATTTCCAAGGAGAGGTACAATGGAGATATTCCAGTTAAAGGAGTGTGAAATATTAGACAAAATGAGCACCGAGGGAAAGGGAAGCACTGGAGGAAACCATGCCCTTGAAGGTGAATAAAATCACCAGGGACAAATGAGCTGCACCCTTGGCTGTTAAAGGAAGACAGAGAAGAAACAGTGGATGATCTATGGATCATTTTCCAATCTTCACAAGAGACAGGAGAGATCCCAGAGGATTGGAAGTCTATGAACATTGCACGATTATTCAAAAGTGTGCAAGGGACAGGCCAAATAATTAAAGGTTCACCATTCCGATCTCAGTTAAGTCTATTAATAGAAAATAATATTGAGAGATAGAATTAACTGTTACTTGGAAAGGCACAAATTAATCAATGATAGTTAAGGTGGTTTGGTTAAGAGAAGGTTGCGTCTTCCTCAAGTAATTGATTGTTTTCCTAAGTAACAAGGAGGGTTGATGAGGTTGTTGGAGCAGATGTTGTCTAAACTGGACTTTATCAAAGTATTTGATAAGGACCCACACAGCAGATATTAAGAAAAGTTAAAGACCCAAGGCATGCAGGAGAATGTGATAAATTGTCAGCCTTTAGGTGTGCTACAGTATATTCAAAAGGGTTCATTAAAAATAACAACATTAGCACTGGTGGCATAGTAATATTGTCTCCACTGCAGAGTCAGAGATTTCAAGTTCAAGTCCTACCAGCCCCAGGCATGTGTCATAACGTATTTGAACAGACTGATTTTAAAATATCTAGAAATAAGATGTTGTCTGACCTTAAGAATTGACAAAATTCTCATCCATAGCATTTTCCTGTAAAGTTATAAAATCATATTTTTTGCAAATAAATCCTAAATTTGAATCGGCAACCCAATCAGAGGTCTGATTCCAAAGTGATCATCCAACAATGTTAAACAGAGCTCAAACGATTAGAAGAAATTAAAAGTCCAAGGAGCAAAAAAAACAAGAATTACTCTAATAATCAGATAATGTCTTAGAGCTCTTGTAGTGCAATGGTAGCGTCCCTAACTCTAGGTCAGAAATTAAGAATTCAAGTCCCACCTGCCTCAGATAATATCATAACATGGCTGAGCTGAGAGATTAAAAATATATGAAGCAATGTCTTAGTATCAAACAGTTCAAATTTAGCAACTTAGATCATGCAAGGGGCATCAAATAGCTTCTCAAATATGAAACTTTCAAAATAAAAACTGTGTATTACAATTTGTTTCCTTATGAAGAAAATGCTCACTTTGCCTGTTGGAAATAACACAATGCTTCATTACTTACCACAATCATTTCTATGAGCCCAATGCACACAGTTGACTCTTCCTTTGTGCCCATTTAGAATTCCAGTCACATTTGCTTTCTGTTGGACCAAAGACATGTAAAATAGCAAAGAAAACTTGGTGAGTGATCAGTTAATAGTCCTAGCATGTATTACTACAATTGCTCACAGAGTATATGGTTTTAAACTTAGACGTAAGACAAGTTGAGGTGAAATCAAGACAGGTATGCCAAATAATCAGTGAAAAACTAAAGGGTGCAAAGCTTTAACCAAAAGAGAAACAGTTTGCCTAACTTAAAGCTCAACAGTTTGTGACATCCTTTTCACTTTGCAAAACTAGTACCAAATTCATTCATATTATGATCTCTACTTGCACTAAGATCCTTTTCAATCAGAAAAACTAAAAATTAATGCAGCTTGTTATTCATCAAAAAGTCTGTTAACATATTACCCTGGAAAAGTGTCACATTGTCCTCAGTCTTCAGTACTGGTCTGCGCAGATTAAAATATTTTAGCGACACAATAATATTTTATCAACTACAATATTTAACTCTTGATCATATCCAGCTTCTAATGGAGTTAGAACAACAAGATCATACTCTTCACGCTGAATTTATGCTTCTAACACATTTTATTTCTCATACTACACGCATTCATGCATGAACTCATTTTGGATCACTACTTGCACCGTTCTCATAAACCCAAAGTGTTCTTAGGATTTTTTTTAGAACATCCCACCTCCATTAATAATTTAAGTCTTCCACCATTCTCTTATTTAGCTTTCTTCAAAGCCATGAGTGCCTCTGTTCCAAGTGAAAACCACTGTCTGTACAATCCTGTTGAGCTCTAAAAGTAGTCCAAAAATCCCTTAAATCTAAAGCTCTTTCATACATTTCTCAAATCAAATTCAGTGCTGCAGCTGATGGCTCATCTTCACACTTGATCCATTAACCTGGGGCTTCAGCTCTTCAACACTTTCTTTTCTTTCCATGGACTTCAAATTAACGAATCAACTCTGTATGCACGTTGGAGACTATACAACTCGTATTTCAGGTCTAAGGTTCTTTTCATCAGCACAAAGAAGATTAATAAGAGATGTGTCAAAATTAGTTGAGGCTCAGATAAAGTGTATGGGGGGGAAAAAACTTTCACCACTTAGATTTATTCTCTTTGGCTACAGAATCAGCAATCATCAAAAGACAGGCAATGTTATATTCCCACAAAACAAATATTAATTATGGTGTTTGGTGCAAAATTTAACAACCTGCATTCATTTAGCACTGCTGATGTAACTAATTTTCTTAAAAGGAAAGACTGCGAGGCATATAGGCTAATCACAGCCAAGCGAGACTGGCTTTGTTTGGCAAACTTGATCAGCATGGACTAGTCGGATCAAAAGCTCTGTTTCATGTTATATGGCTCTATAGACAAAATTTGATACCAATAACAGCTTACAGATGATCTCCTGCCGGGTGGTTTGCTAGAACTGTTAGGGAGAGTTTAAACTAATCAGCTAGGGGGTGGGATCCAGAGAAAAAGTACAACAGGGAAGATGAATAGCCAAAATTAGAAGAGGCAGCAATGGAGTCAAGAAGGTGCAGAAATTGTAGGCCAGTTAAGGGACTTGGGAGTTTGGCTTGGTTGGATGGCATTTATTTTAATGCAAGGAGTCTGATGAACAGGACAGATGAGTTGAGGGTACAAATTAAAACATGGAGGTGTGATGTAATTACTATCACTCAAACATGGCTGAGAGAGGAGCAGGATCGGCAGCTCAATATTCCAGGGTAAAGGGTCTTCAAGCAAAACAGAAAAGGTGGTAAAAGGAGTGGGTGTCATAATATTGATCAGTGAATGAATTACAGTACTAAGAGAGTTATCTTGGAAGGCTCCTCAAAAGAAGCCACATGGTTAAAATGTACAAATCATAAAGGAGCAATCACATTGCTGGGAGGGTACTATAGACTCTCTCCCACTCTAAAAGAAGAACAGATATGTAGACAAATTTCAGACAAGTGTAAAAATAATAAGGTAATAGTCTGGAATTTCAACTTCTCTAACATTAACAGAGGTTGTCATACTGTGAAAGGTTTAGAGGGAGTAGAATCCTTAAAATGCAATCACAATCGCTTTTTTAAAAGCCTGTGTATAGAATGCCTTACAAGGGAAAAGGCAGTTTTATACTTAATTGTAAATAATTATGCTGGGTAATTGGTTAACGTGTCAATGGTTGGAGCATTTTGTAAACAGTGATCATAACTCCATTAGATTCAACAATGTTGTCGAATAAGAATGGGCCTGAAATTGAAGTTATAAACTGGGAGAAGTCCGATTTTAAAAAATCAGGTGTGATTCAGCCAGAGTGAAACGGGAGTTTAAACTTTTAGGTCACATCTGTACCAGAGTAGTGAGACGCATTCAAGAAGGAACTAGGGAGAGTACAGGGCCAACATTTTCCAATAAAGACAAAGGGCGAATTTGACAAATCCTGTGAACCCTGGATATCAAGGGAACTACAGGATTGGATAAAGAGAAAAAGGAGGGTTATGGCAGATACTAAGCGCTCAAAACAACAGAAACCCTATAAGAATACAAAATGTGCAAGAGGAAACTCAGAAAGGAGAGCAAAAATGGGTATGAAAAGACAGGCAGGTAAAGTAAAGGAAGTTATTTTGCAAGTACAAAAGGATAACTACAAAAAGAGGAGGGGCCACTTACAACCACAGCGATAATTTGTACATGGAGCTAGAGTGTAGGTAGAGTTCCAAGTGAATAATTTACACTGGTGTTCTCCAATGCGAGGGATGATGTGGGTATCGAAATCAGGGAGAAGGACTGTGGTATACTACTAGAATTTATCATAGCTACAGGCAAAGTTCTGAGTGGTCTGGCAGGCTTATAGGTAGGTATGTCTCCAGGGCTGGAAGAAACATATCTCAGACTGTTGAGAGGCAAGGGAGCAAGTAGTAGTGGTGTTGGCAATAATTTTCAACTTCTCCCTGGCCACAGGAGAGGTGCCAAGGACTGAAGGGCAGCCAATGTGGTACCACTGGGAACAAACAGTAAATCAGGAAACTTCAGGCCATTCAGTCCAATTTTAGTAGTCGAGAAATTATTGGAAGCAATTCTGAGGGACAGAATTAATCTGCATTTGGAGAGGCAGGGATTAATCAAGAACAGTCCAGCAAGGTTTTGTCAAGGTGAGCTCACATCTGACCAACTTGATTAAATTTTTTGAAGAGGTAAGCAGACATGTAGATGAGGGCAGTGCACTGGTTACAATCTACTTACAAGTCAGTGAAGCTTTTGATAACATCCTGCAAGGGAGACTGATTGCTTATGTAAGAGCCCAGAGGATCCAAGGAAACTTGACAAATTGGTGGCAGAATTAGCTGGCTGGTAAGAAGCAGGGAGTACTTGTGCCTGGCAGGCCGTGCCCAGTGGGGCTCCACAGGGATCAGTGTTGGGGACCCTACTGCAGGTAGTATATATAAATGAATTAAACTTGAATGGTGGAGGATTGATTTATAAATTTTCGGATTATATCAAATTAGTGGGTCATAAAAAGCTAGGGGCATAGCCTCAGATTACAAGATGATAGAGATGGCTGATCGGGGCAAACTGTATTCAATCCACATAATTGAGAGGTGATGCACTTGGGCAAGACAAACAAGGCAAGGGAGTACATGATGAAAGGTAGGACCCTGGGAAGCACCAAGGATCAGAGGAACCTTAGTGTGCACGTCCATCAGGCCCTTAATATAGTAGCAGCTAGATAAGGTAGTTAAGAACGTATTTGGCTTACATGCCTTAATCATCCGATGCAAATTGCTGGCAAAATCTCAACAGGTCTGGCAGCACCTGTTGACAGACATCAGAGTGAAGGTTTCAGGTCCAGTGACCTTTCTTCAGAAGCTGAAGATCAGAATTACCAAAATATTGCCTGGGCTAGAGAGATTTAGTTGTGAAATGTTATGGACCAGACCAAACCCCCTCCAAACATGTTAAGGAGATAGACTAGACCCTAACATTTTCTTATTTTAAAAGAAAGTACCTGGCATTATGAGCCAGATGCAATTTTGATTGATCAAACTACCAGGCTTGAAGTAAAACATACTTTATTCATACACCATTGTTAAAATACAGACAAAATAGTATTGAACAGTACTGAAACATTTAACAAAATAATAAGTTACTCATTAACTATTCCAATATAGTAACATCCCATAAACGCATCCTTGGTAAAGGCAAAGTCAATAAAACAGATTGTCTCACATGCAATTCTAGCAACAGGAAGAGAACCCACGCCGTTAGCTGCAGCAAAGTGAGAGAGAGGTGTAGCAGCTTTCACAACATCAACAGCTACTGAAAGCTAAACTAAAAATCCTGGTTCCGTAGGAGCTTGACTTGATCCATTCAGGCTGCTTCAGTTGTGCCAATTTAAAATAAAAACGCAAGGCCTCACAAGCTGTTTACTTTAATAGTTTTTTTTTATATAAAGAAAGGACAAAATACACATCTTAAAGCCAAAGTAAGTATCATTGCAGAAGAGAGATTAGATAGACTGGGATTGTTTCCATGGAGCAGAAGAGACTGAGGCATGTCTTGATTGAGATGTATAAAATTACGAGGGGCACAGACAGTGTAGACAGAAATAAACTTTTCTCCTTGGTGGAGGGGTCAAATGACAATGGGGTATAGATTTGAGGGGCAGGAGGTTCAGTGGAAACTGAGAAAAAGATGTTTCACCCACAGAATAGTAGGAATCTGAAACTCACTGGCAATGGGATGGGAGAGGCAGAAACCCTCATAACATTTAAAATTATTTCAATGTACAGATGCAACACCAAGGTATACAAGGCAATCGGCCATGTGCTGGAAAATAGGATTACAATAGTTAAGTGCTGGTTTGTGACTGGCACAGACTCAACAGGCCTAAGGGCCTTGCTATGTGCTGCGGATCTCTATGACTCAAAAGCATGGTCACAGATTTCAGGAGCTCTCGAAAGAACAGAAAAAGAAAGGCAAACAATTTGGTTTTTAGAATGGAATTCCAGACCTTAGGACAGCTGAAGGTATGGCTACCATGGCAGGCTGATGTAAATCAGAGATATACAAGAGGCCAGAATTGAAGGAATGTAGATATCTCAGATGATCACACAACTGGAGGAAGCTACAGAGGTAGAGAGGAAGAAAGCTTTCGGAGGAATTTGAAAACTTGCATTTCGGCATCAAGAAGCCATCAAACCAGGGACCAGGTACATCAGGAAGCATAAAACTGACTAATGTGCAGGACTTAGTGCATATTAGGATACTGGCAGCAGAGCTTTGGGTGAACTCATTATGGGGGATAGCAGCTGGGATACAGGCCATGAGAATACAGGAAAACTGAAATCCACATTTAATAAAAGTAAAGAAGAGGAAGTTAGCAGCCAATGAGATAAAGCACTGACAAAGATAGCAGATGCTCTCGAGTGTAAATGGGCAAGCCTGACAATCAAGTGAATACAGGATCAACAATTCATCTCAAAAAGATGCCAAGATTGCAAATAGCTCAGACAGTAACCAGAAAGATCAATGTAACTTGTCACAAGGTAGCAAGCACAATGTCTTCCCAAAATTTAATTAGAAGAATCAACTTCCCATCCAGCGCTAGATGATGAACAAGGGACATGACAAATCAAATCAACAGAATGGTGGAGATGTTGGCAGGTACAGCTAGTGCCATCAACATCAGTATTAAGTCTCACACTGTAGTTTTGGAGGATGTCACTAAATGCCAACAGGGCAGGGCCAAGATTACATCCTTTGGGAAGACCTGGAGATAATACTAGGCCAAATGGCCTACTTTCCCACTGTAGAGATTCTATGAAATTCTCACAGATTGATGAAGAATCACTGAATTTGAAACGTTAACTCTGTCTTCTTCTCCCAGACACGACCAGAACTGCGGAGTTCTCAGGAATTTCAGTTTTTGTGATTTAACATAACAAGGTTAGAAGCAAAAAAAAACTGGATTCCAGTATCTGCAAGGTAGGCAAACAAGAGGATGGAAAAACACAGCAAGCCAGATAGCATCTGGAGGAGGAGAAGCCAACGTTTCAGGTATTACCCTTTGTCAGGACTGGATGTGGGGGTACAGGGAGCTGCAGATAAAGGGTGGGAGTGGTAGCAGAATGGTGGTAACAGGTGGGGCTCCGGTAGTAGGTACAAACTGGCTGGTCGATGGGAGGGATGAATCCTGGTGGTAGCTGAAAGGGAGGGTCAGTAGGTGGAATGGAAGGGAGAAGGTGGGAGTTGGAAGGGGAGCTGGGGAATGGGTGGGAAGGTTATTTTACAATCAGAGAACTCAATGTTAAGTCCTCGAGACTACAGGGTGCAAGGTGAAAGATAAGTTGCTGTTCCTCAAATTTGTATTCTGACACTGGAGAAAGCCAATTCAAACTACCAACAAGATTCATCCCTCTCACTGACCAACCAGTTCGTACCTACTCCTAGTGTCCATCTGTCATCACCATGCCGCGACACCACCCCCCTCCCAAAAACAAACACACACACACACACAGTCCTGAAGGAGGGTCTTACCCAAAACATTGACTTCTCCTCCAGACACTGCCTGGCTTGCTGTGTTTTTCCAGCCTCCTGTTTGTCTACATGATATTACAAGTCGTGTGAAAGCGAGCATTGACGTTGCATTTAGCATGCTAAGGGGGGGAAAAATGCCATCAGTGTGGAAGGGGCAGGACATTTATGGATCGAAACTAACAGCACTGTGTGCAGAGAGGGCGTAACAGCCATCGAGTCATAAAGGAGGCAGAGTACTGCAAACTTTAGGCGCACATCCGCAATTCAGTCTCCAGAATTTTAAACTGAATACTCTGTAAAGTGTTTCCGTTGCCCGACACGGGACACTGAGCAGCACCGGTCAGGGGGCAGTGGACAGAGCCAGGCCGGCGGCTCGCGCCAATGCCGACAGTTAAACCGCTCCGATTTAAACAAAAACGTTTACCTCCGGCTCGTAAAGCACGACCGAGCGGCAGCTGGCGAACGCCACGAGCCCCCCTCGGCCCCAAGACAGCGCGTGCGGAGTGCGGTTCGCACAGCGGGCAACGTGGACCATCTCCACAGGCGGCGCCATCTTCGTCCCGTCCGTCACCTCTGACCCTCCCCCGCCCCTCACGTTACGCAGCCAGTGTGGCAAAGTACTACGTTAAAGCGAAGGGGAGAGGACGCGGAAACGGGTTCACAGCGGTAGAGCAGAATTACACATCAATACCCACCGGCAAGCCCTGCAGCCATATGGTATCAACGTGGACTTCACCAGTTTCAAAATCTCCCCTTCCCCCACTGCATCCCTAAACCAGCCCAGTTCGTCCCCTCCCCCCACTGCACCACACAACCAGCCCAGCTCTTTCCCCCCACCCACTGCATCCCAAAACCAGTCCAACCTGTCTCTGCTTCCCTAACCTGTTCTTCCTCTCACCCATCCCTTCCTCCCACCCCAAGCCACACCTCCATTTCCTACCTACTAACCTCATCCCACCTCCTTGACCTGTCCTCTCTCCACCTATCTTCTTTACTCTCCATCTTCGGTCCGCCTCCCCCTCTCTCCCTATTTATTCCAGTTCCCTCTCCCCATCCCCCTCTCTGATGAAGGGTCTAGGCCCGAAACGTCAGCTTTTGTGCTCCTGAGATGCTGCTTGGCCTGCTGTGTTCATCCAGCCTCACATTTTATTATCTTGGAACCCACCGGCAAGTTGTTCGGGTTCGACAGGCTGTGGCTTGAGAAACACTGCAATGTAATGCCCACCGTTGAGAACGCTAACAGCTTGCCGAGTTTCATACTAAATAAGAACCGCGGGTGCTGTAAATGAGGAACAAAAACAGAAGGTGCTGGAAGAACGCAGCAGGTCTGTCAGCACCTGTGAAATAAAAAAAAATCAGAGTTAACGGTTTCAGGTCCGGTGATCCTTCCTCGGAACTGATGGTGGCTGGGCAAACGTCTGTATGTAAGCTCGGTAAGTTCCTCACTTCCGAGGAAGGGTTACCTGAAACGTTAACTTTTTTTTTCTCTTCACGGATGCTGAGCTTTTCCAGCGAGTTGTGTTTTTCTTCCCGGGTTTCACCTCTGCACCGTTCAGTCGAAAAACCACGACTTTCTTTTCCGCCGATGTTGCCAATTTTTTTTACCGAGTTTCTGGAATGTGCGGAGCGTTTTGTTTCCTTTGTTGTAAACGTACCCATCCTCACAAATTAAATAATTTAACATAACAGCAATGAGTTTATTTCAAATGCAGTATAAATCGGCAGTTGGGTGATAAAGCTGGCTTTTTTCGCGAATAAAACACTACACAGGGCAGTGGATACTGGAAACTAGATATTAAAGCAGAAAATACTCAGCAAATCTGGCAGCATCTTTACAGAGAAGCTGTTTTCAGAATAGAAACCAGCCAAATTTGTACGTGAAACTATTCGAAAATGGTTTTCAAACATTTTTGAAAACTTAACATAAATCCTATTTATTATCGTGTAATAAAAAGGAATTTATCCTCCAACCCAAGTAAAATGATAAGCACAAAAGGTCACCAATTGACCTTTTGCGTGTGATGGTTATATTTACAGAACTTTTTTTACCCCATGCATTCTATTATCTTCTTTCTTAAAATACTTAGCGAATTCTGTTTTTAAAGTTTTCGTTGATCATGCTTCCACCGTACTTTACAGGTAGTGCCTTACAAGTAATAAAAATTGACCACGTAACACTCAAACTTTATACTATCCAGAAACAAAGCAGCCCACTTAGCTGGAAGCATCACCATGAAACTTCACTCCCTTTACCACCAGCGCTGGGAATCAACCAAGCTTTCTAAGCCTGCCTTCACCTTCATGTGGCATATTTCTGTGGTTTGAGCACTGGCCACACAGGTTTTCTCACTTTATGCCTACTACTGGACCTTCAACAAAGTTTAGTCTAGTGCCCTCTAATGGCATTGTAAGGGGTGCAAGGTTCAGAACATAAATGTGATAATGGAAACTGCAGATGCTGGAGCAGAGGTTCACCTGCACATCTGCCAATGAGGTATACTGTATCCATTATACCCGTTGTGGCTTCCTCTACTTTGGGGAAACCAAGCGGAGGCTTGGGGACCGCTTTGCAGAACACCTCTGCTCGGTTCGCAACAAACAACTGCACCTCCCAGTCGCGAACCATTTCAACTCCCCCTCCCATTCTTTAGATGACATGTCCATCATGGGCCTCCTGCAGTGCCACAATGATGCCACCCGAAGGTTGCAGGAACAGCAACTCATATTCCGCTTGGGAACCCTGCAGCCCAATGGTACCAATGTGGACTTCACCAGCTTCAAAATGTCCCCTTCCCCCAACGCATCCCAAAACCAGCCCAGTCATCCCCTCCCCCCACTGCACCACACAACCAGCCCAGCTCTTCCCCTCCCCCCACTGCATCCCAAAACCAACCCAGCCCGTCTCTGCCTCCCTAACCTGTTCTTCCTCTCACCCATCCCTTCCTCCCACCCCAAGCCACACCTCCATTTCCTACCTACTAACCTCATCCCACCTCCTTGACCTGTCCGTCTTCCCTGGACTGACCTATCCCCTCCCTACCTCCCCACCTATACTCTCCTCTTCACCTATCTTCTTTTCTCTCCATCTTCGGTCCGCCTCCCCCTCTCTCCCTATTTATTCCAGAACCCTCACCCCATCCCCCTCTCTAATGAAGGGTCTAGGCCCGAAACGTCAGCTTTTGTGCTCCTGAGATGTTGCTTGGCCTGCTGTGTTCATCCAGCTTCACACTGTATTATCTCAGAACATAAATGTGTTCATTTACCCTAAAGTTCCATTCTCTTTTGTTTGTCTCACGCTGAAATTTTTGACTAAAATGTTTTCATTCAGCTTTAGAGCTTTAATCTCACTCTAGTCAACAAAATCTATTACGGATTGTGAGAAATTTGTCAAGAGAAACAGAATCACATGACCAAATTACATGTTTAATGATGACATCAAGCTCTGAGCATACTTACAACAATTTAGTATATTCTACAACCAAAGTCAGAAAAGGCATTAAGATATCAAACATATTTTGTAGATATCTGACTGATTATTATTTATAAGTAGAATTATATTACCTGCAGTTCCTACTATCTCTGAAACATTATTTTTTATATATTGAGATTAAAAATATTTGGCAAACAAGGATTTTTGACAGCACCACCAATCTTCAGGTCTGCTTTTGACATTACTTTTCATAGTGCAGACATTGCAGTGACAGAATCTTCTGTCACATATTTATACTGGAAGAAACTCAAGAAAAACAGGATTGGTGCTTTGCTACCAATTGTACTGTGAATTCAAAAGACTTACTTATATTGCCCAAATTTTTTGTGAAATCCGCTGCCTCCCAATGCACCAAATTTATATTTCAAAGGGTTTGACATGGAAATTTACACATTTGAAGTAATGCTTTTAGCAATATTATGATAATGTGGTTCTCTTCTATTCCCACAGGATAATACCTGTCCATCTGACAGCTATCTGAATGGATGTGATTACTTTAGTCAGTTTTATTGACTTGTCCCTCATCAGCCAAATTTTGAGCTCTTGAATTTTCATTGAGCTTGTCTCATTGTTAATTTGAATATAATTTTATGCCTATGTTAGCAATGGAGCAACTATTAGAGAAACTGAGCACTTCCTTTTGAAACTTTTTGTTGTGAGCTGTAAAGAGGAGCACAGACAAGTGAGCATTGAAGCAGAACCTTATATTGTTTATAATAATTTGTATTGTTTATGATAAAATCAAGTAGAATTGCTGTGGGTTATTTTTATCTCTCTTCATAAGATGGGGGGAAGGGGTGTCTTCAGTGAAGAAATTATGAAAACAACCATTTACACCATTCTTCCTGAGTTTTCCACTGATCTTCAGTGGCACGGTGGCTCAGTGGTTAGCACTGCAGTCTCACAGCACCAGGGACCCAGGTTCAATTCTGACCTTTGGCGACTGTCTGTGTGGAGTTTACACATTCTCCCTGTGTCTGCGTGGGTTTCCTCCGGGTGCTCTGGTTTCTTCCCATAGTCCAAAGATGTGCAGGCTAGGTGGATTGGCCAAGCTAAATTGCCCATAGTGTTCAGGGGTGTGTGGAATATAGGGGAATAGGTCTAGGGGGATGCTTCAAAGGGCGGTATGGACTTGTTGGGCCAAAGGACCTGTTTCCACACTGTAGGGAATCTAATCTAATCTTTTGTCAAGATTGCATTGGGAGATTCAAAGAAGCCCCTCAGAAATTTCCAAAAGAAAAATGGGCTAATTACTATATTTGGTAGAACTGAGAGTTGAACACTGAATCCTCTGATGGAAGTAAACACTGAGTGATAATGACACCAATGTGTTCACTGATACGTGTCAGCAGTGGTTCAGGTGATTGCATTCTTCCCTCTGAATCAGTTAGTTGTAAGGACAAGAGCCACTCCAAAAACCTGAGCTCAGAAGTCTTAACTGCTATGTTCATGCAGTACTAATGGAGTGCTGGCCTTTAAACAAAATGTTGAGCCACAGCTTTTGTCAGCTTTCTCAAGTGATCATAAATAACTCCATCACATTATTTTAAAGAATATGGATAGGTTTAGAGGAATATGGATCAAATACTGGCACATTGCTCTAGATTTATTTAGGATATCTAGTTGGCATGGGCGGTTTGGACTGAAGGGTCTGTATCCATACTATATGCCTCTACAGCTCTAAGAGCAGGGCATTACCTGGTACCCTGGTTAATATTTATTTCTAAACCAATACTACATTACCTGGTCATGATTATATTTGTCTTTGTGGAATTTTGTTCCATATCAGTTGGCAACCACATTACCTATATTAAAACATATCTTAAAAAATACTTGTTTGCCTTGTTCCATTTTGGAACCTCTTAAGTAGTAAAAGATTGCTTTATAAATCCAAAGCTTTTCCTTTCTTGTATTTCCCTTGTTCTTTGACTGAGCATTCCAAAGAGTTTAGAAGTAAAAGTAGCTAGTAATAATTGCCACAGTGATTTGAGCGTTTCATCAGCTGTAGCACTAAAATCTTATGCAAAAATGAGTTTGTGAGATAACTAATATAGTGCAATCCATACATGCAGGATATATACTCACACTATCAGACTCAAAATGTTGACACTTGTTTCTCTCTCCATAGGTGCTGCCAGAACAAGCTCAGTTTCTCTCACGCATTGTTTTTATTTCAGATTTTCAACACCTGCAGTACGTTGTTTTAACTTAAGGTACCAGGAACTGCTGGGACGTGGTACTTCCTGCTGCCATAGAAATTAAAGGAAGAATTAAACAGCATTAGAATTTTTCTATCCTCAGTGTCAAATCTATGAAATAGCTCCTGTATGACCGAAAAATATTATTAAGTAAGTGTAGCAACTCTGCTTGCAGTTCTGGGGAAAGAGTACTTTCAGGTGTGTTGAAATCTAGATCGCATTGAAGACTGAAAATCAGATAGGAGAGATTTTGAAGAATTTGAAAATGCATTTTAAACCCCGTATCAATATTTCTGAAAAACAGTCTTCAAGTTCAGAGCTGTTGGGGAGAAGGGAGTCTTTCTTATTTTGGGCTGGTCTGATGCATCAAATATGGCATTTTATATTCATTGGTTATGTTTTTAAATATTAATGTTGAAAAATATTAGGTGTTTTAAAAGAATTAATTAGGAGAAACCTTTCCCAGCTGAAGAAAGATCAGGCACAGATTTAATGTGGAAAAGAAATATTAATGCTGGAAGCCAGAAACAAAAACAGAAATTGCTGGAAAAACTTAGCAGATCTGGCAGCATCTGTAGAGAGAAAACAGAGTTAATGTTTCTGATACAGTGACCCTTCTTTACATTTAAGGTAACTAGCAAAAGATTCAAAGGCAACAAGAGTTTATCTCTTATTTAATGATTCATGGGATGTGGATATTTGCTGGCTAGACCAGTGTATTTTGCCTATCCCCAGTTGTCATTGAGAAGGTGGTGTTGAGTGGCCTTCTTGCACCACTGCAGTATATTTGTTTAGGTAGATCCACAATGTTAAATTAATCAGGTTAAGATAGTGAGTGTCACAAATGAAAACCTGCAGGTGATGGTGTTCCCATGCATCTACTGCTGCCTTTGTCCTTGTAGATTGTAGTGGTCGTGAGTTTTAGAAAGTTCTATTGAAGGAGACTTGGTGAATTTCCACAGTGCATCTTGTAAACAGTACACACTGCTGGTGCCAAGTATTGGTGGTGAAGGGAGTGAATGTTTGTGAACGTGGTGCCAAGCAAGTAGGCTGCTTTGTCTGGATAGTGTCAAGCTCCTTAAGTGTCATTGGAGCTGCATTCATCCAGACAAGTGCGGAGTATTCTAGCACACTTCTGAATTGTGCCTTGTAGATGGTGAATGAGTTTGGGGTGTCAAGAGGTGAGTTACTGGCATCAAGATTCCTAGCCACTGACTTGCTCTTGTAGCGACAGTATGTATATGACTAGTTCAGTTCAATTTCTGATCAATGGAAATGTCCAGGATGTTTGACAGTGAGAGATTGGTGATGGCTAGTGGTATTATTGTTGGACTGTTAATCCAGAGACCCAGGTAATGTTCTGGGGGCCTGGATTCAAATCTCAGCACGGTAGATGGTGGAATTTGAATTCAGTAAATATCTGGAATTAAGAATCCAATGATGACCGTGAATCCATTGTTGATTGTCAGAAAACCCATCTGGTTCACTCATGTCCTTTAGGGAAGGATACTGCCATCCTTACCTGGTCGGCCTACATATGACTCCAGACCCGCAGGAGTGTGGTTGACTCTTAACTGGCCTGTGGGCAGTTAGGGATGGGCAAGATCTCTAGCCAGTGACACCCTCATCCCATGAATGAATAAAGACAAAAAAAAAATCATAGATGATATTGCTATTGCCTGTCAAGGAGCTGTGGTTAGATTCTGGCCTGTTTAAGGTTTTCATTACCTGACACTTGGGCAGCATGAATTTACTTGCCAAATGTCAGCCCAAGCCCGGGTATTGTTCTTATCTAGCTATATTTAGACATGAACTGCTCAATATCTGAGATGTCGCAAATGATGCTGAATGTTGTGCAATCATCAGCAAGTATCCTCATTTCTGATCTTATGATGGAAGTAGAGGGATGGGGAAGGTCACTGATGAAGCAGCTGAAGATGTTGGGCAAAGGACATCATCTTGAGGTATTCCTTCACTGATGTCCTGGAATTTAGATTACTAACCTCTACCAATTACAACCATTTTCTTTTGTCCGAGGTGCAGCTCAAACCAACAGAGAATTTTCCCTCTGATTCTATTTGACTCCAGTTTTGCTAAGGTTTCTTGATGCCACATTACAAGTAGTCGTGTCATGATGTCAAAGGCAATCACTGTCACTTCACCACACTCTCTTAACCAGAGACAGGATCAGCCTAGCTTTAAGAGATCTTGCCGTGACAGCATATTTGCTGAGAGAGAAGAAACTTACTCTCGAGGAAGGTATTGATATGTTTTGAAGTGCTAGAACCTATTCATCGGAGAACTCCTGAGACTTTGCATCACACTGACAGACATCACAGACTGATAAAGAATATTGGAAAAAATTGAATAGTCGCAGACAAGCCAGGAGAAAGGCTAGAGTATGTAAATATTGTGAAAGATATTAGATAAAAACAAGGAAAACATGCCCAGCATTGGAATACTGCTCTAACTGGAAGAATTGAATCACTTTTCACAGAAGCTTTTCGCTCGAAAGTAACAAAACTAACAAATGAAGTTCTGAAGTGTCTCTGGACTTGAAATGTTAACTCTGATTTCTCTCCACCGATGCTGAGCTTTTCTAGCAATTTCTGTTTTTGTTTCTAATTTCCAACATCTGCAGATCTTTTGGTTTTTAAGTGAAGATTGCTGCTGGAGAAATGTCACTCATTGATTCTGAAGAATTACTTTGCATCATATAAAAATTGATAGCACTGGGCCGAAAGGTGGTAAATGGTTAGTGACTGTTAGAATGAAGACCGCATACCGAAAGCATCAGTGAATGTGAAATGTTAGACAGGCACATTGCTTCATGAGCATCATGAGTTTCATAGACCAGTGTGAAGTGGCTCAAGATGGTGCCCCAGAAATGATGCTCTCTAAAATACATGTCATGGAAAGATAATCATCTCAGAAGGAGAAATGAAGTCAAGAGCCCAGAGCATTGGGAAGAATGAAGATCTGGAGTTCCAGTTAATGATCATGATGGAAAATCCACTCGCTACAGCTGAAGCAAGTCTAAAGATTGAACTTTAATCCTAAACATGCTAGAAGAGATCTGCTGCATTTTGCCAGCCAATAAACTACCAGCTGCTGAACAGATCCTAGAAGATTATGAAAGTGTTTTTGCAAGAATTACATGTCTTCATGATGAATATTGTCTCAAAGTGGATGAGATTGCGAGACTAATACAACATCTATGAAGGAAGTTTCCATCTGTCCTCAAGTGCAGCCTGAAAGACAGGATTATTATTGGCAAGTGAAGCTGGATAGAAGCAACAGTTTTCTATATTCTGAACACTGTACAGATGGTTCTGCATGCCATTCAGGAATTCTACTGCTCCAAGATAATATCAACATAGCATGAGGCAGTCAGTGATCTTCCATGAATGGAAGATATTGTAGATAATTGCTAATCTATGGGTTTGGAGACACAGTGGCAAAAGACATCACAGATAACAGTCAGAATCTAGTGCAACAGTTGGACAGAATTCATCAGATCAACTTGAATCTAAATAAGAACAAGATACAATTAATGTGGACCTGAAATCAAATACATGTCACTAACTGATGGCAAAACAATTGTGCCTGGATCCTGACTTAGTTAGTGCTGTACCAGAGATGCAACAATGATCAAATGTGAAAGCAACGAAACAACTTTAAAATTTGTAAACTATCCAGCAAGGATTTGTCATCAGATTGTGAATTTTTACGAAAGCTTTCAGCAAATGATATGCAGTGGTATTCTGGCACAGAACAAAAAGTGGTTTTCATGAGAACAAAACAGTTAGCGTTTACAGCACCAGTGCTGAGATACTAAATAACAATAATGAAGTCACCTTGCACTGTGGTACCAGCAAGACAGGGCTTCATTCAACAGTTACGTAGGAAGGACAGCCAATTGCTTTCGCATTCATGCTATTAATGCAAATTGGAAGATGCTGTGCTCAGATACAGAATGTGTACTGACCATTTTCTATTGCTAATGATAATTTTGATCAGTACCTGTCTCAAAGAGAAAAATTTAAGTGAAATGCAACCATACAACAAAGCTTCTTCCTCAAACCACTTGCATCTCCTTTAAAACATCAGCAAAGAATGCTACTTTGCAGACATATCATCAGGATATGAAATGTGATCAAGAGAAATAGATGTAGATTGCTGACCAGCTGCTAAGACCACCAATCCTTATGCCTAGCAAATGTGTAAAATCTTCAGGCTCAATGTAAAACAACTGTTCCACATGGTCTGGAAGTTATCAGTCAGCAGATTTATTGAAGCTGAAAATCAAGCATCTTGCTAAAACCATGCAAACTACACAAAATACAACTTACCAAGCATTGCAGAAGGTAATGATGAAAGATGACACTTGAAAGAGTCACGGACTCACCTCTTGCAAAAAGAGAGTGTTAGGCCTACTGAGGTAAAGTAATAGCCTAAGGTGGCATCTTGTACAAAGGATTGTTCCTAAGGATGGGACAAAAAGATGTTAAAACATTTTTTTAAAGCCATCAAGCATTGAATCTAATCTGAAGAAGACACGGGACATGTTCCATTGGCCAAACATGAGCAATGGGATAATAGATGATACCAATTTATGCAGCACTTGTATTGAATACCACCCAAAATCAGCTGACAAGCCACTTTTGCTCATCACCTCTATTTTTGCCAAGATTAATTATCTTAACATTGTTGACACTTAGTTAGGCCAGCTGATGTCAATAATTACCTGGGAATTATCAAATGCTTAAAAGCACATTTCATGTTATTCCAAATATTGTGACAGGCAGCAACGGCAGTCAGTGCACAAGAGAAAAATTCAGTTGCTTCACAGAAACTTGGGAAATTTAACAAAGAAATTATGATCTTGTAAAAAAAACTTGTAAACCTGTTTATTTATAAATTTATACAAGACAATCCTGAAGTGGAAAAATATACCTACTGAGGGCATGAAAAGTAGTCCAGCCCAAAGACTAATGACACACTTGTAGCAGTTTCAGGGCAATCCCCAATTTTAGAGGGAAGGACTGAAAGAAAATGGCCTTTTGTAAAGAATTGATCAACCTGACATCTGTGCAGGCATCTGGGGCCAGAGATCTTCAGGGGTATGAGACATCTCAATCAACAAAACCGGCACCCGTGAGACATCGTATCCAGGGACAGGCGTAGAAATGGTAACGAACCCGCAACTGTAAACCATGGAGCCTATCTAGTTAATGGGATAACGATTTACACTAATCTGAAAACAGTTTGGGAGCTCCATGAAGTCGTCAAAAATTCAGTTAAGAGAATTCGGGACGGTATCGACCTTTCGTTTCCACAAATGATGAGATTAAACCAGCCCCAGCAATTACCGGAGATACTTGTGAAATTGAATTACCTGGGGTGGGGCGGCGTTAGACCCAGCCGGTCCTTTGAAATCGCAAGGGTAAAAGGGACAGCAGGGCCAGCTATCAGCAGAGCTCTTCTTCTTTTCCACTCTCCTTGACCTGAGCTCATTGCTCTTCTGGACACCAACCCCTTGGGGCTGAAGATATCGAACCTGTCTGCGACTTCAGACTTCGGAAGTCCGTAACAACACCCGAGGTAGAGAGGGAGCCCCACCGGACAAGCAATAAGTCCCTCTGAGACCTTAAGAGCCCTCTTCAGGCCTGAGACACTTGTACCCTGGAGTAGTTGATTAGGCATGGGGGGGGAGGGTTTTGTGTGATTTTTCAAGTATAAGTACCCTGTATTTGTGTAAGGTTAAAGATTTACGTTGTGTCCGCTCTAGTTTTCTTATATTTTATGTCATAGTGTAGAGTATAAGTTTTATTGTTGTATTGTGCAGATTGGGCAAGTTGAGTTTTCCTGTAATAAAGTTCACTGGTAATTTTGAGCTCATATTTGAGTCCATCTGTGCTCCTTCTGGGTACACCAATTTTGGCTGAGTTCACAGCAGATCCCAGACTATAATTCCAGTGTCAAGAACTGGAGGGTGATCCAGGCGATTCGAACCGCCCGCTCAAGGGGGACTGCTGGCCAGGATAAGCAGTTTGATCTCTCTTTTTCTCTCTCTTGGGGGTACTGCCCAAGTGGGTAGGTACCAGGTGGCTGTTGTCCCACCAGCAAGAGAGCAAATCACCCAGGCATTGGTGACGGTCACGATTACTGTGCGGAGATAAGTTCCGACTCGCTGGTCAGACTATAAACAGTGAATTCGGTTCAGCGCTCTCTCCAGCGGAGTTGCCCTAGTGTGGCATTCCGGGTCTTTGAAGTTTCAGAGCCTGCTGGAGAGAGACCACCACAGTAATAGGGGAACCCCAGATATCAGCCTGAGTGCGGAGTAAAGGAAAGAGGCCCTGTACACAATGGACCAAAACTACTTTGCCAGAAGTGTAAAACCTAGTGAAGCCAGAAGTAATAATAGGCCTAAGTGAGAAAATCGTGGTGAAATAATGCAAGGCAAATTTCACTTCGATGAAATTGCGAAATCAATGCCAAAGCTGAGCATTGACGAACCAATCAGAGTGCAAATATTGAATACTCTCAACTTAACATGGTGACTTGGGACCAAGATTATGCACAGAATGTGAATGATCAAATAAGTCATTGCAATTGCAGAAATGTGTACAAATCAAGAGGGGGGTAGCTTCACAGCAGACATTGGATCAGAAATAAGTGATTTCCATTACTTGTACAGAGTACAGAATGACCATCAATTTCAGAAAAACAGAAATGAAGCAGCAATGACAGTTACCACAGTGACCATACTCGCCATTGGAACAACACTCCCAGGAGAGGGAATATCACCTGCGAATGAACAGATACTAGGGAAACAATGAAAAAGATTATCCATGATTACATACATTGAGGAGACATCAGTGATATAAAGACAACGTTTGCAAATGTATAGCCTCTGAAGAAAGTAGAACTGGTCAGAGATAATGGGAACTTCAGATGCTGGAGAATCCAAGATAACAAAGTGTGGAGCTGAATGAACACAGCAGGCCAAGCAGCATCTCAGGAGCACAAAAGCTGACGTTTCGGGCCTGGACCCTTCATCAGCGAGGGGGATGGGGAGAGGGAACTGGAATAAATAGGGGGAGGTGGACCAAAGATGGAGAGAAAACAAGATATGTAGAGAGGAGAGTATAGGTGAGGAGGTAGGGAGGGGATAGGTCAGTCCAGGTAAGACGGACAGGTCAAGGAGGCGGGATGAGGTGGTTGGTAGGAAATGGAAGTATGGCTTGAGCTGGGAGGAAGGGATGGGCGAGAGGAAGAACAGGTTAGGGAAGCAGAGACAGGCTGGGCTGGTTTTGGGATGCAGTGGGGGGAGGGGAAGAACTGGGCTGGTTTTGGGATGCGGTGGGGGAAGGGGAGATTTTGAAACTGGTGAAGTCCACATTGATACCATTGGGCTGCAGGGTTCCCAAGTGGAATATGAGTTGCTGTTCTTGCAACCTTCGGGTGGCATCATTGTGGCACTGCAAGAGGCCCATGATGGACATGTCGTCTGAGGAATGGGAGGGGGAGTTGAAATGGTTTGTGACTGGGAGGTGCAATTGTTTATTGCGAACCGAGTGGAGGTGTTCTGCAAAGCGGTCCCCAAGCCTCCGCTTGGTTTCCCCAATGTAGAGGAAGCCACACCGGGTACAATGGATACAGTATACCACATTGGCAGATGTGCAGGTGAACATTGGCTTGATATGGAAGGACATCTTGTGCCTGGGATAGGGGTGAGGGAGGAGGTGTGGGGGCAAGTGTAGTACTTCCTGCGGTTTCAGGGGAAGGTGCTGGGTGTGGTGGGGTTGGAGGGGAGTGTGGAGCGTACAAGGGAGTGCGGAGAGAGTGGTCTCTCCGGAAGGCAGACACGGGTGGGGATGGAAAATTAGTTTGGGTGGTGGGGTCGGAATGTAGATGGCGGAAGTGTCGGAGGATTATACGTTGTATCCGGAGGTTGGTGAGGTGGTATGTGAGAATGAGGGGGATCCTCTGGGGACGGTTGTGGTGGGGGCAGGGGCTGTGAGGGGTGTGTTGCGGGAAATGCAGGAGACGCGGTCAAGGGCGTTCTCCACCACTGCGGGGGGAAAGTTGCGGTCCTTGAAGAACGTGGACATCTGGGATGCGTGGGAGTGGAATGCCTCATCCTGGGAACAGATGTGGCGGAGGTGGAGGAATTCGGAATAGGGGATGGATTTTTGCAGGAGGTTGGGTGGGCAGAGGTCTATTCTAGGTATCTGTTGGAGTCAGTGGGCTTGAAATAGACATCAGCTTCTAGCTGGTTACCTGAGATGGAGACTGAGAGGTCCAGGAAGGTGAGGGATGTGTTGGAGATGGCCCAGGTGAACTTGAGGTTGGGGTGGAAGGTGTTGGTGAAGTGGATGAACTGTTCAAGCTCCTCTGGGGAGCACGTGGCGGCGCCGATACAGTCATCAATGTAACAGAGGAAGAGGTGGGGTTTGGGGCCTGTGTAGGTGCGGAAGAGGGACTGTTCCACGTAACCTACAAAGAGGCAGGCATAGCTGAGGCCCATGTGGGTACCCATGGCCACCCGCTTTGTCTTCCGGAAGTGGGAGGAATCAAAAGCGAAGTTGTTGAGGGTGAGGACGAGTTCGGCTAGGCGGATAAGGGTGTCGGTGGAGGGGGACTGGTCGGTCCTGCGGGACAGGAAGTTGACACAGTTCAAAGCTGCATTCACTGTCATTCCTGACTGTTACGATTTTTAATTTTCTTCTCTTTATTCTTGTTGAAAATGTCTTGCTGATGTATGCTGCATGACTTGCTCGATGGGGCAGGAACAGGCTGAGACAGTGGGTCGACCAGGGCAGACAGGTTTGTGGATTTTGGGAAGGAGGTAGAAACGGGCCGTGCGGGGTTGGGGAACAATGATGTTGGAGACTGTGGGTGGGAGGTCCCCTGAGGTGATGAGGTCATGGATGGTGTTGCTGATGATGGTTTGGTCCTCGGGGGTGGGGTCATGATCAAGGGGGCGGTAGGAGGAGGTGTCGGAGAGTTGGCGTTTGGCCTCGGCCACACTTGTCTGCAGGTCTGCAGGCACATCTGCCAATGTGGTATATTGTATCCATTGTACCCGGTGTGTCTTCCTCTACATTGGGGAAACCAAGCGGAGGCTTGGGGACCACTTTGCAGAACACCTCCACTCGGTTCGCAATAAACAACTGCACCTCCCAGTCGCGAACCATTTCAACTCCCCCTCCTGTTCCTCAGACGACATGTCCATCATGGGACTCCTGCAGCGCCACAATGATGTTACCCGAAGGTTGCAGGAACAGCAAGTCATATTCCGCTTGGGAACCCTGCAGCCCAATGGTATCAATGTGGACTTCACAAGCTTCAAAATCTCCCCTTCCCCCACTGCATCCCAAAACCAGCCCAGTTCTTCCCCTCCCCCACTGCACCACAAAACCAGCCCAGCTCGATCCCTCCCCCCCGCATCCCAAAACTAGCCCAGCCTGTCTCTGCTTCCCTAACCTGTTCTTCCTCTCACCCATCCCTTCCTCCCACCTCAAGCCGCACCTCCATTTCCTACTTACCACCTCATCCCGCCTCCTTGACCTGTTCATCTTACCTGGACTGACCTATCCCCTCCCTACCTCCTCACCTATATTCTCCTCTCTACATATCTTGTTTTCTCTCCATCTTTGGTCCACCTCCCCCTCACTCCCTATTTATTCCAGTTCCCTCTCCCCATCCCCCTCTCTGATGAAGGGTCCAGGCCCAAAACGTCAGCTTTTGTGCTCCTGAGATACTGTTTGGCCTGCTGTGTTCATCCAGCTCCACACTTTGTTATCTAGAACTGGTCAGAGTTGACTTACCCCAATGTTATTGAATGATATTTTCTTTGTGACTGTGTGCGCTGGGTACCTTGCATTACTTGCAACCGCAAATTATAATGCAGTTTTTTTTCTGGGATAAGGGGATGTTTGTGGAAATGTAATTGTACTTAGTGTTGTGCTTTGCATTTTGTAATCATGTGACCTCTACCTCTGCTATAAGTGCTGTTATTGTGTGCTGTTTGTGGAAGCTACATAGACACGCCATTTGTAATAGTTACGCTGCAAGCCTTTTGGTTATGCCACTTCTGAATCTATTATAGAATTAATAGTTATTCCTCAACCATTTTCAGATTCAGCACAGAATACTGAGCGTACTTTTCTGTCAGCACAATCAAGCAATAAGGGTATTAAACATAGGTTATGCAACAATGCATTTTTGTTAATCAATGATAGAGCTATTTCTGAACACCTGCTGACTTTCAAACCATGAAGTACATTTTGCAAGCATCACAATCTCACACAATCATAAGCAGAATAAACACTGAAAAGTAAAATCATTTAATGCGAAAATAATATCTTAACATTCAGCAGGTATTTTATGTTATCTTTTGTTTCATTTTCAAAGTTAATTCAAAGGAATTCTTTACATTTTTGATACTGATACAACTTGAGACATGCCAGTGTCTACTCCCGCACAACAATCTTTTGACTGGGCCACTTTCCTTCAAAAATTCTCTGCCACTTAATAAATATTTTTTCTTGTTTTTGTCACAACTTGCTCTCAGTCATGAAAATCAAGAACACTACATTTAAATCAGTTTCCTTGAATTCATTGAGAGAAATTCTGGGGGAAATTTTTTAAGCCTTTCATATGTTGGTACCATGGCAATAGAAAACTGAAAATGATAGGCCATTCCTGACACCAATATGGCCACCACCATCTTTCTCTGGCCGCAGAATCGGTCAGCTGTAATGATGACAACATATGGTGCTAAAACAATTTTCACCTTTTGTAACACAACTGCTTACCAGTTACAGTTTTGCCTTCCATTAACCAGCCTAATCTACTGCCAAACAAACTGCCCCTCACCCAGACCAGACTGCCCCAATAATAAACCCTCCACCTCCCTGTTTAAATTCTGGTTCAGCCGCATGATTTTGTAGCAGCAAGTGGATTGCTTTAGGTTGTTTATTTACTCCCACAGGAGGTAAATGTTTTTCAAGGTTAGATGGGAAAGTGGTATTGTGGCCACAAACAGATCAGCCACGGCCTTATTGAATGGCTGTTCAGGCGAGAGGGGCTGAAAGGCCTACTGCTGCTTCTTATTTGCATGTTTGGGTGTTCACAGCCTTAATATTTCGGTCTCAGAGTAGGCCATTCTTCTTGCACAATAGTCTTTTGACCAGACTACTATTCTTCAAAAATTCTTTTCCATTTAGTCAGTTAGGTATGAATTTTGTAGTCACAGACTGCTGTCCTATTGAGTTGCCAATTGGTGTGCTTCACCAGCTCAAGATCAGGTTAAGCCTTATCAAATCTTCAGCTTTCGGACTACCTTTTTAAACAAATTCATTAGTTTTCTGCTGCTGTTATAAAAACCCCATAGTTTATTTCCAGCATTCATATTAAACTAAATAAAATTGGCGCAAATCTAGGAACAGCGTAATTTGCTGTTAAATTGATCTAAGGATTCTACAATTTGCCAAGCCAATTATGTGGTGAAGCAAATATGATTGATTCAGTTATCCTATGAAATTTTCTGCTACATTTTGTTTACAGTGTCTATCCTTGAAAAATGTAACAAGTTTCTGTATGCTGTAATTTATTGTCAACCTACACATTATTCAATCTGTACAGCCATCAGTGACTCAGTTTAGTTTTTATCTAACTTTAGCACAGCCTATTTCATTTTCTATTTGTGTTCAACAATTATTTTGTGTAGTATAATTTTACAATTTAAGAGAAGGTGCTCCAATTGCCTGAACATCATCATAATTTAATATCTGGCAAGTCTCATACAGCTGACAGGATAGTATTGAATTGGCTCATGGTCAAAAAATTTTAATTACATTTTTAAATACAATTGCAATCATCATGGTGCAAATGGTGTCCAAAGATCTGGAGACCACTTGTGCAGGCAGGTGGTATGCACAGTTATCTGCAGTGTGATTAACGAAAGAATCCAGGCAACCATGAGTGAAGGATTTGTGTTGGATTTTACATTTTTCATGGGCTGAAGGAGGCAAAATGGAAAGTGGGCCGTCAGCTCAGTCCCATCTCTACGTTCTTGACACAGTGTACCAAAGTGGTAAACAGCCAATGAACAGACACTCCATTGGAAGGTGGCCAGTTAGTAATGGGGGCAAACTCACCTAGCCAAGACCGTAGGTCAAGGCATTAGGAGTGGGACGGGTAATTCTGTGCACAGGAAGTCAGTCACAGCCAGCAATTTAAGCACTCTGTCTCCTCCCATGATCTTCTTATTCCTTATGGCTCACATAAAAAGAGTGAATAATGTATAAAACGTACACACATAACTGCCACTATGACGCAATTCTGCTGCTTTGTGCAGCCACATTTTTGCCCTCAGGTCTTTTCATTCACTTCCTCATACCCAATATAAGTCTCTCCTCTCAGCAGTATCATACAGAGGCTGAGCTCAAAGCTATCATCAATTCCTGCCCAGAGGAATACAAGAGGTGGATCGAGCATTAAATATTTGCAAGACAGAGTTCCTCTAAAACCTCATCTCTGCTGCACTGCATTGTCAGTCCCCTGCCACTCATTTCGCCAGTTATCAAAATAAATGACAAGGCGTTAGACAGCATGGACCACTTTCTGTGCCTCTGAAGCCTATTATCAACAAGGACAGATATTTATGATGAGATTCAATATTGCTTCCTGTGTACCTCTGTGCCTTTGGTTACCTAAAAAAACAATGTTTCAAGACTGGGACCTCAAACCTACTACCAAGCTCATATTAATAGTTCAGTAGCGAAACCCACCCTCCTGTGTTACTCAAAGACATGGATTATGTCCTTTATTCCTCTTTCACCAACTGTCTTCTGAGGCATGATCAGCTGATTTTGACACAAACTATCTGATAATTGGTTTTCTTCTTTGACGCCATGTCCTCTTGTGCACTTCTCTTTCATCTTCCTGCTCCTATTCAGTTCTACAGCCTGACAGGATTCCAAACAAAAAGCAATGGATAAAATTCATGTGACACTCAAAAAGTCCAAATGAAAGCTCCTTCAATTAATGAATAGGAAAGGCTTTTATTCTACAGATATCCAGTTAGTGTGTGATATTGATCGCCTTCACATGAATACCCAGTACCAGGAAGATCCTGTGGTGCTTTCATTGTGCAATTATTCACCAAATTAGGCCTTATAAGTCTAGTATATGTATCTGCTTGGTTGTTGACAACTAGGACTATTGGATAGTCGTTTCTGCCGCTTTATGAGAGTTGCATGTCAGGGCCTTACAGAGTCCCCAGTGTAACAAACTCCTAAAAAATTGCCTAAGCACATGAAGATTCTGATTGTCAATTCCTCTGCACTTGGAACCGTCTGTAAGTATCCACTTAGAAAAGAAAGTTCAAAGTGTTTCATTACTGTTAAGTTAACAGGAATGGAAAAAGTTAGATAAGTAAAAATCTGGTCTAAAAAAATCTGGTCCAATTCCTGCATAATTATTAAACTGACACCCCACTCCCAACTTACTGCACATATCCCCAATAACAGTTCCCGCAGACCCCTTGCACAATCTGGTCCTTTAGCTGACACCCTGTCTCCCCAGGATCTGATAACCCCTCTACTCCCAGGATGCAACAGGCCCCTGCCACCAGATGTAACAATTACTTTCCCCATGATCAGATAAACACCTTCCTCTCCGTCCAACACCCAACCCTTCTCCCACTGGAGACTCAACCTCTCCCCTACCAATCCCCTTCCCATGCTCACAGATTCAATACCCCCATTCCCCGACTGGTACTCGACACTACTCTCTGCTACTGCACTCAACCACCTTGCCACTGCTGGACCAGGCATTACCCCAGTCACTGAATGCATCACCGCCCCCTTTGCCAGGAATTACAACTTGCCTCTCCCTACCGTGCCTAATTCCCAATACCCCTATTCACTCTGAGCTACTTACTCTAACCATACCATCCCTCACTTGGCTTCCTTCCCACCCAGGCACCTTACCCACCTTGGGATGGCACAGTGGTTCTGTGGTTAGCTGTGCTGCCCTACAGTGTCAGAGATCCGGGTTTGATTCCAGCTTTGGATGACTGCACGTAGTTTGCATGTTTTCTCTGTGGTTTCCTGTCGATGCTCCAGTTTCCTCCCACAGTCCAGAAATGTGTAGGTTAGGTGGATTAGCCACAGGAAATGCAGGGTGAAAGCATGGGGGAATGGGTCTGGGTGAGATGCTCTTCAAAGTGGCAGTGTGGACTCGATGAGCTAAATGACCTGCTTCCGCACTGTAGGGATTTTATTTTTCTCTGATTGTCCCTATTTACCTACCACCCATTACTCTACCCACTCGACTCCCTACATACCTGGTACTCAATTGGACCCTATCCACCTGACATCCTACCCTCACACTTACCTTGCATATTTACCCATTCTCAAGAACTGTGAAAGTGGCTGTCTGTGCTGGTGGACATTTAAATAACAGATAACAGTGAATACTTCCATGAAAAAGGGCATGAAGTTTGACTTTCTCTGACCATCCGGTGCTACGAGATACTTGCTGGATTTAAGACACATCTCACATTTTTGAAGGAGCTGGAATCAGAAGCTCCTGCCAGAAATGCAGAGTTCTTTCTTAATGTGATAAAGTAGGAATGGTGTAGCAATCTGAGTGTGATTGACATTCCTCATATAATCCAAACTATTGTATTTGTTATGTGGAAAATTGCCATTAGAAACGAACACCAAATTGTCTACTGATGCAAAGAACCTAAATGTTGGATGTTCACAAATCAATATGAGTACAAATCTAAGTTCTCATGTGATGACGACTTCAGGATTTGCTGAGTGAATTGTGAACATGAGATTTTCTGAAGGAATTAGCATAAATTAGTGTTTTTTAAATCCAACAAAAACTTGTTATGTTCTGTAAAGTGTTCAATCTATTTCATCACCATATATTGAAGAGGTAATGTGAAACTCCAGTTTGCAAAAAGAGGGTTCCTGCACGAATATCATTTTTAACATACCAATAAACCTCAAGTTATGAATAGTGTCTATATTGAGCCGAAGCTCTCCCTGAATCTGCAATAAAATAATGCCAATGAAATGCCAAAGTAAAGTGTGAAAGATTGAGGAAATTTGTGCAGAATTAAGTTCCACCAGCTTTTCATTTTATTTCAGCAAAAGCTCTAACTAAACACTATACTGTTCATTGACATGGCTTTGTATCTCTTTCTAAAGATCAGACAATGCACATTTTCTCTATTTATTAAAGTCCCCAATGAGCTGTAAACTTGCACCCTATGTTTTAGCACAATAGAAGTAAAATATAATTTTTCTATTATTCAATTTCAAATTGTTCAAGTGATGTTCAATATTTGTCTCTATGAGATCCTACACTGTATTTTCTACACCTTAGAATTGCATTTTCTATGTCTTCAGTGTCACTAGCAAATGAAAAATATTATTAAATTTCCAGATGCCATCCCTAATGGGCATAAGTAATGATCACAGAACCACAGAAGTGTTCAAGCACACAGCCATTCAGACCATCGTGCCTGCCTCAGCTTGTTAAATGTCTATCTCCTGCTTTTTCTCCATTTCTTGAACAATACTTTCATAGAAATAATCATCCAATGCCTCTTGAATGATGTGATGAAATAAGTGTAAATTTTGTACGTGAAGAGGATCCTTGAAAATGGCATATGATATATGTTTCACACTTCCACCATCCCTGTATGTTTACACTGGTCACTACTTGTTTACAACAATTTTACATTTTGGCGGATGTTAATAAGCATGTTTTGAAATCTGGTTGGCAAGATCAGTGCAGCAGCCAGATCAAGATTTATCATATTATAAAAAGTAGACTGCTCCTTATTGTCAAGGCTCCAGCTAAGGGTAACACAGGGCAAGTTGCATCCCAGAATGAAACCTGGATTGATAGTGTGTAGTTTTTACTTCTTTTGTTTCTTTTTGTTTATTGTGGTGGTTGGTCAATGAACATATTCCCAAAAAAGCTGTCAATATACTTTTATTTGAAAAAGAACGTTAAAGGTATTACTCATAAGAAAAAGCTATCTTTCATGATACAAGAATGACTTGAAATGGTCTTACGATAAGTATCAGAAAGAAAGATTCAACCCTTTCATTCTCACAAAATCGGAGAGCCATTCAGTGAAGCATAATCCCATTTCCATGCTAAAACTCCTTGTTCAGCTGGCATGCTTGTAATTGGTATTTTGTTCAGTAAATTTATTCATTTGCTTGATGCTTTCTTCTTTAGTTAACGCCTTCTCATAAGACCTTTAAACCCAAACTGCTTACTCAACTTACTCACTAACACAAATCTCTTAATGTCATGTTTTCATTATCTTTTTAGGATGGCTTCCTCCCTGACACCTTAATACCTTTCTGGCTCTAGAACATTTTTTTAAGCAACTCTAATTTTTTTCTCCAGGCCTGTTTTGGAGACTAATGTCTGCACCTCACTGTTAAGGAATTCCCTGTAAATTAATGTATTTCTGTCTGGGTGAACATTTCTCCCTCTCGGGTTGCAAACCTCAAGTCAGAAAACATATTAATAATTATCTGTGAGGGTGGGAGAGGCCTTGCTAGTCATTTAACTGAAATCACATATCTTTAGATCACACTTTTGATATCATAAAGCTGAATCTTCACAGAACTGAAAATGTAAATCTATTTTTCATCCACATTAGAACCTATACTCTCAAACAATAATAACATATCATCAACTTTCCTCATGCAGTTGAAGCCATTTATAAAGCAGAACATGTTTTGGAGTTCTTTACTTTGCACAAGATAACCATGGAGAAAGGAAATGGAAAAATACTTCGTAAATAAAGTGCTCAAGTTCCTTTTGAGCATCAAAGTTTTTAGCTGATAGACAATTAATTCAGAAAGCTACTGATTTAAAATGCATTACACATCAGCTGTATACCTGAATTTAAGATGAAAGCTCAATCATTACGAATAGATTAAAGCCAGTAATTTGTTTGGCTTCCTCTACATTGGGGAAACCAAGCGAAGGCTTGGGGACTGCTTTGCAGAAAACCTCCGCTTGGTTCGCAACAAACAACTGCACCTCCCAGTCGCGAACCATTTCAACTCCCCCTCCCATTCTTTAGACGACATGTCCATCATGGGCCTCCTGCAGTGCCACAATGATGCCACCCAAAGGTTGCAGGAACAGCAGCTCACATTCCGCTTGGGAACCCTGCAGCCCAATGGTATCAATGTGGACTTCACCAGCTTCAAAATCTCCCCTTCCCCCACTGCATCACACAACCAGCCTAGCTCATCCCCTCCCCACACTGCATCCCAAAACCAGCCCAGCCTGTCTCTGCCTCCCTAACTTGTTCTTCCTCTCACCCATCCCTTCCTCCCACCTCAAGCCGCACCTCCATTTCCTACCTGCTAACCTCATCCCACCTCCTTGACCTGTCCGTCTTCCCTGGACTGACCTATCCCCTCCCTACCTCCCCACCTATACACTCCTCTCCACCTATCTTCTTTTCTCTCCATCTTCGGTCTGCCTCCCCCTCTCTCCCTATTTATTCCAGAACCCTCACCCAAATCCCCCTCTCTGATGAAGGGTCTAGGTCCGAAACGTCAGCTTTTGTGCTCCTGAGATGCTGCTTGGCCTGCTGTGTTCATCCAGCCTCACGTTTTATTATCTTGGATTCTCCAGCATCTGCAGTTCCCATTATCTCTGATACAATTTGTTTGCACTCTCTAGTTCCATACTAAATTCTTAGCCCAATAATAGTCCATGTGCATGTGAGTGTGTTGTGATTTTTAAGTCACACCTTATTCTGCACAGGAATTAACCAGCATTTGTACCAACCCAAGCGCTTAAAGTAATGCATTACAATATTACAGTCTGGTATTGCTTTTGTTTGGGACCCTTTCTTCTGTCATTGCAAAGTGTATGCTGTTTGCCCAAGACATACAATGACAATCTAACTGCTCTCTTTAACACTATTTAGTTTCAATTCAATTGCTATGCTTAGTGTGCCACCTAATGGTGATCCACACTAATGTGATTCAATTGTTAATTTCAGGGAATGGAATGGTAACAGCAATCACAAAACTACAAAATTAATTCGTTCAACAATATTTTGTTACCACTGATGTTGAACACAATTTTTCATTTTAATTTTCCTCCATAGAAGAAAGAAAGTGCATTAAAACCTGTTTATAAATTATCATGTTCTTCTGACCAGTTAAAATTCAAATTTTCACTGTTAGGTGAGACTAATAGGCCCAAGGCTTTGCGACGTTTAGCAATATTATCGCGCAAAGAAGCTGGTTCCAGGCTGACTAGTATTACCACATTTGATTTTGCAAATATGTCCAACAAATTGCTGCCACTGCAGCTGCAGGCTGTAATCAGCTCTTGCTTTCCCACACTGCAGACGTGAATACTTGAATCTAAAATCCAACTTAGCTAACCCAATTTGCATCATGATCAAGAAGGCAAATGATAGTCGTTACGCATATGCCTCATCAGTGCACAGTGTTCATGAAGTAACCTTTCTTTCAAAATTGTCCTTGTGTGTTAAGAATTATGAAACAGTAGACCCACACACAGCAACAATCGATGACTTTTCAGCTACCACCTGTGTCCTTTTCATAACAGAAAATGTCAATGTGTTTCCTCTTCCAAGCTAATTTGCAGTGTGTGTTACCGAGTTTATAAAAGCACAATCTGAAAAGACCCCGTTTTCCCATAGCTGACAGTTCTGAAGAAGCCATACCAGAATAGAAACATTAACTGTTTCTTTACACACAGATACTGCCTGATCAGCTGAGTTTTCAATTCCTTGTGTTTGTTTATGATAATGATCCTTATTGCTGTGACGAGGTTAATTGCTTTTAACCACCTTTTTGGCAAAATAATGTTTTGCTTTGTGACACCCTGTCCAAAAATTAAGTTTGGGCTCAATACACTTTACTGAACAATAATCCCGAATAGGATCTACGCAATCCAGTGTCAAACCTGTATATGCAGTATCGTGAGAAGATGTGCTTGCAATTTGCAATAAAAATCAGATGACAAAATGGGGATTGTATTGTACTTGGCAAACCTGATTGAGTTCTGTGATAAAATTAAAGATATGCTGGGTGGGAGAAATGGTTTGGATATACTGTACGTAGACTTTTAGAAAGACTCGGAAACTATTGGAGAAGATCTAGTGATACAGAATGAGGAATTTGATGACAAATTAAATTAAAGCTTGCTAAAGGATAGAACAAAAGTAGTAAGAGTTTAAAGCAGTTTCTGTGAATGTTTGGAAGTAATCAATTGTTTACTATGGAATTCTGTTGTCAAACTACTTCTGTCAACCATGGACATCAGTAATTTCAATATAACATCAAATAGAGCAATATTTAATTGCTCATGATACCAAATAATTCTAAGGATCAAAGGGAGTAGCAACTGAAGATTTGTAAGATGGTGGAATAGCAAGCCCCATGCTAAATAAAAGTTGTTCAGGCACTTGTATGAATATATCATAGGTTCACTGGTGAATTGAGAACGGAGGGTTTTATGTGGTGATTTGATAGTAATAAAATATAGAATGATGTTGTGCTGAACAATACGCCATTTTAAACCAATCTCTCTGCTTGCCCATGGACCATATGCCTCCATTCCTTGCATATTCATATACTTATCTAAAAGTCCCTTAAACACCCCTATAGTATCCGCATTCACTACCACCCCTGACACAGTTGTTCCAGGCTCCTATTACTCTCTGTGTAAAATAAACTTGCCCTTCACATCTCCTTTGAGCCTTTCCCCTCTCACCTTAAATGCATGTCCCCTAGTATTAGATATTTCAACTCTAGGAAAAAGATTCTGACTGTTAACTCTGTCTATGCATCTCATAATTTTATAAATTTCTATTAAGTCTCCCCTCAGCCTCCACTGCTCCTGAGAAAACAGCCCAAGGTTTTCTAGCCTCTCTGTATAGCTCATGCCCTCTAATCCATGCAGCATCTTGGTAAACCCCTTCTGCTTCCTCCCTAAAGCCTTCACATTCTTCCTATAATGTGATGACCAGAATTGAACACAGTACTCTAAATGTGGCCTAATCAAAGTCTTATAAAACTGCAACATAACATCCCAGCTCTTGTACTCAGTTCTCCAACCAATAAAGGCAAGCATGACATATGCCTTCTTTACCACCCTACCTACTTGTGTGGCCGCTTTCAGGGAGCTATGGACTTGAACCCCAAAACCCCTGTACATCAATACTCTTCAGCAATATTTAACATTATGTTGAAAAAGGTTAAAAAAAAGACTGTTTAATAACTGCTTCACTGGCATTTGGTGAAGCATGATCGAGCTAGTTGTTGAAGGAGAGACAATAACAACTTTTAAAAATACACTTAATATATGGCTCGAGGAAAGGATGTATTGAGAACAAGCTGAATGCATGGCATTGGGGTGATTACACATTTGCGGAAAATTTGTATTCTTTTAAAATTTGTTTATGAGAGGAGTATTCACAAGCTAGACTGTCATTTATTGACCATCTCTATTTGCCATTGAGATGTTGGTAATAAGATGCCTTCTTGAAGTGCTGCCAGCCCTGGGAGATTGTTAGAAAGAGTTCTGACTTAGAGGTAATGAAGGAACGGTGATATATTTCAAAGACAGAATGGTATATGCCTTGGAGAGAATCTTGCAGGAATGTTCTAAGTTCTTGTACAGGATGTGTGTGTCACAAGCAAGGCTGGCATTTATTGCCAATCTCTGTTGTATTTGCACGTAATTACTTTTTATGCCTTTTCAGAAAGTGCTAATCACACTGCCAAGTCGTCACATGTAAATCAGATCAGGCATGAACTGCAGATTAAATTCCCAACGTCTTAGTGAATCAAAGTGCTTTTAGGACAATGGTTACAGGGTCACCATTAGACTAGATTTTAATTCCAGATTAGATTTATAATTCCAAATTTTATTGAATTCCAATTTCATCATTTGCCATGGTGGGAATTAAATTCATGCCTCCAGAACATTACCCTTGGCCTCTGGGTTACCGGTCCAGTGACAATTTCACTTTGTCACAACTTGCGTATTTATGAGTGGTGTCCCATTCGTCCCTCTAATGCCATTTCTGCCCTTGTCCTTCTAAGTGGTCTTGAGATTAGAAGGTGCAGTTGAAGAGCCCGGGTGAGTTGCTGCAGTGCTTCTGATGGATGGCACTTACTGCTGCAATTATGTGTTTCTGGTGAAGAGAGTGATTGTTAAAGGTGTTGAACAAGGTGCTGATCAACCAGACTCTTTGTCTTGAATGGTGTTGAGCTTCTTGAGTGTCATCGAAGCTGCACCCCAACCAAGAAAGCAGAGCGTATTCCTGGCTTGTGCCATGGTTGGAATAATATCTAACATAAAGAAAGATGATTGTGGTTATTAGAGGCCATTCATTTTCGTGCCAGGCATCACCGCAGGAGTTCCCAGTCTCCAAGGGCCAGCATCTTCAGCTGCTTTGTTAATAACCTTCCCTCATGACACTGGAAGGATAGGAAGTGAGCTGCTCGCTACAGAATTCCTCGCTTCTGACCTACTCTTAGAACATAGAACATAGAACATAGAACATTACAGCACAGTACAGGCCCTTCGGCCCTCGATGTTGTGCCGACCAGTCATACCTATCTGAAGCCCATCTAACCTACACTATTCCATGTACGTCCATATCCTTGTCCAATGATGACTTAAATGTACTTAAAGTAGGCGAATCTACTACCGTTGCAGGCAAAGTGTTCCATTCCCTTACTACTCTCTGAGTAAAGAAACCACCTCTGACATCTGTCCTATATCTTTCACCCCTCAATTTAAAGCTATGCCCCCCCCCCCGTGCTCGCCGTCACCATCCTAGGAAAAAGGCTCTCCCTATCCACCCCATCCAACCCTCTGATTAGTTTATATGTTTCAATTAAGTCACCTCTCAACCTGCTTCTCTCTAACGAACACAGCCTCAAGTCCCTCAATCTTTCCTCGTAAGACCTTCCCTCCATACCAGGCAACATCCCAGTAAATCTCTTCTGCACCCTTTCCAAAGCTTCCACATCCTTCTTATAATGCGGTGACCAGAACTGTACACAATACTCCAAGTGCGGCCGCACCAGAGTTTTGTACAGTTGTATCGTAACCTCTTGGTTCCGGAACTTGATCCCGCTATTAATAAAAACTAAAACACTGTATACCTTCTTAACAGCCCTGTCAACCTGGGTGGCAACTTTCAAGGATCTGTGTACATGGACACCGAGATCTCTCTGCTCATCTACACTACCAAGAATCTTACCATTAGCCCAGTACTTTGCCTTCTGGTTACTCCTACCAAAGTGCATCACCTCTTGTAGCGACAATATTTGTATGGCTTGTCTGGCTCAGTCTGATGAATGGTAATACCCAGACTGTGAATAACATGGATTCAATGATACTAAAGTCATTGAGTGGCAAGGGGCATATGGGACACAGGCAACTTCAGTATTTGAAGAGTTGCAGATGGTGCTGCACGTTACACAATCAGTGTCGAGCATACTTACTTCTCACTTTGTCATGAGTGAAGGTTATTAACAAAGCACCTGAAGATGCTGGCCCTTGGAGACTGGGAACTCCTGCAGTGATGCCTGGCACTAAAATGAATGGCCTCTAATAACCACAGTCATCTTTCTTTATGTTAGATATTATTCTAACCAGGAGAGAGTTTTCCTCCTGATTCCTATTTTATTAAGGCCTCTTGATACCCCACTCAAATGCTGGCTTGATATGAAGGGCAAACACTCTGGACTTCTGGAGCTCAGCTCTTTTGTCCATGCTTGGAACAAGGCTGCAATGTGGCCAAGAACTGAATGGCTCAGATAGATCCAAAACCAAGCATCAGTGATAAGAGTGTGAGGCTGGATGAACACAGCAGGCCAAGCAGCATCTCAGGAGCACAAAAGCTGACGTTTCGGGCCTAGACCCTTCATCAGAGAGGGGGATGGGGGGAGGGAACTGGAATAAATATGGAGAGAGGGGGAGGCGGACCGAAGATGGAGAGTAAAGAAGATAGGTGGAGAGGGTGTAGGTGGGGAGGTAGGGAGGGGATAGGTCAGTCCAGGGAAGACGGACAGGTCAAGGAGGTGGGATGAGGTTAGTAGGTAGCTGGGGGTGCGGCTTGGGGTGGGAGGAAGGGATGGGTGAGAGGAAGAACCGGTTAGGGAGGCAGAGACAGGTTGGACTGGTTTTGGGATGCAGTGGGTAGAGGGGAAGAGCTGGGCTGGTTGTGTGGTGCAGTGGGGGGAGGGGATGAACTGGGCTGGTTGAGGGATGCAGTGGGGGAAGGGGAGATTTTGAAACTGGTGAAGTCCACATTGATACCATATGGCTGCAGGGTTCCCAGGCGGAATATGAGTTGCTGTTCCTGCAACCTTCGGGTGGCATCATTGTGGCAGTGCAGGAGGCCCATGATGGACATGTCATCAAGAGAATGGGAGGGGGAGTGGAAATGGTTTGCGACTGGGAGGTGCAGTTGTTTGTTGCGAACTGAGCGGAGGTGTTCTGCAAAGCATCTTTGCAGAACACCTCCGCTCAGTTCGCAACAAACAACTGCACCTCCCAGTCGCAAACCATTTCCACTCCCCCTCCCATTCTCTTGATGACATGTCCATCATGGGCCTCCTGCACTGCCACAATGATGCCACCCGAAGGTTGCAGGAACAGCAACTCATATTCCGCCTGGGAACCCTGCAGCCATATGGTATCAATGTGGACTTCACCAGTTTCAAAATCTCCCCTTCCCCCACTGCATCCCTCAACCAGCCCAGTTCATCCCCTCCCCCCACTGCACCACACAACCAGCCCAGCTCTTCCCCTCTACCCACTGCATCCCAAAACCAGTCCAACCTGTCTCTGCCTCCCTAACCGGTTCTTCCTCTCACCCATCCCTTCCTCCCACCCCAAGCCGCACCCCCAGCTACCTACTAACCTCATCCCACCTCCTTGACCTGTCCGTCTTCCCTGGACTGACCTATCCCCTCCCTACCTCCCCACCTACACCCTCTCCACCTATCTTCTTTACTCTCCATCTTCGGTCCGCCTCCCCCTCTCTCCATATTTATTCCAGTTCCCTCCCCCCATCCCCCTCTCTGATGAAGGGTCTAGGCCCGAAACGTCAGCTTTTGTGCTCCTGAGATGCTGCTTGGCCTGCTGTGTTCATCCAGCCTCACATTTTATTATCTTGGAATCTCCAGCATCTGCAGTTCCCATTATCAGTGATAAGAGTTATCACTGATCAAGTGCTGCTTGACAGCACTGTTGACAACCCTGTCTATCATTTTGCTGATGAAATGGATTCATTGAGCCAAATAGCCTATATTCATAGTGTAATTTTGATGTTTTATTTTTGTGATAGTCTCCAATGCCCTTCTGAACATTGATGTCTTGCCACATAGTTCCAAAAGGAAGTCTCACAGGAAATTTAATTCACCTACTATGATGGATATGTGATGGATCTTTGTCAATCTTGCTTCGTGCCTTCTGCTAGTTCCTTCTATTTTTCAGAATTTTTATTGGCAGAGCTGGGTTAGTGCAGAATACATTATTTATCCTGACTAACCCGCTTTATTATTTAGTTAAAGAAGATTCTGACGGAAGTGAATGTTGTAAAAGCTGTAGTCACTTGATCTTTGAATCGTTGTTACAACCAAACAACAGCCAAGATTCCCCAACTGATTATGTTTCCATACAGGATTCTTAAAACCATTTAAGTTCCCATGTGAGAACAGATGTACTGCATCCCTGCCTTTACTCACCAACCCCTTTAGTTGGATGTGGCACAGTTAATGTAGAAAGGATCCCTCTCCAAGGGACACCTTTCTCTGAGATTCAACTGAATTAATCTACTATGAATGGATGTTTTATGTTTATGTTTGTCTGTCTGTGTGCATGCGTTTGCATGCATGTGTGTGTATGTGCGTGCGTATCTTGTGTGTGTGATTGTGATGTTTTTTGAGAAGCCCTATTGAGCTGGACTGTTAATCCGGAAATCCAGATAATGTTCTGGGGACCTGGGTTCAAATCCCGATATGGCAGTTGGTGAAATTTGAATTCATTAAATATCTGGAATTAAGAATCTAATAATGACTATGAATCCATTGTCGATTGTCGGAAAAGCCCTTCTGATTCTCTAATGTCCTTTAGGTAAGGAATCTGCCATCATTACCTGATTTGCCCTACATATGACTCCAGACCCACAGCAATGGGATTCACTCTTAACTGCCCTCTGGGAAATTAGGGATGGGCAATAAATGCTGCCGAGCCAGTGATGCCCTCATCCCGTGAATAAATAAAGAAAAAAAAAAGCTTTCTGAACATGGAACATAGAACATAGAACATAGAACATAGAACAGTACAGCACAGAACAGGCCCTTCAGCCCACGATGTTGTGCCGACCATTGATCCTCATGTATGCACCCTCAAATTTCTGTGACCATATGCATGTCCAGCAGTCTCTTAAATGTCCCCAATTACCTTGCTTCCACAACTGCTGCTGGCAACGCATTCCATGCTCTCACAACTCTCTGTGTAAAGAACCCGCCTCTGACATCTCCTCTATACTTTCCTCCAACCAGCTTAAAACTATGACCCCTCGTGTTAGCCATTTCTGCCCTGGGAAATGGTCACTGGCTATCAACTCTAACTATGCCTCTCATTATCTTGTATACCTCAATTAGGTCCCCTCTCCTCCTCCTTTTCTCCAATGAAAAGAGTCCAAGCTCAGTCAACCTCTCTTCATAAGATAAGCTCTCCAGTCCAGGCAGCATCCTGGTAAACCTCCTCTGAACCCTCTCCAAAGCATCCACATCTTTCCTATAATAGGACGACCAGAACTGGACTCAGTATTCCAAGTGCGGTCTAACCAAAGTGTTATAGAGCTGCAACAATATCTCACGACTCTTAAACTCAATCCCCCTGTTAATGAAAGCCAAAACACCATATGCTTTCTGAACAACCCTGTCCACTTGGGTGGCCATTTTAAGGGATCTATGTATCTGCATGCCAAGATCCCTCTGTTCCTTCACACTGCCAAGAATCCTATCCTTAATCTTGTACTCAGCTTTCAAATTCGACCTTCCAAAATGCATCACCTCGCATTTATCCACGTTGAACTCCATCTGCCACCTCTCAGCCCATCTCTGCATCCTGTCAATGTCCCGCTGCAGCCTACAACAGCCCTCTATACTGTCAATGACACCTCCAACCTTCGTGTCGTCTGCAAACTTGCTGACCCATCCTTCAATCCCCTCATCCAAGTCATTAATAAAAATTACAAACAGTAGAGGCCCAAGGACAGAGCCCTGTGGAACACCACTCACCACTGACTTCCAGGCAGAATATTTTCCTTCTACTACCACTCGCTGCCTTCTGTTGGCCAGCCAATTCTGTACCCAGACAGCTAAGTTCCCCTGTATCCCATTCCTCCTGACCTTCTGAATGAGCCTACCATGGGGAACCTTATCAAATGCCTTGCTGAAGTCCATATACACCACTTCCACAGCTCGACCCTCATCAACTTTTCTAGTCACATCCTCAAAGAACTCGATAAGGTTTGTGAGGCATGACCTGATATGGGGGTATATCTCTGCTTTTCATTTCGTCACTGCCTCGGGAGATATCACAGCCTCATGATAGTCAGAACTCAGCTACACAGTCTAGCATGGAGACTGTCTCTTTTTGTTCAAAACTCCTCTCCTCCATTAGTTTCAGAGGCCCATGCACTTGGTCTGCATGCACCAAGTCAATGGATTCATTGTGTGAGTTCCTACTGGTGAACAGAAGAAAATCTAATCCTTTTGCCAGTATACCAGTGCAATTTTCCACTTTGTCAGATATGGGCTCAGTGTTGTAACTGCACTGGAAGAGTTTGGTTAAGAGAATGGCAAGTTCTGGTGTACGTGTCTTTAGTACTATTGCCACAATGTTGTCGGGGCCCATAGCCTTTTCAGACTCCAGGGCTCCCTACCATTTCTTGATATTACATGGAGTGCATTGAATTTACTGAAAACTGGTATCTGTAATGCTTGGGACTACAAAAGACAGCTAAGATGGATCATCGACAAATGCTTCAGTAAATCTGCCAATGCTTCAGCCTTATCTTTTCCACAGGTATGCTGAATCCTTCCATCATTGAGGATGGGGACATTTTTGGAGAAACCTCCTCCACTGAGTTACATAATTGTCCACCATTAATCATGTGTGGATGTGACAGGACTGCACATCTTAAATCTGATCTGTTGCTTTGCTCTGTCTTTTGCTTGTTGCTTATGCTGTTTGGAATGCCAGTAGTCCTGTTAGCTCATTTTACCAGGTTCACATCTCATTTTTAGATATGCCAAATGCTGCTCCTGGCATGCTCTCCTCCGAGGTTAATTCCTTGCCTTGGTGGTATTGGTTGAGTGAGAGAAATGCCAGACCTTGAAGTTACAGATTGTGCTGGAGTATAATTCTGCAGATTGGTAAGGATGAGGTCAAGTATTTTCTTCCGTGTAGCAGTCATGTCCTTTTGGATCTGACCAGATTAATCAGTCGTGCTGATACCAAGCCACTGTTGATGGTGGTCATTAAAACCTAGAGTGTTAAAGGGAACTGCAGATGCTGGAGAATTCAAGATAACAAAGTGTGAAGCTGGATGAACACAGCAAGCCAAGCAGCATCCCAGGAGCACAAAAGCTGACGTTTCAGGCCTAGACCCTTCTCAGATGAAGGGTCTAGGCCCGAAACATCAGCTTTTGTGCTCCTGGGATGCTGCTTGGCCTGCTGTGTTCATCCAGCTTCACACTTTGTTATATTAAAACCTAGAGTATATTTTGTGTCCTCAGTACTTCCTCCAAGTGTTTGTTCAACATGGAGAAATATTGATTCATCAGCTGAGGAACGACATTACATGATAGTCACCAGGAGGTTTCTTGACCATGTTTAACCTGAAGCTGTGAGATTTCTTGAGGTTCGGGGTCAATGTTCAGACTCCCAAGGCAGCTCCATCTGAACTACATACCATCATCTCTGCTGGGTCTGTCATGCCTGTGGGACTTATCCAGTGTTGTTGATGGCGGTGTCTGGGACATTGTCAGCAATGATTCCACGAATATTACTACGTTACCAGTCTGTGAGACAACTCCCAATTATGGCACTAGCCCCCAGATGTTAGTGAAGAGAACTTTGCAGTTTCAGCAGGCTGTCCTATCATTGCCCTTTCCAGTGCCTAGTTCGATGTGGTCTGTCTGGTCCCATTTCTTTGTTGAGACTTTGTAGCAATTGAAACAACCGAGTGGCTTGTTAGACCATTTCAGAAGGCAATTGAGAGTTAAGCATATTGCTGAGGAGTCACATGTACGCCAGACCGGATGAGGATGGCAGATTTCCTTCCATGAAAGGTATGGTGAACCAGATGGATTTTTCTGATAGTTGGCAATGATTTCATATTTTTTATTGAATTCAAATTCCACCATCTGACAAGGTGGGATTCAAACCCTTTTCCCCAGAACATTAGCTGAGTTTCTGGATTAATTGCCTAGCGATAGTACCACGAGGCCATCAACAAATGATACTCTGAAGACTTTCACTGAATCATGTTCAGATTACCTATGACTTCTTGGAATATTTTGGACATGAAATTTGAGTCTTGGAGCAACTGGATCTTGATGGGAAAACCATACTTGATAAAGAATTGTGTCAATTGCCTCACACCACTGTTTCAATGATATGGTTCTCACAGCTGAGCCTTTGGAAAACTGGAAGTCATATCCATGACAGTAAGGATAAGATTTTTTGGACAGGGATCCCACGCAGTTCAGTCATAATACTGAGTGGTCTATTTGCTGCAACTGTAATCTTTCTGTTGTAACTCTATCCAGTTAGTTGTCCTCAGTTCCCACTTATAAATCTTTGGACATCGTTTTTTACAAGTTTGGGTTTTCTGGCTTTCTAGTAAAATTTTAATTCTAGGTGCCTCACTAAATCTTTCACTGTTTGAGACACAGAACTTCTAAATCTTCAAAAATAACCTCCCCTAAATTTGTTTGGTATGCTTTGGCATCAAATGCAGAAATTTCTCTCCTGTCATGATGCAAATTCAAGAAAGGCTCTTGCAGTTTTTCCTTTAAAATTTATAAAGTGACAATTTACCCACTCTTATCGTTTTGCCTCATCCTTAGGTTCAGGGCAAGGCATTAGCTCTCAATTTGTTACAAATAGACACTGGGCAAGTTTTCCCAATATGTTACAATTCCATATGGGATACGTGAAACTGTTACATTTTCAGGTGAGAAGTAATGGCCTGATTCGTCTTTATTCCTTCCCTAATAGATACCTTGCACCCAGACCATGTTAACTCATATGTTGAAAAGCACTAATTTAACCATTTTTTTCTTGAGTTAACATGGGGTTTGCGAAGCACAATGAGAAATACTCATGCAACATACATCCAAAAAGATTAGAAAGAAGAGATGAGTCCAAAAAGGGAAGCGTTATTTTAAAAATCTACACAAATCACTCTGAATTATTTGCAAAGAGTGGATGTTCGAATGTTGCTGACATTGCAGGGAAGTTACTGGTAATGTTGATATTTGTGGCTGTTGATTTCACAATCCTGAATTTTGCCAATTGGTTTAGATTCTATAATTAGGTTGACTTTTGAGCAGAATTGAATTCCAACATTCTGGATAATGCAAGTCCTTTTGTTATCCTTTTCACTTGGTATGCAGCACTGGAAGTGCTTTTACCTGCAACACAGAGGGAACGACAGGACAGTCCTTTGAGACTGACCTTCACAGTATGTTTGTGCTTGAATCACGCGGTTGTATACAATATGCGTCAGTCATATTAGTGTATTCCACAAAGAGTTGAAACTTGCTTTTTAACCCCAATTCCTGGATAGTGTAAAATGAAAAATACGATAGATGTCTGCAGTTTGGGGCATATTCTGCAGAACGGACATGATACTGAGCAGAGATAATGGGAACTGCAGATGCTGGAGAATCCAAGATAACAAAGTATGGAGCTGGATGAACACAGCAGGCCAAGCAGCATCTCAGCAGCACAAAAGCTGACGTTTCGGGCCTAGACCCTTCATCAGAGAGGGGGATAGGGAGAGGGTTCTGGAATAAATAGGGAGAGAGGGGGAGGTGGGACAAAGATGGAGAGAAAAGAAGATGGGTGGAGAGGAGAGTATAGGTGGGGAGGTAGGGAGGGGATAGGTCAGTCCAGGGAAGATGGACAGGTCAAGGTGGTGGGATGAGGTTAGCAGGTAGGAAATGGAGGTGCGGCTTGAAGTGGGAGGAAGGGATGGGTGAGAGGAAGAACATGTTAGGGAGGCAGAGACAGGCTGGGCTGGTTTTGGGATGCGGTGGGGGAAATGGAGATTTTGAAGCTGGTGAAGTCCACATTGATACCATTGGGATGCAGGGTTCCCAAGTGGAATATGAGTCGCTGTTCCTGCAACCTTCGGGTGACATCATTGTGGCACTGCAGGAGGCACTTGATGAACATGTCATCTGAAGAATGGGAGGGAGAGTTAAAATGGTTTGCGACTGGGAGGTGCAGCTGTTTATTGCGAACTGAGCGGAGGTGTTCCCAATGTAGAGGAAGCCACACCGCGTACAATGGATATAGTATACCACATTGGCAGATGTGCAGGTGAACCTCTGCTTAATATGGAAAGTCATCTTGGGGCCTGGGATAGGGGTGAGGGAGGAGGTGTGGGGGCAAGTGTAGCGCTTCCTGCGGTTGCAGGGGATGGTGCCGGGTGTGGTGGGGTTGGAGGGCAGTGTGGAGCGGACAAGGGAGTCACGGAGAGAGTGGTCTCTCCGGAAGGCAGACAAGGGTGCGGATGGAAAAATGTCTTGGGTGGTGGGGTCGGATTGTAGATGGCGGAAGTGTTGGAGGATGATGCGTTGTATCCGGAGGTTGGTGGGGTGGTGTGTGAGAACGAGGGGGATCCTCTTTGGGCGGCTGTGGCGGGGGCGGGGTGTGAGGGATGTGTTGCGGGAAATGCGGGAGACGCGATCAAGGGCGTTCTCAACCACTGCGGGGTGAAAGTTGCGGTCCTTGAAGAACTTGGATATCTGGGACGTGCGGGAGTGGAATGCTTCATCTTGGGAGCAGATGCGGTGGAGGCAGAGGAATTGGGAATAGGGAATGGAATTTTTGCAGGAGGGTGGGTGGGAGGAGGGTATTCTAAGTAGCTGTGGGAGTCGGAGGGCTTGAAATGGACATCAGCTACGAGCTGGTTGCCTGAGATGGAGACTGAGAGGTCCAGGAAGGTGAGGGATGTGTTGGAGATGGCCCAGGTGAACTTGAGGTTGGGGTGGAAGGTGTTGGTGAAGTGGATGAACTGTTTGAGCTCCTCTGGGAAGCACGAGGCGGCGCCGATACAGTCATCAATGTAACGGAGGAAGAGGTGGGGTTTGGAGCCTGTGTAGGTGCGGAAGAGGGACTGTTCCACGTAACCTGCAAAGAGGCAGGCATAGCTGGGGCCCATGCGGGTGCCCACGGCCACCCCTTTAGTCTTCAGGAAGTGGGAGGAATCGAAAGAGAAGTTGTTGAGGGTGAGGACGAGTTCAGCGAGGCGGATGAGAGTGTCGGTGAAGGGGGACTGGTCGAGCCTGCGGGACAGGTAGAAGCGGAAGGCCTCGAGGCCATCTGCATGAGGAATACAGGTGTATAGGGACTGCACGTACATGGTGAAAATGAGGTGTTGGGGGCCTAGGAATTGGAAGTTCTGGAGGAGGTGGAGGGTGTGGGTGGTGTCACGGGCGTAGGTAGGGATTTCCTGGACCAAAGGGGAGAAAATGGAGTCCAGATAGGTGGAGATGTGTTCGGTGGGGCAGGAACAGTCTGAGACAATGGGTTGACCAGGGCAGTCAGGTTTGTGGATTTTGGGAAGGAGATAGAAACAGGCCGTGTGTGGTTCCATCCCCTATTCCCTATTCCTCTGCCTCCGCCGCATCTGCTCCCACAATGAGGCATTCCACTCCCGCACATCCCAGATGAGCAAGTTCTTCAGGGACCGCAACTTTCCCCCCACAGTGGTTGAGAACACCCTTGACCGCGTCTCCCACATTTCCCGCAACACATCCCTCACACCCCGCCCCCGCCACAACCGCCCAAAGAGGATCCTCCTCGTTCTCACACACCACCCCACCAACCTCCGGATACAACGCATCATCCTCCGACACTTCCGCCATCTACAATCCGACCCCACCACCCAAGACATTTTTCCATCCGCACTTTGTCTGCCTTCCGGAGAGACCACTCTCTCTGTGACTCCCTTGTTCGCTCCACACAGCCCTCCAACCCCACCACACCCGGCACCTTCCCCTGCAACCGCTGTAAGTGCTACACTTGCCCCCACACCTCCTCCCTAACCCCTATCCCAGGCCCCAAGATGACTTGCCATATTAAGCAGACGTTCACCTGCACATCTGCCAATGTGGTATACTGTATCCATTGTACCCGGTGTGGCTTCCTCTACATTGGGGAAACCAAGTGGATCCTGGGGACCGCTTTGCAGAACACTGTTTCGGGCCTAGACCCTTCATCAGAGAGGGGGATGGGGAGAGGGAACTGGAATAAATAGGGAGAGAGGGGGAGGCGGACCGAAGATGGAGAGTAAAGAAAATAGGTGGAGAGAGTATAGGTGGGGAGGTAGGGAGGGGATAGGTCAGTCCAGGGAAGACGGACAGGTCAAGGAGGTGGGATGAGGTTAGTAGGTAGATGGGGGTGCGGCTTGGGGTGGGAGGAGGGATGGGTGAGAGGAAGAACAGGTTAGGGAGGCAGAGACAGATTGGACTGGTTTTGGGATGCAGTGGGTCGGGGGGAAGAGCTGGGCTGGTTGTGTGGTGCAGTGGGGGGAGGGGACGAACTGGGCTGGTTTAGGGATGCAGTTGGGGAAGGGGAGATTTTGAAACTGGTGAAGTCCACATTGATACCATATGGCTGCAGGGTTCCCAGGCGGAGTATGAGTTGCTGTTCCTGCAACCTTCGGGTGGCATCATTGTGGCACTGCAGGAGGCCCATGATGGACATGCCATCTAAAGAATGGGAGGGGGAGTGGAAATGGTTTGCGACTGGGAGGTGCAGTTGTTTGTTGCGAACTGAGCGGAGGTGTTCTGCAAAGCGGTCTCCAAGCGTCCGCTTGGTTTCCCCAATGTAGAGGAAGCCACACCGAGTACAGTGGATGCAGTATACCACATTGGCAGATGTGCAGGTGAACCTCTGCTTAATGTGGAATGTCATCTTGGGGCCTGGGATAGGGGTTAGGGAGGAGGTGTGGGGGCAAGTGTAGCATTTCCTGCGGTTGCAGGGGAAGGTGGGGTTGGAGGGCAGTGTGGAGCGAACAAGGGAGTCACGGAGAGAGTGGTCTCTCCGGAAAGCAGACAGGGGTGGGGATGGAAAAATGTCTTGGGTGGTGGGGTCGGATTGTAAAATTTGTTATCTTGGATTCTCCAGCATCTGCAGTTCCCATTATCACACAACTTTAGTGTTTCTCTCTCTTTCTCTCCCTCCCTCCCCCCACCCCCACCTCCTCTATTGTGCTGCAGGTGACTATAAAGGAGAAAGCTGATTGGTGAGTAGCAGGTAAGTCCTTTACAACTTCTTTTGCTTATAGTACTTTTTTTGCCACTCCAAAGTTCAATTTAAAGAGGTAAGCCATTGGCAGGTGAGCTCAAAGTCTTGGTTTGCTCCTCTTGCTCAATGTGGCCGATGAGGGTCAGTTTCAGACCCCAGGTCAACATGGGTGCAGGGCATGCCTCCAGGACAGCTCCTGGAAGCTCTAGTTTCAGACCTGGAGCGGTGGTGGAGACACTGTGGGGCGAGGCAGAGAGAATCATGGATAGCATCTCTCAAGAGGTGGTAACACTGCAGGCTCAGACTCTGCAGGCAGGAAGAGAATGGGATATAGTACAGGAATATTCTGTGGCGATTACCCTGCAAAACAGATGGACCATTTTGGATACTGTTGAATGGAGTAACCTATCAGGGAAAAGCAGCAGCAGCAACAACAGCTAAACTTGTTGCGCTACGGTAGGTGCTCCTGCCGAGGGGAGGGATAAAAATTGTGCCACTGCATTAGTTATAGGAGATTCAATTGGTGTTCCTGTGGCCGTAAACGAGAATCCAGGATGAAATGTTGCCTCTGGTGCAAGGGTCAAGGATGTCTCGTAGCAGATGCAGGACATTATTTGGGGGGTGGGGGGGAGAATAAACAGCCAGTGGTCATGGTACACGTAGGTACAAACAACATAGGTTAAAAAAAAGGGATGAGATCCTAAAAGTAGTATACAGGGAACTAGGAAGCAAGGTTAAAAATCTGATTTCAAAGGAATTACTACTGGTCCCTCATGCTAGTCAGAGGAGAAATGACAGGATGTATCGGATGAATACATGGCTAAAAAGATGGTGTTGGGGGAGGGTTTCAGATTCCTTTGGCATTTTGACCAGTTTGGGGGAGGTGGGACCTGTACAAATTGGACAGGTTACACCTGGGCAGGACTGGGACTGATGTCCAAGGGGGAGTGCTTGCAAAAGTGTTTGGGGAGGGTTTACATTTATATGCTGGGGGATCGGAAGGAGTCAGAGAAAAAGGGAGCAAGGACAAAAACAAAAGGTATAAAAGGGAATAAGAAAAGTGACAGGCAGAGAAACCTCGGACAAAATTCAAACAGGGCTATTGAGAAAACTAAGATCGAGAAAACTGATATTAAAAAGACAAGCTTAAAAGCTTTGTGCCTTAATGCGTGGAGCATTTGCAATAAAGTGGATGCGCTAATTGTGCAGATGTAAACGGGATGTAAACAATATAAATGGGATTATGGACACATGGCTGTATCGTGACCAGAGATGGGAACTGAATGCCCTACAGTATTCAGTATTTACGAAGGACAGGCAAAAAGGTGGCATTGCTGGTTAGAGAGGAAATTAACACAATAATGAAAAAGGATATTCGCTCTGCTAATGTAGAGCCCATACAGATAGAATTGAGAAATACCAAGGGGCAAGAAACATTTGTGGGTATCATAAATAGACCCCCAAACTGCAGTAGTGATGTTGGGAATGGCATTAAACAGGAAATTAGATTTGCATGTGATAAGGGAATATTGGTGATCATGGGTGATTTTAATCTGCACATAGATTGGGCAAATCAAATTAACTGCAATGCTGTAGAGGAGGAATTCCTGGAGTGCATATGGGATAGTTTTCTTGACCAATATGTGGAGGAACCGAATAGAGAGCAGGCCATCTTAGACTGTATGCTGTATCACGAGAAGGGAATCATTGCCAGTCTAGCTGTGTGAGACCCCATGGAGATGAATGACCATAACATGATAGAATTTTTTAATCAAGATGGAGAGTGAGGTAGTTGATTCAGAGACTTGGGTGCTGAATGTTAATAAAGGGAACTATGAAGATATGAAGCATGAGGTGGCCTTGCTAGAGTTACTTAAAGGGATGGCAGTGCTTAGGTAATGGCAAACATTCAAGGAAATGCATGGAGAAACTGCAACAACTGTTTATTCCTGTCTGGCATGAAAGCAAAATGGGTAAGAGGGCCAATTCATGGCTTTCAAAGGAAATTAGAGACAGTATCCGATCCAAGGAAGAAGCATTCAGATTAGCTAAGAAAAATAATATGGCTGAGGATTGGGAGCAGTTTAGAATTCAGCCAAGAAGGACTAAGGAATTGATTAAGAAGGGGAAAATACAGTACAAAAATTAGCTTGAAGGCACGTCAAGACTGATGTTAAGAGTTTCTATAGCTACATGAAGAGAAAGAGATTGGTGAAGACAAAGGTAGGTCCCCTGCGAACAGAAATGGTAGAATGTATAATAGGGGACAAGGAAATGGCTGAGGAACTGAATTCATACTTTGGCTTTGTCTTCACAAAACAGGACACAAATCAAATACCAGAAATGTTGGAGAGTGCAAGATTTAGTGAGAGGGAAGATTTGAGGGAGATCAATTTTGTTAGAGAAATGGTGCTGGGAAAATTGATGGGATTGAAGGTGGATAAATCCTCAGGGTGTGATAATCTACATCTCAGAGCGCTTCAGGAAGTGGCTCTAAAAACAGTGGATACATTGGTGGTCATCTTCCAGGATTCTGTAGATTCTGGAACAGTCCCTCTGAATTACAAGGTGGCTAATGTCATTCCAATATTCAGAAAGGGAGGTAGAGAGGAAACAGGGAATTATAAACCAGTAAGCCTCACATTGGTAGCGGGGAAAATTCTCAAATCTATTATCAAGAACTTTATGTTGGAACATTTAGAAAGCAGTGGCAAGATCAGACAGAGTCAGCATGAATTTATGAAGGGGAAATCATGCTTGATAAATCTGTTGGAATTCTATGAAGATGTAACTGTAGAGTTGACAAGGGGTAGCCAGATGATATGACATATTTGAACTTTCAGAAAGCGTTTGACAAAGTCCTGCATGAGCGATTATTGTTCAAGATTGGGGAATGTGTACTGAGATGGATAGAATACTGGTTGGCAGAGAAGAAACAAAGAGTAGGAATTAGTGTGTCCTTTTCAAATTCACAGGCACTAACTAGTGAGGAGCCATAGGAATTGGTTCTGGGACCCCACCTATTCACAATATATAATAATGATTTGGATGAGGGAACAAAATGTAACATCTCAAAGTTTGCAGTTGATAGCAAGTTGGGTGAGATAGTAAACTGTGATGAGGATGCAGAGATCCTTCAGCATGATCTCAACAGGTTGGGTGAGTATGCAAATCAAGGGCAGATGCAGTATAGTTTGGATAAATGTGAAGCTATTCACTTTGGAAGCAAAAACAAGAAGGCAGATTATTACCTGAATGGCTAAAAATAGGGAGAGGGGAGTGGGCAGTGAGACATGGGTGTCCTTGTGCACCAGTCGCTGAAAGTAAGCATGCAGGTGCAACAGGCGGTAAAGAAGGCAAATGGTATGTTGGCCTTCATTGCGAGAGGTTTTGAGCACAGGAGCAGGGATGTGTTGTTGCAGTTATACAGGGCCTTGGTGAGGCCACAGCTAGAATATTGTGTGCAGTTTTGGTCCCCTTTTCTGCAGAAAGATACTCTAGCTCTCAAGGGAGTACAGCGAGAGTTTACCAGGCTGATTTTGGGAATGGAGGGACTGACGTATGAGGAGGTATTAACTAGGTTAGGATTGTTTTTGCTGGAGTTCAGACGAATGAAGCTGGGGGAATCTCATGGGGACTTGTAAAACTCAAACTGGACTGACAGGGAGGATTTTCCTGATGGTGGGTGTGTCTAGACCCAGGAGTCACAGACCATTTAGGACAGAGATGAGGAAACGTTTCTTCACCCAAATAGGGGTGAGCCTGTGGAATTCATTATCACAGGAAGTAGTTGATGCCAAAACAGTGAATGTATCCAAGAGGCGACACTTAAATAGGGCATAAAAACCAAAAGAACTGTGGATGCTGTAAATCAGGAATAAAAACAAAGTTGCTGGTAACATAGAACATTACAGCACAGTACAGGCCCTTCGGCCCTCGATGTTATGCCGACCTGTCATACCGATCTCAAGCCCATCTAACCTACACTATTCCATGTACGTCCAGCAGATCTGGCAGAATCTGTGAAGGAGAAAACAGAGTTAACATTTTGTGTCCGGTGACCCTTCCTCAGTGTGTGTTGACTTAGATATGGCACTTGGGGCGAATGGGTTCATAGGTTATGGGGAGAAAGCAGGATTATGCTGTTGAGGTAGACAATCAGCCACAATCGTGAAGAATGGCAGAGTAGGCTTTATGGGAAAAATGGCCTCTTTCTGCTCCCATCTTCTATGTTTCTTTGTTTCTATGACCGCAATCCAATGCTCTGCAATTATTACATGCTAATCTCTTCTGTGGAACCTTTTCAAAAACCTTCTAAAAGTCCAAGTAAACCATTTCCAATCATTACTCCTTATCAACTCTATTAGTTAAATCCTCAAAAATTCCAATAGGTTTGTCAAGCATGATTTTCCTTTCTTGAATCCATGCTGACTCAATCTGATCCCATCACTGTTCTTCAGGTGCTCTGCTGTTAAATCTTTAATTGTGAAGTCTAACATTTTCTCATACACCAATTTCAGACTGACTGATCTATATTTCCCTGTTATCTTTTTGTCCCTTTTATTAAATAGTGGAGTTGCATTAACTATCCTCCAATCCACAGTAACTGTTCCAAGCTCAATAGAATCCTGAAAGATGACTACAATCTCCTATCACTATTACCGTCCTCTCACCTTCCTTCAATCCTGTATAGCTGAGCCATCCATGTGCCATACTCTTGGTTTTTGTTGCACTGCTTTGAGGAAGTATCACCCTCACCAGTATCCACAATGGCAAATCAGATGGTGAGCGGAACCTCTGGAGATCCCTGAACTAGCTACCTGCTTCTCTTGGGCTGCCTGGTGGTCATTTCCTTATCTGCCTGTTTGACCCTAACTTGTGGAGTGGCCACCTCTCTGAAAGTGCTATCCATGAAATTCCCTGCCTCACAGATTTAATTCAGTAACTCCAGCCACCATGCAAGTTCTGAAATCCGTAGCTCAAGGTTATGCAGCCAGTGGCACTTCCTGTGCATGAGTTCTTCTGGGACAAATATAGTGCCCATGATTCCCCACATGCCACAGAATGAGCTTTCCACTAGGCTGTCCTAGCCTGCAATATCTTGAGCTTACTTTAAGCTTTCTTTTGTATTGTTTAACATAAACTGAAGATTAATAAGAAGTAGAAAATCCTCACCCTTTTGCTTACAATTCTGCTGCCTCTCTGACTGCTATTAAAGCTTACTTTTACTGTGTTTGTTTAGAAATTTCGGTGTTTCAAAATTACTGGAGGTGAAATACAATTCATAATGTAAGACCATAAAGCCGTAAGAAACATAAGAGAAACAGAAATTGGAGCAGGCCATTCACCGCCTCAAGTCTTCACTCCCAATTAAAAGGATCATAGCTGATCAGATATTCCTCACGTCCACCTTCCTGCCTTTTCCCCATGACTACTGATTCCCCCACTGATCAAGAATCTTTCTCAGCCTTGAAAGTTAACAATGATTCTACTGCCACAGCTCTCTGTGACAAGAAGTCCCAAACGCACAACCTAATGAGACATGTTTGAAAGAAGGGCAGGACTGACAGCTCAATATTCAAGGGTATAGACATTTCAAATGGGATGGGTAGAGACAGATATAAAAGTGGTGGGATCACGAAGTGTGAAGCTGGGTGAACAGCTTTGCATTATTGGCAAATGAAATACCACTGCAGTAATGAGTGAGGATGTCCAAGAAGGCATTTCAAATGAGGCCATCTGGATACAGGGTAGAAATAAAAAAAAGAGCAATTAAGTTGCTGGGATTATACTACAGGAGGGAAATAAAGGGAGCAAATGTGTCAGCTAATCACAGAAGGGTGTGGGGTGGTAGGGTTGTAGTGTAGAGAATTTCAACTTTGCATATATTAACTGGGATCATCTTAATGTGAAAAGAGGAGACAGGGTGGAAATTGTAGATTCCTGCATCCAGGAGAGCATTTAATGGCAGTACATAGACAGTCCTGTGAGAGATGGGGCAGTGCCCAATCTATTCCTAGGGACTGAAGGCAATGAAGTGGTTGAAGTTTCATTGGGCGAATATTTTGGGCACAGTAGAAAAGGACAAGGAGCATGCAGAAATCAAGGGTCTAAATTGGTGGAAGGCCAATTACAATATCATTAGATGCGCTCTGACAAATATATACTTGGAGAAATTACTTGAAGATGAAACTACATTTGGAAAGTTTAAAAGTAATACGGTGAGAATTCAGGGCTTGCATCTTCCTCAAAGAATGATGAGCAAGAGCAGCAAGTCCAGAGAAACCAAGATGTCAAGGGATATCAAGAATTTGATCAAGAAAAATAAGGAAGCATATGCTGGGTACAGAGCATTAAAAACAGGGGAGGCTCTTCAAAAGTATTGAGAGTGCATGGGGGAGTGTTTAAAAAATAGAAATTACTAAGGCAAAGAGGAGCCATGAAATATCTTTCGCAGATAGGATTAAGGAAAATCTGGAGGTATTTTATAAATATGTTAAGAGTTAACTTAGAAATAGTGGGGTCTACTGAAAACCAAATAGTCATGTGGATGTGATAATGGGAACTGCAGATGCTGGAGAATCCAAGATAACAAAATGTGAGGCTGGATGAACACAGCAGTCCAAGCAGCATCTCAGCAGCACAAAAGCTGACGTTTTGGGCCTAGACCCTTCATCAGAGAGGGGGATGGGGTGAGGGTTCTGGAATAAATAGGGAGAGAGGGGGAGGCGGACCGAAGATGGAGAGAAAAGAAGATAGGTGGAGAAGAGAGTATAGGGGGAGGTAAGGAGGGGATAGGTCAGTCCAGGAAAGACGGACAGGTCAAGAAGGTGGGATGAGGTTAGTAGGTAGGAGATGGAGGTGCGGCTTGGGGTGGGAGGAAGGGATGGGTGAGAGGAAGAACAGGTTAGGGAGACAGAGACAGGTTGGACTGGTTTTGGGATGCAGTGGGTGGAGGGGAAGAGCTGGGCTGGTTGTGTGGTGCAGTGGGAGGACGGGACGAACTGGGCTGGTTTTGGGATGCGATGGGGGAAGGGGAGATTTCGAAGCTGGTGAAGTCCACATTGATACCATTGGGCTGCAGGGTTCCCAAGAGGAATATGAGTTGCTGTTCCTGCGACCTTCGGGTGGCATCATTGTGGCACTGCAGGAGGCCCATGATGGACATGTCATCTAAAGAATGGGAGGGGGAGTGGAAATGGTTTGCGACTGGGAGGTGTAGTTGTTTATTGCGAACCGAGCGGAGGTGTTCTGCAAAGCGGTCCCCAAGCCTCCGCTTGGTTTCCCCAATGTAGAGGAAGCCACACCGGGTACAGTGGATGCAGTATACCACATTGGCAGCTGTGCAGGTGAACCTCTGCTTAGTATGGAAAGTCATCTTGGGGCCTGGGATAGGGGTGAGGGAGGAGGTGTGGGGGCATGTGTAGCATTTTCTGCGGTTGCAGTGGAAGGTGTCGGGTGTGGTGGGGTTGGAGGGCAGTGTGGAGCGAACAAGGGAGTCACGGAGAGAGTGGTCTCTCCGGAAAGCAGACAGGGGTGGGGATGGAAAAATGTCTTGGGTGGTGGGGTCGGATTGTAGATGGCGGAAGTGTCGGAGGATGATGCGTTGTATCCGGAGGTTGGTGGGGTGGTGTGTGAGAACGAGGGGGATCCTCTTAGGGCGGTTGTGGCGGGGGCGGGGCATGAGGGATGTGCTGCGGGAGACGCGGTCAAGGGCGTTCTCAACCACTATGGGGGGAAAGTTGCGGTCCTTGAAGAACTTGGACATCTGGGATGTGCGGGAGTGGAATGCCTCATCGTGGGAGCAGATGCGGTGGAGGCGGAGGAATTCCTCCACCTCCGCCGCATCTGCTCCCAAGATGAGGCATTCCACTCCCGCACATCCCAGATGTCCAAGTTCTTCAAGGACCGCAGCTTTCCCCCCACAGTGGTCGAGAACGCCCTTGACCGTGTCTCCCGCATTTCCCGCAACACATCCCTCACACCCCGCCCCCGCCACAACCGCACTAAGAGGATCCCCCTCGTTCTCACACACCACCCCACCAACCTCCGGATACAACGCATCATCCTCCGACACTTCCGCCATCTACAATCCGACCCCACCACCCAAGACATTTTTCCATCCCCACCCCTGTCTGCTTTCCGGAGAGACCACTCTCTCCGTGACTCCCTTGTTCACTCCACACTGCCCTCCAGCCCCACCACACCTGACACCTTCCACTGCAACCGCAGGAAATGCTACACTTGCCCCCACACCTCCTCCCTCAACCCTATTCCAGTCCCGAAGGTGACTTTCCATATTAAGCAGAGGTTCACCTGCACATCTGCCAATGTGGTATACTGCATCCACTGTACCCGGTGTGGCTTCCTCTACATTGGGGAAACCAAGCGGAGGCTTGGGGACCGCTTTGTAGAACACCTCCGCTCGGTTCGCAATAAACAACTGCACCTCCCAGTCGCAAACCATTTCCACTCCCCCTCCCATTCCGTAGATGACATGTCCGTCATGGGTCTCCTGCAGTGCTACAATGATGCCACCCGAAGGTTGCAGGAACAGCAACTCATATTCCGCTTGGGAACCCTGCAGCCCAATGGTATCAATGTGGACTTCACCAGCTTCAAAATCTCCACTTCCCCCACCGCATCCCAAAACCAGCCCAGCTCATCCCCTCCACCCACTGCATCCCAAAACCAGTCCAACCTGTCTCTGCCTCCCTAACCTGTTCTTCCTCTCACCCATCCCTTCCTCCCACCCCAAGCCGCACCTCCATCTCCTACCTACTAACCTCCTCCCACCTTCTTGACCTGTCCGTCTTCCCTGGACTGACCTATTCCCTCCTTACCTCCCCACCTATACTCTCCTCTCCACCTATCTTCTTTTCTCTCCATCTTCGGTCCGCCTCCCCCTCTCTCCCTATTTATTCCAGAACCCTCACCCCATTCCCCTCTCTGACGAAGGGTCTAGGCCCGAAACGTCAGCTTTTGTGCTCCTGAGATGCTGCTGGGCCTGCTGTGTTCATCCAGCCTCGCATTGTCATATAGATGAGTTCTTAAATTGTTATTTCCCACCTGGATTCACAGATGAAAAGGATGTTGTGTTGGGATTTCAGTTGTGATGGTGAGGTTCTAAAACTTGTGAAGATTAATAAGGAGGGGGTATCAATGCTTTAATGGGCATAAGGATAACAACTGATGAGTATTTTTTCTTTACTTGTTCATGGGATGAGGGTGTTACTGGCTAGGCAGCATTTATTGCCCTTCCCTAACTGCCCAGAGGGCAGTTAAGAGTCACCCACATTGCTGTGGATCTGGAGTCACATGTAGGCCAGACCATGTCAGGATGGCCAGTTATAACACCTTTAGTGACAGCTGCATAATATTTTCGATCAATGTTGTGGTTGATTGACTCGCTGAGCTGGTTCGTTGTTCCGCTGATGTTTCACTACCATGTTGGGTAACATCATGAGTGCAGCCTCCGATGAAGCGCAGTTGTGTTTTCCCACCCGATATTTAAACTCTGGTGTCCATTGAGCTGGATTACCTCACTTCTGGTTTTCCTTTGCAAAGGAGTCCATATGGGTCTAGCTCTATGTGTTTATTTATTCTTAGTGGAGAACCAGGCTTCCAGGAATTCTCGTGCTTGACACTGCTTCAGCTGTCCCAGGGCCCTGGTGTTGTCCCAATAGAACTGGTGGTTTTCCTTATCCATGTGGATGGAGATGAGTGAGTATTAGTCGTGTCATTTTGTTGCTAGTTGATGTTTGTGTACTCTCGTGGTTAATTTCCGACTGTCTGTCCAATGTAATGTTTGTCGCAGTCTTTGCAGGGAATATTGTAGATGACATTGGTCCTGTCCATAATGGACAGCAGGCCTTTGGTTCGGGTTAGCAGTTGGCATCGGGTTGATGTGGGTTTGTGCGCTACTCTGATGCCTGGTGATTGTAGGAATCTTGTGGTCAGTTAAGATGTGTTCATGATGTCAGGTGATGTGATGAGTGTGTTGCTCATGTAATGACCATCTTCTGATCCTGTATTTTGGGTATCCATTGTCTTTGAATTTGTGGAAGAGGTACTCTTCTTCTTTTTGGAGTAGTTCTGTGTTGCTGCAGTGTATTATGCCCACTTAAATATTGTTCTGATGCAACTTCATTGTTTGATTGGGACAACACCAGGATCATGGGCCAGGTGAAGCAGAGACAAGCACAGGAATTCCTAGAGGCCTGGTTCTCCACAAAGAAAGCCATCAACAAACACTTAGAGCTAGACCCTGTATATACTCCACTGCAAAAGAAACTGGAAGTAAGGTAATCCATCGTAACAGACCCCAGAGATTAGATAACAGGTGGAAAAACACAACAGAGTTTCATTGGAAGCTGCACTGATGACGTTACCCAGCAGAGTAATGAAATGTCCGAGGAACAACGAACCAGTTTGGAGAGATAACCAACCATAGCATCCACAACAGCTACAAACCTATTCTAAAACCTTAGGTATTAGATCAATGTCTCCCCAAACAGACATTTGTCATGTCTGTCCCCAGTGAGTTCTGTGCTCCATCCCATTATTTGCCAACTTGTCCTGCATAAGTGTGGGAAGACGATCAGTGATTGAGTTTACAGTATGTTTATGTGCTGTCCCTGTCATAACTATATTGCTAGAATTATGTGGATCTGTAAGATTTAAGTATGAAGTCTGCAGCAGTGGGAAATGTGTAATACTGAGTAGATCTGTCATGAACATGAGACATAAGTCCTGTTTACTAATGACTGAGAGATTTGAGCGAGAGCAGAGAGTATGATTGGAGGTGCTATGAGGAGGGACATCCTTTGAAGATGAATTCACCGACTGTGGTCATTCCAGTGAATTAACAGACATTTTCTAGCGTTGTAGCTAGTCATCAGGGAAAATGCTCTACATTGAGCTTCATGGCTGTTTGCTCATGTAGCTTTTGAAGTGTTAGAGACAACACAGTCTGGAGCTCAAGGAACACAGCATGTCAGGCAGCATCAGAGGAGAAGGAAAGTTCACATTTCAAGTCAGGACCATTCTTCAGAAATGGTGAGTGGGGAGGGAGCTGAGAAATAGAGGGAGAAGGGGAAAGATTTGTGGGCTGGTGATAGGTGGATGCAGGTAGGGAGTAATGGGGGTTGGTCGACGGGAAGGACAGGTGGGAGAGAAAATGGACAGGTTTTGTCAGATCAAGGAAGTGGGAGGGAGGATGGGAAAAGGTAGGTGTGGTTGATTGGTCAGTGGGAAGGACAGTGCGGATAGGTGGGTAAGAAGATAGACAGGTTGTGCTAGTCAAGGATGTGGGGATGAGAGGGAGGTTTGGACATGGGATGAGGCTGGGGGGTGTGGGGAAATCTTAAAATTGGTGAATTCTATGTTTAGGTCATTGGGCTGTATGGTCCCAAGGTAGATTATGAGGTGTTGCTCCTCCAGTTTGTGTGTGGCTTCATTGTGGTATTGGAGGAGACTCAGATGGGCATGTCACCCTGGGATTGGGAGGGGGAGTTAAAATGGTTGGTGACCGGAAAGTGTTGTTGTTTGTCACATACAGAGTGCAGATGCTCCACGAAATGGTCCCCGTGTCTGCGCTTGGTCTCACCGATGTAGAGGAGACCGCAATTGAGAGCAACAGATACAGTAGACCAAGTTGGAGGATGCACAGGTGAACCCCTGTTGGATATCAAAAAAATGCCTTGGGCGTTGGATGGAGGTGAGGGGGGAGGTGTAGGGGCAGGTGCAGCACTTCCTGTGGTTGCAGGGAAAGGTGCTGGATGTTATGGGGTTGGTGGGGAGTGTGGAGCAGATGAAGCAGTTATGGAGTGAGCAGTGCCTACAAAAGGCACATGGGGTGGGGAGCGAAATATCTCTTTGGTCATGAGGTCGGACTGTAGGTGGCGGAAGTAGCGGAGAATGATATGCTGGATGTGGAGATTGGTCAGGTGGTATGTGAGGACCAGGGAATTCTGTCATTATTTTTTGGGGGGCAAATGGGGTTTGAGAGCAGATGTGCAGGTCCTACAATCTGACCCCACAATCCCTTGCATTTCCCGCACTTCTGCTCTCAAAACCCCACATCCTATCCCACAATCCCTTGCATTTCCCGCTCTTCTGCCCTCAAAATCCCTCCATCTGGTCTACTGTATCCATTGCTGCCAATGTGGCCTCCTCTACATCGGTGAGACCAAGCGCAGATTCAGGGACCATTTCATGGTGCATCTATGCTTCAAAGGTGACAAATGACAACACCTTTCGGTCACCAACCATTTTAACGTCCCTTCCCACTCCCTGGGTGACATGTCCTTCCTGAGCCTCCTCCAGTGCCACAATGATACCACCCGCAAACTGGAGGAGCAGCACCTCATATTCTGCCTCGGGAACCCGATGGCCTTAACATAGAATTCACCAGTTTTAAAATTTCCTCACCCCTGGCCTTATCCCACATCCAAACACACCTCTCATCCCTGCCTCTTTGACCTGACACAACCTGTCCACTTCTTCCCCATCTATCTGCCCTACCCTTCTCACTGACCAATCCCCATTACTCCCTATCTGCATCCACCTATCACTATCCCACTGACAATTCTCCAGCCCTACCCCACATCCTTTTATTTATTTCTTGGCTCCCTTCCCACCTCAGTTTCTCAAGGGTCCCAGACCCAAAACATCAACTTTCCTGCTCCTCTGATGCTGCCTGACCTGCTGTGTTCCTCCAGCTCCTCACTGTGTTGTCTCTGCCTCCAGCATTGGCAGTTCTTGCTGCCTCCACCTTGAAGTGTTGACTGGATCGCCTCATGAAGTCATGTGTGAATACCAATTCTCTCCATCTTTCTATCTTCTACTATGAGGCCTTCAGCATTACATCCAAGAACTTGGGAACTCTCGCAGGTCTACTGCTCTACTTCTCAACATTCTTCTTGCTCAAAAGTTTTTCCCAACCACCTTCCTATCTACTCTACCTGCATCCAGTTCCCTCTTAAGATATGCGGGTTTGTCTTAAGAAGTGTCGGCTAGCTTGGATCCAAAGTAGCCTTACATGAACCAAAACCAACTGATGAGTGTGCAGCCAATCAGTTACATCTTCATTGTTGGACTCAGCCCACGATTATAGTGAATACCATGTTTTTTGTTTATATATTGGAAATATTATCACACACAACCAATCAGTTTTTTTTACCGAAGAACAAATCACCTGTGGTTTTTCTCATCTATTAACTAACCCTATTAAATCACCCACATTCCAATTGATTAATGGCTACACATAACATGCTAAGGATGATGCAATATTACCAAAGGTAGGGAGAATGGTAGGGGATTAAAGCAAAATGGAATTAAGGGGGAGATAAAGCACTCCACACCCTCCAACTTTATCTTAAAAACACCAAGAGTGTGTGTACGCCAGAGGCTCCTTTTCCAAGGACACCCAGGAATTAAGTGGAAGAAGTGCAGTCAATCAGCAACTCTGATCCCCTCCACAGCCTGCTGCCTGGACCTATTAGCGACCAACTTGGCCAGGCCCAGAAGCAGGCCACGAGGAGGTCCTCTGATTTGCCCATATCCAGATGCTTCAAAACCAGAAGTGTGGGACTGAAGTGCAACCACAAGCACAGAAGAGACTTTTGAATCACTAGAAAGGGAAGCAGGCAGTTTTTGTGCTTTTGGCATCACCTTGACCTGGTTCGGGGAATTACACCTTCCAAGCCTGTTGGTCACTAATAGGCTTATGCAAATAATATCTTAGAATTTCACTACAGTTCTTTTATTAAATGCGTAATTGCAAGTTGCTGTCGGCAGTGTTCTGAAGGAGGAGTCATACTGAACCGGAAACATGAACTCTGTTTCTGTCACCACAAATGCTCTGAGACCTGTGGAAGTTTCTCCCGCTGCCTCACAGCGCCAGGGATCCGGGATCTCCCTGTGTCTGAGTGGGTTCCTTCCGGGTGCTCTGGTTTTCTCTCAAAGTCCAAAGATCTGCCTGCTAGGTGCATTGGCCATGCTAAATTGCCCGTAGATTTGTTGGGTTAAAGGGAGGTGGGTCTGCGTGGGATGCTCTGAGGGTCCGTGTGGACTCATTGGGCTAAAGGGCATGTTTCCACACTGTAGGGATTCTATGATCTATATTTGTTAACTGTAGTGATGCGCATTAATTTCATTAAATCAAATGATGTACACCAGCATTTTGAAGTACAACTCTATAATGCTGGGTTCTGCATTGCTTCACATTCAATTGCATTTTCTACTGTTACTTGGGTGGATGTTGGTCAATGCACCCACAAAGTTGTACGGTTGTTTGTTCCGTTAAAATAGATATACCAGTTTTCACTGTTCACAATGTTTGTATTGTCGAAAACTGAAATAAACGATTTCATCTGGAAAAATAATAGTTCCACTGAGACCCTTATCTGCGGTGTCTCCATAGGGTAAAAGGTATCATTTCTGTCTAAAGACCTGATCATTCGCTTTGTTCGACCTTCAGCCAAGAGTAAACGGTTCAGAAATAGATCCGAATGGATTGAACGTAGTTCTAAAATCTCCAGGTGAGGCAAACAGAGGATCCGCCCCGTGCATCGCCGAGACAAATACATAAGCGCGGTCACTCGAGCTCCTGCGCTGTTCAGCAAAATCACTGAGCGCTCAGGCTGTGGTGCACATTGCTGGTAGTCTTGGTGCTGTGTCATTTTGTTAAACCAGGCTGGTTGCTCAACAGAAGCAGAAACAATCTCCTGGTTTTAACCAAACGCCATGGGTTTGTGACCTGTTAGAGTCCCGAAATTCTTGCTCTTCCTAGAGACTGCCATAATGCAAGGCAATTCCCCAGTGTTGGTTGAAATAAATTAATTAATTGTCAAAATAATAAACAGGACCTACTTTATGTGTTTCAAGATCCCTTTATTCTGTTATGAATTGTTTTCAGTTCATGATCAAATCGTAAACAGTTCCCCAAAGTTATCATTAAAAGTTCCTCCTCAACTTGGTTGTTTGGTACGCACCTGAAATTTCACAGCAAGAGGATGCATTCGTGTTTCCGTTCAACAAGGGTCCGAGTTTTAAACATATAAAACCTAATAGTGCGATTACCACTGTTCCGGTGATCCATGCTCGTGTGCGCACGATGGTGATTTATCCACAATGAAGTATGATTTTCCAATATTAGTATTTCTATAGCATGTCAGTGCTGTGAAAATAGGAGATGTAAACTGATGGATAGGTGCACTGTGTGTTTATATGTGTTATCTCTCTCTCTCTCTCTCTTTCCGTGTGTGCTGAGAACCCGGAGCCAAAGCCGGGGGTTGACTCATTTCACTGTCAAACGAAGCTGGGACCAGTTGCACCCGAACAGAAACCGTATTCAGTCACGCAAGCTCTCTATGGGACACGATGCTTTCATGGATCCCTTCAGTAGCAAAACTCATTTTCTGCTGTATGAGATATGCATCCTGGCAATAGGTAAGAAAAATAGAGAACGTTACTTGTGTTTGACTATCCAAAAAGTTTTGAACTTAGTTAAATAATTTAAGCGACCGGTCAGGGTCTAGGATTGCTGCAAAAGGCTGAATGCAACGTTAACTGACCAATTGCATACTGTTCCTTCAAACTTTTGAATATATGTTCAGTTGCTTTTAAATAAGAGTTGCAACAAAATCATCTGCTGGGGATAATCAATACTGGGGAATTGCCTTGCATGACGGTAGTCAAGAGGAATAGCAAGGATTTCGTGACTCTAACAGGTCGCAAACCCATGCCGCTTGGTTAAAACAGGGAGATTATTTCTGCTTCTGTTGAGGAACCAGCCCTGGTTCAACAAAATGTTTTTGCACCAAGACTACTGGAAATATCCACCACAGCCTGAGCCCTCAATGATTTTGGTGAACTGTACCGACTGCGCTCATGTATTTATCTCGGGGATGCACAGGGCGGATCCGCTGTTTGTCTCACCTGAAGCTTTTAGATAGAACTACGTTCAATCGATTCGAATCTATTACTGAACCGTTTACTCTCGGCTGAAGGTCGAACAAAGCGAATGAAGATGATTAGGTCTTTCGGTCGAAATGCTACCTTTTACAGAGTCTCACTGGAACTATTTTGTTTCCCAGAGATCATTCTCCTTCTGGTTAGTTACACAGTAAGTCAAGTGGCGGAATAAAAGTGAGGATAAGCTGTGAAAATTGTGGACTTGTGGGTATATTTGTGGCTCTGTCCGTGAGAAGATTCGGTCTAAATTTAGGAAGTAGATCTTATTTCTAGTGGGTGCTCTGTAAAACTCCATTCCCCTACCTTTTTAGCGAAAAGGTCTTAGTCTTGCAGGAAGTGTTCTGGAAAATAAAGGGTAAGTGCAGAGCCCAGCAGGTGTGTTTGCACTCACTCACCTGGAGTAGGCTACTTTTACTATATTATAAATTCTAAATACCTTTTAGGACATAATTTTTGCATGATTTTTATTCACAACATATATTTCGTGGTTATATTTTAATGTTTATGTCACCTTGCTGCAGTTGATATCAGATAATTTAGTCTGCAATTAAAAGCTGTGATCTATGGAATGGATGATAAGTATCAAGGAAATTATTAATAGGTAAACCTGTCAGCTCCAATTAGTTAATGCTATTTGCAAAGTGGCAGCTTGAAATAAAACTGCAGCATAGTTGCAGAATTGTTAAATGCTATTTTACCTGGTCCTGACATATAGTGAAAATCTAAAAATAAACAAATGTTCTGAAATGCTATTTCATTATTATTACAGTGATGAAGAGAGTGATTGGAGGGTTCTGTTCATTTATTTTGTTGCTGAGAAACCAAGGGGAATGGGTTTTGGCCCAAAGTACAAGGGAACATCAAGCTCAAAATGAGTGAAAGAGGTGACACATAAACAAAGAAGTCAAAATCAGAAGACATAAATGTAGGTTTGAAATCTTGGATATTGGAAGTTACACAAGGGTTTGAGCCATCAAAGACAAGAAGTGGTAATTGATTGTTTATGGCTCACAATCTATAGACCCCAAAAGGCAAGAAATTGAGTTGGCATCAGGATACAAAAGGATGGAGCCTTTGATCAAAGATTTTGACTGTTCAATTGGGTTGAGTCTCTGCACTTTCCAAAACGTGGTCAGCAGTGCAGTGACAGGAAAAAAAATACATCAGGAGTACATCTCTCATTTGGATCCCATCCAGGAACAGTATTGATGGTATGTGTGCTGTCATATGTGAGGCCTGCTTGTGAAGTGTGGGGCAGGGAGCATCCCAGTCAGCCAGATGATTAGGGAACTATGATGGCAACTTAAGGAAACTTGAGGAATGGGGCAGGGGATCCAATGTGATAACTTCAAATCCAGCTAAATACTTTAGATTATTCTGGCTGAGAAGTAAAGAGCATGCCAGATATGCCCCTTTGTGTCTTGGCAACCTGCCATTGGCAAACTGTTGCAACACAGTATCTTTCTCATCACCCCTGGTTCCAGTCCACTTCTGCTCCCTATTCCAAATTGTAATCCAAAAAACCCTCTCCAAGTGTAATATGTTTTGGAACTTTTCAACTTCAGATGTATTTTGGTTTTATTACCCAAAATAGCAACTTGGGAAAGCAGGTCATCTATTGAATGTCTCCACACTCAATTTTCAACCCAATAATTTGAAATAAAACTTGGGTGGCCTCAGCCATAGTTGAGAAATCTGCTCCATTTGTAGCCATAGAGTCATTCATCATGGAAACAGACCCCTTGGTCCAACTAGTCCATGCCAAACATAATCCTAAACTAAGCTATTCCCACCTGCTTGCTCCTGGCCCATATCTCTCCGAACCCTTCCTATTCATGTACTTACGCAAATATATCTGGAGGCTTATTCTACACATGAACCACTGTCCACGTAAAAAAGTTGCCCCTCATGCCCTTTTTAAATTTTTCTCCTTTCACGTTAAAAGTTTGCTCCCTGGTTCCTCACCATGGGGAAAAGACAACTGCCATTCACCTATCTATGCCCCTCGTAATTTTTATGAACTGCTGTAAGGCCACTCCTCAACCTCTGAGCTACCAGTTAAAGAAGTCCCAGCCTATCCACCCTCTCCCTACAATTCTGCCATGAAGATGGCATTTCACTTCAATGATTCAGTGAAGTCAGATTATATCAAATTCACACATGTTGCTGAACTTCAGCAAAAAATCTTTATAATTTCTGCAAAATTAAGCAATAAATACAAACATTGTGATATCTTTTCAAATGTGATTTAATATTACATAAACCATACACATTTCAAATAGCAGTATGTTTATGGAGAGATTATACATTTAATGGCAAATATGAAATAATATGGCAGATTTAAGATGGTAAAATCCTCCCAACTTGATGGTTTGCTGAACATTTTCTTCATTTGATGAAGTAAAACTGAAGCAATATTACAAATTTCTACCACTGCTTGTTTCTCCTTCTTAATGCCCTTTTTTTAGTCCCTTTCTTTAGTCTCAGTCAGTTTGTTTACCCACCAACCAGTCCAATTTACATGTCAATAAAGGATTGGTCACTATTACTCTCCATGAGCACATTTGCCTCAATTCTGCTCAGACAGAAAAAGCAAAAGATTTCCCTAACCTTGTCAGTCAAGTTACTGTGCATTTGGCTGTAATGAAAAGATGGTTACACTAACGTATTTTGTGCATTAAAGATTGAGATTTACCAGTGAAATTTGGAGGAATTTCAATAATTCAGTTAGATTACAGACCTGCAGTACTGTTCAAATTATAAATGACAGGTCAGCTATTTATATTCCCATTCTTTGGATTGTACTACTGACAACAGATAGAAACTACAATTAGCCCATTTACCTTTCAAGACACAAGCCCCAAAATAATTGATAGCAGTAATAAGTCTCAGCAGGATAGGACTGACTGTTTCACGACAGCCTGCAGGCCTTGACAGCAGTGCGAGCAAGTCATGCAGCATACATCAGCAAGACATTTTCAACAAGAATAAAGAGAAGAAAATTAAAAATCGTAACAGTTAGGAATGACAGTGAATGCAGCTTTGAACTGTGTCATCTTCCTGTCCCGCAGGACCGACCAGTCCCCCTCCACCGACACGCTCATCCTCCTAGCCAAACTCGTCCTCACCCTCAACAACTTCTCCTTCGATTCGTCCCACTTCCTACAGACAAAGGGGGTGGCCATGGGCACCCGCATGGGCCCCAGCTATGCCTGCCTCTTTGTAGGCTACGTGGAACAGTCCCTCTTCCGCACCTACACAGACCCCAAACCCCACCTCTTCCTCCGTTACATTGATGACTGTATCGGCGCCGCCTCTTGCTCCCCAGAGGAGCTTGAACAGTTCATCCACTTCACCAACACCTTCCACACCAACCTTCAGTTCACCTGGGCCATCTCCAGCACATCCCTCACCTTCCTGGACCTCTCAGTCTCCATCTCAGGCAACCAGCTTGTAACAGATGTCCATTTCAAGCCCACTGACTCCCACAGCTACCTAGAATACACCTCCTCCCCCCCATCCTCCTGCAAAAATTCCATCCCCTATTCCCAGTTCCTCCGCCTCTGCCGCATCTGCTCCCACGATGAGGCATTCCACTCCCACACATCCCAGATGTCCAAGTTCTTCAAGGACCGCGACTTTCCCCCCACAGTGGTCGAGAACGCCCTTGACCGCATCTCGTGCATTTCCCGCAACACATCCCTCACAACCCGCCCCCGCCACAACTGCCCAAAGAGGATCCCCCTCGTTCTCACACACCACCCACCAACCTCCGGATACAACGCATCATCCTCCGACACTTCCGCCATCTACAATCCGACCCCACCACCCAAGACATTTTTCCATCCCCACCCTTGTCTGCTTTCCGGAGAGCCCACTCTCTCCGTGACTCCCTTGTTCGCTCCACACTGCCCTCCAACCCCACCATACCCGGCACCTTCCACTGCAACCGCAGGAAATGCTACACTTGCCCCCACACCTCCTCCCTCACCCCTATCCCAGGCCCCAAGATGACTTTCCATATTAAGCAGAGGTTCACCTGCACATCTGCCAATGTGGTATACTGTATCCATTGTACCCGGTGTGGCCTCCTCTACATTGGGGAAACCAAGCGGAGGCTTGGGGACCGCTTTGCAGAACACCTCCGCTCGGTTCGCAATAAACAACTGCACCTCCCAGTCGCAAACCATTTCCACTCCCCCTCCCATTCTGTAGATGACATGTCCGTCATGGGCTTCCTGCAGTGCCACAATGATGCCACCCGAACGTTGCAGGAACAGCAACTCATATTCCGCTTGGGAACCCTGCAGCCCAATGGTATCAATGTGGACTTCACCAGCTTCAAAATCTCCCCTTCCCCCACCGCATCCCAAAACCAGTCCAGTTTGTCCCCTCCCCCAACTGCACCACACAACCAGCCCAGCTATTCCCCTCCACCCACTGTATCCCAAAACCAGTCCAGCCTGTCTCTGCCTCCCTAACCTGCTCTTCCTCTCACCCATCCCTTCCTCCCACCCCAAGCCGCACCTCCATCTCCTACCTACTAACCTCATCCCACCTCCTTGACCTGCCCGTCTTCCCTGGACTGACCTATCCCCTCCCTACCTCCCCACCTGTACTCTCCTCTCCACCTATCTTCTTTTCTCTCCATCTTCGGTCCACCTCCCCCTCTCTCCCTATTTATTCCAGAACCCTCACCCCATCCCCCTCTCTGTTGAAGGGTCTAGGCCCAAAACGTCAGCTTTTGTGCTCCTGAGATGCTGCTGGGCCTGCTGTGTTCGTCCAGCCTCACAATCTATTATCATCTTCTCACCTTATTCGTTTCATTTGCTATTTTACATTAAAATGATAAGCCAGCAAAAAAGTCCAACTCAATTTATTTTGGACACATTCCTAAACAAGTAGTCAGTATTTTCCAAAACAAGTCATATTTTCTTAGTCAAATCCATTATATTATAATTACTGCAAACATATCACTCACTCCAGCACACAGACTACTATGCTTGGGCTGAATTTTCACCTGCATGTTGACTGATCTACATTATACTCAAACAAAGTCAATGGAACATTGGAAAACATTTTCATTGAACTAAGCAAAACACAAAGAAGCCCTCCATGTATTCTTTTAAGTGGATTAGTGTATCCTAGAAGGAGCTTTCCACGATAAATGGAATACAGCAGCTATACCAACTGATGGTTCAAAATACTGACAAAACCCTGTTTTAGATAACAAGGTGTAAAGCTGGATGTATACAGCAGGCCAAGCAGCATTAGAGGAGCAGGAAAGCTGACATTTCAGGCCTAGGCCCTTCTTCAGAAAACAAATTTCAGAAAATTCATTTCTGAAGAAGGGCCTAAGCCCAAAACGTCAGCTTGCCTGCTCCTCTGATGCTGCTTGGCCTGCTGTGTTCATTCAGCTCCTCACCTTGTTATCTCAGATTCTCCAGCATTAGCAGTTCCTACTATCTCTCAAACAACACTCTGTTTTACCTCTCCAAGACCAGCTGCAATATACTTCCATGACCCTCCGCACCTCAAAGTCCATCACTGCTCTTCAGTTTATAGCCACCTTTCCTGCTATGTAATTCTTCAGCCAGCTTTCAATTTTCGTCTGATTCTGCCTTAGTCATTGAGATTTTAAATCTTTATATAAATACAGCTTCTTGTTCTCAACACAAACAGCATATATCTCTCTGTTGTGTTTCCCTACTGTATTAGCATTCTACTAGTGATGGTAACATTCAAGTAAAAATATTCACATTGGGAGTTTTCAAATCTGGTGCAAGGGTCCACCTGAAGGTGAATTATTTGTTCATTTAAATGGGAATGAAAATAGAATGGGATGATTATGTTGGGCTTTTTCCATATGTTACATGGTGTCAAGAAATGGTGAAGACGCAGATTCAAAATGACTTGAGAACAGCCCATCTTTTATCTTTATTCTTCATAGAATGTTGAAATTATTGGCTAGACCTGCACTTATTGCCTATTTTGATTGCTTTTGGGAAGGTAGTTATAAACAGTGCTCAAACTGCTGCCATCTGTGTGGAGTGGATACACTCATAATGTTTTTGTTGTTGTTGTTGTTAGGGAGGGAGTGTTATTGCTTTGACAACATTGAAAGACTGATGATGTAGTTCCAGAGGAATCTATTGCTCTTTTCATCTGTGTAGTTGTGGTCAATGGCTTAGAAGATGCTGAATCTCGGCAAATTACAGTTGTGCATCATCAATAGGTGCTACACACTGTAATGGTAATGTTGTTGGACATCAAGGGTTGGATGTTTGGTGGCCCTGGTCATTTCCTGCAACATGTGTGGCTCAAAAGTGACTTGCCACTTAGTTCATTCCTAAATAAAACATTGAGGATGGTGGAATTCAGAAACTGAGGTTTGAAGGATCACTGGATCTGAAATGTTAACTCTGCTTTCTCTCTGATGCTGCCTGATCTGCTGAGGCTTTCAAGAAATTTCTGATTTTGTAGCTTAATCCTTCAGGTTGTTCAGATCTTGCCATATGGACTGAGGAGTTGTGCATCAAATTGAACACAGTGCAATCCTTAGAGAAACTTCCCATTTCTCACCTGATGTTGAAGGGGAGATCATTGATGAAACAATGGGTTTACAGTCATCAGTAGATTCTTAATTACAAATATTTATTGAATTCAAATCCCACCATTTGCCATGGTAGGATTTGAACCTGGGTCCCCAGAATGTTATCTGGATCTCCAGGTTAACAGTCCAATGATAACACCACTAGGCCATCACCATTTTTAATACGCTAAATGTGTTCAGTATCGATAATAAGAGCAAAATACTATGCATCCTGGAAATCTGAAGCAAACACAGAGAATGCTGGAGAAACTCAGCAGGTCTGGCAGCATCAGTGGAGAGAGAAACTGAGTTAATGTTTCAAGCCCAGTGTGTCATTTCTTTAGAACAGGTGTTGAGTATCAGGTGTTAAGAGCAGGTGTGTGATGGAATGAAATGTCACTGTCTAGGCTACAACATGCGTGTAAAAGTATAAGTTGCCACAGCAATTCATATTTGTCGTGGGGCTAGTTTGCCCAGTTAGCTGCACAATCAGTGTAGATCAGATTGGTGCCAAAAGAACAAGGTTTGATCTCTATTTTGGTTGGGATTGACTTGTGATCCACCCTACCCATGGTGGAGGTTCGTGCACTGACTTAACTTTGGGCAGGGAACTCAAGAAGAAATGTTTGGATAATGAAAAATGTCAAATGTGAGACAGGGATGATAGGCCTGAAGTCAGTGTTATTGGTTAAATTGGCTATAGGGTTCCAACAAAAAATTTAAAAATCAGCTTGGATTCCTGGTCTTGATCATTCTCCAGTCATTTTTGCTGAGAAGTATCTGTTCATGGGCATTTGATAAGCTCAGTACCTGTGTCAGCACATCAAAATCGAAGTGGGCTGATGGCTTTCATTCTTGAGGATAACATGTCAAAACTGGTCGCTTGGATAAGCTCAGGGATAATAGGAACTGCAGATGCTGGAGAATCTGAGATAACAAGGTTTAGAGCTGGATGAACACAGCAGGCCAGGCAGCATCAGAGGAGCAGGAAGGCTGACGTTTCCTGCAACGTCAGCCTTCCTGCTCCTCTGATGCTGTTTGGCCTGCTGTGTTCATCCACTTCTACACCTTGTTAACTTGGATAAGATCAACAAGTTTTCTGGTCTCTGTCTTTAGTCTACTTTCGTCAAATCATTTGGAAGGGGAATTGAGGGAAGAAAATGGAATAAAATAGCTCTTGCATTTTCTGCAAAAGATATCCCCTGTACAAAGAGATCAGTTTTCAGTAGCACTATTCAGATTCAGCAGGAAAATGTAAGTGATTTCTGAAAAAAACAATTTTCCAAGTAAACAAATGACATGCTGTTTTCATTTGCTAACTACAATTTTTCCAACATTGAAAAGGATATTATTTCCCTGAGAATCAATTCTTCAGTTCATCTGAGCAGGGATCTGAATTTTTGTCATATTTTTGTCTAATGCAATATACTAAAAATATTTACTCTAATGATGTTTTATTTTAATTGTGTACTTTTCAAATTCAGCTGAAGTGTCTGTATTAGTTTGACAAATAAAATATAAAATTTAGCATTTAAATGAAGTGTAAGGATTATATTTTTCGTTTCTGAAATATCAAATATTTGTGGCTATATTTAAGATTCAAATGGGTTTTCAATTTTCTTAATCTTCTCTTTAGGCTCTTGTGGAGATGTTACAGTTACAGTGCCAAACATACTGATCCTGGGCACTGTCGGACAACCTCTATTGCTCCCTGCAAACTACACCACTGGAACTAACGATCACAACATTCAGATAACATGGACTTTTCAAAGTCAATCTTCAGGCTCTATGCTTCTGGTAACTGCTGTGAACAATACCTTGACTCCTGACATGGAACATGGCCATAGGTTTTTTTTGTCCCCTCCCAGTGCTTCATTACTGATTAACCCAGTGGAATTACGTGATGATGGTGAATATACTATTAAAGTGACTGTTTCCGGGATGAAGCTGGCATCAGCTAGTCGCCAACTGATTGTACACGTCAACGGTGAGTAGACTGACAAACTTTCTTTGAACAGCAATTATTTATTAGTCAGGGTGTTGCTCACATGGTGTGCAGGTCAGGAAGGTGAGCAGGGGCATGTCTGACTTACAATTCTTCCAGCAATAATTGAAAAGAATTGCCCTCCAAGCCCCGATCAAAGTTGTTCCAGAGATAGTGGGAACTGCCGATGCTGGAGAACCTGGGATAACACGGTGTGAAGCTGGATGAACACAGCAGGCCAAGCAGCATCAGAGGAGCAGGGAAGTTGACATTTTGGATTGAGTCCTTTCGCAAAAGTTATTGCTTTGTTCTGGAACTTATTTACTTCCACTGTTTGTACCTCCAAAGGAGCTGCACTTCTGTAAATAACGGATAGACATCCTATATGTAAGCTTAGGGCTACCAAATTATTGCCTTAATATTTGACAGATTTTAGATCAACTTTTCAGAAAAAGATTCAGATTCAATTTGGTACAGTTGAAATATTTTTACATTGTCATCTCATGTTCAATGATTATTTGTGAGAGGACTTCAATAGAGCACTCACAGTATGTTCACCTACCTGGGAATGCTTTTGTTTCAGTCCTTTTGCTTATCAAACATTACCACAGGTTTATATTATTACACAACTTGGAATTCAGAATTAGTATGACTTTGTGGTGACAATGGAGATGGACTGATTCAGATAAGTCATACAGAATTAGTCCAGTACTCCTTGCATGCAGTGAGATGTCTTGATGATTGCATTGCATAACAAATGCTTGTACCCATACTTTTGTTTCTCTCTCAACATGTCCTTTTCATTCACAAGGGACTACTTTTGCAAGAAGATTTGCCACGAGCTGAATGTTATTCTGTGACCATTGATCATAAAACCAGCCTTGGACTTTATGTACTTATTGTACAAAAAAAATTTCAGTGCTTTATGTGAGAGGGCAAACCAAAGTGACACTTCAGGCATGTGCAAGCCTCAATGAAGTAACATAGTTTTTCAATTCAGGTCATCTGCCAAATCTTGTAACTTCAAATAAAATTTTGTTCATAGCTCACACTTTGTCCAGGAAGATGATTGCATCAAGAATCCCAGATCATAATCTGCTCAAATAAACAATTGGTGATAAATGTGGTAACATAGTATGGAGCTGGAGTCACACAGCAAGCCAGGCAGCATCAGAGGAGCTGGAAAGCTGGTGTGTTGGGTTCTGCAGAAGGGTCCTGACCTGAAACCGTCAGCTTTCCGGCTCCACTGATGCTGCCTGGCCTGCGGTATTCCTCCAGCTTCACAATGTGTTGTATCTGATTCTAGCATTGGCAGTTCTTACTATCTCTGGTGATAAATGTAGTCCTTTTGTGTGCTTTCAATCATAATTTTCATAGTCCATTGTTTGGTTTGCTGAGATAATCCATAATTTTTACCTTTTTATTTAATTTGCCTCAATTTAACACTGAAAACAAAATCCATCAGGCAAAGCATTTTAAACATTCAGTTGAAGGCTCTGATTACGTTGAATGTTTTAATGGAAGAATAGGGATTCATGATCAGATAACAAATGCTTGATACTGGAGGCAGTTGAGGCAGAACGAAACTCTTGCTGACAGTGCTTATTTATACCTCCACACATCTTGAGACTATCAGAAGAGACCTGCTCTGTTATTTCCAATTTATGTGAGGGTTTATGTGAATGATTGATTCCTTCAGATTTACATGAGGCAAACATTAAAGATAAAAATTACTACCTGTTTGTTTAGTTTATTGTTCAAAAGTTGCCAAGTGCATCGCTTTGAAAGTCAAATGTCCAGCCCATCGCTGTGTATTCATGTGTGTAAAATGGCAATCGTTGTGCACTATTCTTTGACTTAAACTCTCTGGAAGCTGGAAGAACTTTCAAATTAGTTTTCTTCAATGCCTGACAGTCTCATACGGAAATGTGCAGAACATTGGTTACATCCTCACATTCATTCTGTTCCCATTGCTGGCAAACCACTTCCTCATTTGCAGCCAGGCATGAGTCAAACAGGTGACTGCATTGACTTGTGTTGCAAAAATTTAAGGGTGGCACTGTGGCTCAGTGATTAGCACTGCTTCCTCACAGCGCCAGGGACCCCAGGTTCGATTCTGGTCTTCAGTGATGTTTGTGAAGTTTGCACATTCTCCCTGTGCCAAGGTGGGTTTCTTCCAAGCACTCCAGTTTCCTCCGATAGTCCAAAATGTGCAGGTTAGTTGGATTGGCCAGAGTAAATTGCCCTGTAGTATCTAGCTATGAACAGGGTAAGTGGGTTATGGGGAGAGGGTGGGGGACTGGGTCTGCATCTGGGTGAGATGCTCTTTGAAAGGTGGGTGTAGACTCGATGGCATCTTTCCATATTGTAGGGATTCTATGATTGAATAGCAGAGCAAACTTGATGAGCTGAATGGCCTAATTCTGCTCCTATATATGATGGCTTTAGTTTAGTTCACTTTTAGTTCACCTTTAGTTCACCACCACCAAGCATTTGTCTTGTGGGCTACTGAGACACAACAAAGTTTTCACTCTTTAGTCATATGTTCAACAAGCCAAGTTGTGCAGAAAATAATTTTTTGACTATTCACATTTGGCAAATCCATAATGTTTGCTTCCAGCATTCTGTTTTCACAAGCTTTGTAAAATCTGTCATTGTTTCCTTACTTGGTTCTTCTTTACTTGTTTCTATTTTTCTCTGTACGTCATCGAATCCAATATTTTGCTGCCAAGTTAAAATTGGAAGTGCCCTTTTTTTTTAAGATTATGTGAATGCTGTTTGATATCCAAAATAGTGTTGGCAGCGTGTGTGCACATTTCTGTTGTGGGTTGTGTATAAGCCATGTTGGTGAGGATGTGACCAGCACACAATGGGAGTTGGGTAGAAATATGCAGAGGTGGCAGATCACAATGTTCATCAGTGTATTCGGCAGTAAGAAAGACCGTCTGCCTCAGACATATTTAACAGGATCATCCATTGTATTCCACATTATAATGTGGACATGGGTGGCAGTTGCCTGTCAGTAATTGAGCTTGAGAAGGTGGTCATTACTAACCTTCTTTAAACACTTCAGTTCATGTGATGAAGGTAATGTCATAGTACTGTTAAGTATGGGTTCCAGGATTTTGATCCAGCAATAAAGTATGAATGGAGATACATTTCCCAGTCAGGATCATGAATAATTAGAGGTAAACTTGAACATGACAGTCAATCCATCCGTGCCTGATGTTCTTGTCCAATAATAAGATTGTGGTCATGAGTTTGGGAGAACTGTAAAAGAAAGCTTGGTGTGTTGCTGCAGTTTACCAACGTTCTGCAGTCATGTGAATCAGTGGTGGAAGGAGAAAATACTTCAAGCAGTGGATTGGCTGCAGATTTATAAAATTTCTTTGTTCCGTAGAGAGTCAGGATTCTTGGGTGCGGTTGGAACTGCACTAATCCAGGAAGTGAAGAGAATTCCATCCCACTCCTTTCATGCCTTCCATAGTGGAAAATATTTGTAGAAGTAGCCAGTGAGTCAATTGTTGGAGAATTTCCAACCTCTGACCTGTTCTAATGGTCCAGTACTACAGTTTAGTTTTTGGTCAGTGTGAACACTCAGGATCGTGACACTGGGGGATTCAGGAATGGTGATGCAGTTGAATGTGGTTAGGTTCTGTCTTACTGGGGATGACCATTGTCTGGTATTTGTACAAAATGAATATTTCTTGCCATATATGAAAGCCTGAATATTGTCCAATTTTGGGCTCAGACTGTTCAAATATCTGGAAAGGTATTAGTGAAACCGAACGTTAATGATTGCACAATGAACATCCCCAGTTCAGTTGATATAATGGAGGGAAGGTCATTGATGAAGCAGCTAAAGATGATACCCAAATAACTTGCACATCAATGTTAACCTAATGACCGAAATCATTTTTCTTTATGCCAGGCATGACTCCAACCAGATGAAATAATTCCTCCTATTTCAAGTTGACTTCTATTTTTTAGCACTCCTTGATGCTCCATTCCATTTAAAATTTAGAACATAATAAAAACTTTAGGGACAGGAGTAGGCCATCTTGCCCTTTGAGGCCGCTCCGCCATTCAATAAGATCATGGCTGATCTTTTCAATGGCCTCAATTTCACTTACCTGCTCTCTCACCATAATCTTTAATCCCTTTACTATTCAAATAATTATCTATTTTAGCTTTAAAAACATTCAGTGAGGAAGCCTGAACTACTTCACTGGGTGAAGAATTCCATAGATTCACAACCCTTTGAGTGAAGAAGTTCTTCCGCAATTCAGTCCTTGATCTGGTCCCCCTAATTTTGAGGCTATGCCCTCTTGTTCAAGTTACAGCTGCCACTGGAAACAACCACCCTGCTTCTATCATATCTATTCCCTTCATAATCTTACTTGCTTCAATAAGATCTCTCCTCATTCATCTAACTTCCAATGAGTATAATCATAGTCTATTCAGCCTCTCCTCATGAGCCAACCCTTTCAACTCTAGAATCAACCGAGTGAATCTTCTCTGTACCCCTTCCAGTGCTAGTATATCCCTTCTCAAGTAAGGAGACCAAAACTGCACGCTGTACTCCAGGCATGACCTCACCAGCACCCTATACAGCTGTAACATAATCTCCCTGCTTTTAAACTCAATCCCTCTTACAATGAAGGGAAAATTCTATTTGCCTTCTTAATTACCTATTGTACCTGCAAACCAACCTTCTGCGATTTGTGCACAAGTCAACTTGAAATAGGAGGAATTATTTCCTCTGGTTGGAGTCATACCTAGTAGAAAGAAAAATGGTTTCGGTGATTTGATCAACATTGATGCACAAGTTATTTGGGTAGCATTTTTAGCTGCTTCATCAATGACCTTCCCTCCATTGTACCGACAGAACTGGAGATGTTCATTGTGCAATCATTAATGCTCGCTTTCACTAATACCTTTCCAGATAATTGTCCCTCTGCACAGCAGCTTGCTACAATTTTTTACTGTTCAAGTAATAATCCTTTTTATTGTTTCATTGACACCACGAGCAGTTACTCTCACCTGGCACCTGGGATTGAGGTGTTTCGAAGCTGAGTTGCTGAAGTCGAGTGCAAACTGGACATCATTGAATAAGTTATTGAAGTGTAAATGCCATTTGATTGCACTTTCTATGACAATGCCATTGATGGAGAGCAGAATAATGGGGTCATAGTTGACTAGATTGGATTTGTCCCACTTTTTATGGACGGGGTTTTCTAAAATTCATATATGGTATGTGGGCATCACTGTCTGGGCCAATATTTATTGCCTGTCTCTCGTTGCTCTTGAGATGGTAGTGGTGAATTGCCTTCTTGAACTCCATCTGCTGTAATTAAACTCACAATGCCATTAGGGAGGGTGTTCTAGAACTTTAACCCAGGGAAACTGAAGGAACAGGGATAAATTTCCAAGTCAGGATGGCGAGTGTCTCGAAGGAGAAGATGCAGGTGGTGCTCTTCCCCTGTATCTGCTGCCCTTGTCCTTCAAATGGAAGTTGTAGGTTTGGAAAATGCTACCGAAGGAGCCTTGGTGAATTTTTGCAACGTATCTCATAGATACTAAACTCAGGGGCAGCAGTTTATAGTGAGGAAGAAGATGCTGACAAAGCATTGGAAGAAGTGGAAATAGTAGGAGTAATGCATAAGAGTGAAAATTGATAGGTAGAGTTTCGTGGAAAGATTGGTTTTGCTGAGAGTGCATAGGTTGAGTTCCCTGAATGGCTTGCAACCCAAGTTGTGAAGAAAATTATGAATGGTATTCGCAGAAGAACTTGCCATGGTCTTCCAATCTTCCACAGTTTTGGGAATAATCTTAGAGGGTCGGAAAGGGGTAAACCTGACATCCCTATTTAAGAAAAGGTGTGAGGATATTTCCTTCACTACAGGTGAATTAGTTGAACATCAGAAATAGATAAAATTTTAGAAACAATAGTCAAGGAAAAAATTAATAAGGACATAGAGGAGTTTAAATTAATTAAGGAAAGCCAGCATGGGATTTATGAGAGACACATTATGTTTGGCTCAATTACTTGAATTTTCTCTTTGATGAATTAACAGGGAGGTTTATGAAGGGAATGCAATAGATATTGTCTGTACGGATTTTAGAAAAACTTTGACAATGTACCACATCAAAGACTGGTTAACAAAACTGCAACTCACAGAATAGGAGGGCCGGGAACAGCCTGGATCATAAAGTAGCAGTTAGAGTTAACCGTATTGGTTGATGTAGTTAGTCTAAAGCCACTATAGGCAGGTAGGGGTAGAGATGGCTAATTTTGTTCCCTGAAGAGCATGAGCAAACGAGACTCTGTTTTTATTTGGACAATACTAGTTTCATTGTCATCATTGTTGAGTTTTCCCTTTGAGATTCCTTTAATTATTTCTAGTTAAGTTTCCCAGATGCATTAAGGAATTTAGAAACTCATGTCACTAGAGTTTAAACCCTTACACCTGGCTTACTCATCCATTTGGCATAACCACTGAGCTGCCATTTCTACTGGTGACACAAAAACACCATTAAGCCATTGTTGTTTAAGCATTTCAAAAGATTGAGGCAGATTCCAGCTCTGCAACAGGTTTGGAAATTGTAACAATCTGAATGGACTAATTATCAAAAGCCATCAATAGAAAGTAAAGTAACCGTACTATAAGTTTCATTAGATATTGTGAGATTTTGCTCCACTTTCTGGTTTTGTCAAACAATGTTGTTGGTTCATAATGGGCTCTAACATAAATATTTGGTAACATTTTAAGGAACTGAATTTTCTATTGCTTTGTGGACTTCCTGATTCTGTCAAAATTGCTGGGTCATATGTCAAATGGCAGAAATGCTTTACCTCTGTAGTTCTTCCTTTTCTCAACCTCCATTTCAAAATGAGGACACAATAACAAAAACAAGCACACAGTGCTTACACACCTGCAACAATGGTCCTTGTTCATCTGGAGCAAATCTTTGATTTGTCTGCTCAAGAATTGTTTAAAATATAATGTAAATGAAGATGTCAATTATTGTCACTGAAGGTAGTTTATATGTAACACCTGATTGAATTAACATGCAGTTATGTTCAGATTTTTATTTTTGTGATTCGTTTTACTAAAGCACAAGTCATATAAACCTGGAGAGAGCCACACTCAACTGTTTTCCAGTCAGGGAGAGTGCTGCACTGGGAGGAAGAAATTGCAAAATCTACTTCATAATTTGCTCTGAGGCTAAAAAATAGAATAATACGCAAAGTTTGCAGTTATCTTGAGCTTTGTTCAGGTTATCAGCAGTGACATTTTGACTGTGGAACATCCTTTTATTTTGCAGTTCCTGTTTCTAAACCAGTCGTGCGTAGTGATCCGGCCTGGGGAGCAGTGGAGTATGTGGACAATGCAACACTCACCTGCACTGTGAATAAAGGCACAAAGGTCATTTATCAGTGGCTAAAGGATGGAAAGCCCTTATTGCCAAGCTCTCGTCACACCTTTTCGTCGGACAACAAGATGTTATTCATTTCCCCTGTTTTAAAAGACGACCTTAGCAATTACACATGTGTGGTGAAGAACCCAATCAGTATGAATGAAAGTGAACCGATTGCACCAAATATTTACTGTAAGTCATATGTTAAACATTGATACGTAGGAATAGTTCAGAGTTTTAAGGAGCTGCTAATTTAAATATGGTATAATATTTTGCAATTTATTAAGCCTGTCATGTTGAAAGGACTGATTGCAATGATAGACCAAGATGGTAAAGCAATGAAAATGCTTCAGTTTCACAAACACAGACAACATATCCTGCCAAAGGAATGACCAAACTTGACAATCACAAACAACACAGTACATTGATAGCAACTGGAACATAACATATTATTTTCCCATAATAAAGTGCAAATATCTGAGCTGAGCGTGAGCAGAATTTCTGTCCCCTCGAATGATTAATGACATGTATGTTGGCTCACACAGAAACCTGATAGTACAAACGGGGAACTGTGCCTTGAAGTGGAACACATCCCGATTTCAAGTAGAAACAAGATTACAAGTGTGAACGTGGTATCCTGCAGCAAATAGAGACACAATGAGCTAAATTTATACCTCAGATATGTTGAAAGGGAGGCAGAAAATCTAGGAGGGGGAAGCAATCTGGACCAAGCTCTGATGCATTCCTGACAGTGAGCTTGGCCTGGTCCAGGGATTTACAATGGATAAGGCATTATTTAGGGGAAATTTAGTCATGTTACTCTTACCCATGATGGCGTTATCTCTGACTTTGTGCAAGTTAGTGGCTCCTTGGAAATAGCCCCTCTCGCAGACTCACGGGTGATTGGAACCAGAGGCTCCATGCTGCAAAGTGGGGAATGTATAATGTAAAACCTTCAGGTGCAACTGAGACCAATCCAACAGAAAGGGTTTCCACTTAGCCTGATGAAATTCTTTGTCTGTATTTCAGTTACTTGGTTACTGCTGCCTGCACCTGTGATGGAGCCTCCAAGTTGAGGCAGCCTCATCAGCATTTCGTACTATCCCAATCTCTGAACTGTCCATCAGTGCCCAGCTTTCCCAGTGGGGCTGTCAACTCCAGGCCCTCTGAACTGGCAGCAATGTGACTCTGCCTGCTGTCCAGAACTGAACAGTGCATGTGGAGGTAACCATAAAGATTGCAGCACTGCTCTCCCTTTCTGTAAGGTCAAGGTCTGGGTCCCCTTTCAAACCTGACGCTGGATCCTGAGGCTCATGGAAATTCTAGACCATTGTAATGCCTTGCCACAAACCAAGTTATCCTAAAACAGTTACAATAGTAATAATTGCTTAGAAGCCAATAATACCTGAGCTTATGGAATTCTTTTTTCTCATTACAAAGTAAAAAGCATTAAAAATGTGCGAATGACACACTGCTGTGGTTGGTCTTGAATGCAACAACATAGACTTCCGGTATGACCAGTATTTCCATTTCTACACCTTACTCATCTATTCTGTTTTTATTTTCTTCTCTGGGACAGATTAGAGACAGGACTGGATGAAGAATCAGTCAAGGAATGAATCCGCTGCTGTCACCAGTCACCATTTTGTACTGCAAGTGGCAGAGTGTGTTATATTTCCCTAAAAGATGACAGTACTTTCCAAGTAGTTGGTAATAATACAGACGTAACAGATCACATATTTCCTTCGTACCACCTATCTCACACAGGTGTAAGTATAATTGGAAACTCATTGGAAAATGACAATGAAGTTAACCTCAGAAAATTCTCTCAGGCTGGATGAGTGATTGGGGACAACATTTTCGATTCTAGAGTTCCTATGGGAATATTGCCACAGGAGAAAATCTGGGCCTGTGCCACAACATGAGAATATGATAATTTGTGTCAACTAATTGAATTTCGCCAGCACACTTACATGGAAGACTGAGATTTCCATAGAGTTGTTATTTCCCTATGTCTGCATTTGAAGATTCAGGAGATTCATCAGGATATTGTCTGGCTCAGAGAAGTTTATCTATGAAGAAATGTTCCATAGGCTTGTTTTGTTTGGAACAGGGAATGTTGAGCATTGAGCTGTTTGAACTGTATAGGTTTATGAGGGGCAAGGACAGAGTGGCTAGGAAACAGCTGTTCCCCTCAGTTCAAGGATCAGTAACAAGGAGGCATAATTTTAAGGTGAAGGTCAGGACTTTTCGAAGGGATTTGAGGAAAACCTTTTTCACCCAGAGGGCAATGGGAATCTGGGATGCACTGCCTTGGAGGACAGTATAGGCAGGAAACCTCAGAACTTTTAAAGCTACCTAGATGAGCACCTGAAGTATCACAACATTCAAAGCTGAGTGACAAGTGCTGTAAGTAGGATTCATATAGATAGGTTGGCTCAAATTTGATGAGCTGAAGGGCCTCTTCTTTGATCTCTGACTGTGACTCATTTGTTTCTTGCTGTCCTGATCCTTTTTGTTTGAGATGTTGTCCCGCATTACAAGAGGTGTGTGTGACATTGCGCATTGATTCAGCCTCTTCAATCATTTAGAATCTCCGGCACAAAGATAAACAAACGTGCGTCCACATGATTCTTGGAAGAATTTTTTAAATGCATTTCCAGTGGATGTGCAGGACTGTTAGGCTGCTGTTGGTCAGATGTGCTCGTGTATTTTACGCCTAGAACCTGGGCAAAGTTCCCGAATTTGTTAGTGATCCAGACGGGATACCCTAGACTGTTAGGTTCCTGAAAAGTTGAGGACAAATGAACTGACTCACCTTCTTTATTCATTTGATTGCCTCGGTTGATGATAACAAGGTTAATTTTAAAAGTTTCCCTTCTCTTGTGGACATGGGGGCAGTGTGGAGCGAACAAGGGAGTCACGGAGAGAGTGGTCTCTCCGGAAAGCAGACAGGGGTGGGGATGGAAAAATGTCTTGGGTGGTGGGGTCGGATTGTAGATGGCGGAAGTGTCGGAGGATGATGCGTTGTATCCGGAGGTTGGTGGGGTGGTGTGTGAGAACGAGGGGGATCCTCTTTGGGCGGTTTTGGCGGGGGCGGGGTGTGAGGGATGTGTTGCGGGAAATGCGGGAGGCGCGGTCAAGGGCGTTCTCGACCACTGTGGGGGGAAAGTTGCGGTCCTTGAAGAACTTGGACATCTGGGATGTACGGGAGTAGAATGCCTCATCATGGGAGCAGATGTGGCGGAGGCGGAGGAATTGGGAATAGGGGATGGAATTTTTGCAGGAGGGTGGGTGGGAGGAGGTGTATTCTAGGTAGCTGTGGGAGTCGGTGGGCTTGAAATGGACATCAGTTACAAGCTGGTTGCCTGAGATGGAGACTGAGAGATCCAAGAAGGTGAGGGATGTGCTGGAGATGGCCCAGGTGAACTGAAGGTTGGGGTGGAAGGTGTTGGTGAAGTGGATGAACTGTTCGAGCTCCTCTGGGGAGCAAGAGGCGGCGCCGATACAGTCATCAATGTAACGGAGGAAGAGGTGGGGTTTTGGGGCCTGTGTAGGTGCGGAAGAGGGACTATTCCACGTAACCTACAAAGAGGCAGGCATAGCTGGGGCCCATGCGGGTGCCCATGGCCACCCCCTTAGTCTGTAGGAAGTGGGAGGAATCGAAAGAGAAGTTGTTGAGGGTGAGGACGAGTTCGGCTAGGCGGATGAGCGTGTCGGTGGAGGGGGACTGGTCGGGCCTGCGGGACAGGAAGAAGCGGAGGGCCTTGAGGCCATCGGGATGCGGAATGCAGGTGTAAAGGGACTGGACGTCCATGGTGAAAATGAGGTGTTGGGGGCCAGGGAATTGGAAGTCCTGGAGGAGGTGGAGGGCATGGGTGGTGTCAACCTCTCCACCCGTCTCACCCACTCCAACCTCTCCCCCGCAGAACGGGCAGCCCTCCGCTCCCTCCGCTCCAACCCCAACCTCACCATCAAACCCGCAGACAAGGGTGGCGCAGTGGTAGTATGGCGCACTGACCTCTACATCGCCGAGGCCAGAGGCCAACTCTCCGACACCGCCTCCTACCTCCCCCTCGATCATGACCCCACACCCGAGCACCAGACCATCATCTCCAACACCATTCATGACCTCATCACCTCAGGGGACCTCCCACCCACAGCCTCCAACCTCATTGTTCCCCAACCCCGCACGGCCCGTTTCTATCTCCTTCCCAAAATCCACAAACCTGCCTGCCCTGGTCGACCCATCGTCTCAGCCTGCTCCTGCCCCACCGAACTCATCTCCACCTATCTGGACTCCATTTTCTCCCCTTTGGTCCAGGAACTCCCCACCTACGTCCGTGACACCACCCATGCCCTCCAACTCCTCCAGGACTTCCAATTCCCTGGCCCCCAACACCTCATTTTCACCATGGACGTCCAGTCCCTATACACCTGCATTCCGCATGCCGATGGCCTCAAGGCCCTCCGCTTCTTCCTGTCCCGCAGGCCGGACCACTCCCCCTCCACCGACACCCTCATCCACCTAGCCGAACTCGACCTCACCCTCAACAACTTCTCTTTCGATTCCTCCCACTTCCTACAGGCAAAGGGGGTGGCCATGGGCACCCGCATGGGCCCCAGCTATGCCTGCCTCTTTGTAGGTTACGTGGAACAGTCCCTCTTCCGCACCTACACAGGCCCCAAACCTCACCTCTTCCTCCGTTACATTGATGACTGTATCGGCGCCGCCTCTTGCTCCCCAGAGGAGCTCGAACAGTTCATCCACTTCACCAACACCTTCCACCCCAACCTTCAGTTCAGCTGGGCCATCTCCAGCACATCCCTCACCTTCCTGGATCTCTCAGTCTCCATCTCAGGCAACCAGCTTGTAACAGATGTCCATTTCAAGCCCACCAACTCCCACAGCTACCTAGAATACACCCCCTCCCACCCACCCTCCTGCAAAAATTCCATCCCCTATTCCCAATTCCTCCGCCTCCACCGCATCTGCTCCCACAATGAGGCATTCCACTCCCGCACATCCCAGATGTCCAAGTTCTTCAAGGACTGCAACTTTCCCCCCACAGTGGTCGAGCAGGCCCTTGACTGCGTCTCCCGCATTTCCCGCAACACATCCCTCACAGCCCGCCCCCGTCCCAACCGCCCAAAGAGGATCCCCCTCGTTCTCACACACCACCCCACCAACCTCCGGATACAACGCATCATCCTCCGACACTTCCGCCATCTACAATCCGACCCCACAACCCAAGACATTTTTCCATCCCCACCCCTGTCTGCTTTCCGGAGAGACCACTCTCTCTGTGACTCCCTTGTTCGCTCCACACTGCCCTCCAACCCCACCACACCCGGCACCTCCCCCTGCAACCGCAGGAAATGCTACACTTGCCCCCACACCTCCTCCCTCACCCCATCCCAGGCCCCAAGATGACTTTCCACATTAAGCAGAGGTTCACCTGCACATCTGCCAATGTGCTGTACTGCATCCACTGTGCCCGGTGTGGCTTCCTCTACATTGGGGAAACCAAGCGGAGGCTTGGAGACCGCTTTGCAGAACACCTCCGCTCGGTTCGCAATAAACAACTGCACCTCCCAGTCGCAAACCATTTCCACTCCCCCTCCCATTCTTTAGATGACATGTCCATCATGGGTCTCCTGCAGTGCCACAATGATGCCACCCGAAGGTTGCAGGAACAGCAACTCATATTCCGCTTGGGAACCCTGCAGCCCAATGGTATCAATGTGGACTTCACCAGCTTCAAAATCTCCCCTTCCCCCACCGCATACCAAAACCAGACCAGTTCGTCCCCTCCCCCCACTGCACCACACAACCAGCCCAGCTCTTACCCTCCACCCACTGAATTCCGAAACCAGTCCAACCTGTCTCTGCCTCCCTAACCTCTTCCTCCTCTCACCCATCCCTTCCTCCCACCCCAAGCCGCACCTCCATCTCCTACCTACTAACCTCATCCCACCTCCTTGACCTGTCCGTCTTCCCTGGACTGAACTATCCCCTCCCTACCTCCCTACCTATGCTCTCCTCTCCACCTATCTTCTTTTCTCTCCATCTTCGGTCCGCCTCCCCCTCTCTCCCTATTCATTCCAGAACCCTCACCCCATCCCCCTCTCTGATGAAGGGTCTAGGCCCGAAACGTCAGCTTTTGTGCTCCTGAGATGCTGCTGGGCCTGCTGTGTTCATCCAGCCTCACATTTTATTATCAGCAGATATTTAAATGTTGTGGCTGTTACACTGAAGGTTGCTGGTACGTTTGATGTTGATACTAAACAGTTTCACAATTTTCAGTTTTGCAGATTGGCTGAATATTTGTAGTTGAGATTTATTTTGATTGTGATTGAATTCTAGCAATCAGGTTGAGGGAGAGTCTTTTATTGTACTGTCCTTTTGTTCCAACTGATTTGCAGCACTCTCAGCATCTAAGTTCACTCTACCTGCAACACAGGGAAGACAAGGGTCAGTTGTTCAATAGTGATTTTCACTGTCTGCTAATGCTTGAACCCAGACTAGTTCACCTGAGAACAGTCAGTCTGACAAGCTACTCCAATAGAGTTAAAACTGGCTTTTAAACTCCTGTCCTTGTGTGTTGTTCAAAGAGAAAACACAAGATGTGTTCATAGTCTGGGACATAATTTGCAGACAGTGGCTTGCACTGCCCAACCTATTTTGATTTGCCTCTTTCTCCCTTTAAAGGGCTGTTGTTTGAAGTTTTATTTGCATCACCAGTTGTGACATTCCTTGGGTCTGTTGCTCCCCAGTCATTTAATTTACATCTGCAGCTATTTTTGGCTGTATCAAATTTATTTTTAAAAACATAGTCTGAAATGACGTTAAAATTATTCATAATCCTTTGGGGTTCTCATCCATGGTCATGACAGTACGAGTGAGTGCAGTTTGAAGGGGGATCTTCGAGCATAAGATAAGGCTTTGCTTTGTGAGGCATCCCTTCAATAATCAGTGCAGTTTTGAACTGTGAGACTGCCCTGATGTCAAAATCGCTCTCATTTTCCAGTTGATTTCCAACTGCCTTTCCAACTACTTTGAATAGATGATAAATGGAATCTGGAGCTCCCAGGCATCTGCCAAATTAGTATGAGGCCAATAAGACAAAATGGTGGCATTTATGGGAAGGTAGTCGTGTAGAGGTAACACCGCTAGGCAAGTAATTCAGCTGCTGTGGCAATGTTCAGGAGATGTGGATTCAATTCCCATCCTGACAGATGGTGAAATTTAAAAATAGTGAAGCAAATCTAAAATTGAAAGCTATAATGTGGCATGAAACTATCATCAATTGTTGCGCTTTTAGTGAGGGAAGTGTGTCATCTTTACTTGGCTGGCTCTGGCCAGCATGTGACTTCAGACCCACAGCAATTTGGCTGTCTGCAGGCTGTCCTCCAAAATCATGTGGTAGGTCACTTAGCTCAAGGGTGATCAGGAGCAAGTAATAAATGCTGGCTTTGCAAGCAATCCTCACATCCCAGCAATGGTTTCTGCCCTTCACACTTTGATAGCTACAATTTCAAAGACTATTTCCTTATACTGAATTCATAATTTGAAAAGATTAGCTTCATCAACAGTCTGGTTTGTCAGGAATTTCTCTGGTGTCTCATTCTCACATTTCAGGCCTTTGCTGTTGCTTCAATTTTCTGAGAATGACCGAGCTGTCATCATTTTGATGTTGCACCCTTGCTTAAATTTCAATTCTGCTTTTTAATCTGGAAATGTTACAAAAACTATCTAAAAGTTACTGCTCTAATGATTCTTCTTTCCTTTCACTCCACACCTACACTTCTAAAAAGCATTATTGCAATGTATTTTCTTTATTTATTCATGATGTGGGACATTGCTGTCTAGAACAGCATTTACCGCCCATCCTTATTTGCCCTTGATAAGATCGTGGTGTTCTGTTTTCTTGAACTGTTGTAGATTTGCATGTAGGTACGTCAATAGTACTGTTCAGAACGATGTTCTACAACTTTAATGCATCAACAGTAAAGGAGCATTGATTTACCTCCACGTCAGGATGGTGTTTAGCTTGAGGGTAACTTGCAAGAGTGGTGTTCCCATTGATCTCTGCTCTTATCCTTCTGTATGATGGACGCTGTAGGTTTGGAGTATCTGAGGAGCCTTGGAGAATTGTTGCGGTGCATCTTTTGGATGATACACTGCTAACACTGTGGTGGAGGGAGCGAATATTGAAGGTAGTGGGGTGCAAATCAAGCGAGCTGCTTCCTACTGAATAGAGTTAAGTTTCTTGAGTGTTGTTGGAGATATATTCACATAGGACCAAGTGAGGATTATTCTGTCACTCTCCTAACTGTGCCTTGTAGATGGTGGACAGGCTTTAAGGTGACCTGAGTTGAGTTACTCATGACAGAATATGAGCCTCTGACCTAATCTTGTAGCCACAGTATTCAGGTGGAGTTCAGGTCAGTGGCAATTCCCCAGGATATTTAATGGTCACGTCATAGATTGTCAAGGAATGATGACTGTTATGATGCTCATCTTATTGAATCTGAGTAGTAAGTTTCCCACATAAACTGCAGGATGGACTTTTGAATTGATTGAGGATTATCAAGCATCAAGAGAAACTTCAGATCTGTAGTTGCCCAAACATCAAGTCAGTTGGTGCATAGGGAAGACAATAGACTTCCAGAGTAGGGGAGAATCCTGTATGGTTTTTAATAGTTTCACCACAGCTTAGTTTCTTGTTCAGGCAATTCAACCAGTGCACAAAATAACCAATTATTTGCTTTTCATACTTCCACATTTGTAATGCAAATCCTATGTTTAAAGAAGTTAAAATCATACTTCAAATGAAGCATCCATGACAGAAATAAAACTTTAAGTGGGCCAACTGGTTAAAGCACTGAGCAGCTATCAATTCGCATTAGGAAAATTGGACAATCCAATTCTTTTGAGCTTCAACAGTGTGCCCTAGAATTTGGAGAGGAGACTCCTGCAGGAATTTTCATACCAGGTTATTAATCAACAATCTGTGCCAGAAATATGATTATATGATTGCCAAATATGAGACGAGCATGAGCCATCCCACAGTGACGCTTGTTCTTTTGATGTTGTTGTTTCATGGATTTTCTGACTTTGGAAATCCATGGCTTGCGCATCCACTAAGCTGGAAATGAAGCTACTATAGATCTATAGGTTTTGTTTATATTTATTGAACTGACCTCTTGTCCGACAATAGTACTTAAATTAAAAGATCTATTTACAGTCTCATTGTCAGTATATTTCAGCATTTTAATGGTTTGAATCAATTTTTTTTGTCTTTTCCTATAAAAATGTGTTAAATTCTAAGTGGACCCTCACTTTAAGTCCTATTATTACTTTTGTCATTTTACTTTGAGACCTGACCAGAACCATTGCATTGACAAATTTGGAATGCAATGTGATGTTCCAAATGTGGCTATATGAGTCAAAAGAAATACTTTTACTATATCCCAGAACTTGGTTTACTCAGTGCAAACAGCCTGGAATTAGGCACTGTAATGACGTAACTGTATTCAAGGATAACTTGTATCATATTATTGTCAAATGAATAATATGAATTTACACTTGTAATGCATTTTAATTCACACATCCTTTAGTGAAAATGTACAGATTATTTAATCTTTGAAGTGAAATCTATTGTTGCTCAATGACTATTGCATTTTAATTTAAATATTCTTCGAAGGCGCTATTGGCTGAACTATTCCTGCTTCCTACTTGAGATGAGTTGAAGACAATTACTGTAAATTGCATTCAGTGACTCAAAAGCTATAGCTGTCTCCTGCCTTACCATTCAAGCAATATAATGTTGCTGTTTCATAGAATCCCTACCCTGTGGAAACAGGCCCTTCGGCCAAGCAAGTCCACACCAACTCTCAGAACATCCAACCCAGACCTGTCCCCCTATAACCCACTAATCTACACATCCCTGAACACAATGGGAAATTTTCCATGGCCAATCTAGCCTGCACATTTTTGGACTGTGGGAGTAAACCAGAGTACCCAGAGGAAACCCATGCAGGAACGAGGAGAGTGTGTAAACTCCTCACAGACAGTCACCCGAGGGTGGAATCAAACCTGGGTCCCTGGCTCTGTGAGGCAGCAGTGCTAACCACTGTGTCACCGTGCTGCCATAGTTCAACAAATAACCTCAAAACAAGGTACTGTGTTGGTATGTATTTTGAACTTGTGCAGTTTCCTATTTGGGAAATACCAGAGAGGGTGATAATGAGTATCGAGGAAGCGATTGCAAATATGCAGGTGATTTTGAATTGGTTGTGGGTTGTGGATTTGCATTCACAAGATCAGAAACAAGGAAAATCATCTGCTGATCATCCATATGATACAATAAAGCATAAAACATGTTTGTGCTTGTGCAACGGGGACCCGAAGAAGTAAACTGTTCCAATCGTAATGACTATTATGAGGCAAGTGACATAATTGTTATCCAGTGGAGTGGGTCAATTACTGAAATCAGCACTTAGGTTCAATCCATCTGAAACAGTGGAACAGATATAAAAACTAAAGTCCAAACTCCTATTTGAAAGAACATGGGAATAAATTGAATACGGACTGGAGTGATCGGAACAACATCAGCCAGGGGGACCTCATAGGAGATAACACGGTGTGAAGCTGAATGAACACAGCTGGCCAAGCAGCATCAGAGGAGCAGGAGAGCTTGATGTTTTGGGTCGGGACCCTTCCTCAGAAATGGGGGAGGGGAAGGGGATTCTGAAATAAATAGGGAGATAGGGGGAGGCAGATAGAAGATGGATGAAGGAGAAAGGTGAGAGGAGACAGACAGTTCAAAGATGCAGGTTTAGAGCCAATGAAGGTGATTGTAGTTGAGAAGTTAGGGGGAGGTAGGTCAGTCCAGGGAGGACAGATAGGTCGGGCGGGGGGGGGGTGCGGGATGAGGTTAGTGGGTAGGGGATGGGGTGGGGCTTGATGTGGGAGGAATGGTTATGGAGGCAGGGACTAGCTCAGTTGGTTTTGGCATGTGGTCGAGGTAGGGGAGATTTTGAAGCTTGTGAAGTCCACATTGATACCCTTGGGCTGCAGGATTCCCAAGCGAAATATGAGATGCAGTTCCCTCATCTTTCAGATGGCATCATCGTGGCAATGCAGGAGGCCTAGGATGGACATGTCATCCGAGGAGTCGGGGGAGGGATGGGTGAGTGAAATGGTTCATGACTGAGAGGTGTAGTTGTTTGTTGCGAACAGAGCGTAGGTGTTCCGCAAAGCGGTCCCCAAGCCTCCATTTGGTTTCCCCAGTGTAGAGGAGGCCACAACGGGAACAGTGGATACAATATATAACATTGACAGATGTGCAGGTGAACATCTGTTTGATGTGAAAAGTCTTCTTAGGGCCTGGGATAGGGGTGAGGGATGAGGAATAGGAGCAGGTGTAGCACTTGCTTCAGTTGCAGGGAAAACTGCCAGGGGTGGTGGGGCTGGAGGGGAGTGTGGAGCGGACAGGGGAGTCACGGAGAGAGTGGTCCCTCCGGAAAGCTCATAAGCGTGGGGAGGGAAAAATGTCTTTGGTGGTAGGGTCAGATTGCAGATGGTGGAAATGTCAGAGGATGATGCGTTGGATTTGGAGGTTGGTCGGGTGGTACGTGAGGACGAGTGGGATTCTGGTTTGGTTATTATTGCAAATAGTGGGTGTGAGGGATGAGTTGCAGGAAATGCAGGAGACACGGTCGAGAGCATTTTTGATCACTGTGGAGGGTAATGAAAGGTGATCTGCTGATGGAATACCGGCTGTCATGGAGTTATTTCAGTACCCAAAGACAGATTGGGGGATTGCAACTTGCTTGAAATGAGACAGCACAGCATCCTGTGCAGCTTGTTTCTTTCAATGGTTTTTGTGTATGGCTAATGCTAACTTTGCTCATTGGCTTTGCAGTTTAACAGGGAGTGAAAAACTGTAAACTTCTAACACTAATTAACTCTAGCCATTGCTGCTTAAATGTAACCTCTTCCTGTTAAAGTGAAGGAGCATTGTACCGAGAGCAGGTGCTAAGAGTTGAGCAAGAATGCATTTGTGCTGGGACACCAAGAAATAGCACATCATGGGATAGAGAGGCCCCCAAGATTTGGACTTGCACTGGAGATCTTAGTGACTGTGCTTTAAAAGAGGGAAGATGTCCAGCATTCAGAAGTAGAGGGCTGGAGACTGCAGGCACATGTTCGAAAGGCAGTGGGACCAGGTAGCTGTGGAGTTAACGGTGAGTGTCAAGCTCTAAATAACTTGATGCAGTGCCTTAAGAAGGTCAATGGCCACGCACAAAGTGATCTTGGCAAGTAAAAACATCTTCAGGTGCAATACATGACCAACTATGTAGCTCATCTCAATCGCAGAAATTCACTCGAACACTATTGATCACATACCGACAATACCTACCAATTTTAATTCATTCTAGCATCAACAAACTTCATTTCACCCTCACAGACTGTCACTGTTGCAAGTCTCACATCCAAGTATCACAGCTTGCGCACAATAGCAGCATCTCTAATTTCTTCAGTGGGGAGGTTATGTTCCACTAATGGAATATAATGGTGTTCCACTTGTGCAATTTGCAAATTCACAGATTTTCCAAATACAGTGGCTGTCATTTTCCATATCAGTTTCAGCTGTGCTTGTTTCGATCAAAAGACTACATGACAACAAAGATATTTTACATTTACTTGAGTCAAATGATTGATTCAGACCTTTTTTTAAGGAATGGCATGAATTTAAAGAATTTAATGTTATCCGAAGCTGGTGGAACTCCCAAATTCCTTCGCTTTCTCCTAGTCCTTTTTCGCTTGGAGACTCTAGGTAGCATTTTAACCAATTGATTCCACATACAAATGATATACATCCACTGTCTGATACAGCTCAGTTAAAAAAAAAACTCTGCAATCAACATATCCATCACTGGGCTGAACCATCTTTCAAATCTGCTGTTTCATGTTGAGTTTCAAGTACTTTGTTATCGTATTTGGGACAGTTCATGGCATAATTGTACTTTGAATCACACCTGAAATATTTATTGACTACACCCTGATCATTTTTAGGGTTATTTTGCTTACTGTAATTCCCAAATTCTCTTCTAAGAAGTATCAATACCATTTTTGGTCTCCTTCTATTATTTACAGTTCTCTTTTTGTCCTGTCACCCTGATCTGTATCTTGGTGGTCTTGCTAAATTGTTAATATTTTCTCAGGTATTGCCAATTTCTGCCCTTGTGCTCTGAATGCTACTAAGAAGGAATGCTTCCCTTGGAATTTTTTTTTAAGCACTTCCGACATTCGCCCTAGTGGAGTATGTTTATCCACAAATTTAACTTCTGTCAAGAAGTCTGCTCATGGTTGAAACTTTGGGTACAGTTCAATACCTTAAAAACAGCACAGATTGGGTAATTTCCGAATTAAATTTCTGGAGGCAAGCATGCAACATACTGAATTCCATTTGGCAATTTTCAACAGTGCTACCCTCAGCCTTTCGAAATGTGTCAGAATCTGACAACACCTCAGAAGCAGTCAATCTTCTTTATCCTGTTGATATATTTTGTCCATAAAAGTTGACAATCTGTAAAACTTCATCCATGTTCAAATCATTAGGCTCCACTTCTGAAAAAAGTTTTATTTCTTAGTTTGCTTCTGCATGGTAACAATTGTGCTAAGGCCATACCTTACTCCCTCTTTGGTAAAGAAATAACCAAGACGCATATTGGAACTTTATTTTCCATTGGCCATAAAGCACCCCTATTATCTCACAAAATAGAGGTGGATAATCATTCCCCAAAATGGAGTTGTTGGTTGGTTAGCCAGGCTGACTGGTTTTCGTGCAAATGTTTCATCCCCTTGTAGGTGACATTTTCAGTGCTGTGTAACCTCTATTGAAGTGCTGTTGTTCTGTTCCTTCCTGAATTTATATGGTCCAGTCTGACATGGTGGCTCGTTCTGTTTCCAGTTTTGCTCCTGAGTGATATATGTAGATGGGATCTATTTCAACATTTTTTTTACTGTACCAGTGGTTGAAAACCAGGCTTCTGTGAATTCTCGTTCTCGTCTTTGTTTTACTTGACCTAGTACTGTTACATTGTCCCAGTTAAACTGGTGTCCTTCTTTATTGGAATGAATAGAAATGAGGGAGTTTGTCATCCTGTTTTGCTGCAAGTTGGTGTTCATATCTGCTGGTGATGAGTTTCCTGCCCGTTTGTCCTACGTATTGCATAGCGCAGTTGCTGGATGGTATTTTGTATGTCACGTTTGTCCTGCTCATGGTGACTATGGGGTCTTTCATCTTTGAGAGTAGCTGGCAAAGTGTGGCTATTGGTTTGTGTGCTGTCATTATTCCAAGAGGTCATAGGAGTCTTCTAGTCAATTCCAATATGTTTCCAATATAAGGTAGGGTGGCCAATGGTTGGGGCGTACTGTCTCTTCTTGGTGTTGTTCATTTGCCAAGCATCAGCAGATGAAGCTGCTAGGATACCCATTGTTTGCAAGGACTTTGTACAGGTGTTCCTCTTTGTTTTTTGTGTACCTCCAGGGTGTTGCGAAGTGTCATCACTCGTTTAAGCAGAGTCTTGACACAGCTCTGTTTGTGGGCAGTGGGGTGGTTACTGTTGTAAATCAGGATTTGTAATTCTGAATTCTTGGAAGCTCGGTTTTCAACCACTGGTGCCATAAACAAACATATTGAAATAGACCTCCTACCACTACGGAGCAAAGCTGGAAACAGAACTACCCTCCATGACAGACTGGACCGTATGAATTCAGAACAGAACAGAATAACAGTGCTCCACTGGAGGTTAGACAGCACTGAAGATGTCACCAAAACAGGCAGGGGGGAGCTGAAATGTCTGTATGAAAGCCAGTCAGCTCGGCGAATCAACTCCAGCCACAACCCGAGCTCCAGATCTTCACTAAAACATTACCCAAAATGTTAAATTTTGATTCCCCCATCTTCTACTACCAACAGTTACCTAAACGATAACTGTTTTTAAACAATATTCAACTCCACGATTTTATGAGAGGTTCATTTAGTTAGCTGCACTCCATAAAATTCACCGCCACTGATTACTTGCTCCCTATATTTATACAAACAATTCAAAACCAGATGTCTTTTTAGTAATATACCCATCACTGGTTCCCTCATTCCATTTGGTCTTAGGCATTCCTTCATACCAGACTGGATGATACCAGAGATCTCACTTCTGGATATCATGTCAGTGATGCAAAGATAGCACGATGTTTTGGGACTCAGTAATTAGCTAATTGTTAGAAGATCTAGCCATGGAATTAACTTTCCTATCCATCCCAACCAGTCTTCAAATTTATCCAAAATGTCACAGCTCGGCTCACAGTACCACAGAGCATCACATTTACATCTTCCTCCTGATTAAAATTCCTGTATGGACTTTCCCTCCCTATCTGGGAACTACAGACTGCTGAGCCTTACGTCAATGCTGGGTAAGTTGTTGGAGGGAATTCTGAGAGACAGGATTTACATGCATTTGAAGAGGCAAGCAATGATTGGGGATAGTCAGCATGGCTTTGTTTGTGGGAAGTCTTAGCTCACAAACCTGAGTATCTTTTTTGAGGATGTGACCATAAAGACAGATGAAGGCAAAGCAATAGACATCGTCCACGTGGACTTTAGTAAAGCCTTTGACGAGGTTCCACATGGTAGACTGATCAGTAAAGTTAGATCACATGGAATTTAGTGGGAGCTTGCCAATTGGGGAGAAAATGGGCTTCAAGTTATGGGACAGAAGGTGGTAATGGATGGTTGTTTTTTGGATTGAAGACCTGTGATTAGCAGTGTTCTGCAGGGATCGGTGCTAGGTCTACTAGTGTTATTCATTTATATAAATGATTTGGATGAGAATATAGGAGGCACAGTTTGTAAGTTTGTGGATGATGCCAAAATTTGTGGTAAAGTAGACAACAAGGAACGATTACAAAGGGATCTTGAACAATTTGGCCAATGGCCAAGGATTGGCAAATGGAGTCTAATTTGAATAAATGCAAGGTGTTGCATTTTGGTAAGATAAGCAAGGGCAGGACAGACACAGTTAATGGAAGTGCCCTGGAAAGTGTTGTCGAACAGAGCAAGCTAGGGGTTCAGGTACATAGTTCTTCCAAAGTTGAGTCCTAAGATGACAGGTTGGTTAAGAAGGTGTTTAGCACACTTGTCTTCATTGCTCAGATCATTGATTATAGGAGTTGGGGATGTCATGTTGGTGAGGCCAGTTTTTGAGTACTGTGAACAGTTCTGGTCGCTTTGCTATAGTGAAGATATCATTAAATTGGAGAGGGTGCAGAAAAGATTTACAAGAATGCTACCAGGACTGGAGAATTTGAATTTTAAGGAGAGGCTAAGTAGGCTGGGACTTTTTTCACTGGAGTTGGGAGATTGAGGGGTAACCTTATAGAGATTTATAAAATCATGACGGGCATGGATAAGGTGAATAGCAAATGTATTTTCCTGAGGATAGGGGAGTTCAAACTAGAGGGCATAATTTTAAGGTGAGAGGAGAAAGATTTAGAAGGGACCTGAGGGGCACCGTTTTCAAACAGAGTGGTTTGTATGTGGAATGAACTGCCAGAGGAAGTGGTAGATGCTGGTACAACATTTACAACAGTGAAAAGACATTTGGACAGGTACTGGAATAAGGAAGGTTTAGAGGGATATGGGTCAAATACAGGCAAATAGGACCAGTTTAGTTTGGGAAACTTGTTTGGCCTGGACAAGATGGATCGAAGGGACCGTTTCTATGCCATGTGACTCTATGACTCTCTGAGTCTATATCTGTAAACACCTCCAACCCTTTGATTCCCACAGCACTTTCTACTCTACGATGAACCCCTTATTCCAGCACACCTTTAACTGCCTTGATCTCAAGACGTTGATCACTCCTTCAAGTCTCTCTTTCTTTCTATTGGCATACAATTTAGTCTGACTTACTCTCTGTGAAGTTATCTTGAGCAAACACTTCCTGAATTGCATACTCTTTATGCCAATGATACTTTTGACTGTACATCTTCTACAGTTCATTGCAGCATAAAATAACATTCCCTCAAAATGAAAATGCTGGTATCATACTGTTAAATGTTATTGGTGTCAGCTGAGCAAGTTATTTGCATTATTTTGGGAATGGAATATGAATGATATCAATAAGATGCATGCAAACATGTACTGCTTATTAGCACCTTGAGACTACCACAGCTTTTTACGCTGGTTGAGAAAGAAATTAGCTTGAGAAAAAATTGAGAGAATTGCAATAAAAATAATAAAATATCGGCAGCTTCAGGGAAAACTAGCTGTGCTTTGCTGAACAGTTCCACATCATAAATAGTGTCATTTATCAAAAGCCAAATTTGAATGAGATGTGTTTTGAATAACAAAGTAGCAATAGATTCAAAGTAGTAACGTAGCAAAGGTGAAAGATTAACACTTGGTGATATACTTCATCTTTGATCAAAGCCAATGTGATGATATATTTGAAATCAACAAACTTACCATGATTATTAACTATTGCATTCGCAGAAAAGCTGTGGTCTGCATCTCCACATGTAACAGCACAGTCCTGTTCATTTTTAGCTGAGCCCAAGAATATAGGAAAATCACGGAGTATGTTTTTGTTATTTATTCTGAATGAAATATCCAATATCAGCCATCCCCTGGAAGTTAAAACTGCAACTGTGTCTTTGTGAAAGTGATACATTTAATTCAAAGACAAAGAAAATCCAGACAGTTTCACACTTAAATAAATTTGCAGCATATTAAAGGAGCTGCATAACCCAGTTTGATATTGTTTATAATATCATTACATAAAAATCCAACCTAACACTTTTATTAAACTGCAACAATGTCAACTTACTTTGATAAGCCTTTTGTTGCAAGAAAACATGCCAGGTGCTTCTCAAGAGTGTCATCAGATAAAAATTGCATCAAATCAAAGTTATAGAAAGACATGAGTAAGAAAGGTTTCGAGGTATATGGGTCATACAGAGGTAAAAGGGACTAGTTCTGTTTAAGATGTCTGGTCAGCATGGAGAAGTTGGACCGAATGGGCTGTTTCTGTGCTGTATGATTCTTTGACTCTCAGAATCTAAGTGGCCAAAGGTTTGGAGAAAGAGATAGCTTTTAGTATGTTTCTTAAAGATGGAAAGAGGTAGGTGCTGGAGATGTTCATGGACAGAAGCCCAGCATTTCGGATCTGAGCAGTTGAAGGTTCTGTGATCATGGGCTAATGAAGTTGTAGATGAGTGCAGAGATCCTGGAGGGTTGTAGTGTTGAAAGTAGTGGTTAGAGACTGGTGGTTAGGGTAAGAATTTTAAAATCAAGGTATTGTTAGACCAGTAGTCAGTGGAAGTCTGTGAGAACAGGGATGATAGTGAATGGGACTTGATACAATCTCGGTTAAAAGTCAGAAATCCATTATCCATACACCCCAAAATTGAAAAGACTTAAAAACTGAAGGCCTTTTCAGAAACTGACCCGATGAGACACGTTGAACTTGGGCCCTTTGGAAAGAAAGCTTCCTTTTTAAGTCAGCTTGGGTTTAGCAAAGATTTTTTTTTCCCAAAGACCAAAACAGACTGCAATGGACCCAAAACTAAAAATGTCCTTTATCCAAAAGCCAGTTGGTCTCAAGATTTTCACATTACGAATTACCAGCCTGTACATGAAGCTAATTTTTTTGAGTGACCTTAGGGTTATGAAAGATGGAAAATGGGAAACTGGCAAGTGAGCTTTGGAATAGTTAAGGTTAGAAGTAGAAAATGCATTGTTGACAGTTTCATTGGCAGGTTGGTTGAGGCATGTTTGAAGTCAGGAAGTATCATGAAGGTGAAAGTAAGTGGTCTTGGTATTGAAGCAAATATAGGGGTGGAGCTGGCCTTAGGGTTAACCAGAACACCAGGGTTACAAACAATGACGATTAACTTGTATGCAGAGATTTGGAAACAGTGGCAACGTTTGTGATAGTGGCTGAAGACATGGGTTGAAAATCAGTTTTTAGTTGGAGAATATTCCTATTTATCCACTAAATCCTGACTCAATGAAAGACAAACAGTTTGACAACGTAGATATAGTCGAGGGTCAAGAGAAGAGGTGATGATGTTGAATTGGGTTTTTTCAGTATGTCACCTGAGGTTGTATTTCTTATGACGTTGACAAGGAGTGACATATAGATAGGAAAAGATTGGGAGAAGGGGGAACAAAGATAGATCCTTGGGAGGCATCAGATTTAAAATTGAAAAAAGTATGAAGAGAACCAGTTCCAGACAAGTCTCTTCTTATGAGTGATAATTAAATGCACAAGCGAGGGCAATCCTACTCGGTGCAGGGGAAAGGCACCAGAGGAGAATTCCCCTTTCCATTTTGATGTATTTGCCACTTTTGTTTATTTTCATGTTCTGTTTTTTAGACATTTGAATCAAAGATAGTGTGCCAGGTTTGTCATTCCTGAAGGCCTCATCTTTTAGCATCACTTCATCATTGCACAATTGGACAAAATAAAAGTTTGTGGGAGAGAAATGCTGTTGCTCGGATTTTATAGCCTTATTTGATTGTGCTTTATTTTAATTAAAGATGCGATTAATACTAGATAGTAAATGCTAATTTCTGACAAAGAAAATGTACTGGGACCTATTTTTCTTGATGACCAATAAAAGTCAACAATAGGTTTCAAAATTAAGAATATTGCACTTAATTATCGGGAATGAGTAATTTCAGATTACTTGAAAGAATAACAGACAGTTGTGGTGAGGCAGCAACAAACCAAAACCAACGGACACCTGCCTGTTAATGCATTTATTGCTAATAATGGATTATTTATGCTGATTCACGATGTGACCATGAGAGCTGGCATACCCTTGCTACAATGTAATGAACACTCTAGAAATGTGGAATGCTCTGGGAAATTGGATTTTTGTACCAGCATAAATTGATCATGGGCAAGTGACCCTACCTCGAGGCCAGTAGGTCTGGGTTTATATCCTGTTTGCTCCAGAGGTACATATTAACATCTTTGAACCAGTTGATCAGAAAATATCTAAATTGACCATGGGCATAATTCAGCTTTTCTAAGAATCCTGAAATCTTTGTGCTGCTTGGTTCAATTCTGCCCATATTAAACTTCTATCTAAATGTATGCAGAAACTCTAATCTAATGTGCCGATATAAAGATGTTCGAGCATATAGATAACTAATTGTCAGAAGATTAAGGGGTGAATGAAATTTAAAAGACATAAAATTATTAACAATTTTGCATTACAGTTTAGCTGTACTGATTTTAAACCACATTGTGTATCATTTCATTTTTGTTCTTAAGGCATTAGATTCTCAGGGAATGCTTTTGAAATAGGTTCAAAAGTTTGATAAAAGTCATAATACTTCTATGCATATATGGAGACACTAGCATTTTGACTGTATGGAGTTGCAATAAACGCCAGAAACTGTAGTTTTGAGATTCGAAATGATCGGTACTTTGAGAAGCCGTTAGCATATTGTAGTAACATTCTCCTCTATCATTGGATATGTCTCACATACCAAAAGGTATAACTTTATTTTTAATTTAAAGGAAAAGTGGGAATTATTTACAAGATAATTACTGGACTCTGCTGTAAAATATCACATCAATATTGTCAGTATATAACATAATGGGTGGATTTGATCCAATTACTGAACAAAGTGGGCCTTGCTGAGAAAGTTGGGAGAAAGGGTTAAATAAGCAGGAAGGAGATTCATTATGTTGAGTGTAAAAAGACTCATTTTCTAAACAAGTGTTGAACAGCAGGACAGTAATCTCTCCTGTGAGTAGTGAGATACCTATTTGCATGGATTTGCATGCATTAACATTTCATTATTAGATGAACTCAACTCAGTTTTCCATTTGCCTACCTGAGGCCTGCTGACTCCAGCACGCTGCTGGTTCTTCTGGCATCCATCTGCATTGCCAATCACTGCCATAAAAAAGCAGACTGTCATGAACAGCAACCACTCTTCCATTATCCACCTTCCTTACTCACTCCATTCATCCATCCCCCAAAAGTTCAAACTCTGCTTGACCTTTGTGCTGCCTCTGCTCACTTACTTGGGACACCTCACCACTTTCCCCCGAGCTTCAATCACATCTATTTTCATCTCACTCAAACGCTCCCCATTTATCTCAAACCAGGGAAAAAACACAATAGGGTAGAAAGAGCCAAGAAAGTAATTAGATGTCTGATATTTGACATCTCACCAACTACAAGAAGAACTTGAACAGAATGAACATGTCCAAACCCCTGGACTAATATCAGAGGCTTCCCTTGTCTTACTGTGATGAGACCCCCCTCACTGACTGCATCTCCTTAAGCTTCACTGAGGACTGCTCACCTGAGACTTTGAGCCATGGAGTGTGTTTATGATGTAAACTGCTGCAACATTGTACAGATGTGAGATTGAGGTAACTGGATCACATAATGCAAAATAACCAAATCCTTTACTGATTGCTGCTGACCAGAGTGACAAGCTGTTTGGCTTTTTGTCTGCATTGAACAGTAAGGTAGTACAACAGGTGTGACCCTTTAAATTGTGGCTGGGAGGACAAAGCGTAAACAGCTAAGGCAAAGCAGAAGCTGGTGAGAAACGAGGTAAGTTCTAATTGAAGATGAAATAGTGAGCCAGGAGCCTGGTCCAGTCTGTGAACTGGGTGCATTTCCCTGTACATAAAGTTCCTTGCAGTATAATTCCAATGATAGTTCACAGCATCAACCAAAGTGCAGCGTTGAAGAGCAGAAATGGACCAAAGATGTGCCATGATAATATGGAAAGGCTGGCACATGTTGGATGCCAGTATCCATAGAAGTGAGGGTGAATTGGGCTGGTGTCCCAGAGCATGCGCTAAAATATTGCAGACAGAGATGGTACTCCAGAAAAACAAGGAGCGAGCTGCAGTCACCAAGTGACTTTCAGTTCAGGAATTCTTGACATTTTGTTGTATCCATGCGGTGTGACAAAAAGCTGCATAATAACAAACTTAAATTTGGTGTTAATATTGTGATAACAAATAGTAATCCCCATTGAAAGGCATCTCACCACTGTGGCATGAGCAATTCACCAGAACGTCCAAAACTGTTGGAAAATGCAACGAGTTGCACCCAACATTGAAATCGTCCCTGCTCGATGTCTTTTGCAATTCTCCCAGATTTCTTACCATAGCCCAAATCGTTCAGGGCCTGAGAAGATTCTGTCCTCTATTTCTCTCCAGAGATGCTGCAAAACCTGCTGAGTTTCTCCAGCACATGATTTTTTTTGTCATTTCCAGCATTTGCACAATTTTACTTTTATCCCAGTTTTCAACTTCTACATTTTCACTGGCAATTTGACTGGATCTGAGCTCCTGCAAAATAGCTAGCCAACTAAAAGAAATTCCACATGACATTGACTCATTACAGTCTCTCATTCACATGAACTATGCCAACATCATTGATTTTACGAGTAATTTGTAACTTCTACACATTTTCTTTCTTTCTTCCATGCAGGCGTGTGTGTGTGAATGTGGTGCAGACTATTCCTGTCTTTTCTTTCAGCACATCAATAAACACCACTTTGTTAAATAACCTTAAAGAACTAATTGCAGTTCAGTTTTTAATTGGACTTTGCAAATAGCTTTTGGGGAATGCAACTTTAAACAACATTTGAAAAAGACAGTTAAGAACCATCTCCGTTGCAGACAGGGGAGGAGGATTGTAAAATAATTAAATTCAGAAATTCTTTTGACTGTAACATGTATTTCAATATCCCATATCTGGGCTCAATTCCAGCCTTGGATGACTGTGTGGAATTTGCACATTCTCCCTGGGTCTGCGTGGGTTTTCTGTGTGCTCTGGTTCCCTGCCATGCTACAAAGCTATGGGTTAGGTGGGTTGGCCATGTTAAACTTCCCTGTAATGTCCAGGGTGTGCAGGCTAGGTGGATTAGCCAGGGTAAATGAGAGAATAGTGTGGGGTTGTGGGTCGGGGTGGGATGCTCTTTTAAGAGTCTGTGCAGACTTGATGGGCGACATGGCCTATTTCTGCACAATGGGGTTTCTGTCATTCTGTGATTTTTCTCTGAACAATCTCACGGTTGTTCCTGTGAGAAGACCTTGTTTCCGAAGATACACAAGCTGTATTTGCACTAATAAATTTACTTGTGTGGAATTGTGTGATATAAGTATTATACATATTTACAGTAACCTTCTCACATGCTTCAATGTCACTGTCTTTGAATTGCTGTACAATTCAGTGCTGAACAAAGCTGATTCCATTGTTAAAGTCAGTGAAAATCTCGCAACAAAGATGGAAAATTATAGGCCGATTAGCCTAACCTCGGTAGTTGGTAAAATTCTAGAATCCATTGTCAAGGATGAGATTTCTAAATTCCTGGAAGTGCAGCATCAGATTAAACAAGTCAGCATGGTTTTAGTAAGGGGAGGTCGTGCCTGACAAACCTGTTAGAATTCTTTGAAGAGGTAACAAGTATGTTAGACCAGGGAAACCCAGTAGATGTTATCTATCTAGACTTCCAAAAGGCATTTGATACAGTGCCTCACGGGAGGCTGCTGAGCAAGGTGAGGGCCCATGGTGTTCAAGGTGAGCTACTGGCTTGGATTGAGGATTGGCTGTCTGAAAGAAGGCAGAGAGTTGGGATAAAAGGCTCTTTTTCGGAATGGCAACGTGTGACGAGTGGTGTCCCGCAGGGTTCAGTGTTGGGGCCACAGCTGTTCACCTTACATATTAATGATCTGGATGAAGGGACTGGGGACATTCTGGCGAAGTTTGCCGATGATACAAAGATAGTTGGACAGGCAGGTAGTACTGAGGAGGTGGGGAAGCTGCAGAAAGATTTAGACAGTTTAGGAGAGTGGTCCAGGAAATGGCTGATGAAATTCAATGTGAGTAAATGTGAGGTTTTGCACTTTGGAAGAAAGAATTCAGGCATGGACTATTTTCTAAATGGTGAGAAAATTCGCAAATCAGAAGTGCAAAGGAATCTGGGAGTGTTGGTCCAGGATTCTCTAAAGGTTAACTTGCAGGTAGAGTCTGTAATTAAGAAAGCGAATGTAATGTTGTCGTTTATCTCAAGAGGGTTGGAATATAAAAGCGATGTGCTTCTGAGGCTTTATAAGGCTCTAGTTAGGCCCCATTTAGAGTACTGTGTCCAATTTTGGGCCCCACACCTCAGGAAGGACATACTAGCCCTGGAGCGTGTCCAGCAGAGATTCACACGGATGATCCCTGGAATGGTAGCTTTAACGTATGATGAACGGCTAGGGATCCTGGGATTGTACTCATTAGAGTTCAGAAGGTTGAGGGGAGATCTAATAGAAACTTAACAGATAATGTATGGTTTAGAAGGGGTGGACGCTAGGAAGTTGTTTCCGTTAGGCGGGGAGACTAGGACCCGTGGGCACAGCCTTAAAATTAGAGGGGGTAAATTTAAAACTGAAATGAGATGACATTTCTTCAGCCAGAGAGTAGTGGGCTTGTGGAATTCATTGCCCCAGAGTGCAGTGGAGGCTGGGACGTTGGATGCCTTCAAGGCAGAGATCGACAAATTTTTGATCTCAAAAGGAATCAAGGGTTACGGGGAGAGTGCAGGGCAGTGGTGTTGAAATGTTCATCAGCCGTGATTTAAATGGCGGAGTGGACTTGATGGGCCGAATGGCCTTACTTCCACTCCTATGTCTCATGGTGTTATGGTCTAACTTGTAGGCAATAGAGTCCTGTGAAAAAAGATCTCAATAACTTTCAATTTCAACAGTGTTTTTGAATGGGTATTATACAAGTAAGTCAAGAGAACATAGAAGAGTGAGCGATCTTTTGCATTAGGGTGATGATAACTATACAAAGAAATTGATGATAGTGAATGAATCCATATTGCCAGCTAATTCCTATAGATTCATAGACATTGGTCCTAGGACCCTTTTGTCAATTTTTATGAAGATTTGGAGCTGGGGATAGGTATAATGTTGGAAATGGAAATAAAATTTGGAGCAGAGCTCACATAATAACAAAAATGGCAAATTATATACAAAGAAATCTGGATACATTGGAAATGTTAGTTGCAGACTAGCAAGTAGTATTCAGTGCAATGGTGGAGAAATAATGGTAGTATCAATGGAAACAAAACAATGGCACCAAGGGACAGGACACAATGCAGAAGGGCTTTGGTGGATTGCTCACTGAAAACAACAGTGCATATTGTGATAGCAATGTAGGATGACAAACAGATCTCAGGATATGAAAGATACAGCACTGTTTTCAGGAGATCATACTCTATCGTAAACTGTATAGGCCCACCTGGAGTAGTATGTCTAATTCTTGTTATCATCCCACAATAAAAATATCCAGAGAAAGCAGAAAAGGCAACCAAACTGACAAGCTATGAAAGCATCTGAATTTTGAGAAGCTGAAGAGGTTGCAATTGTCTACAGTCTGAACGAAGATTTGGAGAAGACATTATGCACACTTAAGATTTCTAAAGGAAATAGACCAATTGAATTGTGATCCCATACTTGAAATCCAAACAAACTCTTAAAAAAGAGAAGCTGCAACAAGTAATTTAGTTGTTAACAATGTTCTCCAGATGGTGGCAAACATAAAGGATAGATTGTCAAGGGGACAGTAAAGGCAATAAAGTGAAAATGTTTTTGAAAACATTTGAAAGTATATTTGTAGGTACCAGTTTTTGGAGGTTGCCAGATAGAATACAGCGTTTTCTGTCCTCGCTTTTCAATGTTACTTATAATTAAAATCAAATACTTTAATGTCAAAGGGTTTACAATCCACCTCGTTCTATATCCTGTTGCTTCGGGGTATAAACTGTGGTGAAAGATCACCTATTATTTGTGTTTGCCAGCTGCTTAGCGACAGGAGGCTGCAATATAGCGACAGAGTAGTCAAAATAATGTCATCAGCCGTAAAATGTTATCAATGTGTACACTTGCTTTTATTTGTCATCAGTCTCAGCATATGATGAACAGGTGGTATGTTGTGTGTACTGTAACATAGTCCAAAGGACTAAGGCAAGTAATGCAAAATGGATACAACACATTGATGATAAGACGTTATAATTTTTCTTTCAGTGTGAATTTTATTTCATTCTATCCTCCCTTAAAAGAGTGATCAATGCAGTTCCCTGGATACCAGTAACCCCTTTACCTCACATATAAGCTAGGAGGGTGAAGAATGGTGCAGAATTCAACAGAAGGGTGTGAAAGATGATCCAATCCTGATCTCCCTAACCACTAAACAAACTGCACTTCTAGGAAGGATCACTGTAAGAATTGACAGCCCTGGTTCAACTTTCTCTTTAACCTAAGTCATCAAGACCAAGAGTAACTCTTTAGTTTGCCCAAAGCCAAAATGATCTAAGTACAGATCACAAATTGAAATAGGGCCTTAACTTTGCTCTTGTGTTCGATGTTACAGTAGCATAAACCTGCTGAATTATGGAGAGAGCCAAAATGGTATTAACTTACTGGCCATCCCGTGAGCTGTCAGTCATTTGGCTAAAACAGAATACATATCATAACTGTCGATGTTTATGACTGACCAGTGATTCCTTGTATCGTCTGCTTCTCAGACATTGGAGGCAAAAACCAGCATAAGATTTAAACTTCCTACACTGTTTTGAGATCATCCCAGAAAACACAACTACAAAGTTTTCCATTGTTGAAGCAGTGATGGTGGTTTGGAGATTGCTAAATTAACTAAAAAAGAGAGACTTGAGGCTGTGAATGTCAGCCTTTTTCCTGATGGTTGAACATGCTTACAGACCTTTAGGGATTATTAAAACTTATGGAGATGTTTCAACCACAGAAAAAAAACTCAACAAACTGCACCATGAGATTTCACATTAAAAAAAAATCTTTGCTCTATTTCAAGAGTTAACAAAATATTGTTATTCATTTAACATTATAGTTTACAACTCCAAGAAGTGTGAGTCCAGTTGTGTTTTTATTTCTGCCAAGATGTTCCTTATATTGTATAAAATAACTTGATGGTGCATTTACTTCTTTAGAGACCAACTGAAAAGAATGCCTGAGTTCACTGGAATTGATGTTAACTCTCCATCGTATTCCAGCTTTCTTCTGAGATGAGATTCTTTGGGGATCCTTTCCTATTTTTTGGCAATGCACTCTTTTCCTTTCCACACTTCACACTGTTGTGGATATTTCAGCTCCTTGCTCATATTACACGCAGATACCTAAATACCTTCCCACAGCTTTCCAAGGTAACTCAGTTGATGCTTTTCTGTCTCAGAGATCTGCGAGAACCACTGATAACAAAGCGTGGAGCTGGATGAACACAGCAGACCAAGCAGCATCTCAGGAGCACAAAAGCTGACTTTTTGTGCCTAGATGAAGGGTCTGCAGTTCTCAGCATCTGCAGTTCACATTATCTCTGCGAGAACCTCTGTTGGTTTCTTCTATTAGTTGCAAGCTGGAGGAAATTTTACACCTGCCTTCCCTTGCCAAATTCAAATGGAGATGAAGTACACATACAAATAGTTTCCATGCGATCAATTAAAGTCTCATGAGTTGCAATCCATACCACAGCAAAACTGCAACTGCCACCTCAGCAAACATACACAGCTAACTGACAGATACTGATAAGCAGATACAGATAACAAAAGAACCTTGCACTAACAGCCCATCTTTCTGACAAGGTCACATGCTTTGGGATATTTTCAAACAGAAATGCATACAAAATATTTTACCTTCCATGACACTCTTTGATTGTGTAAACTACATGAATAATTTATATTGTTAATGCGGTTTTACAATCCTTTCTGCAAACAGGTTGGACCCACAAAGCTGCTTTCTGCTTCCTTTGAACAGGAACCAAATATATATATATATATAATTAAAATATTCTTTTGAAGTGAAGGCAGGCCTGGTTTAACTGCTGTAAGATAGAAGACTCCCTATCATTTACAGCTGTCACATTATTAATTTTGACCTTGAGGATAAACATAAGTTACCTTTTAAGTGTAATCACTCCAAGCTTGTTTGAATTGCCTTTAGATCAGTGTTATTACCAGTTTCTCAAACAGAATTTCCCATTTAACATACACTAAATGCATTAATACCTAAAACTGAAAGTTATATTCTAAAATACAAACCATAAACCAGATTGTCACAACAGTATCAATATTTTAATGGAGAGAAATATGTTTTTGTCACACATTCGATGCCTTGAGCTTAATTTGTCAGGCTACTGGTTTTAGGCAGAAATTTCGTATTTGGAAGGTTCATGCAAATTTTCTGCATTGCTCATTGTAACAGTGGTATGATATTACATCACACATCCTCTGTACTTATGCCTCACATGAAGCACCTTGAAAACGTTTGAGTGTTAATAGTGCGAGATCAACGTAAGTTTTTTTTTGGTTGTGGGATAGGATTGACGCCCTGGTGAGAGAGAAGGAGATGACGGACTCCTCACACAAGCCAAAAACCAAGTGAGGTCAATAGTGGACTGAGGAGGGCCAGGAGGGGGCACGAGAAAGACTTGGCAGGAAGGGTTAGGGAGAACCCGTAGGCATTTTACTCATACGTGAGGAATAAGAGAATGATCAGGGAGAAGGTAGGGCTGATCTGGGATAGCGTAGGGAACTTGTGAAGTCTGAGCAGATAGGGGAAGCCCTAAATGAGTTTTTTGCTTCGGTTTTCACTAAGGAAAGGGACCTTGTTGTGAATGAGAACTTTGAGGAGCAGGAAAACAGGCTTGAACAGATCAAGATTGAGGAAGTTGATGTGCTGGAAATTTTGGCAAACATTAAGATTGATAAGTCCCCAGGGCCAGACCAGATTTATCCTAGGTTGCTCCGGGAAGTGAGAAAGGAGGTTGCTAAGCCGCTGGCGAAGATCTTTGCTTCCTCACTCTCCACAGGAGTGGAACTGGAAGATTGGAGGGAGGCAAATGTTGTTTCTCTTTTCAAGAAGGGGAATAGGAAAATCCCTGGAAATTACAGACCAATCAGTCTTACGTCTGTGGTCAGCAAGGTTTTGGAAAGAATTCTGAGGGATAGGATTTATGACTATTTGGAAAAGCATAGCGTGATTAAAGGGAGTCAGCATGGCTTTGTGAGGGGCAGGTCATGCCTTACAAATCTTATTGAGTTCTTTGAGGAAATCACAAGACAGGTTGACGAGGGTCGAGCAGTGGATGTGGTGTACATGGACTTCAGCAAGGCATTTGATAAGGTTCCCCACAGCAGGCTCATTCATAAAGTCAAGAGGTATGGGATACAGGGTGATTTGGCTGTCTGGATTCAGAATTGGTTGGCTGACAGGAGGCAGAGAGTGGTTGTAGATGGTAAGTATTCTGCCTGGAGGTCAGTGCTGAGTGGTGTCCCGCAGGGGTCTGTTCTTGGGCCTCTGCTCTTTGTAGTTTTTATAAATGACTTGGATGAGGAGGTTGAGGGGTGAGTTAGTATGTTTGCTGATGACACAAAGGTTGGAGGTGCCGATGATAGTATCAAGGGCTATTTCAGGCTTCAGCGAGACATTGACAGAATGCAGAGCTGGGCTGAGAAATGGCAGATGGAGTTCAACCTGGATAAATGCGAAGTGATGCATTTTGGAAGGTTGAACTTAAATGCTGAATATGTGATTAAAGGCAGGATTCTCGGCAGTGTGGAGGAACAGCGAGATCTTGGTGTTCAAGTGCATAGCTCCCTCAAAGTTGCCACCCAAGTGGATAAGGTTGTTAAGAAAGCATATGGTGTTTTGGCTTTCATTAACAGGGGGATTGAGTTTAAGAGCCGCGAGGTTATGCTGCTGCTCCACAAAACCCTGGTGAGACCACACTTGGAATATTGTGTCGAGTTCTGGTCGCCCTATTATAGGAAAGATGTGGAGGCTTTGGAGAGGCTGCAAAGGAGGTTTACCAGGATGCTGCCTGGACTGGAGAGTGTGTCTTATGAGGAGAGGTTGACTGAGCTCAGACTTTTCTCTCTGGAGAAAGGAGGAAGAGAGGTGACCTGATCGAGGTGTACAAGGTAATGAGAGGCATGGATAGACTCGATAGCCAGAGGCTTTTCCCTAGGGCAGGGTTGACTGCCACGAGGGGTCATAATTTTGAGGTGTTCGGAGGAAGGTATAGAGGAGACATCAGAGGGAGGTTCTTCACTCAGAGAGTTGCAAGTGCATGGAATAGTTTAGCAATGGTAGTCGTGGAAGCGGAGTCATTAGTGACATTTAAGCAACTGCTGGACATGCACATGGACAGCAGTGAATTGAGGGGGATGTAGGTTAGGTTATTTTATTTTTGGATTAGGATTAGTCCACGGCACAACATCGTGGGCCAAAGGGCATGTACTGTGCTATACTTTTCTATGTTCTCTGTTCTCTGTTCTGAAACATAAATAGTGAAACACCACTCCACTCCAATTTTAAACTATCTCAGGTTTCAAGCCTATAAGTTACTCAATAGGTTCACTGCATCATTTTACTTCAGCTTAACCAATGCTGATGGTCAAAGACTGCCTTTACAAAGATAAATTTAAAGCTTCACTTTGTGGGACCCAGAGGAGCCTGAAGGCTATTTGCAATTACACTAGGAAAGTGTAGAATCATTCATTTCTATGGTGCTGACGAGCCAAGAGCCCGACGCTTCCTGTTGTCATATTTATTGTGTAAACCTGTGGAAAAATCAAGTTTTTCATATCAAACTTTTAGTCAAACAGTTGGAGGTCAAGTTATGCAAATTTTGAGAGGGTGAATTTCACCACTGTCTCACAGTCTCACCACACACCTGTGTCAGCTGATCAGAGTTGCCAGAATCTGCCTTGGGAACCTTGTGATCAGCTGAAATAGTCACTGTGCCAAAACAAGTACAAAAGGAACCAAAAAATAATTTTAGAATTCTGTAACACAGGAGGAGTTTAGTAATTGCCTTCAAATGGCTTGTTTTGCACTAGGCCAAGTATAACTCAAGTGGCGTAGGCTTGGTAAATTTAGAGTTTTCAGGTAAAATTCAAGCATCAACTTTTACACAAGATCAAATATTGCTTGGACATATATGACAGTTGCTTGCACATGAAACATTTGAAAATCAAAATTATGGAAAAATGCTCGAAGTAATGTAAATATTTTATGTAAGATCAGGTCAGATGACCATTCTCATCATTTTGGAATACTGAGATGATGCTGAATTGCCAAGATATTTTATTAAACCTGTCATGCACTTTGAGGAACTTGATATGATAATATCTTATGGAATGAGACCTACACACTTGTAAGTAAATTTGAGTGTTCTGTGTCGATGGGCAGTTGCATGCAGAACATCAATGCCTCCCTGTGGAGAAAGTAAATGTTATCAACATGGAGAAATTGCAGGTTGTCATTTTCTTTTCATATGTGTTTTATTTTGGATTTGTGTTGGGAAAGCTGAATTAATACAACTCTTGGCTGTGGAAACCTGGCTGTGGAGAAAGTGCCACAGATGCTGTAACTTAGATCTCCTGGACTGGGGAACAGATACTAACTGATGATGAAGGGCCGAGGCCAAAAACATCAGCTTTCTGGCTCCTAAGATACTGCTTGGCCTGCTGTGTTCATCCAGCTCCACACCTTGTTATCTCGGATTCTCCAGTATCTGCAGTTCCTATTATCTCAGAAATTAACTGAAATTGGGTTTTACTGTTCCTGAAAATGGTTTTGAGGTAGTCATCAGGTTTGTCTGGTGTGGAGATGGGTTGATCCAAGACTTAAAAGCTGTTAACAAAACAATGAAACAATAATATTCCCTCAATCCCACACTTCTTACATTCTGCCATTCACTTACACACTCCCCATACCTTGCCCACACCAAGCCATGCCACTTTATAAACCGTACCAAAAACATGACTCCACGTACCTCCAAGACAACCTATACCCCTTGATACAACCTCTGGGTCCTTAAAATCCCCTGCACCAACTTGATGCTATCTCAGGCCAACCATATATTCCACACAATACCCTTTATCCCTAAAACCTCCACCGCAACTCCCTCAGAACCCACCATAGAAAGCATCAGGATCTTTGATGAGATGGAATAAGATAATGTGTCTTGATGAAAGTAACACTCTAACTAATAAAAACCCATTTACTGCATTTAGTATCCTTCATCCATTTATTTCCTAACCCTAATAAAAGCAATGATTTTCCAACCTTAAAAAATTGATATTCTGACTTCAAAGACTTTTTCAGCATTTGAAGCTGGCGATCAAACAATGAAGTGACAGGTCTCACACTGTGACATTAATAAATTGTGAAGTCATATCCACGGAGCACAAATCCCATAATGATAGTGCACCAGCCTATATCGACACACAGTGAAATTGCTGGCTCAGACTCTTTTGCTGATTTTTCCCAAAAATTTAAAGACCATGAAATTTAAATGTCTTGATGATTTGACAGCTCCAATGACATTAATTTATCCCTTGACAGGTTGACAGTTCCCATGAATTTTATAGCTTCGTTGAGTTCAATCTACTTGTGACAATCTCAGAAGCATCTTGGTCTTTTCAATAAGTTCCTTACCTCTCCCAAAAACACTAAACCTCTCCCAAAGGTGTCCCTGGAGATATCCAAAAGGATACTGTACCTCTCCAAACACATCTGGCATTTTTCGACCTTTTTCTGCATAATGTAAAGCCAATAATTTAGATTTTGTATATATCCCACTGATGAAAATTGGACCCATTTGAAGGCAGCTGCGCTTTAACACAGATAGCTGCTGCACTGATCCAGGGATATGTCAAGTACAACCCATACCCGCACACACCCTTGTAGCCCAACAAAACTAATGTACGCCAGGTTTAGAGGGAAGGACTTCCAGAATCATAGCTCTTGTCATGAGCCACACCTGGAGAGCATATTGATCATCAAGAATATTCCAGCATTAGTATTTTTGACTATTTGAAGTATACTAAATCTACATTTCATACAGCTTTTCCATTTTTCGTCTTTTAATTGGCTTCTTTGTCTCATGCGCACTATTGCAGTCCGCAAGGCAGATAGAGCTGTTAGGAATATCTCATTCTTGTCGGGACTGTTTTTCCCTGCAGTTACTTAATGATGGTAGTTAAAATAACAGCTTTCATAAAAATCCCTGCAGATTTTGTAAAATGTTCGGTTAGTAGCTGTGGTACTTGATCTGATGAATACCTTTCTGTGGTATCTGGTATCAAATTGAGGGTTCAATTTCTATCATTTGAACATATACAATATTGAAATAATAAATTCACAACAAATATTCTTTCTGATAGTAATTTGATGGTGGAATGGAATGACCTTTGAAAGGAAAAATCATTGAGGAAACAGTAAACTCAGATAAAGACAGAGAAATGATACATTATTGGGGATAAAGACTGAAGTCAGGCAAGCCTCATGAAGAAAATAATTCACAGTGGGACCGAAGTTTCAGTCATGTGACATCTGTGTATACAATGATTTTTACCTTTTTACTTTTTAATATTATGCAATCATTACAAAATAAGGTAAAAGATTATGCGCAGTGTCTATCTTCTCCAATTATATTATTTATAATGTGATAGTAGAACACAGAATTGCTCTGGTTGTTAAGCACAAATATTAAAAATACATTTTTTTTGTGCACTTGGGATTCAGAACATCGAATGTCTTACAAGAAACACAGCAGGGAATGAAATCTATAACAACTTTTAACAAGGGAGTAGATAAATATTTGAAATAAGAAAGGAGAATTGTTTAAAGGCGACGGTAGAGAACTAAATACGCAGTTGCTTCAGAGAGACCATGTAGGAAATCAGAGCAGGATTGGGCCATTTGGTCCATCAATTACAGGGTTTGATTTCTACATACAGGATGTAGTCACAGGTGTTCCCCATGGATCTGCCCTGAGCCCACATTGATTTCTGAGAAGTTGGATGGAGAAATAGAGTTGTACATTATATGAAGTGTGATGAATTTGAGTTGGCTGTCAAAAAAAAGGAATACATGGTTAGCGTAAGAAAGCTAAGGTGTAGACAAGGACCTTGAAATGAATGCCGAGAGATTCCTGAAGGTTGTTAGAAACAAATAGCAGGATGGAGTTTATTTTACATGTGGCCTGCAGCGTTCAGTACAGGGAGATGTTTGAGGTGGCTTTGCATGGCTCTAATGATGCCCCAACTTCTCCAATGATGGGAAGATCCCAACAGACTAATGAGCAGAAATTGATTCACTTAGGCTGAGCAATGTTGTCAGCTGTAGCCAGTGACTGGGTCTGAGATCACCTTGAGTGCATGTGTTGAACAGACCTAGCGCCAAACCCCACACATAGATAAAGTGCGAATTCAGATGCAAATGCAATGTGCGTCGGATTGTTAATGAGTCAAATTTTAATCAAATAACCAAATATTAATGAGTCAAAACTTTAGTCGCTAGAGTTAAATTTTAAATAAAATGAATATACTTAAGTTTATACAATGATCAGCATCATCTTCACATCATGGGTGTAGTATATCCATTACAAAACTCTTTAATTTTTAGGCTAGTGTTTTCAGGGTTCTGGAACAGACCGCCAGATTACTACTCATGCTGTGGAAATTTTAATTTGTTCTATAAATTTTTGTCACATTGTCCAATAATCTCTAAGAGTTTCATAGAATGCTTTGAGATTTCTTATTCTTCTGGTAATCTTTCTTCCACTTGAACATTTTCAGATGGTCCCTATGATCTAATGGTGAAGTCTGAACCACGATTCAAAGTTAGTGAAGGAGTGTTCGCTGCTGGCAAAGGAGAGCCAGTCTGGTTTAAATGTTCAGCAAACTCCAACCCACCAAATGTCTACTCATGGTTTCAGAAAGATGACAACAAAACAACACCCATCCAGTGGGGGCCAGTGTTAAATATCAAGTCTGAGAAAGTACCGGACAAAGCTGACTACATGTGCTGTGTCTACAATAATATTACTGGCAAACGGAGTGAAACTCAATTCACTTTCATACTCTCTGCTACTGGTATGTACAGACTTGTTGATATCAACTCATTAATGGCAGCTTTTTAAAAAATAATATGATCATTGGTATTCTTCAAACTAATTTGAAGAGTCAAAAATAGAACATCACTTTGAATGGCAGATTAATTAATTGGAAATGGAACTTAATGTGAATTAAATTGATGTTACCGTCAATCGTATGTTGAATAAGTTATCATTTTCAAAAGAAACAATGGAATTATTTTGCAGTGTGAATGATGCATATATCGGAATCACTACAGTTTTGCTTTATGAAAAGTTCATTCAGTCCTTATTTGCAAATACACTCGGTTCTGCTATAGCATGACAGTTGCGTTCCGATACAGCATTGCATTATAGAAAATTGCACTACAGAAATAACGGGCCCTGTAGGAAAAGTGGGGTTCGGGACATATCGCCAAAAAAACACTCAGAATCACTCAGTAGCCTAACACAAAGGATAGCTCAATTTGAATAAATATTTAATTCGTATTGAAAAATGAAATAAAAGTAAATTTAATACTTTACCTTTAAAAAATGTCAAGATGACTTGATGGACCTGGAGACTGTACTATACCTCCCACAGAAAGCACTTCATGACAAAACCCGTGAAGTGATCACACGATGGCAGCGTGGAGACTCTTTCAGTGCTAACATTGTACGTGTTCACAACAAAGCCTGTGAAATGACCATGTGATGTCGAAGCATACCCCTCTGTGCACCGATACAATTTTGAGTTATGGTCAACGCAAATTTGTGTTTCAGAAATATCATTCTCCTATTTGTCAACTGCATTACAGCCAATTCGCATTGAGGGAAGACGTGTTGTAGCAGAACCAACTGTTAACTGAACTGAGCGTATAGCAAGGATCCCTGGTCTCACATAAAAGTTAAATACAGTGGGTATCAGAGATCTGAAACAAAACACAAAAAAGTGCTGGAGAAATTCAGCAAGTCGAACAGCAAGTATGGAGGAGAAACAGAATTAATTTTTGACTGGAAAATTATGCTTTTATGCTTTCGTCATCCTCACAATCTGTTCCAATTGAAATTCAGCATGTCCATAGAGACTCTTACAGCATGGGATGGCAACTGCTCTTCCTAACACTGAAAGAAACGACAGACAGTTGTGAACATAGCCCAGCCCATCCCGCCAAATCAGCCTTTCATCCATTGACTTGAGCTATATTTTCTAAAGACCTCTCCCACCCTGGGTATACTCTCTGCCACCCTCTGGTAGAAGATATATAAGGTTGGATATATATACACACAGATTCAAGAACAGCTTCTTTTAAACTTTTGAATGGACCTCTGTAATGTTAATGTTGACCTCCCTTTGCAGCTTTTCAGCAGCTGTAACATTGTATCCTGCACCCTGTTCTCTTCCCCTAATGCACTTATACAGTATGATGTGCCAGTAAAGCACATAAGCCAACACTTTTCACTGTACCTCAGTACATGTGACAGGAATAAATCAAATCAAACCAAATCTCTTCACACCTCCCCCTAACCCCGACCCCCCCAGCTAAGACAGCAGGATAATAACAATGATTTGCAGGGTCTCCTGTTCCAAAGAGTCAAGTCAAACTTGAAATGTTAAATGTTTTGCCTCTTAACCCATGCTACGAGACACATTGAATTTCCACAGCACTTTTTTTTTATTATCCCCGATCTCACATACCAAGCTCTAACCAGAAAATCACTATCTCATTGAATGGATCGCTTTAGGTTTTTTTTTAAAATAGCAGCTAGAGTAAAGCTCCATGAACCACGTGCCATGTTTCTGTATATTAGTTTATAATGAATTATTAAAATACTTTCTCTATATTATCTCTGAAATGCACACACATTTACACTTACCTTATCTTTAGAATTCTAAAACAAGTCCAGCAAGTCCACATTCAATTTCCAAGAATTCAGGACTGATATTACACAGATGTACTTGAAGAATTACACCAAAGGAACAGATCATTTTGTCCATCTGGTCTCTGTTATCTTTATGCTGCACACCCTCCCTAGATCCCATATTTCTTCATCTCACTCAAGCAACATGTTCCTTTCTCATTTAGTTAACTTCTAACACTTTTTGTGATGATGAGGCTGACATTCTCACTACTCTTCTTAATTTCCTATTAGATTGTTAAGTGGCTGTCTTATTTTTGCGCTTCGGAGCCATATTTCCCCCACTCCCCTCAATAAGAGGAAATATTTTCTCTTGTTTGACTTCATTGATCCTGTTTTTTTCAATCATCCATGAGTCTATGCGTTTATCATGCAAAACAGTATTGAGGACTTTGAGTTCATTGGGGCTACATTGGATAGCCCTGGAGTATGCGGTCTGGAATTTTCACGGAATCACAACCCAGCTGGCTGCAGTGAAAACAACACAGTATCTTCATACTGTATCAGAGATAATAGAAACTGCAGATGCTGGAGAATCCGAGACAACAAGGTGTAGAGCTGGATGAACACAGCAGGCCAAGCAGCATCATAGGAGCAGGAACGCTGACGTTTCGGGCCTCGACCCTTGATGAAGGGTCTAGGTCCGAACCGTCACCCTTCCGGCTTCTACGATGCAGTTCAGCCTGCTGTGTTCATCCAGCTCTACACTTTGTTATCTTGTAGCTTCATATTTCTTGCTCACTAGCATGATTTCTGTGTGCACCAATGTTAACCATTCTGTTGATTGACTGGACGTAACAGCACAAGGACCATTGTTATTACTGGCCAGCATCACTTGAGTCAACTCGTACCTCTTTAAGTGCCGGTGCTTTGCGGCTGTAGTGTGTGCTGGAAACCCTTTGTGAGCTTTGTTTGATCTGGTAAAGAAAAAAGAATGATTGAGTTGGGATACGTAGCTGCCAGGTGTTTTATTCATGCTGCAATAGAGATCTTGGTGGGGAATCTTGAAAGGAGGGCAGATGTCCTGTCCTCTTGAAGATCCCTCAGAGTAACGAAGATGCTAGCTATCGAGTCCCAGAGTAAGGACAGGTACAGAGAAAGAAATCAAAATGGAAGAAGAGAGAGACATTGTAAGAGATAGTAGTGAAACTAATGAAAGGCAAAAGTTGGGGGAAAGTGCTGATTAAAAAGTCTAGGTGAGAAACAGCATGAAAAAGAAACCCAGAATCCACATCAGCAGTCAGTCATCAGTCAATCCAATTAATCCATGGATGTTGAGTCTAGTGCAGCTTGAAATTTCTTCTCTTCATACACCTTTGGGCTTCGTCATTTGTCCTGCTTTAAAACCAGCCTCAGTTTGGTGAAGAAGGGTTTGCCATCAGTGGTGGCTCAGTGCAGTGTCTTCCCAGATTTTTTGGTTAGAGGCAATCTTCTTCAAGCGGACTTTAGCTTATCTGTTAAAATTTTTGCTGAGTGTCCCATGATCTTTGGCCATGAATTGGGATAATTTGGCAGGCAAGTACTGTTGTATAGGATTCTTATATTGTGTGTGGACATTCTTCCTCCCACCCATCCCCTCCTCCCACCTCAAGCCGCACCTCCATTTCCTACCTACTGACCTCATCCTGCCCCCTTGACCTGTCCGTCCTCCCTGGACTGACCTATCCCCTCCCTACCTCCCCACCCATACTCTCCTCTCCACCTATCTTCTCCTCTATCCATCTTTGGTCTGCCTCCCCATCTCACCCTATTTATTTCAGAACCCTCTCCCCATCCCCCTTTTCTGATGAAGGGCCTAGGCCCGAAACGTCAGCTTTTGTGCTCTTCAGATGCTGCTTGGCCTGCTGTGTTCATCCAGCTCCACACTTTGTTATCTTGGATTCTCCAGCATCTGCAGTTTTCATCATCTCTGATCACAATTTTAACCTCACTGCGAAGTCTCTTCCAGGGATGCCTAACCTGAAAAAGTTACCCTCCTCCCTCCGGACCAACCTCAGGGGATCTCTCTCCCACTGCAACTCTCTTGTAATCTCTTCGGCCTTGAAACTGCTCGACCATGTGCTGAAGCAAACCAGGTACCACAGCCACATCACCTTCCTCAGCACCTGCCTATGGAACCAGATCATTCCTAATGGACTACAGTCCACATTCAATCCTTCCCAATTTGGCCCACAACGTGACCATATCCCCATCCAGAACATTGAGACCCTTCAGAAGCATTTCTTCCTGCGAGTCCTGAAACACATTCACACCAATGCGCCAGCATCTCCAGGCACTGCAATCCAGCCTAGCCCAGCTCAGAGCCTCCCTCTCCCAGACCTGCAAAGGACCTCTTCTGTTTTTTATTCTCTGCAGGATCCACAAACTGAACACACAGTTCTATTCAACTTTACTGGACACCAAAAAACCACAAGTACAACAAACTCACTGGTTCCTGCTACCTTCAGCAGGATTCCTCCCAAATCCCCAGCACCCCCGCACCTCCCCAACAATGTACCCGCCGCCATTGGCCATGAGGCCACTGCTGGAGAACCCACCGATGACGTCACATCCGCCACCACCGGGCACACCACCGGGATCGCGAATGCGACCGCTGCTGTAGCCACCGTCGCCACTTCTACAACGAATACCACAAACATCACTGTCACCGCTGCTGCTGCCGCCCACGACCGCGTTGCATCGCCAACCGCTAACGCCGATGCAACTCTGCCCACCGCCGATGGAACTCCGCCCACCTCCAACACCAGCGGCACTCCTCCCACTGTCGACAGAACCCCGCCCTCACCCGACGCCGACGGAACCCCGCCCACAGCCGACACCGACGTTGCTCCGCCCACAGCCTCCATAGCCAGCAACCCCAGAGAAGACAGCCACACTGAGCCCTGCCGCATCTTCACCATCCTCCCAGACCTCCCACTGATGGAGGATGAATGGTCAGTCCGCAGCAAAGGGCTCACCTTTGTCCCCCTCCATCCACACATCAACGAATACCAGTCACGGTTGGACATAGAGCAGTTTATCAGCCACCTCCACCTCCACGCTTACTTCTCTAACCGTGAGCCTAACCCTCTCTCCCCTGACTCCCTTCACCCGCCTCCAACACAAGTCCTCCACCTGGACACCACCCCAAGGCCTCCTACCCTCCCTCGACCTCTTCATCTCCAACTGCCGTCGAGACATTAACCGCCTCAACCTCTCCACCCCTCTCACCCACTCCAACCTCTCCCCTGCAGAACGGGCAGCCCTCCGCTCCCTCCGCTCCAATCCCAACCTCACCATCAAACCCGCGGACAAGGGATGCGCAGGAGTAGTGTGGCGCACTGACCTCTTCATTGCTGAGGCCAGATGCCATCTCTCCGACACATCCTCCTACCGCACCCTGGATCATGACTCCACCCCCGAGCACGAAACCATCATCTCCCAACCCATTCACAACCTCATCACCTCCGGTGACCTCCCACCCACAGCCTCCAACCACATCATTCCCCAGCCCCGCGCCGCCCACTTCTATCTCCTTCCCAAAATCCACAAACCCACCTCCCCTGGCCAACATATTGTCTCAGACGGCTCCTGCCCCACCGAACTCATCTCCACCTATCTGGACTCCATTTTCTCCCCCTTGGTCCAGGAACTCCCCACCTACGTCCGTGACACCATCCATGCACCTCCTCTATAGCTTCCAATTCCCTGCTCCTCAACACCTCATTTCCACCATGGACATCCAGCCCCAATACGCCTGCATTCCCCATGCAGATGGCCAAAAAGTCCTCCACTTCTTCCTGTCCCGCAAACCAGACCAGTCCCTCTCCACCGACACCCTCAACCGCCTAGCTGAGCTCGTCCTCACCCTCAACAACTTCTCTTTCGGTTCCTCCCACTTCCTATAGACAAAGGAGGTGGCCATGGGCACCCGCATGGGCCCAAGCTATGCCTGCCTCTTTGTAGGTTGTGTGGAACAATCCCTCTTTCGCACCTACACTGGCCCTAAACCCCACCTCTTCCTCCGTTACATTGATAACTGTATCGGCGCCGCCTCTTGCTCCCAAGAGGATCTCGAACAGTTCATCCACTTCACCAACACCTTCCACCCCAACCTCAAATTCACCTGGACCATCTCCAACACATCCCTCACCTTCTTGGACCTCTCTGTCTTCATCTCAGGCAACCACCTAGAAACCGATATCCATTTCAAGCCTACCAACTCCTTCAGCTCCCTAGAATATATCTCCTCCCACCCATCATCCTGTAAAAATGCAACCCCCTATTCCCAATTCCTTTGCCTCCACCACATCTGCTCCCAGGATGAGGCATTCCACTCCTGTACATCCCAGATGTCCTCGTTCTTCAAGGACCGCAACTTCCCCCTGGCAATGGTCAAGAACGTCCTCAGCCATGTCTCCCGCATTTTTAGCAACTCATCCCTCACACCCCGCCCCCTCAATAACCACAAAAAGAGAATCCCCCTCACCCTCACATACCACCCCACCAACCTCCAGATACAGCGCATCATCCTCCAACACTTCTGCCATCTACAATCCGACCCCACCACCAAGACTTTTTTCCATCCCCGCCCTTGTCTGCCTTCCGAAGAGACCACTCTCTCCGGGACTCCCTTGTCCACTCCACACTCTCCTCCAACCCCACCACACCTGGCACCTTCCCCTGCAACCGCAGGAAGTGTGACACGCCCCCACACCTTCTCCCTCACCCCCATCCCAGGCCCCAGGAGACTTTCCACATCAAGCAGATGTTCACCTGCACATCTGCCAATGTGGTATCCTGCATCCGCTGTACCAATTGTGGCTTCCTCTACATTGGGGACCACTTTGCAGAACACCTAAGCTCGGTTCGCAATAAATACCTCCCAGTCGTGAACCAATTTAACCCCCCCGCTATTCCTTAGACGACTTGTCCATCCTGGGCCTCCTGCGGTGATGCCACCCGTAGGTTGCAGGAACAGCAATTCATATTCTGCTTGGGAACCCTGCAGCCCAATGGTATCAATGTGGATTTCACAAGCTTCAAAATCTCCCCTCCCCTTACTACATCCCAAAATCAGCTCAGCTTGCCTCCGCCTCTCTAACTTGTTCTTCCTCTCACCTGTCCCTTCCTCCCACCTCAAGCCGCACCTCCATTTCCTACCCACGAACCACATCCCACCCCCTTGACCTGTCTGTCCTCCCCGGACTGACCTATCCCCTCCCCACCTATACACTCTTCTCCACCTATCTTCTCCTCTATCCATCTTCGGTCCGCCTCCCGCCTCTCCCTATTTATTTCAGAACCCTCCCCCCATCCCCCTTTTCTGATGAAGGGTCTAGGCCCAAAACATCAGTTTTTGTGCTCCTCAGATGCTGCTTGGCCTGCTGTGTTCATCCAGCTCCACACTTTGTTATCACTGGAAAGGCTAGCATCTGATGCCGAAGCCTTGAATTGATTGGCTCTCAAGGCTACTTTGGAGAGCAGTTAAGAGTCAATCACACTGCTGTGGGTCTGGCATTGCAGCTGATTGTCTCTTCTAGAAAGGCCACTATGGATCTCATGCCATCTCTCTAGCCGACGGGAAAAATATCCACTATCGCCGTTAAATCAACAGTGGTGAGATAATGGAAACACATGGTTTGCAGCCACCGTAGAGGGAAGGAATAGCACAGATGCCAACTCACCAAAACTGCATATGGAGTTCTGCTGCACAGAATTCACTTAAAAACTTGATGAGAAATGTCACAGAAACATGTGAAATCAAGTGAGAGTGCTGTGTCTTCATAACCTTTCTCTTGTTATTCCTTTGATGGAGGGTTCAAGTACAGATTGATCAGAGTTAATAAACGAGAAAAAGGTATCAATACTTGGTACAGTTCGACACACCACCACCCGATGGGAAAGCTATGGAAAAACAAATTTACGGGGAAATAATAGAGCAGTGCTCAAGCTGTTGTTTTGCGATACTGTGAAGCTTTACTTAGCCCTAAGATAAACTGGGACATTAGTAGTTTAAAGAGCAGAGAGGGAGAAGTTTTTTTAAAGAGTCTTCATGAAGATATTCTTAATCAACATATTTCTGGTGTAACATGGGGTGATGCATTGCTGAATTTGGTTCTGGGGGACAAGGTGCATTTAGAGTCAGTAAGGGAACATATAGGAAAGAGTGATTGCTTAGCTAAGGACAAAAACATGGAAAAATCTCAAATAAAAATATTTAAATGCAGGAGTGTCAATTGCAGTGTGTTGTGAATGGATTTTAAACACCAGACTGCCTTTAAAGAGGAAGCAGTGCAGGGATAGTCAAGATACATCCCTACAAGAAATGTTAGGGCAACTAAAGCCAGTGTTTCCTGGCTGAGAGTGAGAGCATTAAGAAAAGGTGTGTATGATAGAGAAAAAAAAACAGTGGATTCTGGAAACCTGAAACTGAAACAGAAATTGCTGGAGAAACTCAGCAGGTCTGGCTGCATCTGTGGAGAGAAAGCAGAGTCAATGTTTTGGGTTAATAACCCTTCTTCAGAGCTCAGAAATGCTGAGTTTATCCATCAATTTCGGTTTCTGTGTATGCTGTGATGTCAGGTTAGAAATTCAGTTGAGATCAACCAGCTGAATAAGGAAGTTTAGATGGGAAGTGAAAAGGAGATGAAAGAGGTCAGGAGATAGAATGAGAAAGGACTTCGGCCTGAACTTTTGTCTGTGAGTCAGGTGCACACAGTAGGGAGAATTTCCCACTGCACTATCCAACTTTTAAAAATAGCTGTCCAAACTCAGATATTGGAGTTGGGGGCGGATGACTCCGGAAGAATTGAGGAATATGCTGGATGAGGAGATGGGCTGGGCAGAGACCTGCTTTGGGACTCTGGCTTTCAAGCCTCAAACAATCTGGTCTTTAATCTTCTTATAGATTGGGATAGTCAGATTGGCAAATGAAGCCATGTGGAAGAACCCATATAGTATTTTCAAGACACTTTCATATGTTGTGAACCCAACCAGGATCAGGTTAGAGATAATGGGAACTGCAGATGCTGGACAATCCGACATAACAAAGCGTGGAGCTGAATGAACACAGCAGGCCAAGCAGCATCTTAGGAGCACAAAAGCTGACGTTTTGGGCCTCGACCCTTTGAATCTGATGATGCGTGATGAGACAGGTTTAATAAATTATGGCAGAGTAAAAGATCCACTTGGAAATGGTGACAATTAATTGGTATAATTTAACATTCAGTGCGAGAGGGAGGCACTTGGATCAGAAGCAACTTTGCTAAACTTAATTAGGGGCAATCACAAAGGAATGAGAGCAGAGCTAACTGAAGTGGACGAGGAAAGTGCTTTAGCAGCAGAGACAGCTGATGAACAATGGCAGACGTTTGAGATAGTATGCCATTACACACAGCAAAGATATTTTCCTGTGCAGAAGGGCCAAGGAAGGAGAAAAGCCAACCATGGTTGACCAGAAAAATTAAGGACAGCATCAGATTGAAAGAATAACATACAATGTGGCACCGATTAGTAGTAAACCAGCAGATTGGGAAAATGTTAAAAATCACCAAAAGATTATCAAAAAAAGACAAAGACGGAGAGGACAAACTTATAGTAATATTAAATATGATTTGTAAGTAATATCAAGATGGACAGCAAGAGCATCTTTAAATAGAGAAAGGAAGAGAGAAGCTAAAGAAAATCGACCCCTTTGAAAATTAGGCTGGGCAAATGTAATGAGGAAACAGGAAATGGCAGAGAGTTGAACACATACTTTGCATCAGTTTTCACAGTAGAAGACATTAATAGCATTTCAACATTACGATGTAATATAAAGTATATTATTCAATACCAAGCAAGGGGCAAAGGATGAGAGGGAATAAATAGAATAACTATCTCTAAACAAAAAATACATGAGAAACTAATGGGATGAAAGACCGTATGAGTCCCCTGGATCTGATGGGATGCATTCCAATATATTAAGTAACATGGCTGCAGGTATAATGGATGCCACTGGGAGTAATCTTCTAAGAATCCTTAGAAAATGTTACAGTATGTTATAAAGGATAGTGTATTAGAGCATTTAGAAATACATGATTTGATCAAACAGAGTCAGTATGGTTTCACAAAGGTGAAACCATGCCTGACAAATTTAGTAGAATCTTTGAGGAGGTAGCAAGCAGGATAGATAAAGGGGAAGCTGTAGATGTACTATAATTGTATTTCGGGAAAGTGTTTGATAAGCTACCAACATTATGCTACTTAACAAGGTAAGAGCCCATGGTTTTGGATGTAGTATAAATAAATGTAATAACCCTTTAAAGGTAGAGGTTACTGCTTCATCAGAAGTGATGACAAGGCAAAGTTTTACATAATTTGAAAAGCTAATACTTGAAGCACATGGAAGTATCAGGCAGGCATGTAGAATTACCATAACTTGATAGAGGTAAAAAAGTTGATTTAGCACAGGCATGATAGCCAAGGACATCACTGCAGGAGTTCCTCAGGGCAGTCATTTAGGTCCAGGGCAGTCTTATAGGCACAGACATCTCCATCAAAAGATTAGAAATGGAGATATTTGCTGATGATTGCATAATGCTTAGTATCACTCATGATTCCTCAGACATGCAGCAAGAGCTGGACCACATTCAGACTTTAATTAATAAGCAGCATTTAGCATTTGAGACATAAGTGCCAGGTGATAGTGACTTTCATCAAGAGAGAATTTAACATTCTTTACTTAATTTCCAATGTGCTGCCATTGCTGAGTTACCCACCATCAATATGTTTAGGGTTACAATTGACCAGAAGCTTAGCTGTACCAGCGTCATTGGTTGTAGCTTCATGAACAGACCAGAGATTAGGTGTATTTCTGTGGTCAGTACACCACTTGATGTCCTCAAGTCCTGTCCACCATCTCGAACATAGAACATAGAACATAGAAAAGTACAGCACTGTACAGGCCCTTCGGCCCATGATGTTGTGCCGTGGAATAATCCTAATCCAAAAATAAAATAACCTAACCTACATTCCCCTCAATTCACTGCTGTCCACGTGCATGTCCAGCAGTCGCTTAAATGTCACTAATGACTCCGCTTCCACGACTACCACTGGCAAAGTATTCCATGTGCTCACAACTCTCTGGGTGAAGAACGTCCCTCTGACGTCTCCTCTATACCTTCGTCCTAACACCTTAAAACTATGATCCCTCGTGGCAGTCAATCCTGCCCTGGGGAAAAGTCTCTGGCTATCGACTCTATCCATGCCTCGTACACCTTGATCAAGTCACCTCTCTTCCTCCTTTCTCCAGAGAGAAAAGTCTGAGTTCAGTCAACCTCTCTTCATAAGACAAGCTCTCCAGTCCAGGCAGCATCTTGGTAAACCTCCTTTGCAGCCTCTCCAAAGCCTCCACATCTTTCCTATAATAGGGCGACCAGAACTCGACACAATATTCCAAGTGTGGTCTCACCAGGGTTTTGTAGAGCTGCAGCATAACCTCGCGGCTCTTAAACTCGATCCCCCTGTTAATGAAAGCCAAAACACCATATGCTTTCTTAACAACCTTATCCACCTGGGTGGCAACTTTGACGGAGCTATGCACTTGAACACCAAGATCCTGCTGTTCCTCCACACTGCCGAGAATCCAGCCTTTAATCCTATATTCAGCATTTAAGTTCGACCTTCCAAAATGCATCACTTCGCATTTATCCAGGTTGAACTCCGTCTGCCATTTCTCAGCCCAGCTCTGCATCACTTCGCATTTATCCAGGCTGAACTCCATCTGCCATTTCTCAGCCCAGCTCTGCATTCTGTCAATGTCTCGCTGAAGCCTGCAATAGCCCTCGATACAATCAACGGCACCTCCAACCTTTGTGTCATCAGCAAACATACTAACCCACCCGTCTATAAGACATAAATCAGAAATATGATAGCATAATCTTCATCTGTCTGCATGTGTGCAGTTTCTAAAACATTCAAGATGATTGACACCATTCAAGACAGAGCAACCACCTTATTAGCACTTTGCCCATTATTTGACAGGTTCATGAGTAAAGTTCCTTAATGTATCTCAGTTTCAAACGAATGACCTAAATTTATCAAGCTCCCAGTTTATTTCTATTAGTTCATGGGATGTAGCCCTTGCTATATATATATATATAAAACATAGGCCAGCATTAACATTCCATTGCTAATTTCCCAGAAGGTAGTTAAGAGTCACATTTAAATAGGTAAGATTAGCAGATTTCCTTCCCTCCACCACCACTTTCTTAAGGCCAATAAGAAAGAGCATTAAATGTTGGCTTTTCCAGAGTTACCCAAACCCTCTGGAAAGATGTGAACAAAAAGAAAGCCTATATGACAATATATTGAGTGCAGGTAGCCTCGCTATGAAATGAATGGGAATGGAATGGTGCATATTGTTTTGTAAGGTGAAGTGTTGTGATAACATTTGATTCATGCCACAATGGGTGGCACGGTGGCTCAGTGGTTAGCGCTGCTGCCTCACAGCACCAGGGACTCAGGTTCAATTCCAACCTTGGGCAACTGTGTGGAGTTTGCATGTTCTGCCCTTGTCTGTGTGGGTTTGCTCTTTTTTTTCCCACAGTCCAAAGACATGCAGATGAGGTGGATTGACCATGCTCAATTGCCCACAGTGTCCTGGGATATTTGGGTTAGACATGGGAAATAGGTCTGAGTGGGATGCTCTTTAGAGGGGCAGTGTGAACCTGTTGGGCTGAAGGGCCTGTTTTCACACTGGAGGGATTCTGTGAAAATATTAGTGACTGTATCATAAATATTCCTGATTCTGTCCTTACTTAAAATTAACTTATAATAATAAAGATTCCAAGACTGTTTTTTGTGAGTTGTGAGAAATCCATTAAGATTCACAAGGTCATAAATCACACCACACCAGGTTATAGTCCAACAGGTTTATTTGAAAACACAAGCCATTGAATAAGAATGGGTAAGTTTTTTTTCTTTCTCATCCAGTGACAAAAGACAATGATAATATTACTATCAAGACCTCTGTAAGGCTTGAGCTTTAACCTGAGATCTTCCTTAACATTATTACTTGGTTATTCAATGTGCGAACTCATTTCACATTTCAAAGAAATTTTTGTTTATATTGTAACGTTCTATATTTTGCAAGCGCTGCTGGTTTGAAGAGGTTTTCTTACGAGGAGAGATTGAGTAGGGTGGGTCTGTGCTCATTGGAATATAGAAAAATGAAAGTCGACCTTACCCAAATATGCAAGATTCTTCGCAGACTTGACAAGATAGGCACAGAAAGGTTGTTTCTCTTGTGGGAGTGTCTAAGGCTGGGAGCATCATCTCAGAATAAAAGGTCAAGCATTTAAGACAGAGGAGGTGGAATTTCATCTCTCAGGCCATGGTGAATCTGTGACATTCTTTACTGCAGAGTACTACAGAGGCTATGTCATTAGATATATTCAAGGCTGAGATAGACAGGTTTTTTAATCCAGTAAGAGAATCAAGGGCTGTGAAGAAAGGCAGAAAAGTGGAGTGGAGGATTATTAGCTCAGCCATGATCTCATTGAATGATGATACACACTTGATGAACTAAGTGGCCTACTTCTGTTCCTAGGTCTGACAGTCTTATTGACCCTGTACATGGCGCTGAAAACATTCTTGTTTTAATTTCTTTCATCATAATTGCTGTTCCTTTTTTCAAAGTCTTCAATGAAAAAGTAGGTTACAGGCTCACTGGGTTCTCATCACTGTGAATTATAATATGTAAACTGATTGTCAACAATGAATGGGCTGCTCTTTTTCACACCTAACCTTATGCTTTGATGAAGGCTTCATGTTGCAGGGCAGGTGTATTTTACAAGTAAATAGAAACAGCAGGTGCTCATTGTTGATCTTTTTTTGCAATCAGTGCAGGCAGAATCTCCATAGTGATATCTGCACTACTCCATCATGTTGCAACCAATCAACTTCAGACAGAAACAGAGTTTGAGACAAAATGACCAATGTGTTGGTTATCTCAGTGCAGATAAAATAGTTCTAATTGTCAAAAATCTTCTTGCTATTTAAATAAGTATCCCTTGCACGTTAACATAATTAACAAGTCTCCTAAACTCTGCATGTCATCTTAGTGCAGCTCCATAGCCTATACTGCAGCTAGTGCACTCTTACAAACGTGCTAAATAGTACAACATGAATCAATCCATTAGAAAATAATGTCCTAATAACATTTACTGCTATAAATCTTAATGTGGGGGTCCCGGTGTTGGACTGTGGTGAACAAGGTCAGAAAATACACGACACCAGGTTATAGTCCAACAGGTTTATTTGAAAACATAAACTTTTGGAGCCTTAGTCTTCCGTCAGGTTTTGGGAGGGAGGCTTCGTAAGCTTGTGTTTTCAAATAAACCTGTTGGACTATAACCTGGTGTGGTGCGATTTATGACCTTGTGAATCTTAATGGATTTCTCACAACTCACAAAAAACAGTCTTGGAATCTTTATTATTATAAGGTGTTGCAGTTTGCAAGCTTTGTGAATGGCTTTTAAATAGTCTTTATGTCAAAGTTTGGGACATTGTGAAGTCTGCAAAGTACTGTCGCATCCAAAAATCCTCCACATGAACCATAAGATGGACCCAGTAAAGCTCAGCACAGATGAGCATCCCTAGTGTTAGGGATTTTATCCTATCACCTAATGTTGTAACTAGATTTTAGAGCAAGAAGATTGAATGCTTCTGGTTGTTGATATGATGCTTGTATATTTTCCACTTTTCACAACCATAAAGGAGTAATGGAAGAACCATTGCCTCGTAAACTTTGATCTTTGCTGTGAAAGAAACTCCATGCCCTTTCCAAAGACTGTGAGTCAGCCTACCAAATGCTTAACTTGCTTGCTAGGTAATGGTTCATTTTTGTCAGACAATGTAATTGGAGAAGATACTCAGAAAATAGCAAATCTTTTATACTAAATAAAGTGGTACATTGCGGATTGAGACTCTCGATCCTAGAATACATGGCTATGGGCAAGTTAATACAAGATCTCTGTCTTTCTTCAGACTTATTGTCATGTTAATTGACCTAGGGTTAGGATTGACTCAAGTGGAGAAGTTTCTGTCATTATAATATTTCAATATCTGAGGAAGACACTGTCAAGAGTCTTCAGGACAAGCAATCATAGCCAAAGACCAATATGAAGACAAATTAACCAGCAAAGTCGAAGTTCTTATGCGATGTTTGTAATTGTGATGCAATTGAAATTTGGTTTAATATCATACATGAGACAAAAGTGGCCTAGAATTTAAATCAGTCTTTTGGTTTTGCTGAAGAATTGCCTGCCAAAGTGATTGGAAAATCCATCATAAAGATGTTATTATATGTGGTGAATGTACAGCATAGATTTGCTCACCAGAATTTTGAATCATAGAATTCCTACAGTGTGGAAGCAGGCCTTTTGGCCCATTAAGTCCACATTAACCCCCCCAAAAAACATCCCACCCAGACCCATTCCTGTAAACCTGCATTTCCCATGGCTAACCCACACATCTCTGACCAAGATTGGTAATTTAACATGGCCAATCCGCCTAACTGCACATCTTTAGACTGTGGGAGGAAACTGGAGCACCTGAAGGAAACCCACACAGACACTGGGAGAATGTGCAAACTCCACACAGACCATCGCCCAAGGCCAGAATCAAACCCAGATCCCTGATACTGTGAGGCAGCAGTGCTAATTGTTGAGCTATTATGATAATGGGCATTGCAAATTCATATTATTGTTAATCTTTTGGGATGAAATGAAACACTTCCAATTGCAAGCATCTGTATTTAGGGTGAGACCAGTTTACACTGCAGTTACATTTCATTTTCATTTAATTATATTGTTAGTCTGAGTGGAATGAGCCTTTTATTTTAACTGTCTTTCCTAGAAATGGTATTGCAGCAAAATTGCCCCATGGACTTTCAATTCCTTAATCCTTATCAATATTACTGTTCAGTGTACACCTCACAAGCACAGACTGTTTTTTTTCGGATTGGCATTACGTGCATTGAACAAAAAAAATTGCTGGAAAAGCTCAGCAGGTCTGGCAGCATCTGTGAAGGCAAAAACACAGTTTCGGGTCCGGTGACCCTTTCTCAGAATTCAAGGAAGTTGGAGGAAGGGCCACGAAACGTTAACTCTGTTTTTGCCTTCACAGTTTCTGCAAGACCTGCTAAGCATTTCCAGCAACTTTGTTTTTGTTCCTGATTTACATCATTCGCGGTTCTTTAAATTCCTGTTACCTGCATTGAATCCTGGTTGAGTTCAATAATGAGTTGGTTCAGCCACAAAGCACCTTTCAGCAGAGACAGTGCAATTGACAAAGGTAGGTTCTTTACTCAGAGAGTAGTAAGGGAATGGAATGCCATGCCTGCAGCAATAGTAGACTCGCCAACTTTAAGGGCATTTAAATGGTCATTGGATAAACACATGGATGATAATGGAACAGTGTAGGTTAGATGGGCTTCAGATTGCTTTCACAAGTCGACGCAACATTGAGGACCAAAGGGCCTGTACTGCGCTGTAATGTTCTATGTTCTGTGTTCTATGTTCTATTTGCCTGATGACAACCTGATTTAGGACTGTCTGTTGACCATAGCTCTTGTCCATTAAAAAGTGAAGTTTCTGTACTGTCTCACCAGGCACGCAGCTGGAGTACTTGCAGCATAGTCTCAAGTACTTCTGTTTCAGTAACTGATGAAAAATGAAGAATGGTAGGAAAACTGAAGAAGGCTGATCAGCCCATATCACTCATGTTGAAATTGTTCAATGCTCTTCAGTTGTACCTCCTCAATCTCTCTAAACTCATACTGCTCAATAGACTGAATGTGACACCGTGACTATGTAAAAAAAAACAGTTTCTACTAAACGTTTGTTCAAAAACCATGGATTAGTATTTTGGAAAATTCACCCTTTAATGGAATTGAGAAATGGCTGGGATTTCCTTGCAAGTTTAGATCCCACTAATAGATTGAACATGGTAAATCAGAGCTATGTATATACTTGCAGCTACTTGACCAAAAAAATTAACAAAAGAATGAAAATGAACCCTACTGCAACCAGAAAGCAGCAATGTTCAGGTATTCCTGAATTCACATCTAACATTTGTCACAACACCCAGCTGGTAACTAGTTTGCCAGTGTAAATTCAGTTTGGATGCAACGTGTAACTTGTTCATCTCACTCTCTGCCATTCTTCCAATTTAATTGCACCAATACCATTATTTATTGTCACGGTGTTCAATTAATGTTTATAATTCCTGTGCACTGCAATGACAAAAAGTACCTTCACTGATTGTCTTCTCATTGTGTGATCATATTCCACTAACAGGTCAAGAAAAACAGAAACAAAAAGGAAGTTCACTTCATTCGTTGGGAATAATTGTTGGATTGTCACTGACTCTGATTGTCTGTATATTTCTTTACTTTCTTCTGAGAAGATACTTCCCACGAAGAGGTATGCTCTTATCAACTAAGATTAAGCTCCATTTTGTGGTGTTCGTTCAGAACTTCTCATCCACTAGACATTTGGAAACAATGAAAATAATTTTGATATTTACATAGATGTTATTGTCATATTTACCTCAGGATATTAGCTCAAGATTTGCAAGCATTTTCTTGGCATTGTTTTTCTTGTAAAGCTATTCTGATGGTTCTGAGTAAATGGCTCACTTGGACTCAGGAAACAGGTCATGAAGTAGCCAGTGTCTTTACTATGTTAGCTTATTTCATGTAGAGTGATGGTTGGGCATTAAAAATAACTCTCGTACTTTGAGTGAAGTAGGAGAGAAACAAAACCAAAAAGAGTTTATTGCTTCTTGCTGGAAAGTGCATGTTGGGTCAAAACAGAATCAAACGAGGCAATGATCCATTCAGACAGCTTTCAAGTATTCATTATTTAGAATCAAACTTGAAGAATTATAAAGTAGGTCAGGTACTCGCGGGCAGCTGGTGCACTGTTTACCACACACTGACACATTTGTCTTCAAGACAAATGGGAAGGCATTTATTTAAAATCGTAAACTCAATAAAAAATAAAATTGACAGGTTAGCAAAGATTTCCTGTCCAGCGTGTTGTTACTTCCATTTGTAAGGCTGCTTGCAACCTATTTATAACTTCTGTGGTTTGTAGTTGGCCGATGGGCTTTAAATCTACATTGAAAGCAAAATGTGTCTGCAGTGGTTGATGTACTGAATACTTGGAGTTTATATAATTAATTAGCTTGTCTCTTGTTTTGGTCAGTGCTGACATATTCTGTAGTTTAATTTAACTTTTGGCTTTTCATTGAAGAAATATCTAGAAGTTTGATAACCATTGCAGTTGTAAAGGTTTAGGCAACCTTAAAGCACATGTTGAAAGGTTTAAAACTCAGTAGTTCAGATTTAAAATGCAATTTTAAAAATATTTTTCTAAATATTTGTAACATTTTTCTGTAGGAGCATAACATGAGACATTTGGCTACAGAAGCCCATCATCTCCAAATGGTGGAATCATCTTTATTTGATTAGGATCTTTGTCCTTTGCTGAGCTGTGTGTCAGTAATTTGGATAATTATGGGTATAACTAGCTCAGGATTGCCCATTGTTGCACAAGATGTAACTTTATTCTACCTTTTATCACCTGACATTTTATTTACCTTGAAGCCAACTGGAACCCAAAGCAATCCTGTCTACCTCTCTATAAGAAATCAAGTCATTAGTTGGTGATTAGTGTTTTGGATGAGACCAAATCCCTTTCAGATATATCAACAAGATGACCAAGACCCTAACTGTTTCTTATTTAAAAGCAAGTGTAAGCACTGTGTTTCAGATGTAATTTAATTGATTGTACTTCTCATCTTTAAGCAAAACACACTTTATTCTTACTCAACAGTTGAAACACAAATAAAATAAAAGAGGAGAGATAATGGGAACTGCAGATGGAGAATCCGAGACAAAGTGTGAAGCTGGATGAACACAGCAGGCCAAGCAGCATCTTGGGAGCACAAAAGCTGGCGTTTTGGGCCTAGGCCCTTCGGTTGTGAAAGCTGCTATATCTCTTTCGGGCCTAGGCCCAAAACGTCAGCTTTTGTGCTCCTAAGGTGCTGCTTGGCCTGCTGTGTTCATCCAGCTCTACGCTTTGTTAAAATAAAAGAGGAATTGGTCTAATTTTAACTCATTTGGAAAATTTACCAGAATATTAGGTTATTTAATTACTAAACAGTCACTGTTCTAATTTCGTAACACCCCAAAAACACATTGTTGGCAAAGGTAAATTTAGGGAACTAGATTTGTCCCACATGCAGTTCTAGCAGTAGGAAGAGAACCCAAGTTTTTAGCTGCAACAAAGATAGAAAGAGATCTAGCAGCTTTCATGACCAGTTTCCATAAATTGCCATTGACTACTGAACGCTAAACTGAAACCCTAGCTCCATGGGAGCCTGACCGTAGAAGTGCTGCCTCTATTGTTCCAACTTAAAAAAAACCTCAAGGCCTCAACGAGCTGTTTACCTCATTGAATCAGAACAGACCACTCAGCGCCTCTGTCTCAGCCTCTCTTCATTGAGGAAACCAGGACAAAATACGTCCCTTATAGCCATAGTATTGTCACATTAGGTAAACGATCTGTAGAATTGTCAGTAATTGCTAAGTTAAACACTTCCTAAATGGTGAATTGAGAAACATAAGTCATAATAAACTATACTTGACATTCTATGAATACTTTTTAAAAAGTTCCTTGAATACTTGAAGCATTCTTCACAAGAAAGAAAGTAAGTCTAAAATTCATCATCCAGGAATGCAGAATTTAAAAAAATCATGGAGACAGTAAGGTCTGCAGGTGCGAGAAGCTAGTATCAATAAATATGGAGCTGGAAAAGAGCATAGGATAGCATTTTTGCAGGATGGTGGGTGAGAGGAGGTGTCGTCGAGGTAATCATGGGAGTCAGTAGGCTTGAAATGGATGTCAGTGGAAATGGAGAAGGAGAGTTCTAGGAAGGGGAGAGGGATGTCAGAAATTTGAGGTGAATTTGAGGGTGGGTTGGAAGGTTTTGGTGAAGTGGATGAACAGTTTGAGCTCCCAGTGGGAGCACGAGGCAGCACTGATACAATCATTAGTATAGTGGAGGAAGAGGCTAAGGATGGTGCCGGAGTAGTTGTTGAAGAGGGACTGTTCCATGAATCCCACAAATAGGCAGGCATAGCTTGGGCCATGTCCATGGCCACCTCTTTGGTTTGTAGGATGTCCCTTCCTGTATCTCTCCATCTCCATTTGCTGCTGCAGAGTTGGTACGAGGACTGTGAACTACGTTGCGAGAGGATCACACATGAGTTTTTTGACTAGGAAGAGAGTGGTTCTGGACCTTTGTCTGAAATTGAGTGGTGTACAGTTTACAGGCCTCTGTGTAGAAAATTTGCTCTCAGTCATGGGAGGAATAATTACAGGTCTGCAATTCTGTGATTCTAGAATCATGTGGAGATGTTGGTGTTGGACTGGGGTGGACAAAGTCAGAAGTCACATGATGCCACGTTATAGTCCAGCAGGTTTATTTAAAGTCATAAACTTTCGGTTTGTCAGGTGAAGTGACTTGTCATTTCAAATAAACCTGTTGGACTATAACTTGGTGTCAATTGCCTTCAGACTATGATTCTAATAGACCATGGAGGTATTTCAGTTATTGGGGAAAACACAGAAGGATCTGGATGGCGGGGGGGTGGGGGGGGGGTGGCGGTCTTTCAACAGAGCCCCTTAACCATTAGGAGTTGCTGTGAACATATTCTTACTGACATTGAAGCCAGCAGTGTACTATATAATAGATATAGCAGCCAAATTTCACACTGGGACTAGTCAGTGGGCTATGCTGCCTCCTCACATTGGATGGAAACCACCCAGCATGGTAATATCGCTGCTGACAATGTACAAACAGGTCACCATAGACCTCAGTTTCTCAACTGGAGGATCCTTCCATGCTGGGACTGGCAAATCATCAACTTTTCTCAGGTCATTATGCATCACTGTTTCGAGGTCACTTCAGCCCTTTGTGTCAGGAAGAAACTGAGGTGGAGCCATGTGACTTGGCCAAGATAGTGGGTTTCCCATTGTGCAGAAACCCTGTGACTGCTCATGCATTGGTGTATTGGTACCAGATCCCAATATGGCAACCGGAAACGTTCCCTTGCAGTAATGTGCAAATGGTAATCAAATGGGTACAATGCTTGCAACCACGAGTTTGGCAGCCAACTCAGGAGGAAGAATAAAGGAGGGGACAATACACATTTAGATGGAGTGACCATGAGCATCTCATTAGACTCGGTTTCACATGAAGAAATCCCAAATGCATATCAGAGAGGGGAGATGACATAATAATGAGGATGCTAATACATATACGCAAGCCTGTCACTGCTCACTCATGAGAATCTTCTGTTGTCATTCAAGACTTAGTTGAAAATGGCACTTTTTTTCTTTACGTAAGGAATATCGTCATTGTCATTCTCACATAATTCTCACAACTTTCTCAACAACATCATTAAGTGTCTGAAAATGTTCAGCTCAATGTCTTTTCTTCACCAAAATCCTGGAATAAATATACAGCAAATTAACCATTCCATACCAACATTGTTCAACAGTTCTGAAAATAATATGTATGATGTGCAACTATTACTTATTGTGCCTCCCTGAGGATCTGTCTGACAGCTTTGTTGGGCTGAATAGCCTAATTTCTGCTTCTACGTTATAGTCTGTTCTGCCTGTCTCGTTTTTCTGTACAATGTTAACCCAAGGACTACAGTGTGGTACTTGGAAGGCTCCAGTCTTTCAGTGGGGAAGACTTGCAACAGTCTCAAGCAGCTTGCAACCTTGAGGGCATGGCTTTGGTCTGTACCACCTTGGCAAGAGTTGCACAAGTAGGAGGATGAATGCCAGCATGCTGAGAGAAAATAGTATGTTTATGAGAGTCCAGCCATCCACCGTTCTCTCTCAGCATGGTAGCATTCATTCTTCTACCAGTGCCATAATTGCTGGGCCTCGTTGGAGATGCTACTAGCTACTTTGAACATTGTTATCATAGCTAGATGACAGCTGGTTGAATCCACAGGACATTATGCTAAGCTTGCATGACATCAAATAATAACTTCAGTCTAAACTTCCAACTGCAGCACTAGGAAGTTGGCTGGCTCTTGTGTGTGCTGCAGTTGAAACTGAGACATTAACTGTCAGATGCTGAATCATGGCTGGGTCAGCAAGTGCTGTCTAAGATTGAGCCTTTACTTCTTCTTCACTGGAAAGCTTGATCTCCATGTTCTGTGTAAAGCTGTGCCAAGTGGAGCTGAACTCTTTCCTGTTTCTTGGCAGTGACAGTCAGGCCCTGGCAGGTGTGCCAATGCTCCAAGCCTTTCTGTGTGCACACCCACCAGTCCACCAAAGTGTGTCCATCAAATTCCTTCAGGGTTTTGAAGGAGAGTTGTATGCATTCACTAATGATAATGTGTTTCATCTCTTGGAACTGATTGACATAAGAGATAATATGTTGAATTATTCTGTTGGTTATGATCAATAGGTGATAAATGTGAAGATTGTCCTTGACCTCAAATCAACTGACATTTGCCTGTAGGTACAACAGAGCACCTGAGGTTATCATCTTCGATCTCAATTTGTACTGCATTTTTTAGATCATAACCTTGAGTTTTGATAAGAAGAGATGGGAGCTGTGGTGGTGCATTTGTTATTGCATCTTACAAGTTATTTCCAATGCTTATGATCAATCTGAACCATAAGAAGTTACATGTGGGATTACTGTATTCTAAACACCAGTGCCAGAGCTTTCCTTTGATGTCAGAATAGTTTCCCTGGAGTATGTGAAGATTTTAGATATGAATGCAGTGGACACTGCCCAGCACCAGGCATGCACTCAGGTCTTTCTGAGATACATCTACTGCCAGAATGGTAGGTCTAAATGGATCATAGTCTGAGGTATGAATTTTTTAGATGAGAAAGTGCCTTTCAAGGTTTAAAGATATGTTGGTGGCCATCCCAGCAGAAGTATGGCATAACTTTATGTAGAAGATTTCTGAGAGGAAAGACTTTACTTGCAAAACCTGTGTCCTTAGGTGATAAGAAGTTGAAGAAACCATAACACCACTGCAGGTTGTCTTTATCCTGAACTGTCGGTATCTTCTATACATCCTTAATCACAGTAAAGCCCAGTCTGATACTGCTGGGTGGGTATATGAGAATGAAAAGGATTATTTGGCTTCTATTGTTCTAATATTTCTTTTGTTAAAATTAAAGCCATTTTTAGTTGCCACCTCCATGAGCTGATGGAGATTGATGTTGTGCTTGTCTTTGTTTGCTCTTAAGATTGTAATGCCATTAGTAATGCATTGACAACCTGGGATATTGTCTGTAATTTTTTCCATGTGCTGCTGAATTATATCCTGGCCCACAGACAGTCTGTACAGTAATCATATAAAGCAATATGTATAAAATTCTATCCAGAAGCTGGTAAGTTCTTAGGAATCAGATGAAAAGTTCAACAACCCATCAGGTATTTTGCAACCAATTTGGAGAAGGACCTAGCACTAGAGAACTTGACATTGAACTCCTTGAGAATGGAGAATTTAATGAAGACAAATTATAAGGTGAGATTTAGTCACCAAACACTAAATTCAAACACTAATGTCTAGTAACATTTATTTTTAGCGTACAAGTGATTCAGTTGCACCAAGTGATAGGGGCTGACCATAGAGATAACATTGTTGTGTTTCAGTATATCTGGTTCCATTTTGAGTTTGTCATGTGTATGGACACTGTATTTGTGACAAGGGTTGATTCTAGTCTCCATGTCACCTTTAAGGTGATCATCATGCATCACTGGAAATTTCTAGCGAGGTCAGACAGCTCTGGGTATAGATCTGTGAAGTCACGGATGGATTCAGTTCTTTTGTCTGTGACCCTTGGTTTCATGATGGATGTTCTTGTTACTTAATGAATCATTAATATGCAAAGATCTATGCACATTGCAAACTAACAGTAGCTGAACCGATTGTTTTGACAATGTACAAAATTTCTGACGTCAAACCAGAAGAACCATTTTGACTTTTGAAGTTAACAATGCCAATACATGGAATATTAGCTCTATTATAGGCATTGATCTTATCATGTGTAGGTATCACCACACTGCTATTTTTCGGCATTCAATTCACCTCAGGTTTGTAATAGGGTAATGTTAGCCCTTGCATCTCTGATAATTTTGGCTCACAGTTCACACTACCCATTCTTTGTCTGAAGTACTTGATCTTCATGATTGTTTCAGCTGTTCTTCAATGCTGTGCACCGGATCAACCACATGTATGGTTTGGAAGCTATTTTGCTCAAGTTATTTCTTGAATTTTGCCCAAATGGTTGTGCTTCATGGATGTAATTTTAGTCACATTCTTTGTGTTGGACTTCGACTGAACCATTTTCATGTATTGTTCAACTTGGTGCTGCACCTTGGGTTGTTTTTGATGATGAAATGTTGAGCATATCTTTGCCTAAAGCAAAGGCATATTGCTTGGGTGTATTGAGAACTGTGGGTATTGCTTCACTGGACAGAATAAATAGCGTCCCATGCATGGCTCGAGTGGTTTTTGACCAACTCAAATTGACTTTGATTCCCATTGCAATTATTACTATGGAGTCCAGAGTTTGGAGGTATTTCTGTCCTGCAGTCTTTATTCCAGTATTGAATCAATCATGTGTCTTTTGGCTTTATCAAAGAGTATTCTTTGGAATGATTTAACTGGTAACAAAGCTATTACCAATTCCATGAATCTTTTAGCCTCATTTTTTTTGTAAACTCAAACTCTGTGCATCTGCAACATTATCAGCCAAAAACTGATAAAATGTTTGACTTGATTACTGCCTATAGAACATAAACTCAAGTCTGTGAACTTTGAAGCTTACACTGATGTTGAGTGAATCGTCTATGAACCTGAAGATCTTTTTAGGGTCTTTCTAGTCATATTTGGCCAAAGCAGAGAAGTTAACTATTCTCAAACCTTGAATTCCTAAATCAATGAAGAGTTTGACTACTTTTTTTTTGGTCAGTGAATTGTTGGTTGGTGAATTGAAGTGTTTAAATTATTGGAATTCTGCAATGAAGTGAATAGCTTGCTAACCTATTTTGAGTATTGCATTTTCCAATGTGGCTCGTAAATTATGTGCTTACTGTATATTTACAGTAATTGCAGACACCTCTACAGAACTGTTTCTGAGCTGAGACTAACTGAAATGCACAGTACTGATTTATTTTATAGCTGTGGCTACTGTTTCTTTTCTTTTCACTGTGCTGGGAGAGAAGTGGTTGCAACTTGACAGAACACACCAAATCAATGGTTGGTGCTGACTGTGGATTGCAACACCATTTATTTCATAGGAACTTTAGAAGTCTGTATTAAAAATGTAGAAATCAAAATGGAGTTTGCACATCTTCTTTGCATTTTGTGCCTCTTCTTGAAAATCAGAATGTCAGAATTCAATGAAGGAGAGACTTGAAAAGCACCAACATTCTTAGCATTCTGTTTGCAGACTGGTTAGGAACTGCTACTCCAGTACAATTAGGTTACACTGTTCACAAAATGCTGCTGTTTTTCGACAGTTAGGTTTAGGCCAATTCGGAAATCTCACTTTTTATTATAAAACTAATGGGTTTATTCCTGTCAAATACATTAACTGGAAAGCTAATAATTTGCACTCCTATTGAACAGCTCTTGCTTGTAACAAGGAGTAATACTGTGCTGTATTGTGAACTGATTTGATCTGAGAGTCTACTGCTATCATGTAGACTTCTGACCTTGACTCAACGATACAATGATAAAATCAACTAGACTTAATTAAATAGGACTTTTTGGAGCATTAGCCACCAAACACCTTCTAAAATGCCCTTCCAATGTTGACATCAGCTGCCATCATGGTGAATATTCTAGATCATACGATGATAAGATATAGGAGCAGAAATTAGGTCATTTGGTCCATTGAGACTGTTCTGCCATTCAATCATGGCTGATAAGTTTCTCAACCCATTCTCCTGCCTTCTCCCTGTAACCTTTGATCCCCTTAACAATCAAGAACCTATCTATCTTAGTCTTAAATATACTCAACAACGTGGCCTCCATAGCCTTCTGTGGTTACGAATCTCATCAATTCACTGTTCTCTGACAGAAGACATTTTTCCTTATCTCCGTTCGAAAGGGTATTTTCTTTACTCTAAACCTTTAACCTTGGGTCCTAGTCTCTCCTGCTAATGGAAACATCTTCCTAATGTCCACTCAGTCCAGGCCTTTCAGTATTCCTTTAGTTTCAATTAGATTCCTCCGTCATCCTTCTAAACTCTATTGAGTATAGGCACAGTGTCCTCAAACTGTGGTAACATGAACAATGAGATGAAGTTCTTACTGAACACAAATATCAGAAGATTTATTCACAGAGCAACAAAACATTGCATGACACCACACTGTGTTCATCCAGCCTCACATTTTATTATCTTAACTTCTACCATGGTGTGTTCTGATATTCTAAAGCACCTATTCTGCTGTCAAATTGTCTCCAAGTTGCCATCACTGTTTTGCATACAAAAACAGCATCCAATTTACACATACAAAAGTCTCCAGAAAGCAAACAAGATAAATCTTCAGTTAATCTGCATTTTGATGTTGGCTATTGGAAGAATGTAAGACAAACACATTTCTTATTCATCTTTCAATAATACCGTAGGTTTCCTTAACATCCGTCTAAACTGTAGGTTAGGTCAACATCACATCCAAAAACATGACATTTCCAATCCTAGATTTTGTGTTGAAGTCTCTAAAGCAGAAGTTCGCATGTTTAAGACTCTAGTCTGAGAAAATACTACTTCCAGTATGAACGAGTGAATATTGAGTTCAGTCAAGCTTGAAAATGATGAAGATCCTAACAACTGTGCACATTCTCCTTATTGGAGCATTATTCTGATAGAATATTTTAACTAACTGCAAGACCATTCCCAATATAAAGGATGGCAACTGAAATTGTTGGAAATACTCAGCAGTTTATGTAATGTTTAAGGAGAGATAACAGATATAATGATGTGGATAGTAGGAACTGCCGATGCTGGAAAATCTGAGAAAACACAGTGTGAAGCTGGTTGAATACAGCAGGCCAAGCAGCGTCAGAGGGTTTCGCTGTGGGGTTAAAATCCTCAGATACAATGATGGAATGTTTTTCTACCAATGGTGAGGATGATATAGGGACCATGTCTACTTCTGTGGGTATTTTACTGGTGGCAGTGTAGCTGTTGGGTGGTCCATTCACTCTTCGGCCAATTGAGAATCTTAAGTGGTCAGTAAATTTTATTTTACCAACAGCAGGCTGTGCTCACACCATGTAGTGTGGCCTCCAAGTATATCTTGGCAGCCTGGCTGCAGGAGTGATGTAGGTGGGGTTCTGTGGGTAAAGAGATTGGCGAGGGAGCTTTCTTCTCAGTGTCTAACAGAGGCACCTCACACAGAACGAGCTGACCCACTTGAATACACAGCCCAATCAATGCACTTTTGCCTAGTTGATGACTGACTCCCTGGTCCTGGAGAGGCCACTTGCTTCCTTCCAGTGCAGCGTCCCCCATGTCTTTTTGGTGGAGACTGACTGCTGGCTCTGCAGTGTTCACCCGTCTTGGTGGCAATGTTGAGACTAGTTGCTTTTTCTTGGAGATGGGACATTTTCTCTCACGGATGGTGAAGGTCTAACCTCAGGCAATTAATGGCCTAATGACCATAACATCTCAGCATTGCCTCTACTTAAGATCCAGTCTAATGCACAGGTTGACAGCCTTACTATGACCTAAACAAAACTTGACCTGAAAAGTTAACTCTCTTTCCGCCTCTACAGCTCTGAGATGTGGAGAGTTCTCGGTGTCCTAGTGCATGAATCACAGAAGGTTAGAGTGCACGTACAAAATTAATCAGAAAAACAGATGGAATGTTCTTGTGTATTGTGAGGGCAATTGAATGCAAGAGTAGGGAGGAAATGCTTCAGTTAGACAGGGTACTGGTGAGATTACATCTGTGTACAGCACTGGTCATCATACTTAGAAAAGGATGTTAATTGTTAGAAACAGTTCAGATAAGATTTACTCGACAAATAGTGGAATGAGTAGATTGCCTTACGGGGAAAAAGCTAGGTAGAGGCTAGGCCTCTATCCTCTGGTGTGGAGATGCCATTGTTGGACTGGGGTGGACAAAGTCAGAAATCACACAACACCGGGTTTTCATCCAATAGGTTAATTTGAAAACACAAGCTTTCGGTTAGAAGGTTTAATTGATTAATATTATTGATTTTAATTGATTAATATAACCTAACTGATTAAAGATTTAACAACATCTTAGTTTTGCTTAGTACATCCTCATAGATGGTGTGAACCTTTGGTCTTTCACTTATAAATTCTGTGTCTGATACTACGTCTCTCGCTAACACCTGATGAAGGATGAAAGCTTGTGTTATCAAATAAACCTGTTGGACTATAAGCTGATGTTGTATAATTTCTGACTTTGTCCACTGGAGTTTAGGAGAGTCAGAGGTGATGTGATAGAAACATATATATCCTGAGAGGACACGACCAGGTCAGTGTTGAAAGGATGTTTCCCCTTGTGGGAGAATCTAGAACCAGGGCTCATTCTTTAAAAATTAACGTTGTCCATTTAAGACAGAGATCAGGAATTTTATTTTTTCTGTCAGACGGATGTGAGTCTTTGGAATTTCATTCCTCAAAAGGGAGTAGATGCAGAATCTTTAATCTTTAACTTTCTTTTATCTTTTGTGAAGGCAGAGGTAGATAGATTCTTGATTAACATGGAGATGAGATCCTATTGAGGATATGCAGGAATATAGGGTTGACAGATTAAAATCAGATCAGCCATGATCTTCTTGAATGGCAGAGTAGGCTGAAAGGGCCAAGTGGCTTAATCTTGTTCCTCGTATTTATACGTTTGTACAATAATCCAATTTTCTGTCCCTTTCTACATACATGAGTGAGTTGATGCTGTATTCCTGGATAACAAAGTGATCCCCCACTCACTGCAATGGTAACATGTCCATCCTTGGCCTCCTCCACTGTCAGACTGAGCCAAATATAAACTGGAGGAGCAACACCTAATATTTTGCCTTGGGGGTTTACAGCCCAATGGCGTGAATATTGACTTCACGAGCTTCAAAATCCCTCCAACCCCAACATGTCCATCTTCTGACACACCTATCGACTCCACCCTTCCCACTGACCATCCACAATAATCCCCTACATGCATTACCAGCTTCAAACATCTCTTCATCCCCAACCTGTCCATCCTCCTAGTCACCTATCTGATCCACCTTTCCCACTGACTGATTACACTAACCTCCTACCTGAATCCATCCCACCTACCCTCTCTCCAGCCCCACACCCCTCCTTCTATTTATTTCTGGGCTTCCCTCTCTCTCCCCAGTCCTGACAAAACATTTCAGACCGAAATGCTGACTTCCCTGTTCTTTGGATGCTAACTGATGTGCTGTGCTTTTCCAGCTCCACATTTATTGACCCTAGCTTCCAGCATCTGCATTCCTTACTGTCTCCAAGTGGCAGAATGGTCTTTTGCTTTCCCACAATCAGTATCAGTGTCATGATGGAGCTACCGAATTAAACTAGGCCGTTAACTTTATTAGACTAAAAGCTTCCAAAATGTAATATATAAAACACAATAGCTGTCATACTGTTCTGAAACATTCAGTTTCAATGAATCACCATAATTTCTGGCTAAACGTGATTCAGGCTGAAGTTATTGTCATTAACCCCTCTACAAACTCAATGCCCAGGCACTGACTCCATCCCCTTTCCAGCCACTCAGCTAATTCTTCAGTTCCAGAGTAAGCCTCCAGTCACAGGACCCAACGTGAGTGACACTTGCACACTACTCATGCAATGATGCAGTTGTCACCTAATTAGGTAGACATGCATGTGGAATACAGCAAATCTTGTGGAATGGATGGGCAGGAAGTCAACACCCTTGCTGTTACATCATGGGGTTAAGGGTGCAGGCTCATGCTCAAAGGGCATTCACACATTCCCTGCAAGCCAGGTACCTTGCTGGACATCTGCCATATTGGTTCTAAAACTACATGTACCGTATCTTCACTGATTGGATTTCCTCACCTTTTGTCACTAGTTCAGCTTCCTACCATGCGCAATGTTGGACTATAGGCAGAGAGTGGTCTCATGATTTAGTGGTACCTCTCTGCAGAACTTCCTGTAGATGAGCTGTTAAAAGCAGGAGGCCCTGTTTGCTAGGGATGGCAACAGAAAGCACTCCTGCCTGACCAAGTCAACCTCAATGGAGGTGGCAGCCACTGTCAGCGGCTGTGGGGCTACCCAGAGGAACCTTTGCATGTAGGAAGAGGGTGAACAATCTCCTGCATGCTGCAAAGGTAAATGGCATTTAGCTTTCACTGTATGCTGGCAGTCTTAAGAACGGCAAGTGCTGCAAATGTACAAAATGCAGAGACTGACACTTGAAAATTGGGCAAAGTTGCTATTGGCCATGAACAGACCAAAACAAAGTCTGGAGGTATCCTTCCACATTACGAGTGAGGTCATTGGCTACAGCTGTGATTTTCTCCATTGACAGACTTTCACCAAAGAATGTCAAATGCCATAAATGGCCTAGTACTATAGAGTACACAGTGGCTTGTACTTGCATTCCATTGCTCTCGCCATGTGTTCAGTGCCAAAATGATTGGACAAGAGGGAAAAGAGGCGTTCCAATCTTCTCCATGTGTTCCTTCTTCTCAATGATGTGCCACTGGGAAGTAACAGGAAGGAGGTGCTCCAGCAAATCAAAGAAGACTCCAAAGCAAGGATCCTGCAACAGACTTCATCCCAGAACATACCACCTCCCTTCTGCCAGTGACTCCAGTGCCTCCAGCAAGTTAGGCCGAGGGGCATACACATGCCCTTGGACAGGACACCCTTGGCAGGATGGAGCGCTCCAAGTCTTGGTCCACCAGAATGAGGTCACGGTCATGTCAGTAATCAGGTCTGTCAAATCAGCCAGCTCTCTTTACATCGATTGTAGATGTCAGGGCTATTCTTTGGAGCGATACGAGAAAAAGAAAGATTTAGAAATCATACAAGTTCAAAAGTGGCACAGGTTTCTAATTTCTGTATGTATGAAACACACATGTAAATGTATGCTTAATTTCATATACATATGTTGTAATTTAATCATGCTGTTAGTTGCTGCAATGGTCACACATATTTAGCGTAATGAATTTGGTTCCCGATCCATCCCACGTCATGTGGTGTGGTTGTGGCTATCGGGATGCACTATTTACTGTGTTGCATCATCAGTAATGGTATCTCTGAGTATCTTGACACGTATAGGATTGAACTGTTTTGATATGGATTTGGCTGTTCAGATACATTCAGGACAACCTCAAGCTGTTTCTTCAAATAGTGTTTTATTACGCTGCATATGTGAAGCATCATGCAAGAGCAGTTTCTGTCCTTCACTATTCTAGTTTCAACCTTAAGAGAGGGTGCCACAAAACTATACTGTCACTGCCGTATCACTATGTACCTCAGAAGCTAATCCTTCAACCCTATCTCTGTGTGAACTTTGGGTATCATTTAAAGTTGCAACTTTGAAGTGTATCTGTTAATCTATTAGGAAATGTTCAGTTATTTATCATCCCTTTGAGGCTGATTTATCATGCCCATCTACAGCTGGGATCACTGTTAAGGTACGCGGTGAATAAGTATGAACTGTACAACAACCAGTTATTCAGTTCAAAAACAGAAGTTGCTGGAAAAGCTCAGCAGGCCTGGCAGCATCTGTGAAGAGAAATCAGAGTTAATGTTTCAGGTCCAGTGACCCTTCCTCAGCATTAATGGTAGCTTGGAAAACATCAGTTTATATGCTGAGAACTGGGTTACTAAGTTCAACGGATTTATGCTGGTCTATGTACTGGTGTTATGTGCTGATTGACTTACACTTTTTTTATTAGCTATGTAATAAAGCAATGCAAATACTGTATTTTAATAATTATCTGATGTTCCGCTGCTCATATTCCCCTTCATCTAACTCTCAAAATATATTCTTCTATACTTTATTTCTTGAAATGCTTACTAAGCTTATCTCAAATTCTGCTGAACTACTCCCTGTTGTAACAAATTCCATGTCCTAATCATCTATATATAAAGAAATTTCTCCTGAATTTAATAGTGACTATATTTTATTTGCATTCCCTGATTCTGCGTTTAGCTGCGAAAGGATAGAAACATCTTTGCTGCATCTGGGCTATCACTTTGATAATCTTCACTATCTCTATCAGGATACCCTCTCAGTCTTATCTGAGAAAAATGCCTCAACTTATTCAATTTTCCTCAAAATCCTGATTCTGGCATCATCTTACTTTGAAAAGGATAGACAATAACATAGTACAGGAGCACTGCCTAAAGTATTCAAGAGAGATGAGATATGACTGTTAGCCGGTAACACAAAGTTCTGCTGAAATTCAATCCATATGAACATATTGAGGATCAGCAATGTTCATATTCTTGAGCAACATGAAAGCTGCTAAAGATTTAAAACAAAGCCCAGGTTGTGCTCAAAACATCTCAAGTGGATGCCCGTGCAACAAGAAATAAGTAGAAGCCCTGGCCTTTTGGACCAGTGTCCAATTTGATTCCACGGAATCATAGAATCATCGAAACCCTACAGTGTGGGAGCAGGGCACTCGGCCCGTCAAGGCCACACCGACCCTCCAAACACCTACACCCAGTTCTGTACTCTATCCCTGTAACCTTACATTTTCCAACCCAATTACTCCATTCTCTGCTGCATGCTCAATTTATATGTCAACTTGGGACTAACCAACTCTGTTTGGGGAACAAGACATCAGGGGGCTAATTGTGATGTGGGCTAATTGTTCTTTACTTCGAGTATATCTACTTCTGTGGTGAAAAGCTGAAATTAGTCGATGCTGCCCTATGCAATATGTTTCACTTGTACAATGTCTCAATATTTCTCAAAGCAACTATCCTATTACTGACATTTAAGAGGTCAATGTCCATCCAATCAACTTTTCTTTCTTTCTAATTATGGATGATTTCTCTGCTCTAAATAAGCATTCAGATAGCAAAATCTGCATTAGCAGGATTTATAAAATTGAATGGCCCATTTTTAAAACAGTTAGCAAGTACTGTGTAGTTAGAGATTAGCCATTCTCTGTCATTACTATTTCAAAATTTGTGCGACTTTTGGCAAACATTTCCAAATTATAGCACGGGCACTGGAATAGGTCTTCAGAATGGATGTCTAATGTGTAGGATTATGTTTGGTTTCTGAGAAGCTTGTTATCATGATTGACTTACACTTTTTTTATTAGCTATGTAATAAAGCAATGCAAATACTGTATTTTAATAATTATCTGATGTTCCGCTGCCATTGCTGATTGTTATCAATCTGAGAAGTACTGGTGCTAGTATAACTCCCGAATAATTAGTTACTTTCACTGGAATTCTAGTATATGTCTGTTTTTTTTTCGATGTGATTGTGTAGTTTTCATAACATCTATTGCATATTTTGACTAAATGTGTCTGAATTTGTGCTTCTTTTTTAACAGTTGTTGAAGAAGAGCTGTATCACAGGTAAGTCTATCTGACAAGTTTTTTAAAGCTTTTATTTTAACTTTATTTTGTTTTCTACAATTGTCACATCTAAGAAGATTCATTTTAATTTTATACTGGACCTGATGCTTTAAAAATGAAAACACGGAAATTGAAGTTGTAAATTAGGCAGAATCCTCTGGTGATAACAGCAAAACATGTCCAGATGTTTGGTACTAATGCACATTGGAACCCTGCAGAATTCCTGATCTGGACACATGCAGAATTTACTTTGGAAGTTTAAACTTTTGAATTGCACTGCCTGAGACATAATGAAGACTGAGCTGAATTTTGAATACTTGGGCTTGATGCTCTGTACTGACGCAGATACTGTTAATCATACAACGGATGGTAGATATTTGGGGCTGTCTTTCAAAAATGGCAGTTGATGCGAGGTCACTTGTTAATTGTAAGCCAGAGAAAGATTATTTTTCATTCAGCAAAGCTTTTGACGGATATGGGCCAAGGGCAGGTCTATGGAATTGGGCCAGAAATCACATAGAACAGCAGAACAGACTTGAGGAGCTGAATGGATTACTCCTGTTCTTATATTCTTATGTTCCTATAAGTGTCAGGCAGTGATAAACAAAAGAGGTAATGGGACAAGGCATTTAAAAATCCCTTACAACCTGAAGCTGCTTGGCGTCTCCTCCTCTTGTAATACTGCTTGTATCTTCTGGCACCTATTGCTCATCCCTCTACCCTCCACTGGTCATCACTTCACCAACCCCTTCCACAACCTTGGCACTGATCATTCCCACCCCGACAATGCTCACCCGCTCTTGCAATCTGACCCTCCTCATCCTCTTCTCTTCCACTACAACACTGTTTAACCCTTTCTCTGGCATTACCAAACACTTCCATCACCTCTCTCTCTTATGCCTGATAATGGTCATCCCCTGCCACACCCTCAACATTACTCATTCCTAGCCACACCCCCTCAGCATCTGAGAACTGATCAACCCTTCTCTCACTCCCTCCCTCAACTTCTTCTGCACCCCTTACAGTGTGTATACTCTCCCGCAGTTTCACCCTCGCCTGACAATGATCACACACCACCCTTATTCCCACCCAACACTGCACACCCCTCTGTTATCCCTGACACTGCTGTCCCTCAGCTCCAACAATGCTTACCCAACAGCAACTCCAATAATGCTCATTACCCCACGCACCTCCTCCCCATCTCCCACTTCTCCTTCCTGAATTTATGGCCTCTATCCGGCCAGTGTCAGAAGCCTCAGCATTTTCAGAAATGTTAGCATGATCAGCCTTATTGAGGGTGGGGTACTGAAGAGGGAATGCGCATTGTTCATGGGTGTGGTAAATGGATAAGTTTCCATTGTGGTCTCACTCTCTGCCATCTCCTTCATACACAGGAGCAAATGAGGAATAGGCATTATTTATAAATATGTAGATGTACGTACAAATTTGATAGCCTTGGCCCTTTTATCTAGCTCTTCCGGTTAAGTTCTAACTCAACTATATTGGATTTTTCTATGTATATATGTATTCATTGTTCACAGAAAGTTTTTTTTTGAAAATGGAGAAATGAATTTATTCTGAAAAGTACATAATGAAATTAGGAGACTCTGCAAGAGTCAATGAAAATTGATAAGCCGGTTGTGTACCAGCAAATTGAAAAACTATGTGATCAATTCCAGTCATAATTCACTGCATTCAGCTTGTTTTCTTAATATACTGTAGGTCACCAGCAGATTATATACAAGCACGCCAAGTATCAGGTAATAATCAGAGTAAAGTAATGTTTAAGAATGTTTATGTGAACGAATGCAACTGAGAACTTCTGATTTTTGTACATGCAGATTGAACTTTCAAATATCTACCATTAAACATACAACTGATTATATTATCATCTGGAAACTACAAATAATTTTTGTGATATATTTGGATTTTAGTATCCCAGCACAAAACAAACAGTGCAAAATACTGTCAAGGAGAACATTGTAATTGCAGTATGTCTCTGTTTACGGGGGACTGAATTCAATGAAGCAAAGAAACATGGGAGAAATTTTAACATAGTTTCCAAAATTCTGATAAATTCTGATCATATTGGGAGAAACTTATAGTTTTAGTCTTTTTTTGGTTTATTTTAGTTCAGGAGTGATGAATGGAAACAAATTTATATTGTTGATGAAAGAGTGAGTGCAGAGGGTAGAAAAACAATTTTATGCAAATAACTGTCCAAGATGCTTTGTCGTATGAATAGTTAAGGCAGAGACTGTAAATATTTAAAGGGAAGAGTAGATTTGGGAGTCAGAAACCTCCAAGGATGTGAGAACAGGTCAGTGAGATTCATTTTAACAAAGATCTGATAGGAACACAATGGACAAAAATAAGTTCCTGTTGTGCAACTAATCTTAATCATTCTTGAACTTCCAACTGTATGGTCAAACATTTCAGGACTTTTTAAAATATACAGATTTAGAAATAATTTCTTCCTCTGAGTTCTTCCAAATTGTTGGATTTAAAATTCAACTGAACAGTGCATTAGAAGCCATTCTCTTCAGTTTTATTGAATGGAACAACTTTGTCAGAGGTGTCTGCATTATAAACACGTGTTGGAAACAGTGCTCTGACTGGAAATGTAGGAGACTTGTTAAAAAGAGCTTTTTTTTCAATTTGTAGTTGTTGGAGGCTTTGATAAATTTCACTAAAAGCATTGTTAAAATATTTGACTAGTCAGGACAGTTAATGTGCAACTTGGTAAGGTAACTCACCATATTCTTTGAGTGCTTAGAGACAATGAGAGGCAAGTGTTTACTAACTCAGAGGATACCACTCTACATCATGCAAGGATGGCCATACAAAGGCAAGAACGCAGCCCTTCATGAAGTTCTACAGTTGATATGGAGATTAAACTCATTCTGTTCCTGTCCTCCTGCATCACACACTCACCACCTGGTCAACTGAACTAACCTGTGCAGTTGACCATATTGTGCAATTACATGACAAATTATTGAGCTTTTAGGAACATTACTGCGACCCTACATAGCAACATGTAAATACAACAACATATGGCCTAAGTTCTCTCATGATTAAATCAGCGAGGCTAGCAACACTCATTGTCATTATGGAGCAAATCACACAGTAATTTCCGAAGTTATCTATTTTGAAACATATACATGAATATTGGAATCTAGACATTATTTTCTGATTAGTCCTGCCCCCGTAAGTTTGCAATGTCAGTACAATATCAGAAGGCTTTCAGTAATGCCCCACAGAAGAGATTAGCATGGAAAAGTAAAGTGCATGAGATTGGTTAGTGTACTGACATGGATGGAGAACCGGGTGGCAGACGGGAAACAAAAAGGACAGAAAAAATGGGTCATTTTCTGAGCAGCAGGCAGTGATTAATCGGGTGGTGCAGGGACCAGTGCTTGGGCCTGGGTCATTCTCAATATATATGAACGATATTGATGAGGGAACTAAATGTAATATCTTAAAGTTTACAGATGACCAAACCTGGTTGAGAGGGCAGTGAGGAATATGCAGAAATGTTTCATTGTGATTTTGACAAGTTGAGTGAGTTGACAAATGCATAGCTAATGAACTCCAATGTGGATGAATTTGAGGTTATTCATTTTGGTAGTAAAATCAAGAAGGCAGATTATTTTCTGAATGGTGATAGTTTGTGAAAGGTGAGGTGCAAAAAAACCTGGGTGTCCTTGTACACCAGTTGTTGAAAGTAAGCATTCAGGTGCAGCAGGTGGTGAAGAAGGCAAATTTCTGTTGGCCTTCATAGTGAGGGGATCTGAGTATGGGAGCTAAGTGTCTTGCTGCAATTATACAGGATCTTGGTGAGATGACACGTGGGTTCTGTGTGCAGTTTTCATCTCTTCATCTGAGGAAGGATGTTCTGGAATGGAGGGTGTGCAGTGAAGATGCATTAGACTGATTCCTGGGATGTCAAGACTGATGTGTGAAGAGACATTGGTTAGGACTATGTTGACTGGAGTTTAGAACAATGAGGGGAGGCCTCATAGAAACCACCTATGAAATTCTAATAGGAGTAGGCAGGGTAAATGCAGGAAGGATGTCCCTGGTGATTCCAGAACCATAGTCTAAGGATACAGGGTAGGCTATTTAAGATAGAGGAGATGAAAAATTTCTGTGCGCAGAGACTGAAGAGCCTGTAGAATTCTCTACCACATAAAGTAGGTGAGGTCAAACCATTGAATGTTTTCAAGAAGAAGTGAGAGATAGTTCTTTGGGCTAAATTGATCAAATTGTTTGGAGAGAAAGTGGGACCAAAATGCTAAGTTGAATGTTCAGCCAGGATCTTATTGAATGGCAGAACAGGCTTGGAAGGCTGCATGGGCTACTCCAGTTTCTATTTTTGATGTTTCAATTGTGTCAATTCTGAAGTGTTATACTTGCCCGCTAATTGCTGAGTTAGCTTTTGGAAAATGTTACAGCTGCTGCATACACCTGTAAGTGTTAATTATTCATTATAACCAAATAATCACTTTAGTATTGGAAATTGTAAGAGTAGTGTCTCATTCTTTTAGATTTTATTTCGGATTTAATTATGACTGGAGATTTTTTTATTAAGTGTAAGAACATGACAATTTTTGTAAGTTTTCTTTGACCGTTTTTGCTCTCTATTAATTTTCTTAATTATTAATTTTTCATCAATATTTCGTGCATGACTTAAATCAAATCTATATTTTTCTTTTTCTACTTCTTATTTTAAACCCTTCGGACATAAATGTCAGCATCGTATCAATGACATTTCTACAGCTTTAGGTGCTGGCTTAGGTGTCATGTTGGTTTTCCTAGTGCAGGGCCATACTATTTTGTTGACAGCATGAGCACAAGTGTTGTGTGTATTGGCAGATCAGGACGTAAGTCAGTGCCAATTTGCGATTTTGACCTTATTACTCTAGTTTTTTTTAATAACCTATTTTCTCACCAGCCTGTCAGGGATGTTATTACATGGATTCTGGAAATTGCTTCTGTTAAACATGCATGGATAAATATGCTTTCAGCAGCACAAGGGACACTCCCCCACCTCAGTAACATTATCATTCAAGTTGTAATTACTGTCTGCTAGGTCTTGCTGAGTTTGTGGAACATCCAGGATTTTGGAAAAGATTGTGTGCCTTCAGTGAGTAGTGCTGGACAGGGAGAAACTACTGTTTGATTCTAAATGGCCTCTGAATACACCACATACATGTGTTATGGGATTATCAGTATCCCTTTCAGTAGTGTCAGAAGAAGATGAAACAGAGAAAGGAAAGCAGATGCAAGAAGGTGTTGGCTCTCAGAAGGAAGTTGTATCTCCCTGCAATCTTCAGGGAACACTTCTCCTACCTGCATGTAAGTCAAGAACAAAATATTCAGTGGATGCACTTCACAATGAAGGTGCTCACAGACTATACCACCTCCTGTATCCCTTTCTGCAGCCTCACAGCGGCATAAGGATGCCAATGCGAGTGACAGTCAAGGAGATCTTGATTCTATATTTCATTACTAGAGCATCCTTTGAGTCTAGAGCAGGTAACATAGGAAACATCTCAAAGTTTGTTCATCATTGCTGCATTTGATAGGCCACAGAGACTCTGTCTGTCAAAAGAGGAGAGCTTATCAATATCTTAGAAGAGAAAATAAAATGGAACATGCATATGGCACTTGTGAGGACAGTGAGCTTCCCCTGGTGCAGGGTGCAATTAACTGCACACATATATCTTTGCAGAGATGCACTAAAAATGCAGTGTTCACATATAGTTAGTCTGCAGTCACTGCCAGATATATCACGCTGGTTAACACGCAGTTTCCCGCTACTGGCTAAATTTCGGTAATCTTGTGCCATTGTCTGCTTTCCAACAAAATTTCATCCACTACATCAAATCAGAGGCTGGTTGCTAGATGATAAGGACAATCCATTCTTACACATGGCTGATTTTGCCTCTTTGCAATCCAACTACACCATATTGCTATGAGGAATGTTATTGAGCAGCACATTGTGCTGCTGATATATGAGTACCATTGGGGCAGTGCCCTCCAGTATTCATCTGATTGGGTGTGCATATTTATGATCAACTATTTCACTCTCTTCAAGCTGGCCAGTCTATCACCACAAGTTCAGGACCTACCACAGGATGAGGAGAGGAGACAGGAGGTTCATCCACACTCTGGATGACACATCCATGAGTGTATCATCATCCCTGGTTCTCTTGTTTGAAACCTGAAGTTCTACTTGGTCCACAATTCCTCACCTTACCATTAGGGGCTCAGTGGTTAGCACTGCAGCCTCACAGCGCCAGGGACCCAGGTTTGATTCTAGCCTTGGGTAACTGGCTGTGCAGAGTTTGCACATTCTCCCCGTGTCTGCGTGGGTTTCCTCCGGGTGCTCCGGTTTCCTCCCACAGACCAAAGATGTGCAGGCTAGGTGAATTGGCCATGCTAAATTGCCTGTAGTGTACAGGAGTGTGTGGGTTATATGGGGATGGGTCTGGGTGGGATGCTCCAAGGGGGCACTATGGACTTGGTGGGCTGAAGGGCCTGTTTCCACACTGTAGAGAATCTAATCTCTCTGTGTGCAATCATCAAGGTATTCTCTTGGCCCACAAGTTTGAAATAAATGTCATAATCAGCCTTTTTCAACAACAGATCCAATACTCCATTCTTATTCAACTAACCATCTCTGCACTGCTTGTGTTGTGAATGCCTTTCCCTCACCAGGACTCTTACATAATGCTATCTCAAAAGCTGCACAATGTTTTGTGGAAGTCTACCCACTTTCACTGTAGAGACTGCAAATGACCTTTTAGGTTTATGTCAAGCAGGTTGCAACCTTATGTCAGACTTCACCACTATGGCATGGGCAGTAGTTGTCAAGGTTGATGGAGAACCTTGAGGAGACTGTTGCTGTGTTTGTGGTGCAAGGGTGAATGTTGTCATCATGAGGGAGCCTGAATGGCAACAAGCTCAGATTGCAGGTCCTCAACCTGAGTACATTCCAGCACTCAGATGATGGTGTTTTTTGGTTTGCACTGCTGTGGATGCTGAGCCGTTAGCCATCAGACACTGCTTCATAGTTGGATCCAAGACTTCTCATTATGTTGATCATCACATAACACTGGAATGGCCGAGCTCTAAGTTTGAAGCCTATGCTAACTTGGTACCATCTCCATGTACCTTGACAGCAACAAGAGGCTCTAGGGGAGGTCTCCGCATGCATTAAGCATTTCTGTGTGCTCGCTTCTACCTCTTCCAGTAGATTTCTCCAGTTAAGCCCTTGTCTGAATCCTCGAAAGAAGAACTCATAACTACTGGCTGTATGTACTTGGGTTGGAAAATGGCAGAACCTCGACCTGGGGATCTGCTACCTGTACTGCCCATTCTCCCCATCCTGGATGCTTGATTTGCGTGATTCACTGTATGCTGATTCCATCTTGATACTGCCTGCTGAAGTTCACACAGTGCCACCATCAGAACTAATGGCTGTGTGTCTCAGATGTGTTTCATTTTCTTCAATCTATTCACACTCCACATCTTCTTCCTCAGGCAACGATCATGGCTAAGGGCAGTACTTGAAAAGAGTGAGGTTGGGATGAGGGCATAGAGAAGTGAAGATCCCTGGTCACACCATTTATGGCTTGTACAGATTGTAGGTCGAAGATGAAGTGAGATTTGACAAGCTGGACAATCAGGAGGATTAGGACCATGAGCAGATAACTCTGCTTCTAGTCTGCAACCACCTATGTTTAAAAATACTTCTGGAAGACAAAGTGGGAACAGAAAATTGGTCAAGAAGCCTTGTTATTGACTCCCCATCCCTCTGTAACCCTATCCCCACCCTCCTTTTGTTGCAGAATGAGTTCTTCAGATTCTTGATGCAAACTCAAGTCAGACTTCTAGATTAATTGAAAACAATGTTTATGAACAGATTGTAGTTAGCAGTAAGATACAGTGCAGAGATAGTAGGAACTGCTGATGCTGGAGTCTGAGATAACAAGGTGTGGGGCTGAATGAACACAGCAGGCCAGGAGGCATCAGACGAGCAGGAAAACTGATGTTTCAGGTAGCAGTTGCCAAATTGGGATGGCCTGAATGTAGATTGCAGTCCAAAATGTCAGCTTTCCTGCTCCTCTGATGCTGCCTGGCCTGCTGTGTTCATTCAACCCCACACCTTGTTATATAAGATACAGAGCAGGATTTTCTGTGCTCTACAAGACTGCACCTTCGAGCAGAGTGCTGGTGCATGATTACTGAGTTGACAGCTCTATCATAGCATAACCCCCAGAGGCTTATTTACGTATTCATTAAACCCTATCTCTCCAATTTATAGTGCATTTGTAACTATTTACACTACTGCAGTGTGAAGTTTTGGAAATGATTGAATGTTGCCCTGTCCAACTGCAGTAAAAGCATTTAAAGATATGCTGCTGCTTTACACGATCAACGTGGATTTCCTAATGTAGTCAGGGAGGCCACTTCAATTGCTAAAATTAACCTAAATAACAACCGAAAGAACTGTGGATGCTGTAAATCAGAAACAAAAACAAAAATCGCTGGAAAAGGTCAGCAGGGCTGGCAACATTTGTGAAAAGAAATGAGAGTTGACATTTTTGGTCCAATGACCCTTCCTCAGAACTGATGGTAGCTAAGCAAATTAAACCTGACTCCAGAAAATCCCCTCCGAAGCCACATTGACTATTTCCAATAACTGCCACCCTGCATCCCCTCTCCCCACTCCTAAACTCCATTTCAAAATGCATGTGCTTCCCTGTGCATGTACAGTACTGCATTTACACATTTTGATTTATTCATTCATGGGATGTGGGCATCATCCATATATAAGAATCAACCATATTGCTGAGGGTCTGAAGTCACATGTAGGCCAGACCAGGTAATTACGGTCGATTTCCTTTGTTAAAGGACATTAGTGAATCAGATTGTTTTGCCTGACAATCAAGAATGGTTTCATGGCCATGATTGCATTCTTATTTCCAGATTATCAGTGAATTCAAATTCCATCATAGTGGGATATGAACCCAGGTCCCCAGGATGTTGGTGTTGGTGGAGTACACCTATTCAGAATACCCATCCTCTCACCCACCTTCCTGCAAAAATGCCATGCCCCCTTCCGAATTCCTTCGCCTCCGCTGCATCTGCTCCCAGGATGAGGCATTCCAGTCCTGTACATCTCAGATGTCCCTGTTTTTCAAAGACCGCAACAATCCCCACTCATTGATCGAGAACGCCCTCGACCGTGTCACCCACATTTCCCACAATTTATCCCTCACACCCCTCCCTGCAATAACAACCAAAACAGAATCTCCCTTGTCCTCAAGTATCACCCCACCAACCTTTGGATCCAACGCATCATCCTCTGACACTTCCGCCATCTGCAATCCAACCCCACCACCAAAGACAGTTTTCCCTCCCCACCCTTATCTGCTTTCCAGAGGGACCACTCTCTCTGTGACTCCCTTGTCCACTCCACACTCGCCTCCAGCCCCACCTCACCCGACATGTTTCCCTGCAACCGCAGGAAGTGCTACACCTTCCCCTTCACCTCCCCTCTCACCCCCATCCCAGACCCCAAAAAGAATTTCCGTATCAAGCAGAGGTTCACCTGCACACACGTAATGTGGTATACTGCATCCACTGTTCCCGTTGTGGCCTCCTCTACATTGGGGAAACCAAGCGACGGCTTGAGGACTGCTTTGCAGAACACCTACACTCGGTTCACAGTAAACAACTGCACCTCCCATTGCTCAGGCGACATGTCCATCCTGGTCCTCCTGCAGTGCCACAACGATGCCACTTGAAGGTTGCAGAAACAGCAACTTATATTCTGCTTGGGAACCCTGCAGCCTGATGGTATCAATGTGAACTTCACAAGCTTCAAAATCCCCCCTCCTCCTAACCACATCCCAAAACCAGCCCAGCTTGCCCTGCGTCCCTAACCTGTCCTTTCTCCCACCTACCCCCTCCTCCCACCTCAAGCCCCACCCCATCTCCTACCTACTAACCTCATCCCGCCCCCCTTGAACTGTCCATCCTCCATGGACTGACCTATCTCCTCCCGTTACTGGCTCCATCCCCACCTCTTAGACCTGTCTTTCTCTCTCCACCTATCTTCCCCTCTATCCATCTTCTATCTACCTCCCCTCTCTCCCTTTTTATTTCAGAATCCTCTTCCCCTCCCCCATTTCTGAAGAAGGGTCTAGGCCCGAACCGTCCACTTTGTTCCCCCAGAATGTTATCTGGGTCTCTGGACTAATAATTTAGTGATATTACCACTAGACTATCACCTATCTCCTGTCACCCATGATATCACACTTAGTTCCAAACATGATGTGTCATCTAGTAGAATTTATGTGTGTGCACATTCCCAAATGAGCGCACATGCATTGTTGCCCAGATATCTGAAAACAGTGCCTTCCTGTTAAGTAGGTTTTCTAATGTGGTCTAATCTATCTGAATCAAACCATCCCTTTGAAACATTATCATATCATCTCATGTGGAAGTTGTATGAGTAGAGATATTGGTATCCAAACTGAATTTGCCTCCCCTCTTAAATAAAGGTGATAATGTGCGATGTAAGGGGAAGCAATAGCCTAGTGGTATTATCACTGGACTGTTGACCCAGAAAATGTTCTGGGGTCCTAGATTTGAATCCTGCCACAGCAGAAGGTGGAATTTGAATTCAAGAAAAATCTGGGATTAAGAGACTAATGATGACCATGAATCCATTGCTGATTGTTGTAAAAACCCCTGTCATTCACTCATGCCTTTTGGGAGAAGATCCTTACCTGGTCTGGCCTACATGTGACTCCAGACCCCCAGCAATGTGGTTGACTCTCAATGGCCCTTGTGTAATTAGAGATGGTTAATAATTGCTGCCTAGCCAGTGATGCCCTCATCCTGTGAATGAATAGTGAAAAAAAAATCTGCTTTCCACCCTTTCTCCCATGGAACCTGTCGTGAGGTAGTCCTGCACAGTCTGTTAGGGCAGTACGGTGGCTCAGTGGTTAGCACTGCAGCCCCACAGTGCCCGGGAGGTGACACTCTGTAGGTCATGTTAAACACAAATGACTAAGATGTGGCAGATAACAAGGTGTAGAGCTGGATGAATACAGCAGGCCAAGCAGCATCTTAGGAGCAGGAAACTGACATTTCGGGCCTAGACCCTTCTTCAGAAATGGGGGAGGGGCCTCCTCCCTGGACTGACCTATCCCCTCCCTAAAACCCCACCTACACTCACCTTTATGGCTCCATCCCCGCCTCTTTGACCTGTCTGTCTCCTCTCCACCTATCTTCTCCTCTATCCATCTTCTATCCACCTCCCCCTCTCTCCCTATTTGTTTAAGAATCCCCTTCTGCTCCCCCATTTCTGAAGATGGGTCTCGGCCTGAAACTTAAGCTGTCCTGCTCCTCTGATGCTCCTTGGCCTGCTGTGTTCATTCAGCTCTATACCTTGTGGTCAAAGATATTAAATGCGTCTGCTTCAGTAAGTTTGGCTATATCAGATTAAAAGGTCAGTTGGCTGGACAGTTGGTTTGTGATGTAATGGTTAGCCAACAGAGTGAATTCAGTTCCTGCACTGGCTGAGGTTACCATGAAGGACCCTCCTCAACCTGTGGTGGCCCTCAAGATGAGCCAGTACCAGGCGCCTCTTTTGAATGAGAGAGCAGCCCCATGGTCTATTTAGACTGTAGTGATCTTACCTTTACCTATAATGATAAACTGCTCAGAGGTTACATTTTCCATCATCTTACTTCATTACTAAAGGTTCACTGATGGCCAGCATGGTTTATTTCCTGCTTTCACTTCAGAGTATTGTGTATATTTACTTCAAAGGTGTTTTTTCTCAGCTATTCTACAGCCAGCCATCCCACTCTGTCAATGTAAGTGCCTCATGCCTACAACTGCAATTTTCCCCTTTCCTTGTAGCAGACCAACAGCAAAGGCAGAATCCTTCCTATAAAGCGAACAAAGCTGGGCTCAAGAAGTTCATTCAGACAAATTGTTGGATTAGGAAAAATCTTGCTAACAATTCTACAGAGCTACTGTTGTAATGTAAGATCTGTTTTCTTTGGATGACTATTTTGTCATTCACTTTATCCTTAAACTTTTCTCAATCTTGGAATGGTCACCTTGCATTTTGGGTACATTGAAATCTTTTAATTTGTTTCACCTCAAATGAGTTTGGTGTGGAGTGGGTGCACATTAACTGCTTCAGTGCCTAGAATTTGCCTGACCACCGAAAAAGATTGAGAAATTTCAGCAGATTACTTCTAGTGCAATCGAGTTCCTGAAATACTTTGCATTTGTTTACTAAACAAAATGTGTGAAACTTGCCCTGATTCCCAAACAGGTAATAGCTCAGATTAAATTAATTGTCATTGCAAATATCTGCTAATTGCTCATGTGTGGGCATTTGACAAGGCTCTTTAAAAAAAAGCCCATTTTAGGTATAAGGGCATAACAATGCAGTGTGTGTACCTTGCTTTTAAGAGAGTGTGCATTTGAGGGTTCCATTTGCTGTGTGCATGTAATGTTGCAAAGCTGACAGTGAGTTAGTATTCAATGTGTTGGCAAGCTGTACACAAAAATCAGAATATTACAACAGGTTATTGTAATATCTGCTTAATAACTTATCATTTCTTTTACTGTTTTCAATCAACTGATCTGCAAGGTTAATCAATCCCTGATGAGCAATTGATTATTAGATCATTATCATTAACATCTTGATCAGCGCGGGAAGTGGGCTGAGAAATGGCATGTGGAGTTTAGGACAGATAAGTGTGAGGTGTTGCATTTTGGAAAGTAAAATCGAGCTAGGAGTTTCATGGTGAACGGTAGGGCCTTAAGGAATATAGTGGTGGAGAGATACCTTGGAGGTCAGATCCACAGTTCTCTGAAAATCAGTCACGGGTGGACAGGACAGTGAAGAACGCTTTTGGCATTGATCTGGCTTTGATCAGTCAGAGTGTTGAGTGTAGAAGTTGAGAAGTTATGTTGCAATTGTACATGACATTGGTGAGGCTGCACTTCCAGCATCTGCAGTTCCCATTATCTCTTAGACTACTGTGTTCAGTTTTGGTCCTCTTGCTATAAGAAGGATATTATTGAAGTGGAAAGAGTGCAGAAGAAATTTACAGTCTTCACTCATTTCACAAAAACATAACCATATCATGATTATAGTAATTTAATGCCACAATTGAACTAGTGGGTAAGCCAGTCAAGCGGGTTCATGGTCACAGTTCATAGCCACCAATACAATACAGTCTGCTGCACCTAATACTGTATGTAAATTAGAGTTAAGTAAATTGAGGAATTTTCATTCCCAATATAGTTTGCTCAACACAGCAGCTACTAATTCTTCATTTCTTTGCAATTAACTTCTTTTTTATCCCCAGCCTCAACATATCTGAGTGTGAGTCAGTGCAGTCACAAAGAACAGAAATAAAATAAAAGCAGTATTTTTAAAGGCTTGTAACATCTTGTCCTTTCTCAGAGACTGTATAAGTCAGGCGGGGTTTCTTAATCTTAGATTAAATATTTGACTCGGCTTATGCCTATTTAACATCTTAATGTTTGATATTTAGTTATAGATCCAGAGTTTATTGCTTTTTGTTTACTTATAGCAACAGCATGTCATTGCATTAAAAATTAATCCAGAATTCTAAAATAATTAAAGTAATATCCAATTAAAATCTAGACACCATTTCAAGCATGCATTTTCTTTGCAAGAGATGATGGTAAGTACTTTATGACAAATATATGGAAATGGTGTACAAGAATATGGGGGAAAGTCAGGAGATTGGCATTAGGTAATAGAACTGGCGCAGGCACAATGGGCTGAATGGCCTCCTTTTGCACTATAACAATTATGTAATTGTTATAATAACAATTATAACATTGTAATGTTATAATTATAACGTGGACCAGTACTGCATACACTTCCCTTGATCATGCTGGCTGCTTCCACTTCAGACAAGAGCTTCAAATGATGTCACTGATTTTTCAGGTTTCCCTCTAATACCCAATTTGGGGGCATTGCTCACTAGACCTGCATTTATTGGCCTTCACTAATGGCAGCTTCAGTAGGAACAACCCTTACAGCAGCAGTACCTGCCTTCTCCTCAACCATAGTCCCCAAGACAGAGTAGGTAGCCATGAAGATCTTGCTGCACAGAGGTGAGAACCCCTGATGCAAAGCATTGCAGGTGACAATTTGTCTTTAAACATTTGTGAAAACTAGTGCCTCAGAGACCCAGGCTTTCACATCAGGTTATTGCTGATATCTACACCTTCCTGAAACCTCCTTCCCCATGAACCATGTGGATGTGCATTGCCAGTGCATGCCAAAGGCCATGTCACTGGAGGGAACATCAACGGTCTCTGCCTGTGGCTGTGGTTGTATACAGTTGTTTCCTGCAAGGAAAGTAAGCAAATAGAAAGGAGAGTTAGAAATGGCTTGTATGGAGGAAGAGGAAAGACAACTTTTGCAGGAGTGATGTAAGACTTGAGTATGAGAGAGCAATATGATGAAGCTGAATGTGAGTGTTGACTCTTTAGGTAGGCATGTGAGGTGCCTGGAAAAACAGGAGTTAAGTGATTGTAACGAGGTCAGCCAGGTTGACCTCATAGAATATGAGTTCCCTGAATGGGGACGTTAATCTGATCCAGTCAGGGAGCCCTGACTGATAGATATAAACAGGAGTGTCAAGGAGTCTGCTCACTGAGAGCTGGCTCTGAGGGAACTGGATCATTGTCAATGATTCTCCACATGTAAATGAAGAGTGACTTGGTGATGGGATATTCACCTTTGTGGGGTTATTTCAAGGAGTAAGTGAAGTTGCAAAGTGTCCATGCGAGATTGATATTCAGGTGCATGCTGGAGGGGTGAAGCAGAGGCTTAGGCCCCAGCTAGAGAAGGACAAAGGCCAGGAGTTGCACTGGAGGGACAGTTACAGGCACAGAATTGTGGGAGGAGGAAGTCAGCTTCCGGAATGGGGACGAGACAAGGCTGACTCCGGGGGTGTTGGGAGATAAGGCCTGTTTGAGGAGCTGGCGGAGGAAGGACTACCTGCTGTGGGAAGTGATGTTTGTTCTGGGAGCAGGGTGACGTAGGGTCTGCAGTGGGAGTGAGGATGATGAGGGCTGAGCAGCAGGAGGGAAGGTGGTTGAGGAAGTAGGATTGGGAGGCCTGCACAGAGGCAGCATTCTTTTTGCCTGTGGGTGATGGGCAGACTAAGGGAAATTTGGGAGGTCACAGAGAGAGTGGAAGAGAGAGGGAGCCAGTTGGGAGAATAGAAAATAAATACTATTTATTCTGGCATGCAGGTTAGTTTATTTTAAATCCTATATTGTAATGTTTAGACAGGCTTCCCTTCACTTGAGAATGACATGTATTTGCTTTCTGCTCTTTATATCACTTAAAGGTAGCACTCATAGGAAACGGAGCCCTTTAATTCAGAATCCTTCCTTTAACAGATCTATGGCCTGATTCTGTCTTCAATTTTAATTGTCAGGTAACCCTAAAATATGATGTAAATGCTGTGATTCATGGTTAAAGAGCCATGTTAAAAGCCTGTTGGAAATTTAAGTGGATTCCTGGCAAATGACTGCTGTTTTTACGTGGGCTACATTTTAAAATTTTCATCCATTGACATAATAACAGAGATCCCACACCAAAATTCCTACTTAGACCCTTTCTGCCTATTGGGCAGTAACAAGATTCAAGAATCATTTAGAGCTGTGTTCACATTCTTGTTTCTGATTTAGGAAGTTGTGAGTTTAAGTCCCAGTCCAGGATTTGAGAGCATGGGAACCTAGAAGCTGGATGAGGCCATACAGCCCCGTGTGTCTGCGCAGCCATTCTAAGCCATGTCTGATCATCTATCGCAATGCCATATTCCCATGTTATTTCCTTGTCTCTTGATGCTAATAGTAACAAAAAAAATTATCTGTAATTGTTTGACCTTCATGTCTGAGCTTCCGCAGCCCTCGGCAAAAGAGAATTCAGAAGCTGTACTATCCTCTGAGTGAAGAAATTCCTTTTCATCTTAGTCCTATATGGCCTACTTTTCATTCCGAGACCATGCCCCCGGTTCCAGATTCCACAGATATCGGAAACATCCTTTCTGCATCTACTTTGTCTGTCTCTTGAAGAATTGACTCCCTCTGTGCTGCACTGTTACAATAATGTCTTCTCCTCACATTGCATTTCCCATCCACTGCTTCCTCCAACCTGCACTTGCCCTTATGTGAAGATTATTTATTTCACACATGAGCCTGTCATTTTGACTGATAAGAATTTATTGGACCTTGTAATTCACTCTTCCTTTCCCATCAATTCACATCTACATTCTTCTACCTTCATCTCTTCTCCCTTTTTCCACTTCCTTCTGACTGCACCTCCGTTCCCTTTCTTGTGCCTTCCCCTCCCCATCACTATTTTCCTGGCCCCCTTGCCACAAGCAAACTCTGTTGAATCAGTGGTAATGGTTTGGATGCAGTCGTGAAGTGAGAAGCAAGCACTCAACAAAACGATATCATAACCTTGATATTCATTTTTTTTAATTGTACATACTTTCAGCCAGAGAAGCCCCTATACCACTACTGGAATTTTACCAAATTTAGCCTGTTCAATCACTTTGTTACATGGCATAATACATTGACCAGTTGGGATTATTCTGGCACACATACAACACATCTACACCAAGACTGTTTCAATCATGGCAAAATGTGTAATATTGTTAGAAGGACATCCTCTCTGACTGTTTTAGTTGAATTTTTTGAAAAAGTGACTTAATATATTGATGAGGATAGTGCAGTAGAAACGGTTTACATAGACTTCAGTAAGGCCTTTGATAAGGTCTCACATGGAAGGCTGGTCAAAAAGGTAGGAGCCCATGAGCAAGACAAGTTGGCAGACTGGATCCAAACGTGGCTTGCAAACAAGAGGCAGAGGGTAATGGTGGAGAGTTGTTTTTGTGACGGAAAACCTGTGACTAGCAGTGCACCACAGGCAACAGTACTGGAACCCTTGATGTTTGTTATGTACATTAACGATATGCGTGTGAATGTAAAAGCTAAAATTAGTAAGTTTGCAGTTGACATGGAAATTGGTGGGGTGGTTGATAGTTACGAAGATGGTCCCAGGCTATAGTCTGATATTGATCAGCTAGTAAATTGGGCAGGGCAATGGCAAATGGATTTTAATACTATTAAGAGTAAGGTGATGCATCTTGGGAGGTCTGATAAAGGAAGAATAGACACAATGATCGGTTGGTCCCTCAGGAGTACTGAGGAACAAAGGAACCTTGGTGTACAAGTCCATAGATCTCTGAAGTTGTCAGCGCAGGTGGATAGGGTAGTGAAGAAAGATGTTGCCTTCATCATGCAGGGAAGACTTGTACATCTTTATAAAACATTGCCTAGGCCACAAATAGAATACTGTGTGCAGGTCTGGTCACCGCACTATCAGAAGTGAATACACTGGAGAGCATGCAGAAGAGATTTGTCAGGATGTTGCCTGGGATAGAAAGTCACAGTTATGAGTAGCGACTGGATTGGTTGGGATGGAACAGCGAAGGTGAGGGGAAATTTGATTGAGCTGTATTAAGTTGTGAGAGGCATAGTTTGAATAGATCATGAGAATATTTTCCCGTGGCAAATGTGTCAAAGACGAGAGGAGATAAGTTTAAGGTGAGGAGTAAGTGGTTTAGAGGGGATTTGAGGAAAGTGATAAAAATATGGAATGTGCTGCCTGAGAGGCTGGTATTCATGTAACATTTTCAGCACAGTCAGATATGAACCAAGTGCAGGTTAATGGAATTAGAACAGTCTGGGTTTTTTTTGGTCAGCAAAGACATGGTGGGTTGAAAGGCCTGTTTATGTGTTGTGTGAGTTCAAGTGCAGTTTGGCAGAACCAAAAATGACAGTGCACTGTGTCTTACTTGGAGGGTGTCCGACCCCCATCAGTTTGGCTCCTGCTGTGCCACAGATCCAACTTTTGCAGCCAATTGTAGATTCAAACTGACTATCCATAACAAATGCCAAGAGAAAGTGTTGTTGATAATAAGTTCATAACGTATTCCAGATTTTTGATTTTCGTTCTTGCAAACCATGCTACGATACTTTTAAAAGATTACTGTTTGCAAAAAAAAACATGATCATGCATTCATGCCACACACCTGCAAATTTGGGATATTGTTCAATAATTCTGACTTTGCCAACTAAATTGATCATTTCTGTTTCTTTTCAGAGGAACGAGAGCCTCCTATGGATGATTATGGAATATATGAATTTGTTGCTGTGCCTGAGCCAGCAGAGTTTCAACGGGTGCGTGTGTTGGCCTGCTCAGCAAAACTGGTTTTACAAGCTTAACATTTGTTTAACACTTAACGAAACCTGCTACATGCACATTTTAAAATCAAACTGCTTTCATTTTGCTGAATAATCCAACTGTAAATTGAGAAAGGTTACTATCATTTGCATGTAGGATCCTCACAGATCTTATCATTCAAGCAGAACCGTACAGATATAGGATATTAAGAATGAGAGGAACTGGTCACAGGTGGAAAGAGTGGTTAATAAAGCATACAGTGTCCTTGGATTTTTTTAACAGGGACATAGAATGCAGAGCAAGGAGATGGTTGAACTTCTGTAAGACACTTGTTAGATCTCAGCTAAAGTATTGTGTACAGTTGTGGATGCCACATAATAGGAAAGATGTGAATGCATTGGAGAGACTGCAGAAACCATTTATAAGAATGGTTCCAGGGATGAGAAATGTCAGCTTTTGTGCTCCTGAGATGCTGCTTGGCCTGCTGTGCTCATCCAGCTTCACACTTTGTTATCTTGGATTCTCCAGCATCTGCAGTTCCCATTATCACCAGGGATGAGAAACTTCAGTTATGAGGACAGATTGAAGAAGTTGGCACTGTTCCCCTTAGAGAGAAGAAGACTGAGAAGAGATTTAATAGAGATTTTCAAAACCATGCGCAGGCTAGATACCATAAATAGGGAGAAGCCGTTCCTGCTTGGAAAATAAAAAACAAAGAACAAGAGGGTATTAATTTAAAGTAATGTGTGAAAGAAGCAAGGGTGAAGTGAGTAGAACTTTTTCACATAGCATATAGCAGAAGTATAGAATGCCTGCCTGGAAATGAGGTAGAGGCAGGTTTAAATGAGGCATTTGAGAGGGCATTGGATGATTATTTGGATGGAAATTATTTACAGGGCTCTGGGAAAACCAGGAGATTGGCACTGAATAATCAAACAAGTGCAGGCACCATGGGCTGAATGGCCTCTTGTGCTGCCACAATTCTGTGCTTCTGTGAGTTAAGGTGCCTCTCACAAAGGGTAGACACAGTATTAAGGAGTTATGATTTGGTTTGCTTATACTTTATAAGCATCATTTGGGAAATACTTTCCGAGAAATAACGCATGGTTTTACCCTGTTGACTTAATTTCTGTGAGTGTGTGTGCCTTTTAAATCAATTCCTTTGCCATTTCTTTGTTCCCCATTACTACTTCTCCTAGATAATAAAATGTGAGGCTGGATGAACACAGCAGGCCAAGCAGCATCTCAGGAGCACAAAAGCTGACGTTTCGGGCCTAGACCCTTCATCAGAGAGCCTATTTCATTTTCCACTGATCCAATGTGCGCTCTTGCCTTACTCTTACCTTTTAAACATCTAAAAGAACTTGCTATCTTCTTTTGCATTACTGGATAGTTCACCTTCATATTTCATCTTCTCCATTATTGCTTTTTAGTTGTCATCTGCTGATTTAAAGGCCTCCCAGTCCTTTGGCTTCCCATTAATCTTCACCAAATTGTATGCTTTTTATTTTGTTTTTATGCCATCCCTGACTTTCCTTGTCAGCCATGGTAGCCTCATCCTCCCCTCAGTGTGTTATCTATCAATGTCAATGGCAGCGGTAACTTCCATTGCAACACCAGCATATGTCAAGTAATTGCTCAGCACAAACAGTTCTGAGACGCTTATTCCTTTGGACTCACTGTTTATTGTGTGTGTGCGTGTATTGGGTGAATGTGTGTGTATTGGGTGAATAAGCATTTCATCTCTCCTCACGCAGGAGCTTAAGAGGTTTGAGGTATAAGAAAATAATTCAGAAATTTTGATGTCACTCCATGCCATTAGCATTTCATTTCAATACTCAAATGAGAGATTGTTCTCTGTGGTGGTGATGCCCTGAAAATATTATTAACCCAAAAAGCATAGAGACTTGAAATACAGTTTTCCATTTGGGCTTGGGGTTCCTCTACTCAGATATTAGCCTGATGTGATATGTCACCAAATTGTGATGTATGGTGGCTCAGTGGTCAGCAATGCTACCTCACAGTGCCAGAGACCCAGGCTCAATTCTACCCTCAGGCATCTGTCTGTATGGAGATGCATATTCTCCCTGTGTCTGTGTGGGTTTCCTCCCACGGTCCAAAGATGTGCTGGTTGGGTGGATTGGCTGTGCTAAATTTCCCATTGCATCTAGGGACATGCAGGCTGTGTGGATTAACCATGGGGAAATGCAGTGTTACAGAGGTAGGGTAGGAGGTTGGATCTGGCTGGAATACTCTTCAGAGGGTCATTGTGGACATGATGGGCTGAATGGCCTGCTTCCACACTGTAATACAAAGGGGTCTTGATCAAATGGGTCAATGGGCTGAAAAATGGCAGATGGAATTCAATCTGGATAAATGTGAGGTATTGCAATTTGATATGACAAACAAAGGTAGGGCTTATACAATTAATGGTAGGGCCTTGGGTAGTGTTGTAGAACAGGACGACCGAGGGTGCAGGCACATACTTCTTTAAAGTTTGCATCACATATAGGTAGGATGGTCAAAAAGGTGTTTGGCACACTTGCCTTCTTTGCTCAGCCCTTTGAGTATAGGAGTTGGGACATCATGTTGAAGTTGCACAGGATATTGGTGAGGCCTATTCTGGAATACTACGTCCAGTTCTGATCGCCCAGTTATAGGAAGTATGTTATCAAGCTGGACAGGATTCAGAAGAGATTTACCAGGATGATATCAAAGGTTTGAGTTATAAAGGAAAGGCCAGATAAACCTTTCACTTGAGGATAGGAGGTCGACAGTTGATCTGATAGCAGTTCATAAAATGATATGAGGTATAGATAGAGATTATGGTAATTGCCTTTTTTCCCCGAAGATGGGGAATTTGAAGGCTAGGGGGCACATTTTTAAGGTAAGAGGAGAGTTTTTTTAAAAAACTGGCAATTCTTTTACAAAGCGGGTGGTTTGTGTGTGGCATGAACTTCCAGGGGAAGTGGTGGATGTGGGTACAATTACAACATCTAAAAGATAGTTGGATAGATATATGAATAGGACGTTTGGAGGGATATGGGCTCGGAGCAAGCAGGTGAGACCACCTCTTTGACCTGTCTGTCTCCTCTTCACCTATCTTCTTCTGTATCCATCTTCTATCCGCCTCCCCCCTCTCCCTATTTGTTTCAGAACCCCCTTCCCCTCCCCCATTTCTGAAGAAGGGTGAAGGTGCGAAATGTCAGTTTTCCTGCTCCTCTGATGCTGCTTGGCCTGCTGTGTTCATCCAGCTCTACACCTTGTTAACCTTGTTTCATTGTTTTGATTTGTCCACAATGTGGAATCCATCTGCCTCCTGGAAAATTCCAGTCACAAAATAATGGATTTTTCAATTATTCTCTTTATTTTACACTAGACATGGGTTTAATGCAAAAGAGAATTATCTCATTGATGTAACTTTATGCCAGACAGTATTTGTTGAGCATAGGAAGTTGGGAAAGTGGCCTGAGTTTAACAGTTGGCAATGCCACTACACAGCAGGAATGACAGGTTGCATTGAATTCATTTTTCCTGTACCTCCTTCCATATTTCTGTATATTTTACCAGTATATTAATTTTTTAACATTGCACCACATTAGTAACTTCCCTGGTAAATTGTTTAATAACTACCCATATTTTAACATTGATGGCCAGATTGAATCCTGCATATTTCTTTTCCCTGTGGAAAAACGATAGAAATAAGTATTGACTTTGGAATTACCACAAAATGGGTTTTTTGAAGTTGAATTACTATACCCTTCAAAGCCCTGTTTAACAAAAGATGTCAACCTTTATTACATAAATGTCATAAATATAACTTTTACATTATATGTAAATGTCAGTTGAGAAGACCTCCTTTCAACCTATTCTATAAAAGGTTCCTGTCATGTTTGTATTGAAAAGGGAACTGAAATTTTACTACCTCCAGCACCACCAAATCCCATCCCTCGGTTGGAGATGGGGATGGAAAGGGATGGCTGGACAGTGTAATATTGGGTGGGACTGAAGGGCAGGTACTACACCCATCACCTACCTGCCTCTGCTGGTATTTTATCAATGGTAGGATAGATGATGCAACTTGTAGGTCAGTTGAGGCCATTGGGCAACCAATTAATAGCTGCTTAAGGGCCTCTTCTGCCAGCACTGGTATTTTACCAGCAGTGATGAGGAAAAATGCTGTGTGGTGAGACTGCAAGGTAAACACTGGTATCCTAACTGCAAACTCAACTAAATGACATCCCTCAGTGGAAAGGCTACCCTTAATTGGACCCTTAGATTCCCAAACACTGGATCCCACAAGGCTTCCACCCTCTCTCACTCCAAGTTATGCTGCTGGGCCGATGGAAGTGTTAACCAACTGATTGATCAGCAGCTCTCGAAGCTGGGTCTTAGTCTCTGAAAGGATCAGAAACCATGGCCTAAGGCAATTAATTCACAGACAATGAGAAGGTATGCTTACTGTAGAGACAGGCTCACCCCTAACTTTTTAGCCACAGCTACCACATAACATTCAACCCTGTTTGTCTAAGCTTTTCATGTTGTGATCATAATCTCCCCAGGGTGACATTAAAATTTAACCACACAGGCTGAATGTATAACTTATAAATAGTGACTAAATTACACCTAAGCTTCTTGCTTCAAATATTTCTCCAGTCCAGTTTCAGCTGAAGATTTCACTCTATCTGGACATATGTGTGCATCAGTTTATGATTATAAATGTCACACCGCTGCTGGAGTAATTATTCTTCTGAGTTTGACAGTAAAATTTATATCAGAGGGTACAGGAGAAAGAACTTTAGACTAGACTTGTCTTGGGAACATTCATTGTTGGTACTGGGGTATCAAAGGGTTGCTTATTGTATTGCCAAAATCCGTCATCTCAGTTTCCAGAAACAGTAGAAATAGATCTTACTCACCCAACATGTTGATTTATTTTAATGTTTTACATTATTTCATTGATGTGGCTACTTACTTTGACAGACAACCACTGATACAGCCAGCAAAATGCTGTTGCTTTTGGGCTAACATAGTAACGCAGAACAATGTGGACTTGGTATCGCTTCTACCCTATACCTGGCATCACATCAGGACCAAAATCCATCTGACACATTCCACATTACCTTCAACTGTGGTAGCCTGATGGCAGCATACTATTAGTGATAATATGCCTTTTATTTTTGCTCCCCCACTCCCCTTCAGCAGAAAACCCATCACCTATCTTCCTTCAGATCTGAATAAGAGTCATTGACAACTTGATGTATTAACTCCGCTTGTCTTTCAACAGATGTTGCCAGAACAGATATTTTTACAACACAGCAAGTGTCTTTTTACGTGCTTTTGTGACCAATCTAAATCAAGTATGATTTGATGTTACACTGCTCTACAGTGAGTGGGAATGTATATCCAACATAAGATAAATGTGTTTTGCTTATTTAATACATTCTAGGTTCGACCAGATAAACTGAAAACAGTGTACGATATTATTCGGGAACCAGATGTTCACACGACTGTTTATGAAGTCATTTGTCATTCACCAAAAACATCCTGATGTTTGATTGACCACAACAGGTAGAAATTTGCTAATTATATTATGTCTAACATCCTTATTTCCAAAACTATTTGGCAGAGATTGAATGACCCATTCATCTGGGTTGTTCAGATGTGAGTCTTATTTCTGATGCCTGGAAGATTTTCTTTGGGGCTGCATCTCAGCTTCAATTGTGGGCAAATAGATGGCACAAACTGGCTGGAGTTGCACTCGGTTTCCTGAAAGGTGCCAGGAGCTATTTAGATATTTTCCTTCTCCAAGAAATCAGTTTGCTAATGCATGCTCTGAGTGCCAGAGAGGGAGTCAGGGTGGATTAAAGACTGGCTAAGGTTAAAGGCATCACAACACATATAGGTAACCTGGCAGAGTTCTGCATGACGTAATGCCAAGCCTCGCACACCAACTACAATGGAAGCATTTTCGTCCACTTATACCCAGATGGCAAAAACAATAAAACTGGCAGATTAGACATATTGGTCCCATTCATCGACTGTACTTCCAATTGGAGGTCCAATATGATCAGCGTGCTCATGGTACCACCAGTAATGGATGTTTCCTCTGGTGGTTCAAGATCTTGATTTGGAGCTTACAAGGTCTTATGGTCTGTATTATTATGCTGTATAATTTTACATGCTATCTTTTCAAAAGAGAGCTCTGTTTTCCTGCTTTGTGACCACCATTTAGAAGGTGATAAATTGTTTTTCCTCAGCAAAGGCTAGTCTTGCTTCGTGCAGAGGATCACATATTAACTGGTGTTAATAATGTCAACTGTTTGAGCTAGAATAATCCTAACATTTAGAAATACAGTGCCACAGTCACCTTCAGAGTCACAAACACCACTCTATGTGACCTATGTTAGATTGCAGTTGGTGCTATAATAAGTGCTGTAGCTCTGGTGAAGACCCTCTCTGGTGAGGAGAAACCAGCATATGTACAATTGCTTGACCAACAGGAGCTAGGTTACTGTGGTTTTACAGAGATCTTCTGTGGCGTGCCCTCCTTCGTCATTTTCTCCCAGCAGATGCTAGCTTGCTGCTCTTCCCCCTTCTGCGTTCTTCAGCCATGACCACAGCCTGAAGAAACATGCTCCTTGTTGGAAGACTATTGGACATAAGCACTTTATTGTGGTCAACTGCAATGACAAACACTAGCAGAAACAGGTCAAAAAAAGAAATTCAAAAGCATTTTGCAGAAATTGCTGCACATGTTGGAAATTTGAAATAAAACGAGCAATGTTGGAAATCATTGGCAGTAGGTAGCATCCATGGAGAGAGAAACACAGAAACGACTTCAGACCTGCTCTGGAATTTCCAGGGAGGCATGCAGATCAACCCCACTAGATAGGAGGGTTAACCCCATCATTTAAAAAGCCATCCTTGTAGTAATAACATCCAGGGGGCAACATAAACAGGCTGATGATCGAATCTCTGTCCCACAATGGATTTAAGTCCCGCTCTTGAGAGCTGTTGGCCAGAACTCGTAATGAACACTGATGGGGCTGCAAGCATCTATAGGAAGAAGAGAGATGGGGACCAGGCTGGGATAAATTCCAGGCTTTTAAGCTGGGAAGAGTTTGGACGATCTCAGGAAGGGAATAATTTATGGAGGATCAGGGTATATTTTGGAGGCCATGTGGAAAGGAACAAAGGGGAGAATAACATCTTGAGGGGGTCTTCTTTTTGTGTACAGGGCACCACTGGATTGATAAACCTTTTTTTCTTCTCACTTTTTCAGAACAGTTGTTTTCTGGCCTACTTCCTACTGCCCCAGGTTGTATGACTGGAGGTGAACTAAGGCACTTAATTGGCACTCACTTGTTCTGTTAAGAACCTCAATATTCCCAGACAGCTGTTCTCACAGGTGCCTTACTCAACCTTTATGTTATAGGGAACAGATTGGGGCAAGTGAGGAAAGGCTGGGCTAGACATCCAACTTATTTTACACTCTTGCCATGACCAAGCCCTGAGTGAAAACACACAAGCAGAGGCCATAAAATCCAACCAGTTAAATCTGATTTTCATCCATAGATGATGCCAAACTGCAGAGTTTTGCCAACATTTCCTGCATTTTCTTAATTTCAAAAATGGAAGTAGGCCCATCAGCAATCCTAAATGATTAACTAGCCATTTAATTGGGCAGGCATCAATTTTGATTGGTCTCTTTCTCTCAGAAGGGGCAGGAGGTTAATTTCTGTATTTTAAGTGCCAGCAACTGAAGCACAGACCTATGACACCACTTATAATGTTGCAAAAATTGGGAACTGAGGCAGGCCTTTTGCTATCCTACTAAAGTTCTGCTAAAGTATCCTACTATCCTTTCATTAGTTCCTGCACTGGATACACTGATTGAGATGGCAAACTAACTTCTGGCATGGACTGGATTTTTCTAATGTGCAAATCCCATTTTGTGGCAACCCGGTGATAAAAGTGGGTTTTGAATGTGGCATCTTTGCACAGAATCATTCCCACCTCCTAATTTTTACCTCCAGTGACAAAATTCATCCACTTTATCAATCTCAAACAACATTGTAAAACTACAATCTCCACAAGGCAATTCGTTACAGATGGTTGAATCTAAATCCTGAAAATTGACCTTCTCTGCTATTTTAAATAAAATACTGTTTATCCTTGCCTATATATATTGGGGCTCACAGGATAGGGTTACCATAGTTTTGCCAATGTTCAGCTGTAATAAAAGGAATGAAACTCATTCATTTGCTGAAATACTAATATACTGACTGTATTCCTTTTACAACGCTAAGTGTACTTACAATCCAATTTATCTTGGGATCCAAAAAATGACTGAAATTAAACATGACGTTGATTTTTCAAAGTATGTTTCTAATCTAAGATTTATATTTGCTAAGTATTCATATTTTCATTCCCACGCAGAAGCAAAACGTATTGTGTGTATACAGTAAATAAGGCAGGCAAACTGTTGTGAATACATGGATTTCAAAGTACAGTAAACTTGGATTTTCCCTTTTTTACCAGTTGGATGCTGTATTTTGTCGGAAGCAAGAAGATTGAGACAGCCATACAATGTCTATGTATTTTGACGACAAACATTAATGAAAGACAAGGTCAGACATCAAAAAATGGAACATTTTACATTCCAGTAATTTGGTGGATCAAAAAGAAGCATTTGTTCCCAAGAAACAAAACAAAAACTAGTGATGCAGTTTGTAAACATATACTTCTATCGATGTTATGTGCTAATGTCACAGCAGAAAATGTAATATAAAATTGAGAATATGTTTCATGACTATAATCAATTTTAAGCATTATGCATTAATTGTCTTGTAAATTGTCTTTATCATTCTGTGTAAGCATTGGTTTATGTTTTCTATGAGACTTTTAGTTATATAATGATATGCAGAACATATTAATAGATAAAGAACTTTTAAAAAGGATAAATCTAAAACTCAACCCTGCCTAATCTGGGTGGGTTAGAAGTCTTCCCTTTTTCTTAGCTGAAACTGACTACAGCGGAGTAATATTTTCTTCCAGACTACCAGATATTGAAGTGTAAACAAATAACTAAATTGCTTCTATTTTTTGTACCATTTCACATGACATGCACATTTGTCTGAATAAGGGAAGTCATTTAAAAATGGGTGTGTGAACAAACAATGATTTTAAATTCAAAGGAATGAAGGTACCTTAACCAAACCTGGCTTTTAATATTCCAGAAACTTGCAAAATATAACCCTGTTTTCTTTTTGTGAAATTCTTCTACCTTCTAGAAATCCAGATACAACCGAATGTGTTACATTGCAGCTATAAATGTTGAAATGTTTCAGGCTTTTGCATTACTAAGTATTTATAATAGTTGCTGAAGAAATGTTGAATTAACCCTTTGGGGGCAATTATCATATCAAAGTCCACCTCATTAAGTTTGTCCTTGACACTTGCAAAAAGATGAAGGGTGTATTTGATCAACCATGGTGTTTCCAAGAACTCAATAAAAATGTCTCAGTTTTATAATGTTTAGCATGTAAAATTTAATTAAGATTATTTTTGAAATATTTTGTGAAAAATAAAAAGTGCCTTATTGGATATCTGAAAATGGTACCTCTGAAATTGGGTTAGACTGAATTGGCAAGGTCTAATGATTAGCATGTAATTTGTATATGAATAGTATCATTATTGTCAGTACTTGTACTGTACCATCATTACCCTTTTTTAAAAACTATCTTTATCTGAAAATACACGATGAAAAAATCAAAAATTCATAGTGGTGGTTGTGATCATTTTATTAGAAATGAAACTGGTTAAACTTCCATTGACCAATGAAGTAACAAACTGGATATGTTGGCTCAAAAATAGATTAAATGAGCAAGCATATTTCTGACTGAGGAACCTGGGAACATTTGTTTAGAAAAGGGTTGATTTCATGAAGGGGTGGGAAGTAGAGTTAAGAACTGAATAAAATGTCAGTGAGGTTTGTGTTAGGTGCATGACTGTTCCATACGTAAATGAAAACTTGGCTTCAGAAATTCAATTCAATTGAAATAAAGAAGAAAGGAGGGGAAAGAATATAAGCCATGGAAGTCAGACAGAGACTTACAAAACAAAACAAACAACTTATGTTTATGCAGTGACCTTTAGGCAATAAAATGACCCAAGGCTCTTCACAGTAGCAGTAGAAAACAGAATACAGCACGGAGTTGGAAATTAGGTCAGATGGCTGACAACTTTGACAACTGCGATGTTTTGCACTTTGGAAAAAAGAATACAGGCATGGACTATTTTCGTATAGCAGAAAATTTGTAAAGCAGAAGTACAAAGGAATCTGGGAGTGTTGGTCCAGGTTTCTCTAAAAGTTAACTTGCAGGTAGAGTCCGTGATTAAGAAAGCGAATGTAATGTTATCGTTTATCTCAAGAGGGTTGGAGTATATAAGCAGTGATGTGCTTCTGAGGCTTTATAAAGCTCTAGTTAGGCCCCATTTAGAATACTGTATCCAATTTTGGGCCCCACACCTCAGGAAGGACATACTGAAGCTGGAGCGTGTCCAGTGGAGATTCACATGGATGATCCCTGGAATGGTAGGTTTAACGTACGATGAATGGCTAAGGATCCTGGGATTGTATTCATTAGAGTTTAGAAGGTTGAGGGGAGATCTAATAGAAACTTACCAGATAATGTATGGTTTAGAAAGAGTGGACGCTGGGAAGTTGTTTCCGTTAGGCAGGGAGACTAGGACCCGTGGGCACAGCCTTAGAATTAGAGGGGGTAAATTTAAAACTGAAATGTGACAACATTTCTTCAGCCAGAGAGTGGTGGGCTTGTGGATTCATTGCCATGGAGTGTAGTGGAGGCTGTGAGGTTAAATGCCTTCAAGGCAGAGATTGATAAATTCTTGATCTCACAAGGAATCAAGGTCTACGGGGAGAGTGCAGGGAAGTGGAGTTGAAATGCCCATCAGCCATGATTTAAATGGTGGAGTGGACTCGATGGGCCGAAAGGCCTTACTTCCACTCCTATGTCTTATGGTCTTATGGTCTAACTTTGAAAACAGTTAGATTTTAAGGAATGTCTTTAAACGAGAAAGGCAAAGCAGAGAGTTGCAGGGAAGGAAGGAGTTGAGCAAAATCTGTGATAAAAGGATTGGTGATGAAATTTAGTGCAGCTGGATAGCAGTGTAACATATTGCATATTGGAAGAAAAAACAGGCAAAATTGAATATTTCATGAATAGTACAGAGCTACTTAAATGGGACATTGTAAAGAATCTGAGAAGTTCATAGACTGTATAACTGACTTTCCAAGTGACAGGAACAGGAATCAACATTGTGAAAAGAACTGTTAAAATGATATTGTTAAAGCAATATGGTGGTGACAATGCAACCTGCTGCTTCTAGCAGAAAATGATACTTTGCAAGGAGTTAGTTCTGGAAAACGGGAGGAAGCTTTTACAAGTCTGAGGAAATTAGTAATGAAGTTGTATTTTAGTAACAAAAGGGATAACAGGGTGTAGAGCTGGATGAACATGCAGCACGGTGGCTCAGTAGTTAGCACTGCAGCCTCACAGCACCAGGGACCCGGGTTCAATTCCAGCCTCTGGTAGCTGTCTGTGCGGAGTTTGGATGTTCTCCTTTTGTCTGCGTGGGTTTTCTCCGGGTGCTCCGGTTTCCTCCCACGGTCTAAAGATGTGCAGGCTAGGTGGATTGGCCATCTAAATTGCCTGGAGTGTTCAGGGGTGTGTGGGTTATAGGGGAATAGGTCTGGGTGGGATGCTGCAATGGGCAGTTTGGACTTGTTGGGCCGAAGGGTCTGTTTTCACACTGTAGGTAATCTAATCTAATCTAAAACACAGCAGGCCAAGCAGCATCAGAGGAGCAGGAAAGCTAATGTTTTAGGTCTGGACCAGTTTTCAGTGTACCTTCATTTTCTGAAGAAGAATCCAGTTCTGAAACATCACCTTTCCTGCTCCTCTGATGCTGCTTGGCCTGCTGTTCATCCAGCTCTCCACCTGGTTACCTCAGATTTTCCAGCATCGACAATTCCTACTACCTCTGTTAGTAAAAAGCTGTCTCTCCAAGGTATGGTCAGATAACTGTTTGTAGTTTCCAATGAGTGGCAATCTCACACAGATTGTCACTCCAGCCCTTCATTTTATGAGAAAAAGGAGCCTTGCATTTCTGAGAGAAAGTTCCAATCGGACTCTTTCAGAAATGCAGAGCTATACTTTCATTCTAAACTTATTTTTAGTGCGAACTGTCGAGGGAATGCAAACCATACACCCCTTTCACAGCCTCTTTGACAACAGCTGTAACATAAGGCAAGTATGTTGTTAGAGTGCAGAGAGGGTAGGATGCGAGGTAGGTAGTTTGCCAGCTGGGAAGGAGTATAATGCCAAGTATAAGAAGCCAGATGGTAAAAGGTTAGGGCTCGAGTAGGTTTAAGTCTGCTACAACGGGAACAACTTCCATCTAAGCTGAAGTAATGACTGTCCGTCCGGTCAATGGAAAATCCTGGTCAACAATTTTGGTACAGAGTCCCATTTTGGCTACCAAGAATCCAGAGCAACATTCAACCTACTGAAATGGTCTTAGTACAAGCATGAAAGCCTTCCTCAGCTTCAAAGGAGTGAGATATGAGGGAACATTGTACTCTTTCATCTCAAGAGAACTGAAGACAACGATTGTGGACTATCATTTGAAGGTAAACTGCGACAGTAGGATGGGGAATGTGTGCAAAATTCTGAAGAGTCAATTTATGACAAACGTCAGGTGGAATGTTTCCACAGAAATAATTACTTCATGCTTTCCCAGGAGACAAAGAGCTTGCAGTCAAAGATTGATGTGCAAGGAACCATAATTTCATCCATTTCTGGATATATATGGGCTGAATGATTCTCGTCTTTACTTGTACTTGTGAATAGAAGCTAAACTATTTACATTATTTGCATATACCTTTGATTTAAGTCTTAATTTTTGGTCACTAAAGAAGTGCAGTAGCCTGAGAAATACATTTGGATTTTGTATGAGTTGTGGAGCAGGTTGTCGAGAACAGGTGCAAGGAAGTAGCAGCCTGGCTTTGTCTTTTGTTTTTAGAATATGGGCATCTCTGGCTGGACAAACACTCCTAACTCTAGTTGCCTTTGAGATGGTGGTAATGTGCTGTCTTCATGAGTTGCAACAGCCCATGCTCACTGTATTATTAGTGAGGGCATTCCAGGATTTTGACCCATAAAACTGAAGGAATGATATCAAAAAGAATGAAATTGGACACAACAGATCTCATCAATTCAGTCACTGGAAATAAGGATGATGTGGAGGTGCTGGTTTCGGACTCAGTTGGAAAAGCTCAGAAATCACATGACACCAGGTCATAGTCCAAGAGTCTTATTTGAAAACATAAGCTTTCAGAGCCTCAGCCCTTCTTTAGGTGTTAGTGAGTGGGGTAGTGTCAGACACAGAATTTATAAGTAAAGGATCAAGGTTCACACCAATGATGAGTATGTACGAGACAAACTTAAGATGTTGTTAAATTTTTAATCAGTTAGAAGGTTTTAATTGATGAATATGTACATGTAAATCCCAAAAGTTCCTTTCAAGTCACATTCCTGAGAGAACTGAAGGTTTTATCGAGTAAAAAAGAGGTGACATGTTGGGTCAGACAATGCATGTTAGGTGTAAGACCTTGTTTAGAATCTGTTTGTGCTTTAGTTTGGAGTCAGACTGGTTTTATTTCTAAAGTAGGCATTTATAAAATGCCATATTGACTGAATGCCTATGAATTGTGTGCTTTTTAAACTAAATAAAATGTAAAATAACATTGGCAAACTCAGCTCTGTCAGCCCTGCAACACCCTGCTTGCTAATGTCTGGAGTCTAATACCAAATTGGGAGAACTGTCTCAGATTTATTGAGCGCCAGTCCTCACAACCTTGAATCATGCAGATAGATTTGAGAGAGAATGGACATGACAATGTATGTTCTGCCAAGTGTGTTTTAAGGTTATCATAAATTATCCAGTGGTTAGATTAATGTTACATCACTGGTGTCACATGATCATTGCAAATGTAGAATCCTGTGCAAGCGTTTACCAGGAAGTTTCTTAATGAATGAATCAGTCTATTTTGGATCATGTAAATGAGTTTAGAGACAATATTTAGACATCTAAAGGTGATTCTAAAATTAATAGTAATATAGACATGTGTTCTGTTGCAAATATTTCTTGCAGTTGAAATACCCAGCAGTGTTGAGTGAACTGGTCCCCCTGTAGGAATGGTGCAGCGTTGCAGTATTTCATGACCACAACTTATATATAGGTATATTGTTTCATTGAAGCAGCCATACAGGATAGCATCAGTAGATGGAACTGTAAGAAGAAGAAATGAAAGCACAAGGGCATTGTGTGATAAAGAACCAATATTATTTGTTCACATAAAGAAAAAAAAGCAGTTAATGTTCTGGGTCTGGTGATCCTTGGAGGAAGGGTCACCAGACCCAAAACGTTAACTCTGATTTTTTTCGTCATAGATGCTGCCAGACCTGCAGAGCATTTCCATCATCTCCTGTTTTTGTTCTTGATTGACAGCATCTGCAGTTCTTTCGATTTTTATTTTGTTCATGTACTTGGAATTCAAATTATCTCTGCTGACCTCGAGTCTCAGCAGCACCACAAATGTAAACTTTTCACAATGACATCGAATGGTGAGATGTGAGCTTGCACCTGCAGTCCATTCTTCATCTCAGTGGCTAATCTCATAACTATCTACATGATCAATACTGCATATTTTCTGGAGGAAAGGAGGGAAAAATTAAAATGGGATCATACCAAGAGTTTCCAACATAGCTAGAAATAGTGCATGCTGGGGAACAAAGAACATAAATTTTCAATCAGCAGCGAAAAAAAATGAGTGAGGAAAAACTGAAAGAACTGCAGATGCTGTAAATCAGGAACAAAATCTGAAGGTGCTGGAAAAGCTCAGCAGGTCTGTCAGCATCTGTGAAGATGGTTGACGTTTTTTCCTAAAAAGAAATACACACGAAGATCTAACAGTCTTTTTGTTTTGTATTTCCTCTTTCTCAACATTAATTTGAATCTGACATGAAGTTAACTTGTGTCCGGTAGATTTTCAACATCAACAGAACACCAACCAGGATTGACAGCCAATTTCATTGAAGTTAACGCTCAGATAATAAGCAGGAACTAAAACGTACTTTCAATTTTACAGAAATTGAGAAAATAAAATTGGACATTTAAATTGAAGCTGAAATATTATCAACAAACATTTAGAATATTTTATTTAAACACTTGGAATTTTTCACAGAATGTTTAAAAAAACTGTACTGACTCAGTATGTTGTGAAGAACCATATGCCTTATTAATGAGGTATAACCTTTTAGGGAAGTTTTAATGGTGATATTACAGTGTAAGAGACAAGGGTTCTGTTGGTATGGTTATTTCTATTTGATTGTCATCTACTGAGAGTTCAATTGGACACCCCATGTAAGAATGGATGATCGCTAACAGTGACTTCTGGATATCTGCATTAAATGCATGTGCAAACGCCAGAAGCTGTTTTAGTTTCAAAGAGGTATTTAACCAGATCATAAGGTATGAACTGGTTCTCCTTTCAGTCTCCCCAGTTGGTCAGATCAAAAGTTCAAGTTACAGAAAGAGCTAACTTATTACTAGCCAAATCTGAGGAAAAAACTAAAAATGTGTCACTGAGCATATCGCCTGTGTGCAGTCACTTGGGCCTACACACATACACTCATATAGATTTAAAGGGGATAGCATCTGCTACAAAAGAAGGTAAAAAAAATGGCAGTTTAGTCATTGGGTAGTATATAAACTGATTCATAGTACATAAACTGAAAGAAGTCTGAAGTCATATGACACCAGGTTATAGTCCAACGGGTTTATTTGAAATCACAAGAGTGAATTCACCCAATAAAGGGGCTACAGTCCGAAAGCTTGTGATTTCAAATAAACCTGTTAATATATAACTTGGTGTGATGTGACTTCTGACTTTGTTCACCCTAGTCCAACACCAGCACTTCCACATCATTGCTTTGACAAACGTGTCTTTCTTCAGCAGCACTCAATATGCAGTTTAAGATCCTTTGGTTGCCTTTGAGGTGTAAAGTTTTATCTTAAGGTCAAAGTTTGTTGGCTGGTTTCTTGGTGATTTTTCTATGGAACAGTCCCGACCAAAAACATCAGCTTCCCTGCTCTTCTAATGCTGCCTGGGCTGCTGTGTTCCTTCAGCTCCACACTGTGTTATCTTAATTCTAGCTGGTTTCTTGGATACAGCCAGCAATTTTGAATGCTGTGTTCAATTTTAAAGTTCCTGGCTCCCTGATACTTCATCTGTGGAGTTGTTTCTGTGGGAACTAGGTGTCTATTTTTGACAAAAGATTAGGTAAACAAAGGCTTCCTCACAATAATTTACCAGAAACTCTCAAAATTTCCCTTGAAACAATGGCTCAAGTATATGTTTCCATGAGATTTTTTGGTGAATCTTTCTCAGTCAAATTTGTTGCTGTTGTAACTAGTTGAAATTTTTAAAAAATGATATCTTCAAAATACAGGGGTATAGCCTTGTGACAAAAGTAATGATGGTGAGGACTAAGAGCTTCACTGTTATTCCCACAACAAAATCTGGCACAACTTTTGTTGCAATGAACCTTCTGTTTTTCAGCCATTCAGCTATTGTATCAAGAAATTCAAAATTTGGGAGTATAATGTGCTGTAAACTATAAAATAAACTTCAAAAGCACAAATTACCGAGAAAAAAAATGCTCCGCAGTGGATACTGGATATATCAATACGTTCTGAACAACAAGTTAAATTTTAAAGATAATTCTGTAAACTATAACATCATCTTATGAAAGTTATAAATATACCATTTGAAGTGAAATTTATAGGGTAGTTATTGCAATACAAAATATTGTAAAAGAAATTCCTATTTAGAATGTGGAACTATTTTTTTCTCTGAATTGTTCACATGTTAATGCACACGCAGCATCACATTATAATTATGAGATCCATTTGAACAAACAGCGAAAGGCTTTATTGAACATAAATATTTATTGCAGATGAGACTAGAGAACACCACATCTAGAGCCTTACACCCTCAGACTTCAGTTCCATGTTATCTGATGACTCTTATGACTTGATCCTTTTATGTATGCTTAGTAACTATATTTGGACGAATCTGACAGGCCAGGTAGTTTAACTTCAGTGGTCTGGAAATTCCAGAAATGTATAGAATTATTTGTTACATGGAAAAACGTTTGTTGATCAGGGAGGCCCAGCATGGATTTCTAACTGAAAACACACACATGAGTAATATGCTTCATAAAGAAGGGCTGTCTGATACAGGGAGGGAAAAAGGATAAAGCCTCCACAGTATACAAATCCTGAGGTGTTAGCTTTTTAAGCCAAGACCACAGTTGTTTAATGCTTTATTTGAATCCTCCACAGGTCAGAGGCTAGGAATTCTGCAGCAAGTACCTCCCTCCTGATTCTCCAGAACCCATCCACCATCTCCAAGGTATATTTCAGGAGCGAGATGGAATATTCTCCACCTGCTTGAAAAGGTGCAGCTCCAGCAATACTCAAAAAGCTTGATATCATCTGTGACAACAGTATGTTTGATTGAGACTGTATTCACCACCTTCAATATGCATTACTTTTGCAATTAATGCAATGGCAGCTGTGTGCTGAATATACAATGTGCATTGCAATCAGTAAGGATCCCTTCATAGCACTTCCAAATCTGCCATTTCTACCACCTTAAGAACTGAGGACAACATACGCAGGTGTTAGTGTTCCTAGCATGCAAGTTCCCTTTCAAGTCACACATCATCCTGGCTTGGGTATTTAATTGCTGTTTCTTCACTATTGCTAGGACTGAAATTCGTCTCAAGGGGGTACAGCAATTCAAGAAGAAAGCTCGCCACCACTTTTGCCAGAGTAACTAGGGATGAGCAATTAAAACTAGTCCAGCTAGCAATGCCTATGTCCCATGAGAAAATGAAAACAAGTGGGGCTCAAAGTTACAGGAGTATGGAAATCAATGAGCTTAGATGGATAGTGTGTGGTACATAACAACATCATCATCAGTGTGACTTCAATTCCTGTCCTAGCTGTGTTTGGTTATGGAAGGCCATGTCTTTGATAGAGCCCTATGCTTGATGTGGGGTGGAGCCCAACAAGGTATATAACTGCCTGCCTTGAATGGAGAGGAATGCTGATGGTCCCTTGAGGACTACAGCTAACTGCCTGTGGTACAGGAGTCCTTTGCACAACTCAACATCGAAGCAATGGGTCACAACTATTGACCCTTGGCCTCCCTTGATTACTTTCTAAAGCCTGTTGCAATCGCCACCTCAACACTGCCCTTCTCACCATCTCCTAACTGGTTGTCCCTCTCCCTTCTTCTCCTGGTTGCCTTCTTTGTTCTGATCATCCAACGTTTTTTTCAAGAACAACACACAACGGCAGCAGCAGCCCACAACTCACTACTGATGAGTTACCTGGGAGTGCCCAGCAAGTGAGTAGCTACAACTTGTCAGTCTGATTTAACTGGGCCTTGAGACTCAGGGTTAGTCTGGTTTTGGACCAACTCATTCAGAAATCAAGCATTTTGCACAGTTTGCAGTGGCAATTTCTAGACTCATGTTACTTAAGTTTAAGCTTAAAGGAATGATGACCTCTAAATGCTACATTTTTCACAGAGTAGATCTTTCAGCAAGACATGACAGTTTTGAATATAAAATAAGGGAATTGTTTCAACATAGTCTACCACTCATTGCTAGGATATATTTAAATTCTTATTCAAATTTCTTCTCCATACACTGGCAGCTTCAAATAATGTGGCAAAATAAGTACATGTTGATACGTGTGATGATTGGACCAATTTAGACTGGAATGTTTAAAATCCTTACATGTATAGACTGCACAAAATAAGTGTCATTGGTTTAAATACAAGTGTCACCAGGGTTTAGGCTTTAAGCAATTATGTGGTAAATACTGAGATGATAAAATGTGAGGCTGGATGAACACAGCAGGCCAAGCAGCATCTCAGGAGCACAAAAGCTGACGTTTCGGGCCTAGACCCTTCATCAGAGAGGGGGATGGGGGGAGGGAACTGGAATAAATAGGGAGAGAGGGGGAGGCGGACCGAAGATGGAGAGTAAAGAAGATAGGTGGAGAGAGTGTAGGTGGGGAGGTAGGGAGGGGATAGGTCAGTCCAGGGAAGACGGACAGGTCAAGGAGGTGGGATGAGGTTAGTAGGTAGCTGGGGGTGCGGCTTGGGGTGGGAGGAAGGGATGGGTGAGAGGAAGAACCGGTTAGGGAGGCAGAGACAGGTTGGACTGGTTTTGAGATGCAGTGGGTGGGGGGGGAAGAGCTGGGCTGGTTGTGTGGTGCAGTGGGGGGAGGGGATGAACTGGGCTGGTTTAGGGATGCAGTAGGGGAAGGGGAGATTTTGAAACTGGTGAAGTCCACATTGATACCATGTGGCTGCAGGGTTCCCAGGCGGAATATGAGTTGCTGTTCCTGCAACCTTCGGGTGGCATCATTGTGGTAGTGCAGGAGGCCCATGATGGACATGTCATCAAGAGAATGGGAGGGGGAGTGGAAATGGTTTGCGACTGGGAGGTGCAGTTGTTTGTTGCGAACTGAGCGGAGGTGTTCTGCAAAGCGGTCCCCAAGCCTCCGCTTGGTTTCCCCAATGTAGAGGAAGCCGCACCGGGTACAGTGGATGCAGTATACCACATTGGCAGATGTGCAGGTGAACCTCTGCTTAATGTGGAATGTCATCTTGGGGCCTGGGATGGGGGTGAGGGAGGAGGTGTGGGGACAAGTGTAGCATTTCCTGCGGTTGCAGGGGAAGGTGCCGGGTGTGTTGGGGTTGGAGGGCAGTGTGGAGCGAACAAGGGAGTCACGGAGAGAGTGGTCTCTCCGGAAAGCAGACAGGGGAGGGGATGGAAAAATGTCTTGGGTGGTGGGGTCGGATTGTAAATGGCGGAAGTGTCGGAGGATAATGCGTTGTATCCGGAGGTTGGGAGGGTGGTGTGTGAGAACGAGGGGGATCCTCTTGGGGCGGTTGTGGCGGGGGCGGGGTGTGAGGGATGTGTCGCGACACATCCCTCATACCCCGCCCCGCGACACATCCCTCACACCCCGCCCCCGCCACAACCGCCCCAAGAGGATCCCCCTCGTTCTCACACACCACCCTCCCAACCTCCGGATACAACGCATTATCCTCCGACACTTCCGCCATTTACAATCCGACCCCACCACCCAAGACATTTTTCCATCCCCTCCCCTGTCTGCTTTCCGGAGAGACCACTCTCTCCGTGACTCCCTTGTTCGCTCCACACTGCCCTCCAACCCCAACACACCCGGCACCTTCCCCTGCAACCGCAGGAAATGCTACACTTGTCCCCACACCTCCTCCCTCACCCCCATCCCAGGCCCCAAGATGACATTCCACATTAAGCAGAGGTTCACCTGCACATCTGCCAATGTGGTATACTGCATCCACTGTACCCGGTGCGGCTTCCTCTACATTGGGGAAACCAAGCGGAGGCTTGGGGACCGCTTTGCAGAACACCTCCGCTCAGTTCGCAACAAACAACTGCACCTCCCAGTCGCAAACCATTTCCACTCCCCCTCCCATTCTCTTGATGACATGTCCATCATGGGCCTCCTGCACTGCCACAATGATGCCACCCGAAGGTTGCAGGAACAGCAACTCATATTCCGCCTGGGAACCCTGCAGCCACATGGTATCAATGTGGACTTCACCAGTTTCAAAATCTCCCCTTCCCCTACTGCATCCCTAAACCAGCCCAGTTCATCCCCTCCCCCCACTGCACCACACAACCAGCCCAGCTCTTCCCCCCCCACCCACTGCATCTCAAAACCAGTCCAACCTGTCTCTGCCTCCCTAACCGGTTCTTCCTCTCACCCATCCCTTCCTCCCACCCCAAGCCGTACCCCCAGCTACCTACTAACCTCATCCCACCTCCTTGACCTGTCCGTCTTCCCTGGACTGACCTATCCCCTCCCTACCTCCCCACCTACACTCTCTCCACCTATCTTCTTTACTCTCCATCTTCGGTCCGCCTCCCCCTCTCTCCCTATTTATTCCAGTTCCCTCCCCCCATCCCCCTCTCTGATGAAGGGTCTAGGCCCGAAACGTCAGCTTTTGTGCTCCTGAGATGCTGCTTGGCCTGCTGTGTTCATCCAGCCTCACATTTTATCATCTTGGAATCTCCAGCATCTGCAGTTCCCATTATCTCTCATGTGGTAAATACTATCGCTTTATTTCAATGAGTACATATTGTACTTTGGTCTCTCTTAATATTTGTTTTTATTAAGAATGACTCTTGTAGATCACAGACATAACTAAGTTCACTTGCGAAAGGTTGACTGAGGGCCAGTTATGAACCTGGTGTGCCTTAGCTGTTACTGAGACTATGGGATACTCTGAAAGCACATCTGGAAAGTGCACAGACAGTGTGAAATTGGCAGCGCGGCATAAGAGTTTGTTCCTGATAGAAATAAATAGATCAGGATTTTTGTTTCTGTTCAGGATTATCTCTGGGTTCAGGCCTGACAAAATATCAACCCCAAGGCCATATACAATTTCTGAATAGCTGGCCAATCACGAGCCAGTGTAGGTGTTTGCTGTTCAGATGAAGGTAGCAGGTGGGATTGTGACTCTGGTCAGCAAATATCTGTTGAGTTTCTCCAGCAATTTCTGTTTTCAATGTTCTTGAGCCCAGTGATCCTTCTTTGGGTTTCTGTCATCCGCAGTTCTTTGTTTCATTTTAGGGTAAAATCTGGTTTTGTTCAGTTTGAGATCTTAGGAAGCAAGATGATATCAGTTGTGAAATAGTGGAATTACTAGCCAGGTAATGACCACATTCTGCCTCCGACGCCATAATATTGAAAACGGGGGAAAATGGAATAAAAGAAGCCAGCTCTATCTTTTTTTCACAACCTTCGGCAAAGACGGAGAAGAAGCAGGATACCTCATTTGGGCAGTGCTGTGTCCATTAGGGGCAGAACCAATAACCCTCCTCCTTTTTGCCCTATATCACCATTTGTCACCCCCTTCTCCCCAGCTCAGGGCTTCCTATCCTTAAGGCGCAGAAGGCCCACAATCAAGCTCAGGGCTGACTTCCACAAGTTTGTTGGCACAGGGTTGACTATTTTCTGGGGGTGCGATATGCTACCTTAAAATGCTGCCTTTTAATCTAGGCCAAAGACGGTCTTCTGATATTTAATTGGACAGAATTTCTGTTCAATATTTGAATTGCATTCAATACAAGTTAAACAGTTTGATAAGTAAGAGGCCATGGAAGTTTGAGACAAGTGGTGGCGAGGTAAACCTGGGTTCTATCAGCATGACTGGTGGAAACCAGTCCTGTGCTTTTGGATAATATTGGAGGGTCTGTATGTAGATAGGAAATAGAAGGGGGTCCCAGAATACACCCTTGGAAACACCAGTCAAAACTGGGCCAGAATGGGAAGACAGCAATGATAATTCTTTGATTATAATTAGCTTGGAGTGGAAACAGATAATTGCAAATCTATCCAGCTGGATGACCACTGGAGAGGCATTGGAGGATGATGGTATGGTCAACTGTGTGTCAAAGGCTGAAGAAAGATGGGATACAAAGATTGAGAAAGGTCAGCCTGTCTTTGTCACATTTGCACAGGGTATGATTTATGAAATTGAAAAGAACTGTTTCAGTACTGTGGCAAGGACAGAAACCTGAATGCAGGGATTTAAATGTAAAGTTGTGGGAAAGATGGACAAAGATTTGCAAGGCATCAACTTATTTTTGGATTTAGGAGTGAAACATGAAGATGGGGTGACAGTTTGCAGAACTGGAGGGCTGACTCTTTGAGAAGAGGGTTGATGATATCAGATTTGAAAGAGAATGGGGCAGAACTAGAGCAGTGAGAACCATTAATAGTATTAGGTAACATAGGAACTGGTAGGTTAGTGTTGCAGACTGGCACCTAGATTAGTATAATTGATACAGTGACAGTATTACTGACTCCAATACTAATATTACTGGTACAGTGACCACCGTACTGGTCCCAAATGCTATAGTACACTTATCCAATTCCTTCCATCTGGGGTAGTTTATTGGATACAGGGTTTAAAAAGCAGGAGATTGGTCTCAGGAACAAGATGAGCTTCGGAAGGCCTGAGGGAATATCAGAAAAAATCTAGAAAAAGAAACAAGTTCAAGGTGAGAATGGTAAGGGGCTGAGGATGTCTGGTGTGTGGACTATTGGAAGTAGGGGATACAGTAGGAGAGGGATAACCGAGGATCAACCTTGGTAACTTAAAAAAAAGAGCTCCTTGCTCTTATTGTTGCAACTGAATGTGAATGAGACAGAGGAGTTTCAGAAGTCTATTTACGTTAGAGAAAAGAAGCTGGAGATTCTCTATGTAATCCAGGATGATCCAGAATAAATTAACAGCTTTTTAGATAAGCATAAAACCTGTTAGTCTTTTACGTGGTTCAGCCAGATCTTGCAGTGACTATTTAAACCAACTGTCCACCAAATTCAGAGATAATAGGAACTGCAGATGCTGGAGAATCCAAGATGACAAAGTGTGGAGCTAGATGAACACAGCAGGCCAAGCAGCATCTGAGGAGCACAAAAGCTGGCATTTTGGGCCTAGACCCTTCATCGGAAAAGGTCTAGGCCTGAAACATCAGCTTTTGTGCTCCTGAGATGCTGCTTGGCCTGCTGTGTTCATCCAGCTCCACACTTTGTTATCTTGTCCACCAAATTCACTCATGTTTGCATCACTTGAACTGAAGTAATTGAAGAAGAGGGCATCACCAAGGGAACAGAGAAAGAGGAATTAGTAGTATTATTGGAGATTAGGGTGTCAAAGAGAAGTTCACTGACAATATTTTTATTATTTATGTTTGCAATACAATGAAGGTACCTATAAATACACTCCACTTACAGCAATTGCATGAAATTTATTGGAATGTGAGAAGTAAATTAGAAAACAACCTGAAAATCTAGGAGGAAACCTGAAGCATGATTCTACCGTAAACTTGATCTCGGCAGGGATATTACAACTTCAACAAATGTTACGAGGTCCACTTAGTTGTGAAGCAAACCATCATATCGTTATGGCAATTCAACAAACAGATTCTTGTTTTATTCTCATATCTACATTACTTGATTTTTTTAAAAACTTCATTTCTGGAATATGAGCATTGCTGGCTTGGTTGGCATTTATTGTCTATTCCTAGATGTCCAGAGAGAAGTAAAGAGATGACCACTATTATTGTGGGTGTGGAATCAGATGTAAACCAGACCATGGTATATTTGTTTTCTGAATAATATTGGAGAACCAGCTAGGTGTTTACAACAATTGACAGTGGTTATATTGTTATCATGTGGTGAGCTATTTTTATTCCAGGTCTTTGAGTTCAAATTTCACTATTTTGCATGTCCTGAAACGTTAAACATCAGCTGCCCTAGAAAGGATTTTTTCAACTAATTCTCGAGAGTTATTGAAACTACACTCAGCCAGGTGTGTGCTCTTGTAGCCACAATATTTATTTGGCTTATGATTAAAACACTATTTCAGTGTTTGACCAATTGTAGTCTTTAGGTTGTTGATGGTGTGGGATTCAGTCATGGTTATGCAATTGATTATCAAGGGGTGATGGCTCAAGTGTGTGTGTGTGTGTGTGTGTGTGTGTGTAACCCACTGTGTTCATCCAGCCCCACACTTTGTTACCTTCGATTCTCCAGCATTTGCAGTTCCTATTATCTCTGAATTTGGTGGACAGTTGGTTTAAATAGTCACCGCAAGATCTGGCTGAACCACATAAAAGACTAACAGGTTTTACGCTTATCTAAAAAGCTGTTAATTTATTCCGGATCATCCTGGATTACATAGAGAACCTCCAGCTTCTTTGTGTGTGTGTGTCGGTGAGAGAGAGCGAGTGTGTGTGTGTGTGTGCGCGCGTGCTTGTTTTTCTCTCTCTATCTTGTGAGAACTGAAAAATGTCTGTTATTCTTGCTCCTGACCAACATTAGCCTAAGTCTGAACGTGGTCCAGGTTTTGCTGCATATAAAACACAGACTGCTTGACACATGGTAGAGTCATCAGTGAACATCTGCACTTCTGAGGCTATGACGAAGTGAAGGTCATTGATGCAACTGAAGATGGTTGTGACAAGGGCACTCTCTTCTCAGGAACACCTGCAAGAATGTATTGCATATGATTCCAGCCCATGGAATTTGGAGCCAATGTAATATGGAGCCAATGGAGAGTCGCTCAGACTTCAGTTTGGCTGATCTGTTTGATGCAGCTCTTAGTAGCCATTGGCTATTATGTCAAGGCATTTTCTTTCTTTCTCTTTTTTTTAATCATTTCTCTTCTTGTCTCTTCCTATCCCTTTTTTCAGTCTTTTTCTTTCAAGTAACTAAGCAAATGGGTTTTGAGTGCATTAAATTTTCCCTTTGGAAAGGGCAAAGGATATCGAATGTATTGTATGCTCACCTTCTTGTAAAATATAGTTTTATATTTTTCTCCAGCCTCAACCAATTCAGTTGAATTCTATTATGTTTGCCTAATAAAGCAAAATAAGGAACATACGATATAAGCTTACAGTGATCGTCATATTCGACATAAACATAATTCCTAAGTATCCTGTAGGATTTGTAATCTCTTGCATACAAATGGGTTTCTGTCTGTCTCGAGCACATCTCTAATGGTGAATTCAGTAGAAGCTTCTTCATCCAAACGATAGTTAGAATGTGGAACAAGCCACCAAAAGGGGCACAAAGTAAATGTACAGATGCATTGGGTAAGTAAAATGAAGGAAAGTGGAAAATAAAGAAATGCTGATCAACTCACATGAAAGTGGCAATACGCTCATGTCAACTATGGATGCTGCCCTTCTGACCATCTGTCCTTCTTGATTTTGCTCTAACACTGCTTTGGTCTTTTCCGGCTACAATAAGCCAAACATGGTTCTCAGTAGGGACACCAGCAAGCATCATTTTGTCGCGTGTGGTGTGTTCCTATCCTTGCTGAGAAATGTGTTGATTTGCCGTCCTAGTGAACCCTCCCCTTGTGAGACCTTTAAGGCCCGCCCCAAAGTTTGAACAAATCTCTCCGCCTGGCCAATTGTCACCAGGTGATACAGAACCGATGTCACATGACTGACACCATGATTTTCCAGGTACTCCTCCAACTCTTGCACCACATTTTATGGATCCATGTCACTCATAATTTTTTCAGGGTTTCCAAACCTGGTAAATATTTCATCCAGTCAGGATATTATTGTTTCTGTCAATACCAACTTCATATCAGCTACCTTGGGCCACTTGGAGTGGGCATCCAAAACATTAGTCACGTCCATCTCTTCACTGGTCCTGCAAAATTGACGTGAATTCAGTGCCATTGTGTTTGAGGCTATTCCTGTGGGTGAGGGGGCGATAATGTGGGGCCTTCCTTACTAGCGCACAGGATTTGCAAGATCTTGCTTTCTCCTCAATCTGGAAGTCCACATGTGGCAACCAGAACTGTGGACTTCACGTACTATGCCAGGGTGCCTTTGGTACACTTGTTCCAGCACCTTTCCTCTGAACAGGGAATGAATAAAATCTCTAACTTCTCACATTAGACATCCATCCAACACCGACACCTCCCGGGTAAGGTCATAATTCTGGGCCGTTTCCATGACTGGTCCTCCCTGTCAGGACTAAGTCCATCAATCAGCTCAAAACTAGGCCATCGCAGGTTGCGTTCCACACCTGACTCGCCATCAGTGGCACTTTATCATCCTGGGAAAAGTACATCATTTTAAGGTTTTAGTCGAAAAGATTTTTATTCCCCGATAGTGGCCGCCTTGACAGGGCATGTGCATTGCAGTATTTGCCCATTTGTTGGTATTTGATCTCGTGTAAGTAGGCTGACAGAGCCAGTGCCCATCTCTGCAGGTGTGCTGCCTCATTGATATTATCCGCGTCTAGGGGCAAAAAGGAGGTTAGAGTTCTCTGGTCAGTCAGTTGCATGAAGTGTCTGTTGTAAAGAAAATTGGTGAACTCCCTAAAGTCGAATATGATGTCAATCCTTTTCTCCGGCTTTGTTAGTGATTTTGATGCAATTGCGATGGGCCTTTCCATTCACTAAGATGTGTGACTGTATAGAATGAACCTCATAAGGCAAGGCACCACACAGCAACTCTAGTGGCAACTTTCAGTTGAAATGCGTTAACACTTTTGACACTTGTTGGACTTGCTTCGCCTGCCAGTAAGCGTCCCTGCACTGAGAGGGTCCAGTTCCATGGCCACTCTTCTCCCAGCAACCGATGCAGGGGATTTAGCACAGTTACTAGATCACACACCATCTTGCCATAGTAATTTAAAGTCCCAAGAACAATCTCATTTGAGACACATTCTCCAGTCTAGGGGTCTTCGTGATAACCTCCATTATCTTTGGCACCTTGTACCATCCCTTTCCTTGGATTACACGACCCGAGTACTCTATGGAATCTTTAAAAAAAACTCACGTTTCTCTCTTTTTATTTGTAGGTCATGCTGCTGCAATATTTTTAGGGTTCTTCGATATTTTTCAAATGCTCTTCTTCAGAGGATCCAATAATCAAAATATTGTCCAGATAACACTAGTCTCCTGGCGATCCATTTAGTATATGAGCCTTGGCACTCTGGAACAGAGTCGATGCTGACATGATGCTGACAGGAAGCTGTTTGTAGCGGAACAGTCCTGTGTGTCACTCTCTTCAGCAGTGGCTGAGACTCTTCATGACCCCATCTATATGTTGTCCTGCAACAGATCCATGTTTGAACATTTCTCTCCTGCTGCCAGTCTACTGAATAGATCTTCTATGAGTGTAAGTGGGTTTTGATCCACCCTCAGGGCTGGGTTGACTGTGACCTTATAGTCACTACAAGTCCTCACTGTGTCATCTGTTTTGAAGACTGGCACAATGGGAATGGCCAATTCACTGGTGGTTACTCATTCCAATGCTCCCAGACTCACCATCGAATCCAGTTCCGCTTCCACTTCAGGCTGAATGGTGTATGATACCAGATGTGCCTTCAGACTCCGAGGATAAGCCTCTAGCTTGAGCTGTAATTTAATTTGACTCCTTTCACTTCCCCCAGAGTTTCTGTGAAGATATCTTTGCACTTGGCCAGGAGTGCAAACTCATGTCTAAGTCTATTAACCACACTGCAATTCAACCTTAAGTTTTGTAATCAGGACCGTCCGAGTAATGGAGAGTTATTAGCCTTTTACTATTTAAAATGGTAATTCTGCACTGTAGTCCCTTAACTGTACTCTGATCACTATATAGCCCTTCAGTGGCGCCAACTGTTTCATGTGTGCCCATAGTGGCAGGCTTCAGTGGTAGCGCTTTTAAATTTCTCTATAGACTGATTTAGGAATCAGAGACACTGCTGCACCAGTATCCAGTTCCATCTTCACTGTCCTCTCTGTCTTCTTCTACTTTGGGAAGAACCCAGAAACTATCATTTTCACCCTGACAGTATGTTTAACTGAAACTCTGCTGACTCTAGGCCTTCCGCTGCTTCCACAGGCCTGGCCGACTTCTGTCTACTCCCAATCTGGCTGGGTGCACCTTATGCCTTGTCCTCAGGGTTGTTTCTTTCTGACACCCCTTCTTTTGTATGGTCTGTACCTGGCAATAGTGTGTTTTGAGAAGACTTGTAGCTCAGGTAAGTGAGTGGATTATATTGCTTTGAATTGCCAGGTTCTGGATGTGAGATTGCTCGCTGAGCTGGAAGGTTAGTTTTCAGATGTTTCGTCACCATTCTAGGTGACATCATCAGTGAGCCTCCGACGAAGCACTGGTGTTATGTCCCGCTTTCTACTCTATTCTATTAAATAGAAAGCGGGACATAACACCAGTGCTTCGTCGGAGGCTCACTGATGATGTTACCTAGAATGGTGACGAAATGTCTGAAAACTAACCTTCCAGCTCAGCGAGCAACCTCACATCCAGTACCTGGCAATTTCAGGCAATATAATCTACTCACTTACATCTAAGACTCTGAGCTTCCTGAGTGCAACATTTTGACTACTTGTAGTCACTCTTGCCACATCGGTGAAATTCTATGTTTGGTACTACCCTCTGCTGACTTTCCACTACTTAATGCACCTGGACATTGTGAGCTAATTGGTTTGTTTCGTTGCCAGCTAACTCCATTGAAGAAGCAATTTTGAAAACTGCCTTGAAATCCAGGTCTCTCCTTGTTAGTAGCTTCCGTCGATAGCTTTATATTGGAGGTCACAAACAAAATGATCCCATAAGGCAGAAGAGATAACAAGGTGTAGAGCTGGATGAACACAGTAGGCCAAGCAGCATCAGAGAAGCAGGAAAGCTGATGTTTTGGGTCTAGACCCGAAATGTCAGCTTTCCTGGTCCTTGGATGCTGCTTGGCCTGCTGTGTTCATCCAGCTCTATACCTTGTTATCCTGGATTTTCCAGCATCGGCAGTTCCTACTAACTCTGTAACAGCTTTTCTGCTCTTCTGATGCTTCTTGGCCTGCTGTGTTCATCCAGCTCTACACCTTGTTACCTCAGATTCTCCAGCATCTGCAGTTCCTACTATCGCAGTCCCATAAGGCAGGTTGGAGGAATCCTCCAAATTTGCTGTGTTCTGCTAACCCCCAAGTGGCCACAAATTGGGCTATGGACTCTTTTTCATGCTGTACAAGTTTGTAAAAGTGGAAAAGTTCCACAATCATCAGAGGCTTGGGTGTGCGTTAATTTCCTAACACTTGGCACAGTTCTTGGAATGTCTCCTCTGTGGTTTCACCAACTGCACCAGGCTCCTAAGAATGGCAAAACTCTTGCTCCTAATGGTACTTAAGAAAACTGGTATCACGATGTCTTCAGCCACTTTGTTCACCTTTATGAACGAATTAAAGTATTCTGTGTATAAATCCAATTTTTTGACTCTCGAGTAAATGGTTCCATCACTCCAGATTGACCCACCATTTTGTTTCCCCGCCAGTGGAAATAGTCTAGTAGTTTGGAGCCTGAGTACCCGCAGTGAACACTCCCATGTTGGCCACTCCCTCACCGGCTATGATAGCATACCATTCCTCCCTGGTGTCACCCTCAGTACAAGTTCCCTGTGATTGCGATGACTCCATATCTCCTGACTGTGTACTGTCTCCTTTAGCCATCAGCCTGAGTCATCACATACCACCCCACCAACCTCCGGATATAACGTATCATCCTCCGACACTTCCGCCATCTACAATCCGACCCCATCACCCAAGCTATTTTTCCATCCCCACCCTTGTCTGCCTCCCAGAGAGACCACTCTCTCCGCGACTCCCTTGTCTGGTCCACACTCCCCTCCAACCCCACCACACCCGACACCTTCCCCTGCAACCGTAGGAAGTGCTACACTTGCCCTCACACCTCCTCCCTCACCCCTATCCCAGGCCCCAAGATGACCTTCCATATTAAGCAGAGGTTCACCTGCACATCTGCCAATGTGGTATATTGTATCCATTGCACCCGCTGTGGCTTCCTCTACATTGGGGAAACCAAGCAGAGGCTTGGGGACCGCTCTGCAGAACACCTCCACTTGATTCGCAACAAGCAACTCCCCCTCCCATTCCTCAGACGACATGTCCATCATGGGCCTCCTGCAGTGCCACAATGATGCCACCCGAAGGTTACAGGAACAGCAACTCATATTCCACTTGGGAACCCTGCAGTCCAATGGTATCAATGTGGACTTCACAAGCTTCAAAATCTCCCCTTCCCCCACTGCATCCCAAAACCAGCCCAGTTCTTCCCCTCCCCCGACTGCATCACAAAACCAGCCCAGCCTGTCTCTGCTTCCCTAACCTGTTCTTCCTCTCACCCATCCCTTCCTCCCACCCCAAGCTGCACCTCCATTTCCTACCTACCACCTCATCTGAAGATGCTACACTTGCCCCCACACCTCCTCCCTTAATGCTTAATGCTTCCTTTGGAGCCAGGATTAAAATACCAGGTGGATAAATGCTAAATCTGAACAGGTACATTTTATTGACAATGCTCACATTTCCACAGCTGGTAGCAGACTGGAGCTACGCTCTGACCCTTCAAGTCACTTAACCAGCTCCCTTAAAGGGACAGCACCCCCACTTTCATATGTAACAAAAGGTATGGAACGTGTCAGATGGTGGCAAAATAACAGCGCAGTGTGTGGCTCCGTCCACTTTTAATTTTTTTACTCTTCTTTCACTGGTTTCTTTCTTACTTTAATCTACTTTCATTTTGTGGAGAGTGAATTTGTGAACTGCAGGGGAGATCTGCATGGAGGATAGTGAGCCCAGCGCGGTGGAGTCGAGTCATCGCAGTGCGAGTGATCTCAATGTAGCAGAAAGCGAGGACCCCCAGTATCTGAGGCAGCAGAGGGAACAAGCAGCTCCAGGCTAAGTCTGGCGTGGACTGGAGGCAAAGCCCAAGCTAGTCTGAAGGCAAGATCCCTTGGTCTGGGGGATTGTAATGCTGGACATTTTATTTCTTCATTTTTTTTCTAATTTATTCCTAAGATCCTGTACCTAGGTACCTTTGTAACCAAGATGGCGCTGTAAGACCCAATTTTGTAAACTTTTCATTGCAGTCATGACAGTACATGTGACAATAAACCTGTAGTGATTAGGATGAGGGCCAGGAGGATCTCATTGACTATGAGATCCTTGATTGGGCCAGTCAGGAAGCCCTGGCTGACCAATATGGGCAGGAGATTCTGAGAGTCTCCTCATTCGAGGAACAGGCTCTGAGCTGGCTGGTCAGAGCATGTACTGTGCTCATGTTTATAAAGGGTGACTTGGTGATGGGATATTGGCCTCTGTGCAGTTAATTCAAAACCTAATTTTAGTTCTAAGTGCTGGACAATTGGATTAGAATAATTAAGTGGCTGCTTTTGAAAGGTGTAGACTTAATGGGCTGAAGGATGTTTTACTGTGTTAGAGATCTCTATGACACCTACGGGTTCATGTCGGCCTATTCTGCTTCTAGACTCCTCGAAGAATTCTACGAAAATTGCAAGGCGTGATTTCTGCTTCATACAGTCATGTTGACTTTGTCTGGTTATGATATGTATTTCCAAATGTTCTGCGATTATACCTTTACAAGATTTTGATATTTGCCCAATAACAGGTGTTAAGCTAACTGGCTTAGTTACCTTTTTATGCGTCTGTCCCTTTTTGAATAACATGAACACACTAAGGTGATAGATTAGTATTTGAAAGTAGATAGAAGATCAGATTAATCAGATAGATGATTACACATCACAGTTTTAAATACTTAGTATAGATGGATAATAAATCGTGTTACTTTGAAGTCTAAGCCTAAAGACACATTTTGACCTTGATTTCTCCTCAACTCGAACTCCAACCACACGGTACAAAATCGACCAGGAGCACAGGATTGAAATCCAACCAACATTAAGAAGCAAAGTGTGGGGCTGGATGAACACAGCACGCCAAGCAGCATCTTAGGAATTCAAAAGCTGACATTTCGAGCCTAGACCCTACATCCGCTTGGCCTGCTGTGTTCATCCAGCCCCACACTTTGTTATCTTCGATTCTCCAGCATCTGCAGTTTCCATTATCTCTGATACATTCAGAAGCAGACAGCTGCAGCTCTGGTTCATGTTCCAGATCATCTCTTTCTCTGATAGCTGCCTGGGAACACTAAGAGAGTTCTCTACAGTGACAATTTGGAAACAACCATTAAATTTCAATTAGTCCAAACTATGAGGCAGTAAACATTCGGAATAATTATTTCTTTAAGGAATGCAAGGCTTGAAGCCACCCAGAGGAAGGGTGAACCCACCGTGCGAACTCTGGGAAATGTAGTTCAGCTGGCGAGAACAATGCGGCGGCGCGGCCGTTTCAGGACTCCATGTCCCAGGGTGCAGTGCGTGCGTGACATCACGTGACCTGGAGATGGCTGGAGCTGACAGGAGGTTTTTGGAGTTTGGGCATTGAGGCTGGGCCTGGAGCCGGGATACAGACTGAGACATGCAGAAGATAAAATCTCTGATGGCCCGCCAGGTAACAGTGCAAATGTTCCGGATTGTCTCTATGGATATTACAGTGTGAGGTTATTACAGGGCCTAAGGATGAAGGAGCGCCTGACGACAGGTTTAAATGAACAAGAACCTGGGGCATTGCAAGTCTCCGACTGTCCCTGTTCCCCGGGGCAGTGGGGGTGTCCTGCCTGTCCTTGTGCCCTGGGGTGTTGGGCGTGACCTACCTGCCCCTGCGCCCACGGGGCGGTAGTGGGGGGCGCCCCGCCTGCCTCTGTGGCCCCGGGACAGTGGTTTGGTGCTTTGCATCTGTATCTGTGATCTATGGTGGGGAAGCTGTTTCATAATCCTACCTGTTTTGTCCATTTGCCGGTTCTTTCAATTTTATATGCACCCTTAGACAATTGGTTCCCAGCCCAGAACCTTTTACTGCCCCGTCTTTATGATACCCACAAAATTGTACCTGCTCATTTCAAACTGCGTGACCAGCTCGTTTGCATTGGTGCATAGGAACTAGGAGCAGGAATAGGCAAATGGGTTTTCAAGCCCACTTTGAAATATTTCATAATCGTGCCTAATCTTACACTGGTCTTCTGCTTGCTCCCCATAGCCCTTTATTCCACTTTATATGAGAAACATATCTATTTCTTTCTTGAAGCTGTTGATTGAGACCTGCCACCACTGCACTCTGGAACAATGAGATCTGTTGATTCAAAACCCTTTGAGAGAAATGGTTTCTCCTCATCTCAGTTTTGAATCTATCCCTGTCACTCTATTATCTGTGCTGTTTTATTTGAAGCTGTACAACAAGGGAGAATGTTTGATCCACATTCACGTTAACAATCCTTTTAGCATTTTATATACCTCAGTTAGATTTCCCCCCTTATTATTCTGAATTCCAGTAAGTCCGAGTCCAAGCCCAAGCTATTCAACTGCCCCATGTATGACAGCTCTTTCATCACTGGAATTAACTTTGTAATACTCCTCTGAATTGCTTCCAGTGTCATGACATCCTTCCTCAAGGATGCCAGAACTGGATTCAATACTCCAGATATGGACTCACCAATGCCTTATATAATGAAACAAGACTACTTTTCTTTTATATTCGAGCCCTTTTGCCAGGATTCCTTTTCCCCTTCTTGTGATATACTGCACCTGCATATCTATTTTCTGAAATTTAGGTACAAAGATGCCCAGATCCCTACGCGCTGACACACTTTGAATCTGCTTCCCATTTAAATTATAAAATACCATTCTCTTTTTCTGGCCAAAGTGGACAACGTTGCACTTATCCACATAAAACTCCATCGGCCAGATTCAGGCCTATTTTCCTTGCCACATTCTCCCCATTACTTTTTTTTGAATGAGGATATCACACTAGCATCTTTTCAATCCACTGGTACCTTTCCCAAATTCAGGGAGTTTTGGAAAATCATAACTAATGCATCTACTATCTTTGCTCCCACCCCTGAGGGTGCAGGTCATCATGTCCTGGGGACTTATCTGCCTTTCATCCCATCAGCTTGCTTAGTACCTTCTCCTAGTTATAGTAATTTCACCAAGTTTCTCCGTAGTAAATGGATTTTTAGAGAAAAAATTATTATCTTCTGCTGTGAAAACGGAGACAAAATATTGGTTTTGTGCCTCTGCCATTTGAGTTTCCCATTATTACCTCATCATCTTGGTCTTATAGGAGGCCAAAATTTACTTTCTCTATTCTCTTCATTTATATATACTTTTTTTTAAACCTTGTTCCGTATACTACGTGCATTTTTGTATTGCACTGTCAGTCCTGCATTGACTGACCCCCTCCTTGTAGTTGTTCCCTTTATTTGCAGTATTTGAAGTTAGATATTTGACCCTTGTCCGTACTCTGTCCGAGTACTTGTTCTGGAAACTTAAATCTCATCTGCTGAACCCTCCCCCACTGCTTGAATTTTTCCTCTAATTTTCCATGCAATTGAACTTACTTCACCACTATTTATTTTGAAGCCATTGCTATTTTACTTGCCAGGACTTTGGTTCCAGCATGATTCAAGTAGAGTCCATCCCATTGGAACAGTTTCCTTCTCCTCCAGAACTGGTGCCAATGTCTGAAGAATTTGAACCCGTTGCTCTCTCGGCAATCTTTGAGACGAGCGTTTACCTCTTTAAACTTGCTGATCCTGTGCTAATTTGCTTTTCCTTAGCAAGATATTCCAGTCAAATAAAATCCAAAGGAATTGCAGGTGTGGGAAACTGGGAACAAAAGCAGAAGTTGTTGGAAAAGCTCAGCAGGTCTGGCAACATCTGTGAAGAAAAATAATCAAGAGTTAACATTTTGGGTCCAGTGACCCTCCCTCAGTTCTGCCAGACCTGCTGAGCTTGCCCAGCAACTTCTCTTTTTGGTCTATGTTATTTCAGTCATTTGGTTTGTCTCCAGCACCACTTTATTCTTTTTTTCTAATTATCTGTCTGCTTCAATTAATCAGATTAAAGGCTATCCCTTTCACTTGTTATTCAGGTGTTGATACTTTACTCACACTGTCTGACACTCTTGATCATTTGTAGAGACCTGTTATTGGGCCTTTTGACACTCGACTAACATCATTTGAATGATCCTATGATCTCTTTGGTTATAACGTCTGTGCCTGGATCCGTTCTGTACTTTATTTGATGAAGGGGCAGTGCTTCCAAAGCTTGTGATTTCAAATAAACCTGTTGGTCTTTAACCTGAAGCCGTGTGACTTTTGACCTTGTCCACCCCAGTCCAGCCCCAACACTGGCACCTCCACGTCACAATTTGCTTGTGTTGTGTTAGTCATCTGGAGATTATTACCTTTTTGGATTCTGCTTTTGAATTTCACCCGTAGCTTCCATATTCCCTCAGTAGAACCTTCTTCTTCTTTGTGCCTAACCAGTACATGTTTCTCCTATTTTCTGTCAATCTGAAAGTAACCCATAATTGATAGTGAATTTAGTAGCCATCACAGAATTTATGTGATATTACTCTTTGTTTTGTGTTGGGACCCTGATCTAGGGCTTCACGTGATCAGTTTAAAAAAAAATCACCTTACAATGAACGAAAACAAAAACAGGCAAAAAGCACTTTGTCTCCTTTGCACTGAATTCCCATGTTGCCTCCAAATTCTCCAAACAATCTAGATGTGATTTCTCCTTCCTGACCATGCAAGGCTTAGGATGTATCTGTGCCCTGGGGCAAGGGGCTCAGCCTATATCTGTGTCCAAGAGCACAGGTCAGGTGGCTCAGAAGCTTGTGGACTTCTTAAAAAAAAAAATTCATTTGTGGGACCTAGGCATCGCTGGCTGGCCAGCATTTATCGCCCATCCCCAATTGCCCTTGAAAAGGTGGTTGTCAGCTGCCTTTTTGAACCACTGCAGTCCACGTACTGTAGATTGACCCACAATGCACTTAGGATCGAAATCCTAGAATTCTTTCCTTAGGAATGCAAAACAACAGCCATATATTTCCAAGCCAGGGTGGCTGAGCGGCTGCATGTGTAACTTGGGTGGTGATGGCTTTTGTAAAAACAATTTCATAGACTGAATCGTAGAATCCCTACCGTGTGGAAACAGGCCCTTTGGCTTAACAAGTTCACACTGACACTTGGAGTCTCTCACCTATCCCCCATAACCCACCTAAGATACGCATCCCTGAACACAACGCGCAATTTAGCATGGCCTATTCACCTACCTGCATATTTTTGGACTGTGGGAGGAAACCAGAGCACGTGGAGGAAACCCATGCAGACATGGGGAGAGTGCGCAACCTCCACATAGACAATTATCCAAGGGTGGAATCGAACCTGGGTCCTTGGCGCTGTGAGGCAGCAGTGCTAACTACTGAGCCACTGTGATAATGGGAACTGCAGATGCTGGAGAATCCAAGATAATAAAATGTGGGCCTGGATGAACACAGCAGGCCCAGCAGCATCTCAGGAGCACTCGGTGCTCCTGAGATGCTGCTGGGCCTGCTGTGTTCATCCAGCCTCACATTTTATTATCACTGAGTCACTGTCTTTGTTTTAGTGCAGATGTGTGTGTTTGGGAAGGGGGAAATGGTTTGGAGCGTAACATTTCTGTTTGATAAAACTCTGGCTTACGGTTCAAAATGTGAAACAATAATTTATGTGTACTTATATATTCAAGTGTTTCAATTGCAAATCTTGCCATTTGAAGTGATAGTGATAAATGTATTTTTGGTCTTAGTATATCACAGATGCTATGACTAAGTGTTTTCCTTGTACAAGATGCATCTTTGCCCCCATTGGGAACTGTGAATTTGTGTGCAATATTATTGAAATTTGAATTGAGTTTGCCCTGAAATAATTCTACATTTTCTATTTTTAGGGTTTTTCAATGTACCTTTGCTAGCATTCTCTATTTGCTTTACGCTATGCATTCTGTTCCCTCAAGAAAAATGTGCCCAGTATTTGAGAATGGGTGTGGTACAAATCATTTATGCACAAATTTGTTTCTTAAAGTATTTAAAGAATTGTTACATTGTGCTGACAATTGATGGATATGCTGCCATGAACTTGTAGATCTACGTGCTGTCAGTGAAATGTTTTCCGAATGCAGCCAATGGTGGTAAGGTGACATTTATTTCTCTGAGAAGATAGTTGAACATCACCGGCTAGCACTCCTCCTTGTAACTATGCTTTTCCTGTAACTATGTTTGGCTTAATTCAGTATGGTACGGGATTGGAGACATCATGCACCATTGAAATCGGAGTGACCGTTTCCTATCCTTGAAGAAGGTAACTGAATAAATTGGGATTTTGTAACCGGTAGATTACTACCAAGAACCTTGCTTGATTTTAGTTCATGTCTCAGAGTAAGGAGTTGCACAGAGATGGGGAGGAATTTCTTATTTTGGGTAGTGAACGTGTGGAATTCCTCACGCCGGAGCTGTTGAGGTTGGCTTGTTAAGTACATTCAAAACTGAGATAAATGGACTTGTAGTTTTTTTTTCCCTAATCATTCTGTTCAAAGATGTTATTGCACACCTTAGCACCATTAGATTTTTGATCAGTAAGGGTATCAAGCATTACAGGGAAAAGCAGAAATGTGGAGTTAAGGATGATCAGATCAACCATGATCTCATTGAATGTTAGAACAGATTTGATGGACTGAATGGCCTCCGTCTGCTCCTGTGTCATGTATTGTTATGCTCAACAGACGTAATGAGTAAATATAAAAACACAACAAGAGGGGAAGACTGTTGATTCTAAACTTGTCAACTGATTGTAGTTTTAGTGATTGAAAGTCTTGTAATTTGGGCACAAGGCATTACCACCAAGCATTCACAGATTAGATTTAGCACAGACATGGACAAATCTCCCATTTGCATTCCTTAGTCCTGATATCAATAGTCCTGAGTGTACATTAGAATGTTTGTTTCCATTCCACATACAGACATTCTGCGAAAGTCCCTACTAATGCTGAATTGTTTTGTTGCAGTCTTTTACAGTCCTGCAGGCCCATGTAATTTGAAATGAGTAGAGGAGACATTTGTGTTGTCAATTTGTGTTGAATTTTAACTTGTGTTCCAGAGATGAAGGACCAGAATCTAACCCATTGCGTTACCCAGTTGCATGGTACTTTTTTCGGATCAATATTAGGGCAGTTCTTCTTTCAGAATTTCAGGAATTAAATGTTGGGACACTTTTTTTCTCAAAGTTCTTTTTTGAATCCAGTATAAACAATGCAATGGCAAAATAATTGGGCAACACACTAATCATTTCAAGCATGGAATGCAGGTACATTTAAAGGCCAGGGTTCATGTTGTATTTCTGAAATGCAAATGTAAATATAATTTACGAAGTTAGCCATAAATGACAACTCAGAATTATTGTATGATTTCTATATTATGATTAAGTTGTGGGATTACAAATAACGTTTAATAGAGCAAAATAGAGACATTGTTAAAAAGAGATGTGAAATTGAAGCTCTTTATTCTGAGCTCATCAAGGCTGACACACAAGAAATGAACCTGAGAAAAAACGCACAAATTTATATAGCATGCAAAACAGGTGCTGATTACTTGGATTATGGTTGGCAACAGTTCTGCTGCACCTCTGTACCAACCATGCTCCAACTAACACTTTTCACCCTGTTATTGGCTTAACAAACTCTTGAAACTTAGCCTTGAACCTGGTATATTTTGACTTAATAGTTTTATATGAAATTGCAAAGTAAAGATTGGCATGTTCAAAGGTTTATAACTACTTCAGTTTATAATTGCCATGGATTTTTTTCAAATATGAAACTTGTCTTTCCTTTTAATTACAGGGCCTGAAAAGCCCCCAAGAAAGTGTGCCAGAGGCTAAATCTCCAGTTGAAAACTTTCGAATACCGAGCAAGGTATTATGTCAAAGTTTATAATGCTGCCTAATATTCTGTGTTTTTGTATCTATTTGGTTCTTGTCTGATTACATTTTATACCAAATCTTTTTTAACAATACCATTTCACCTGCAAGCGCAAGCCTTACTTTCTGGAACAGTAAACTGTTGAAGTTGATTAACCATTTCAGAGCAATCCTAGCAAAATGTTAACATTCCCCTTCCTTTTCTCCAACCTACCCGCAGAAAAAGATTATTTCGTGTATAAGATTGAAAGCACTGGGAAGTCTGATAAAGAGAATTTATTATAATATTATAAAGTTGTTCACAAATAATAAAATCATATAGTGGCCAAAACGTAGATTTAAGGTGAGAGTGAAAAGGTATAAAAGGGACCCAAGGAGCAACTTTTTTACGCAGCGGGTGATGCGTGTATGGAATGATCTGCTGGAGGAAGTGGTAGAGGCTGGTACGATTACAACATGTAAAAGTCATCGGGATGGGTATATGAATAGGAAGGATTTAGAAGTATATTGGCCAATGCTGACAAATGGGATTAGATTTATATACGCAACATAGTCGGCATGGACGAGATGGACTGAAGCGTCTGTTTCTGTGCTGTATGTCTCTGTGACTGAGTAGTACAGCAGATAAATTGGCCAGTCCTCCTATAGTTTACATCATTGTTTTCTTTCTTGTAAAGAACAATTCAGTTAATCTGTCTTCTGGCTAATCCCTCATATTTGTAAGAATTTAATTTCTTTAAATATGGATCCATTTCTTTTTTTGAAAACTTGTTTAATGTTTATCTAACAGTGGAACAGGCACTATGTTCCAAATCTGAACCAATTGAAATATTATTCGTCAACATCTCTGCTTTAAATCTGTGCACCGTGATTATTGACCCTCCAGATATTGGGGGGAAAAATTCTTTTCATTTGGTCTACCTAAAACTTTCATGATATTAAGCACCTGCACCAAAGATTCTCTCTTTGGTTTATGCTCCAAGAAGATGAACTTGTTATTGAACAAGGGAGTAGAAAAACCATTTTTGAGTGTTTAGTTGAGGTTTCCAATGTGTTGTAAAGTTTTAAGAATCATTGGTTCCAAAATTTATCAAGAGATTTATAATACAAAATGTTTTATCACTCAGTAATTTAATGCAAATGCATTGGTACTTTGAGATTTGGGATTTGGCACATTGACAAAGAATTGAATGTAATTTGTATTCAAGCAAGCAGACGTGCACTGAGAGTGAGTCCAAGGGTGAATAGCCAATTGAAATGTGGGAGGGGTGAAATTAAAAACACATTGTCCTTAATGTATAGTAGAAATGTACATAAATTGAAATATGTTTCATTCTTATTTGCCAAATTGAGCGCCTATGATATTCCAAGTACCTGTTTATGATTGAAATTGTGGTAATCTACCAAATTCCTGAGAGAGTCTGTGATGGGGAATTATGAGAAGCTAATTTAGATGTGAATAATGTGTTATATTAGTAAATAGTTTGTGATGTTGAGGATTTCTGAAATTGTAATTTTGTTCACTAATGAGTTGACCCTCACATTTTACAAAATAAATTTCATATTGTCACAAATTAGTTTTATCAAATTGTACATAAATTTTCTGGCTAAATTATTTTGCTGAGTACTTGCGTTAGGAGATGAGTGTTTCCATTCAGTCTGTCCTTAGTGAAACAGTTTTGTATTTACAGTTTTCGGTATAAAGTAAGTAGGGGACCATTTATTATTTGGCAATTAGATATAAATTAAGTAATATTCTTTTGCTGATCTTAATTTCCTCTTCCTTTACAAAAATACTTCCTGTTCGTGTGCCCAAGACTTTCCTAATATTAGAATATGTGTAATTGGCTATATTTGAGGGTAAGCAGAAAAATGTTTTTGTTCATGTGGGACTTGTACAAGAAGGATGGGTTTCACTGAAACTGGAGGGGGCACAAGCATCCTGGCAGGAAAGGTTTGCTCGTGCTACTCAGGTGGGTTTAGACTAGTGTGGCAGTGGGGTGGGAAGCAGAGCAGAAGGTCAACAATTAAAAAAGGCCAAGGAGGAGTCAGGGGTTAAGATCAGTAAGATTGAGGGAGCGAATACACAGGGAGAGGTAACTGAACATGATAAGACTCATTCTATTACGGGAGACTGTAGACTGATAGAGAAGGTGAGTGGCAGAATTCCAAGTTGCAGTCTAAATGGAAGGGTTGATGGGATACGTTCTGAATGTAAGGAGAGCATGCCAATTAAAAAACAAAGGCAAGAGAGAGTCAGACTTAGTAGTTAGTCTGAAAAATGAAATTGCATTTATTTCATTGCAAGGGGCCTTACATGTAAGCCTGACGAACTTGGCAATTTTAAGAAGATGGGATTGAGATGACGTAGCTATGACTGAAACTTGGCTGAGAGATGGGCAAGACTGGCAGGTCAATGTTCCTGGTTTTAGATGTGGTAGGAAGGATAGAAAAGGAGACACGAAAGGAGCGGGGGGTAGGGGGCGGTGGCATTTTTGATTGAGGAATACATTATTGTCGTAAATTAATATATGGGTAGAAACTATGAATCAGAAAGGAAAGCTCACTTTGATGGGATTATACTGTAGGCCCCACCACAGTGAGAGAGAAATTAAGAAACAAATGTGGAGGGAGATATTAGATATGTGTAAGCATGTAAAGGTTGTAATAATTTAGTTTTCCAAGCATTGACTGGGACTACCAAATTATTAAAGGTTTGGATGGTGAAGAATTTGTCAAATGTGCTCAAGAAAATTTTCTTACAAGACCCTATACAGACGATAAACAAAACAAACGTCATCTACGAAATACCTTGCAAGAACTGTGACAAACACTACATTGGACAAACTGGCAGAAAGCTAGCCACCAGGATACATGAACATCAACTAGCCACAAAACGGCATGACCCACTATCACTCGTATCCTTACATACAGCTGAGGAAGGACACCACTTTGATTGGGACAACACAGCCATCCTAGGACAAGCCAAACAGAGACACGCACGAGAATTCCTAGAAGCATGGCATTCCAACCGGAACTCCATCAACAAACACATTGATTTGGAGCCAATCTACCATCCCCTGAGAAAAAGAATAGGAAATGACATCACCAACCCAAGGAAACCTAACCAGATAAATAGAAAGCGGGACATAACACCAGCGCTTCGTCGGAGGCTCACTGATGATGTTACCTAGAATGGTGACAAAACATCTGGGAACAAACCTTACAGCTCAGTGAACCAGCTTACATCTGGAACACAATAAAGACCCACTCTCTTGTGGGCCGGGAGGAGGAGAGTGCTGTCTTGGAGGTGAAAGGAGGACGTCGGGTTGGCTGTGCACCCTTGCGACCAGTGGATCTTAATGCTGGCTTCGGCCTAACGCTGGTTCAGGGGAGCAGCCAACCTGCAACGATGGCTGCGGCAAGTGCTCGTGCCCCAGGTCAGGGGGTCCGGAACACCATCCGTGTTTCTGTAAAGAAGGTGGATGAAGGTGCACCTGTGGACCGCACCTTCTTCGTGAAGAGGGTCCTGTTGGACTGTTGTGGGTTCGCTGCTGCGGACATTTACTGCCTGCAGGATTTCCCCGGAGGAGGTTTTTACGACGTGACCTTCAGGAGTGCCAAGCTTTGTGAGCGCTTCCTGGAGGTTTTCAAGGAGAAAGGAGGTGAGGGCCCACTCTCTGTATTGACCGCTGTCCTGCTGTTTGTGATGCCAGCGCAGAGGAGCCGTATGGTGACTGTACACATGTACAACCCGCATGTGCCAGCAGTTGATGTCCTGACCTTCCTCGGAAGGTACGTGAAGGTGGAAGGGGGCCTAACTGACATCGTGGACCCCTTTGGCATCTGGACGAGTGAGAGGCAGGTCAAGGTGACGCTGAGGATGGGCGCAGATGGGAATGTCGCACACCCACCGTCCAGCTTCGCGATCGACGGGAGCAGGGGCTACCTGACCTATGCAGGGCAACCTAAAGTCTGCCATGCCTGTGGTAGGTCAGGTCACATGGCGGCCGACTGCAAAGCCACCATCTGCAGGAACTGCAGGGAGGAGGGACACCTTGCAAAGGATTGCCCACGAGAGAGAAGCTGCAACCTTTGCGGGGAAGCGGGCCACTTCTATAGGGCATGCCCGCGGTGGGGTACCACCTACGCCCAGGTCGCCGGCGGGGGAAATGCGGGGCCAGCCCCTCCGGAGGAGAGGAAGGCACCAGGGCCCAGCAAGGACCCCACTAATGTCCAGGAGGGCCAGGCTGTGCAGGAGGGCCCAGCCCTGCAGGATGGGCCCGAGGCCAGCAAAGCGCCCCTGCAGGTTCCGATCCCCACGGACAACCCGGAGCCAATGGAGGCGGCGACAGGCGACCCAGGGGAGTGGACAACAGTGCGGAAGGCGAGGAGGAAGGTGCGTCGACGGGCCCAGGAACCGCAACCATCCGGCGGGAAGAGGCAGCTACAGGGGTGCTATAAGAGCTCCTCTGACGAGGAGGATTCGGAGAGGGCCCACCCGAAGCAGAAGTTAAAGGTCTCGAGGGGGAAGGAAAGCAGCACCCCGCTTCCAGGTGACGGGAGGCGTCCTGAGGCTCCCTCCGACACCCAGTCAAGTGCCGCTGGAGCACTGGAGGGCCCCCCGGAACTTCCAGGCGGGAAGGAGGAAACAGCGCGTCCCCAGCCTGACCCGGAGCTGGACCCTCCTGCCTCCGCACCCCTGATGGGGGGATGCCATCCGGAAGGCAGCACGGACGGTTTCCTGAGCCCGGAGAGCTTCCAGCAGTTAGCCGGGGCAATGGGCATGAAGGGACAGATGGAGGGGCTGGACCTTGGACTTGGGAAGGGTACTGCGGTCACTGCCCACAATGGGGGTACGAGTTGCGAGCGTTAATGTGCGCAGCATCAAGTCAACCGCGAGATGTGTGTCCACGTTGGCCTACCCGACTTCCATCAAGGCGGACCTCCTGTTTCTGCAGGAGTGCGGGATACCGCACCTCGGCAGGTACGGGAAATGGTCTGGTGCCTGGACCTGTGGGCCTTGGATCTGGTCGGGTGGGTAACGACTGTCGCTCCTCGGGCCTGGCTATTCTGCTGCGGGGGCACAACTTCACCATCTCTCAAGTTCAGGAGGTAGTGGGGGGGGCGGCTCCTAGTGGCTGACAGCACCTACAGGAACGCTCCCCTGAGGCTGATGAACGTGTACGCCCCAGCGGTACGGAGTGAGCGGTTGGCCGTCCTGCAGCGGCTTCCACCCCTGCTGGCTACGTCCAGGCCGGTCATCCTAGGCGGAGACTTCAACTGCATCATTGCAGATGGAAGATCCGGCGTGGGGACAGCGAGTGGGGGGAGTCAACTGGACGTCACATCCAGATTCCTGATGGGCACAGTGAAGGACGCCAAGCTGCTCGACGTCTTCAGCACCCCTGCAGACGGAGCGCAGCAGAGGTACACCTGGTCGCGGCCAGACGGGTCTATCCGCTCAAGGATAGACTTCCTGTTTGTGTCACGGACGTTCTCGGTCAGGTCCACCGGCGTCGAGCCGGTGTTCTTCTCTGACCACTGCCTCCTGCTGGCCGACTGTCACTTACAGGACGACCAGCCGGCCGGCAAGGGGACGTGGAAGCTCAACACGACTCTGTTGACCCCAGAGAACGTCGAGGAGCTTAAGAGGGAGTACGCCGGTTGGAGAACCGTGAAACCCCTCTTTGAGTCTCCAGGCGACTGGCGGGAGACTGTGAAGGAGAACATCAAGAGGTTCTTTGTCCTCAAGGGTGTTCAGAAGGCAAGAGAGAGGCGGGGAAAGCTGTCGCGACTCCAGGAAAGGGTGTAGAACCTGCTCTTTCTGCAGTTGATGGGGGTCGATGTCACGGAGGACCTCCGCGAGGTGAGGGGCTAGCAAGCCTCGCTCTTCGCCGCAGAGGCCTCCCGGATAATCTTCCGGTCCAGGGTCCGCTCCGTGGAGCAGGACGAGACGTGCTCGCGTTTCTTCTTTCAGAAGGTGCACAAAGAGAGCTCTGTGCTTAGCCGGCTGAAGGAGGACGACGGCTCGGTGACGTCATCTCGGCCTGACATTTTGAGGATCAGCAGATCCTTCTTTGCCGGACTGTACGACACGAAGCCCACGGACAGCACGGCCTCCGAGTCGTTCCTGTCGTCTATCACGGAGGTCTTAGACGACGGCACGAGGGAGTGGCTGGACCGGCCGATATCCCTGGACGAGCTGGCCAGAGCCCTCAAGTCCTTGGAGAGGAATAGGACTCCCAGAAGCGACGGCTTACCGGTCGAGCTGTATTCCGCTCTGTGGGGCCTGGTCGGCCAGGACCTGCTGGAGGTGTACGTTAGTGCGGTTCGGGCAGGGGAAATGTGCAAGTCCACGAGGAAGGGCATCATCACCCTCATTTACAAGAGGAAGGGGGAGAGGGAAGAAATTAAGAATTGGCGTCCCATTTCACTTTTGAACGTGGACTACAAAATCCTGGCCAAGGTCATTGCCAACCGGGTCAGGTCTGTCCTGGAGTCAGTGATTCACCCTGACCAAACCTGTGCTGTGCCGGCCAGGAAGATCGCTGAGAGCCTCGCGCTCATCAGGGATACGGTCGCCTACGTACAGGATAGGCGGGTGGACACCTGCCTCGTCAGCCTGGGCCAGGAGAAGGCCTTCGACAGGGTCTCTCATGCTTACATGAGGGACGTCCTCTCCAAATTGGGGTTTGGGGAGGGCATCCGCAATTGGATCCGGCTGCTCTACGCCGACATCGTTAGCGCAGTCTCGATCAACGGGTGGGAATCAGACAGTTTTCCTGTTAGATCTGGAGTCAGGCAGGGCTGCCTGCTCTCTCCTACCTTGTTCGTGTGCTGTGTGGAGCCCTTTGCCGCCTCCATCAGGAAGGACATGAGCCTGAAGGGTGTGACTATCCCAGGCAGCGGAGGCCTTCAGGTCAAGACCTCCCTGTACATGGACAATGTCGCCGTCTTCTGCACCGATCGTCGGTCGGTGAGTAGACTATTGGACATCTGCGGCCAGTTTGAACTGGCCTCGGGTGCCAAAGTCAATAGGGGTAAGAGCGAGGTCATGTTCTTCGGGAACTGGGACGACCGCTCCTTCATCCCCTTCACCGTCAGGACAGACTACCTGAAGGTGCTCGGTGTTTGGTTGGTGGAGCTGGGGCATGCACTAAGACTTGGGAGGAGCGTATCGCCAAATTGAAGCAGAAGCTGGGCAGGTGGACGCTCCGGTCCCCTTCCATCGCGGGTAAGAACCTGGTTGTCAGGTGCGAAGGGCTTTCGGTACTGTTGTATGTGGCGCAGGCCTGGCCTATTCCCTGGACCTGCACCGCTGCGGTCACCCGGGCCATCTTCCACTTCATTTGGGGGTCGAGGATGGACCGGGTCCGCAGGGACACCATGTACAAAGACCTGGAAAATGGGGGAAAGGGCGTACCGAACGCCACCCTCGCCCTGACGGCTACCTTTGTGTGCGGCTGTATCAAGCTGTGCGTAGATCCTCAGTATGCAAACACCAAGTGTCACTACTTACTGAGGTTCTACCTGTCCCCGGTGTTGCGAATGATGGGCCTGGCCTCGTTGCCGCGGAACGCTCCGAGTAGTTGGACCGTTCCGTACCACCTGTCCTTCGTGGAGAAATTTTTGAAAGGAAACACCTTTGACCACAGGGCCGTCAGGCAGTGGTCAGCACGTAGTATCCTCGGGACCCTTCGGGAAAAGGAGAGGGTTGATCCCGTTGTGTGGTTCCCCACGCAGACTGCCAAAGTCGTTTGGCAGAATGCCTCATCGCCAGAGCTTTCAAACAAGCACAAGGACATTGCTTGGCTGGCGGTGAGAGGGGCTCTGCCAGTGAGATCCTTTATGCATGCCCGGAATCTCTGCACCACCGCACGCTGCCCTCGGTGGCTGCGGGGCGACGAGACTGTCGATCACCTCCTTCTGGAGTGTGCCTATGCGCAGGAGGTCTGGAGGGGGATGCATTGGTATTTGTCGAGGTTCGTCCCGAGCAGCTCCGTGACGCGGGACTCCATGCTCTACGGGCTGTTTCCGGGGACGCACACCGAGACCAACATCAACTGCGCCTGGAGGACCATCAATGCGGTGAAAGACGCTCTTTGGTCTGCCCCCAACTTGCTGGTCTGCCAGCTGAAAGAACTGACCCCGACTGAGTGTTGCAGACTGGCGCACTCCGAGGTCCAGGACTACGTGCTGAGGGACACGCTAAAGCTTGGGGCAGCCGCCGCCAAGGCGCGGTGGGGAAAGACCACCGTATGAGGCCTCTCGTCCAGAAAAGGGAAAAGAACCCTATCTGTTAACTGGGCCCAGCTGGCACCTTCCCCAACTGGTCAGGGGGCCAACTGGGACTGTGCGGGGTGACGACTGCCGGGGTGGTTTCTTTGCTTTGTCTTTTTTTCTCTCTTTTGTTTTTTCCTTTAGTTGGTGTACGTACCCCCGGGTGACCCGGAGTGGCTTGCATGACTGGGTAGGTGTATAAATGTTTTATTTTTTGGTACATTCTATGAATAAAGTATATTTTTTCAAATAAAAAAAAGGTGACGAAACATCTGAAAACTAACCTTCCAGCTCAGCGAGCAAACTCACATCCAGAACCTCAACCTGAGGTACAAATCTTCTCAAAATTTTCTCTTTGAGTATGTGAATGCTCCTGCTAGAAGAGGAGCAAAACTAGACCTCCTTTTGTGCAATCAGGCAGGGCAAGTGACTGAAGTAAAAGGGGAATACTTTGGGCCTAGTCGTCATAACCATATTGAAATTAATAGAATTGTGGAAAAAAAAGGATAAGCCTGCCACAAAAGTTAAAGTTTTTAATTGGAGGAAGGCAAATTTTAATGGTTCGAGACAAGAACTTTCAGAAGTTGTTTGGATAGACTGTTCGCAGGTAAAATGATGTCTTATAAGTTGAAGGTATTCAAGAGTGATGACGAGAGTTCAGAGGCATTTTATTACTTTTTAGAATGAAGGATAAGGCTGGTCAGTTTAAGGAACGAAGGATGAATAGGGATATTGAGGTTCTAGTTAAGAATAAAGGAGAATCTTTTATTTAGCTATAGACACTTTAGTTCAATTAAACCTCTTAATCAATATAGAGAGTGCGGGGGCATTTTTCAAGGAAATCAGGAAGGCAAGGAGGTGAGATAACACAGTGTGAAGCTGGATGAACACATCAGGCCGAGCAGGAAAGCTTGACATTTCGGGTCGGGGCCCTTCTTCAGAAATAGGGGAGGGGAAGGGCGCTCTGAAAAAAATAGAGGGGGAGGTGATGATCGAGTGTTGATAGAAGAGCAGATAGGTAGAGAGAAGACAGACAGGAGGCAGGGATGAAGCCAGTACAAGTGTGTAGGTTGGGAGTTGGGTTGGGGGTTGGTCAGCGAGGAGGGAGGAGTGGACAGGTGGGAAAAAAGACGGACAGGTCAAGGAGGCGGGGATGAGAGGGGCTGGTCTTGGGATGAAGTTACGGGTGAGGAGATTTTGAACCCTCAACACTTTACAAGCTTCACAAGGGTGGGGAAGTGGTGGTAGTAGGGTGTACAGACCTCTATGTTACTGAGGCCAGAGGCCAGATCCCAGCTCCCTGAACACCATCTCCTCCCACTCCACCTCCTATCATTTCGAGTTCCCCAGCTCCCAACACCTCATCTTCACCATGGACTTTGAGTCCTTATTCACCTGCATTCACTATGAGAATGGTCTAAAAGCCCACTGCCTCTTCCTCTCCCATAGGCCCATCCAGCGCCCCCTCCACCACACTCATTTGCTTGGCTGACCTTCTCACCTTCAACAATTGTTCCTTTGATTCCTCCCACTTCCAACAAACCAAAGAGGTGGGCACCCGCATGGGTCTGAGCTATGACTGCCTCTTTGTACAATTCGTGGAACAGTCCTTTTTCAACAACTACACCGGTACCATCCCCCACCTCTTTTTGTCCTTTGTTGATGACTGAATCGGTGCTGCCTTATGCTCCTGCAAGGAATTCGAACAGCTCATCAACTTTGCTAATACCTTCCACCTCACCCTCAAGTTCACCTGGACCATTTCTGACACCTCTCCAACCACCACCACCACCACCACCTTCCTGGACACCTCTGTCTCCATCTCTGATGACTGACTCACCACAGACATCTATTTGAAACCCATTGACTCCCACAATTATCTTGACTATACCTCTTCTCATTCAACTTCCTGCAAAAGTTCAGACCCATACTCTCAATTCCTCTGCTGCATCTGTTCCCAGGATGAGGAGTTTTACTCTAGGACTTCGCAGATATCCTCCCACTTCACAATCTCTAATTTCCCTTCCTCTGTTATTAAGGATGCCATTAACCATATCTTCCTCATTTCCTGCACTACTTCCTTCAAACCCTCTTTCTGAACAAAAATGAGGGTAGAGTCCCCTTAGTCCTCACATACCATCCCACCTCTTTATACAATGCATCATCCTGTGATACTTCCACCACCTACAGTCAGACCCCACCACCAATAAGATATTTCCCTCCTGCTGCTACACCTCCCATCTCACTTCTGCCCAAGACCCCAAACAGTCCTTCCGAATCTGGCAGAGATTCACCTTACCTCATCCAACCTCATCAACTGTATCTATTGCTCCCGATGTGTTCTCTCTATCAGTGACACCAAATGCGAACTTGGAAACAGGTTTGCTGAGCATCTGCACTCTGCATGCGCCGAACAACCCGATCTTCTGGTTGCCATCCACTTTAACTAACCGTCCCACCCCCTGGTGACATGTCCATCCTTGGCCGCCTCCACTGTCAGAGTGAGGACAAACACAAACTGGAGGAACAACACCAGATATTTGGGAACTAAGTTGGGAATTTACAGGCCAGTGGTCTGAACATTGACCTCACCTGTTTAAAAATTTTCTTTCCCTCGACCTGTCCATCTTCTTACTCACCTATCCGCTCTACCCTTCCCACTGACCAACCGCAATGACTCACTACCTGCATCCACAATCTCCATCTCACCTACCTCCTCCCTCTCTTTGTTTCTGGGCTCACCTCTCCTTCCTCAGTCCTGATAAGGGGCTTTGACCTGAAAAGTTGACTTTGCTGCTCCTTGGATGCTGTCGAACTTGCTATGCTTTTCCAGCTTCACATTTATTCAGATAGACTGTAGACTTTGATGGAGAATTGGCAAATGGAATTTAATCTGGACAACTGCGAGGTGATGCATTTCAGAAGATCTAATGTAGGGATGAAGTATATAGTAAATGGCAGAACCTTTAGTAGCATCAACATAGAGAGGGATCTAGGTATACAGGTTCACAGGTTCTCTGAAAGTAGCATGACAAATGGATAAGGTAGTCAAAACTGCAGATGGCTTACTTGCTGTTATCGTTTGGGTATAGAAGATAAAAGTTGGCAACTCGTGTTGCAGCTCCTGGAACTTTTAGGAAGCTGCGTTTGAAATATTATATACAGTTCTGGTCATTATACTACCAGAAAGATTTAGAGGCTTTGGAGATGGTACAGAAAAGATTTACCAGGATGTTGCCTGGTTTCTGAGGACAGATGGGATGAACTTGGTTTTCAATTGAATGCTGAAGGATGAGAGGTGACCTGATGGAATTTTAGAATATTGCGAAGCATTGATTGACTGGATCTTTGAAAGTTCTTTCTTTGGGGTAGAAATGTCAATTACTAGGAGACATGCCTTTAAGGTCAAAGGAAATAAGTTTAAAGGTGATGTGAGGCAATTTTTTAGACTGGAGAGTGGCAAGTGCCTGGAATGTGCTGCAGGTGGAGGTGGATATAGAGGCATCTTGACAGATATAGGCAAGCAGGAGAGGGATGTGGACCATGTAAAGGCAAAAGGTCTTTAGTTTAAAAAGTCAGTGTTTGTCAGTCCAGTCTTCGTGGCTGAAAGGCCTGTCCTTTGCATAATGTTCTAGATTTCCCCCATTATTTAAGGTTCACATTGGTTGGATGCAATCCCTAGAATCCCTACAGTGTGGGAACAGGCCCTTCAGCCCAACAAGTCCACACTGATCCTCAGAGCATCCCACCTAGACCCATTCCCCAATCGACGCCACCCTGAACACTACGGGCAATTTTGCATGGCCAATCCGCCTAAGCCTGCACATGTTTGGAGCGTGGGAGGAAGCCCACGCAGACACAGGGAGAATGTACAAACTCCACACAGACAGTTGCCCGAGGCTGGAATCGAACCCGGGTCCCTGGTGCTGTGAGGCTGCAGTGCTAACGACTGTGCCGCTCTAATCCTGTCGTACCTCTGGGAGCTGATGAAGATCAAATTTAATTCTGCTTTTGCAGCTGAGTGTGAAATACTGTTCTCCTCATGCTGTTGAATTTTTCTGATGTTTGAGATCAATGACTTGACCCTCATGTGGTTCACCTGCAGGCCACCACCCTTTGAATCCCTTCCTACCTGTTGTAACGAGGCTAATTTTGAGTCTACAAACCTTGTGTGGTTACAATGAATTTTAATAAACGGTGAATTCTTAATACATTTACTTTCATTCCTCAATGTAAGAGCAATTGGAGATTTGCCATCTGGACCTAACATTTCCTTAAATTATAGACAACCAAATGTGAGGCTGGATGAACACAGCAGGCCAAGCAGCATCTCAGGAGCACAAAAGCTGACGTTTCGGGCCTAGACCCTTCATCAGAGAGGGGGATGGGGGGAGGGTTCTGGAATAAATAGGGAGAGAGGGGGAGGCGGACCGAAGATGGAGAGAAAAGAAGATAGGTGGAGAGGAGAGCATAGGTAGGGAGGTAGGGAGGGGATAGGTCAGTCCAGGGAAGACGGACAGGTCAAGGAGGTGGGATGAGGTTAGTAGGTAGATGAGGGTGCGGCTTGGGGTGGGAGGAAGGGATGGGTGAGAGGTAGAACAGGTTAGGGAGGCGGAGACAGGTTGGACTGGTTTTGCGATGCAGTGGGTGGAGTGGAGGAGCTGGGCTGGTTGTGTGGTGCAGTGGGGGGAGGGGATGAACTGGGCTGGTTTAGGGATGCAGTAGGGGAAGGGGAGATTTTGAAACTGGTGAAGTCCCCATTGATACCATTAGGCTGCAGGGTTCCCAGGCGGAATATGAGTTGCTGTTCCTGCAACCTTCGGGTGGCATCATTGTGGCACTGCAGGAGGCCCATGATGGACATGTCATCTAAAGAATGGGAGGGGGAGTGGAAATGGTTTGCGACTGGGAGGTGCAGTAGTTTGTTGCGAACTGAGCGGAGGTGTTCTGCAAAGCGGTCTCCAAGCCTCCGCTTGGTTTCCCCAATGTAGAGGAAGCCACACCGGGTACAGTGGATGCAGTATACCACATTGGCAGATGTGCAGGTGAACCTCCTTGATCTGTCCGTCTTCCCTGGACTGACCTATCCCCTCCCTACCTCCCCACCTATACTCTCTCCACCTATCTTCTTTTCTCTCCATCTTCGGTCCGCCTCCCCCCCTCTCCCTATTTATTCCAGAACCCTCACCCCGTCCCCCTCTCTGATGAAGGGTCTAGGCCCGAAACGTCAGCTTTTGTGCTCCTGAGATGTTGCTTGGCCTGCTGTGTTCATCCAGCCTTACATTTTGTTGTCTTGGATTCTCCAGCATCTGCAGTTCCCATTATCTCTTTTTCTTAAATTATGCCAGGCAAGCCAAAGCTAAACATGATGTCATGTCCTGCTAATGCAATCAGTTGATGAATAATGCTGCTGATATTTTAGGCTGAATGTGTACACAAAATCGATTAGTCATTCAGTGACTGAGTGAAGTACATGGGTTGTTTACCAAATAATTTTTGGCACCGTTGGCCATTTTCTTGCTTTGGGATTGTTTAGTTCCTGTTGTGGTCACTGCAAGAGCTTGGAAACGTATGTTCTGTTGTAAACTTTTCATAGTGCTAAGATTGCTTTGACTCTAGATGGCAGTGTAATATAAGCAATCGAAGCATGATCAACTTCAAGACTTCAATAATTTCAATATAGATTCTGTTCTGTTGATTTTAAACTGTACGGTGCTAAACAGATTGGTTGACTGCAGTGCCCCAATGGCATTTAGTACGTTGATGCTTCTCTTGGTGTTTACGATAATTATTTCAGTATTCTCTCAAGTGCTGGCTAGATTGGGAGAAATTTGTACATGAAGTAAATTTTCTTGCCACTCTGAAAAGCTGTCCAGTTTTTTCATCGGACAGTGTTTTTTTTTCCCAACTGCTTTTTTGGTACCACGCTTCTGGCTTCCATATGCAGATGCTGTGGTTTTGGTGGAGATGAGGTATTTGGATGTTGGATATCGGGGGCGGGGGGAAAGAAAAGACTTCTTGAAATGCAGGAATTTCCATAAATGTGTGCTTGGTTGATTGCTGATATGCTGGATTATCATTGACTTTATTGTCGTAGGTTGGGGCACTTGGTGTAGTAATCAGTAATATTTTGCTGTCAGAATTTAGTCAGTGATTTCTCAGTTGGAATGTCCATTCATACACTTCACCAGATACAAAAACAGTTACATTATATAGCACGAGATTATTTGATTAGATTAGATTCCCTACAGTGTGGAAACAGGCCTTTTGGCCCAACAAGTCCAATCCGCCCCTTGAATCATCCCACTCAGACCCATCCCTCTATAACCCACACACCCCTGAACACTTCAGGCAATTTAGCATGGCCAATCCACCTAGCCTGCGCATCTTTGGTCTGTGGGAGGAAACCGGAGCACCTGATAAGGAGAAACATCCCAGAGTACTTCATAGGAGCACCATGAAAGCAAAAATTTATGCTGAATCAGATGAGGAGCTGTTATGACCGGTGACTGCACAATGATTAATGAGATTTTTAAGCCATGTGGTAAAGGAGTCGAGAGGAAAAGAGATAAAGAAGGACCACTAGAGCTTAGGATCTAGGCAGCTACAGAATTGACTGGCAGTTGTAGAGTATTTAAAAGTAGGCATGTGGAAAAGGCCAGTTAGAAATATCTCAGACGGTTTGAGATTGGAGAAAGTTGAAGGAAGGGACAGGTATGCTTTGGAGCGATATGAAAACTAAGGGAACTATTTAAAACACACCTTGTTATCTCAGACTCCAGCATCGACAGTTCCTACTATCTCTGTTTAAAATTAAATCTGTGCAAGATTAAGAACTTGTGTGGTTCAACAAATTTGGGAGAAATGGGACTGATGAGGCATTTGGATGAGCCGAAGTAAACGGCAAGGCATGATGGAAAGCTGACCAAGCAAACACAGGAACAGTAGAGTCTGGAGTTAAAGATATTAGTGACTTCAGCAACAGACATGTTGCAAAGTTGGGTGGAGTTGGATGTATTGTAGAGTTGGAAACATGAGCTGTCTGCTGAGAATAGTGTGAACACTTGACGACCCACTTCCAACCTCTCTTCAGTTCAAAAGTCAAATCTTGGGATCTTCTGACCACTTTCCGTAGAGAATTTTGGAGAAGAAAATGCTTTCTTCAAAATGTGCTTTAAACCACAGTGTTCCAAATGTTTAACTGCTCTGTGTTGACAATAAAACAAAAAAAAGTTGACAGCTGTCTTGGTAATTGAGAAGCATCTCAGTGAGTCTGTTGCAATATCTTTGACCTCTTTTCTGCTTCCAAGTTGAAGCAGGTGAAACACACTCAGATCTACATGCAAGCGTTCAGTGTTTTGTAACAGGCAATGATAAGATGGGCCTGAGGAAGGGTCACTGGACCGAAAAGTTTAACTCTGATTTTTTTCTTCACAGGTGCTGCCAGACCTGCTGAGCTTTTCCAGCAACTTTTGTTTTGTTCCTCATTTAAGGATCTGTAGCTTTTTTTTCGGGCTTTCCTGATGATAAGACAGCTCATAGACTTGCACTTCAACACCTTTCTGCTAGCTCCCATTTAGAAAGGCGTGCGTTTCTAAATGCGCATGGAGCTACTTAATGGCACAGGTATTTGGTAAAAGAATAAATACATTTTCCCTTCTTTGACAATCTCTTCTCTTTACTCCTTTCTTTCCCTGTTCACACCATGAAAGCAGGTGAGATGGAGAACTATTAATCTAGTAATTCTTTAGCAATGTCGGCCAGAAACAGCCTTTATAAAAAGCATGAAGTCAGCTAAGAGAAAGTAACTTGTCCAGCACTTGTTTTGCTTTGATTCATCCAAAGAAGCAACTGCTTATAGCTTAGAATGTCTTGCCACGGTATCATTCTGACCAAGAGAATTGAAAAGTGTAAGGATTTAGCACTTTTATGCAGTAGTTTGGTACTACAGCATAAAGTGTAACTGCATTGCTGTAAATTGAGAACTGCAGATAGATGACATTCAGCGTATGCGGTACTTTGTGTGATGTTAAGGCCTGTGAAGTACATTTATCTGTGATGTCTGGATGCTAATCCTACAAAAAGAGGTCTATGTAACAACACGAGGATAACAAGGTGTAGAGCTGGATGAACACAGCAAGCCAAGCAGCATCAGAGAAGCAGGAAAGTTGACGTTTCAGGTCGACACCCTTCTTCAGAAAAACGTAACGCTGTATTTGTTGCTCATCAGTGATTTCTACAATGAAATGACTATATGAAGAAATGGAGATTGAACCTAGTAACTTACATTTGTTGCTCTTCAGGGATTTCAACTGGTAGTTTGGAGTGCTGCAATTTTAAGCCAGTGTTGGGCCCATTGGCCAAAAGTAGGAGGTGGTAGTGTTGTCCCGTTGAAGAGAAACTTAGAAATTTTAAGGAGAGAAGTCGAGTGCAGAATTTGGGCAAAGGTGAGCAGATTTGCTCGGGTAGGTACAGAGAAGTTAGTGGCAATATGGCATCAGTGAATAAAGCTCAAGAAAATGAATAAGTAAAACTGAAGACTAGATCCGAACAAAGAGCATGCAGATGATGTAGTAGCACAAAAAGCAGCATGTGATTTAAAGATAATCACAATTATAGAGACAGAGTGACCGGATGGTCCAAGTTACTGAAGTGAACCACATTGGAAATGAGATAGAAAAGGAGCTCTGAAAGAAATGATGATGTAAAGACAGTAATGAGTAAGAATTTTGGCTCAGAAGCTGAAAGTAGAATCAGTATGTGTGGAATAACAAGGGTTGGAATGGGCTGGCAAGAGTTATTTGTGGGCCCCCTTGTGATAATTATATTGTTGGACTGGAAATTGAGCATTAAATAAATAAACAAAGGTCTTGTAGTAATTGTGGATGACTTCCTATTTTGAAGTAATCAAAGTGTCAAAATTAGTGTGCAAAATAAGTCGTAAAATGGTTTTGTGACTGTTTCTTAAAACAATAAATCGTGCAGCTGGCAAAGAAAAATGCTATTTTAGATGTGAACATATGCAATAAGGCAGGCTAATTAGTACTACCACAGAAAAAAGACCTACTAGGAAATAGTTGGATTACAAGGATGACAAAATAAGCAGCAAACACATTGAAAGAATCAGTTCAAAAATGTCCAACAAAAATGCATTCTATTAAAAAACCAAAGCTGAGCAGGATCCATCTTGAGCTTTCTATGGAAGTTAAAAATTGACTATTATAAGTATCTGTTGGAAAGGTAACCCTGAAGATTGAAAGTGTTTTAGAAACCAGGAAAAAAACAAAAAAAAATTGTTTGAAAATGTATAATTTAGAATATGAGTAATTTGCCAGGAATATAACCACAGATTTTAAGAACTTTTACAAGAGTATAAAAATGAGAATTGTTGAACAAAACATTGGTTCTGTCAAGAGCAGAGACGTAAAAAATAAACACTGAGACATTGAACAATTATTTTGTCTCGAACTTCACAACAGCAGGTGCAAATTCCATACTAGAAATAAGTGTTAGCCAAAAGACTATGAAGAATAGGAACTTGAAGTAATTCTCAAAGAACAGGTATTGGAAATGCTCATAGGTTTGAATTATGACAAATTCCTAGCATTTGATGGTCTTCATTCTAGGCTTGGGCAAGCAATGATAGAAGTGCTGGTTATGATTTTCCAGTATCTTGGGAATTTTGGAACAGAACCAGAGAATTAAACAAAAACAAATGTAACATTGGTATTCAAGAAAGGAGGGAGAGAAAATAAAAGCTCAATAGTTGCCAGGTAGGCTATCATCAGTCATCAGGAAAGTACTGAATGCTGTTGTTAAGAAATTCTTAATGTTGCATTTAGAAAATCAAAGTTTGATCAGACATTTGCAAGGTTTTATCCAAGGGAAATAACCTTTAAAAACTACTACTAGGGATTTTTTGAATATGCAGCTCAGAGTGCCTGAAGGAAGACAAAGCAATGTAATATAATTGGATTTCCAAAAGGTATTTGATAAGGATGTCACTGCAGATTAATATTTAATGTTAGGATGCCAGAAGATGGGTATATTAGCATGAGCGGTGTAATAACCAATAGAAGGAAATGGAAGATACAAATAAATGATGCACTTCCATGTTGGCAGACTGTATCTCGTAGCGCAATACAGGGGTCTTGGCAATCTATATTGACAAGCTATGGCAATCAATATTGTTCACTCATTCTTCATCAAAGTAATGAGTGTGAAATATGTCTTAAGTTTGTTGATGTCATTTTTCCATAAAGAAGTTGACGATCAGCCTGTTTATTATTGATAGCAGAGCAGGCTGAAGAGACTGTCCGGTCTGCTGCTCCTATCTCAAGATTTCAGCTTGTGGGGTTTAAAAAAAGAGTCATCTTCGCATTGGATTTGCAGCTCACAAGTGACTCCAGAGAGAAATGGTGTATAGATGTTGGACGTCTCTATTCTATAATTTGTTTTGTCCAAATTTGATTTGACTTCTTACTGTCATGTGTAATGAGGTACAGTGAAAAGTGTTGGCTTATGTGCTTGACAAGCAGATTGTACTATACAGTGCATCAGGGTAAGAGAACAGCGCACAGGATACAACGTTCCAGCTGTCGAAAAAGTGCAGAGAGATAGACACGAACATTAAAGAGGTCCACTCAAAACTCTGATAACAACTGGGAAAAGACTGTTCTTGAATCTGTTTGTACGTGTATTCGGACTTTTATATCTTCTGCCTGATGGGAGAGGGTGGAAGACAATGGAACTGCATTGGGAGGGGTCTTTGATTATGTTGGTTGCTTTCCTGATGCAGCGGGAAGTATAGATGAAGTCAGTGGATGAGAGGCTGGTTTGTATGGTGTTCACAACTCTATAGTTTCTTGTGGTCTTCGGAAGAGCAGTTGCCAAACCAAGCTGTAATGCATCCAGACAGGATGCTTTCTGTGGTGCATCCATAAAAATTGGCAAGAGTCTTTATGAACAGGCTGAATTTCCTTAGCCTCCTGAGGAAGTCGATGTGTTGTTGTGCGATCTTCACTATAATGTCCAAGTGGCTAGACCAGGTCATATTGTTGGTGATCAACACTACCAAGAACTTGATGGTGTCGACGATATAGACCTCAGCACCATTGATGCAGACAGGTGCGTGCCCTCCACTCCACTTCTTAAAGTCAATGATCAACTCCTTCGTTTTGCTGACGTTGATGGAGAGATTGTTGTCTTAACACCATGCCACTCTTTCTTTTCTGTGCCCCATCTTGTCATTGTTTGAGATCCGAGTACAATGGTGGTGTTGTCAGCAAAGTTGTAAATTTGGTTGGTGTGGAATTTGGTCCCACATTTGCGTGTGTCAAAGAAGTATTGTAGAGGGTTAAGAACACAGCAGTGTGGGACACCATTGTTGTGGATAAGCATGGCGGAGGATTATTGCTTACTGAATATGGCCCGTTGGTCAGGAAATCAAGAATCCAGTTGCAGAGGGGGTAGCAGAGGTCTAAGTCCTGAAGTTTGGAGATAAGTTTGTTTGGAATTATGGTGTTGAAGGTAGAGGTGTAGTCCATAGCAGCCTGACGTAGGTATCCGTGTTGTCGAGGTGTTCCAGGGATGACTATTGGCAGATGGCGTCTGCTGTGGGTGAATTGCAAAGGATTAAGGCAGTTTGGTAGGCTGGAGTTGGTATGATCCAAGACTAACCTCTCAAAGCACTTCAAAATTATTGAGCCAAAGCTCCTGGGTGGAAGTGATTGAGGCACACTGCATGATTTTTCTTTGGCACTGGGATGATGGCCATCTTCTTGAAGCAGTTGGGGACTTCAGATCATAGTAAAGATTGTAATCTGTAAATATTCCTGCCAGTTGGTCCATGCGGGATCTGACTGCACAGCTGGAGACTCTATTTGGGCCAGTTGCTTTCCTTGGGTTCACTCTTGAGAAGGCTGATCTGACATCTGTGGCGGTGACCAGGGGTACAGATGCATTTGAGGCTGTTAGGATAGAAGACATTGTTCACTGTCCGTCTGCTCAAAGTGAGCGTAGAATGCATTGAACTCATTGCCCTTGATTCTGTTTGACTTTGCCTTCTGGTTATGTTGTCTAGTCTTTGCCACAGATGATGTTTGTGGTTAGTCTGCCCTTGAGCTTAGTTTGGTATTGCCTCATGGCATCCCTGCTGGCCTTGAAGGTCATAACTGGATTTCCTTTATGGTTCTGACTTGAATGCTTCAGATCTGAACCTCAGTAGGGAATGGATCTTCTGGTTGATCCATGGTTTCTAGGTGGAAACGTTTGGATTAACTTGTTCAGTACGCAGTCATCTACACGCTTAGTAATGAAGTCTGTGATGGCAGTGGCATACTCATTTAAGTTGGCTGCTGAGTTCTCGAGTACAGACTTGTCCATAGACCCCATGTAGTCCTGTAGAAGCCCTTCTGTTTCTTCAGACCAACACTGTATTCATTTCTGTACTGATGCCTCACACTTCAGTTACTGCTTAAACAGGGAGGAGGAGTGCAGTGTCGTGGTTTGATTTTCCAAAATGCAGATTGGGAATGGAGCAGTTAGGGATCTTTGATTTTTGTGTGGCAATGGTCAAAGATACTCGGATCTCTGTTGGGACAGGAGATGTGTTGGTTGTATTTTGGTAGCACATTCTAAGCACATTAAGTTGAAGTCATCTGCTATGATGATCAAGGCTTTGGCATGTTCAATCTCAAGACTGTTTGTAGCGTTCAACATTTCATCAAATGCACGCTTCACTTCCGCATGGGATGGGATATAGACCGCTGTCATGATAGCGGAGGTGAACTCGCGCGGCAGGTAGAATGGACGGCATTTCACTGTTAAATATTCCAGGTCTGGCGAGTAGTGACTCACCAGAGTCACTGAGTCTGAGCAATGGGATGTTTTGATGATGAGGGAGATCCCACCATCCCTTGCCTTGCCACCATTTGGTGAATTGAGAAGCCCTCCGGTTGTAACTCACAGTCACATGTGGCAGGGGTGAGCCATGTTTCTGTAAAACAACAGTCCCTCAATTTTGTTTGGAAGGTGAGTCTAACTTTAACGTTATCTCCTTGTTTTTCAATGGCTTGGATGTTTGCCAGGAGTATGTCGGGAGGGGGTACTTGATACCTTGGAGTTTCAGTCTCACTTTGAATTACTTTGAATGCTACTAATGGTTTAAAAATATTGCACTTTACTTGACAAAATAGTTGTATCATTATTGCATTATTTTCTATTTGAGAAACAATTGTATGGCTGAATGAATTGATCACTCATTATCTCATTAGTCAAATATTTAATTCTTGTGATTGAGCAGTAATGGTTTTTAGCATTAATACTTGACTGTGGAACAGGAGATGCATATAAGAAACTTTGAATTCAATTAAGTCAAATACTTTATAACTACAAGAAAGGTGTTCATGACTATTTGTATAGATCACTGTTGGCGTAATGATAGTTTTATGGTTGATTTAATGCTGTTTAACTGTCTTCACTATTTGTATGCTAATGTTTGTCCAACTGAGATATACCTGCTGTTTCCTTTCTGTGAAAGTTGATTAGAGTGGCATAGAAACCATTCTTATGAATTCTATTGTGGGAACATTCCTAAATTGCTATTGAGTGAAATTCAAATTTAATTAGCACAAAAAATAACTCAGTTAATTATTCTCATCTTTATGAGCAGCAGAATTTAATCTTATTGCTTAGTTTTAAATGGGCGATTCAAGGAATTCTTGAATTCTTGAATTACTGGAATTGCTTGAATTTGTGCTATACTTGTATCACCTTGTACAATGTGTTCTTACTTTCTTTAATTCAGGAAGAACTAAGAGAATTAAGGGAAATTCCCAGTGACCCTCAAGCAGAGCAAGAAATAATTAACAGCATTGAAGAAATTTATTTCAACAATGACTCATTTGATGTTGTGAACTATGAGCTGGAGGTAACTGCAACATGTTTACTTTCTGTTTGTTTTTTGAAAAATCTTGAAGATGTACAAGTAGCTTTTCAATTGTCTGAACATGACGTAAGGCTGGTAAAATTCTAGAATCCATTGTTAAGGATGAGATTTCTAAATTCTTGGAAGTGCAGGGTCAGATTAGAACAAGTCAGCATGGATTTAGTAAGGGGAGGTAGTGTCTGACAAACCTGTTAGAATTCTTTGAAGAGGTAACAAGTAGGTTAGACCAGGGAAACCCAGTGGATGTGATCTGTCTAGACTTCCAAAAGGCCTTTGAGAAGGTGCATCACGGGAGGTTGCTGAGTAAGGTGAGGTGCCATGGTGTTCGAGGTGAGTTGCTGGCTTGGATTAAGGGTTGGCTGTCTGACAAAAGGCAGAGAGCTGGGATGAAAGGGTCTTTTTCGGAATGGCAACCAGTGACAAGTAGTGTCCCGCACGGTTCAGTGTTGGGGCCACAGCTGTTCACTTTATATATTAATGATCTGGATGAAGGGACTGGGGGAATTCTGGTGAAGTTTGCTGATGATACGAAGATAGATAGGTGGACCAGCAGTAGTACTGAGCAGGTGGAAATGCTGCAGAAAGATTTAGACAGTTTAGGACAGCAGTCGAGGAAATAGCTGATGAAATTCAACGTGAGCAAATGTGAGGTATTGCACTTTGGAAAAAAGAATACAGGCATGGACTATTTTCTAAACGGTGAGAAAATTCATAAAGCAGAAGTACAAAGGGATCTGGGAGTGTTGGTCCAGGATTCTCTAAAAGTTAACGTGCAGGTAGGGTCCGTGATTAAGAAAGCGAATGTAATGTTGTCGTTTATCTCAAGAGGGTTGGAATGTAAAAGCAGTGATGTGCTTCTGAGACTTTACAAAGCTCTAGTTAGGCCCCATTTAGAATACTGTGTCCAATTTTGGGCCCCACACCTTAGGAAGGACATATTAGCCCTGGAGCGTGTCCAGCGGAGATTGACACAAATGATCCCTGGAATGGTAGGTTTAACGTACGATGAATGGCTGAGGATCCTGGGATTGTATTCATTAGAGTTTAGAAGGTTGAGGGGAGATCTAATAGAAACTTACAAGATAATGTATGGCTTAGAAAGAGTGGATGCTGGGAAGTTGTTTCTGTTAGGCAGGGAGACTAGGACCCATGGGCACAGCCTTAGAATTAGAGGGGGTAAATTTAAAATGGAAATGAGACATTTCTTCAGCCAGAGAGTGGTGGGCCTGTGAAATTCGTTGCCATGGAGTGTAGTGGAGGCCGGGACATTAAATGTCTTCAAGGCAGAGATTGATAAATTCTTGATCTCACAAGGAATCAAGGGCTATGGGGACACTGCAGTGAAGTGGAGTTGAAATGCCCATCAGCCATCATTAAATGGTGGAGTGGACTGGATGGGCCGAATGGCCTGACTTCCACTCCTACGTTTTATAGTCTTATGGTCTAAGGTAGTCAATATAACCAGGCCCACCTACCTGACAATTAATGGGTCTAAGTACAGTGTTCATTTTATATCCTGCCTTATTACTCCTCATTGGGGTTAATTTTCAATCTTAACTTCAATCATTTAAGAGCACTTGGTAGTTGAGATTCATTTTTAGATTGTAATCATTTGTCTTTGGGGTGCTACTGTGCTATAAATGTTGGCTAATTTAAGTTCAATTTTTAACCAATATATTCTTTTTGTGTGGACTAAATTGATAGTTGCACTGGTTGCTGTCAGTACAAAATCTCGTTAGATTTTCTGTATGTCTGTTGCATGGTCTGACTAAGAACGTGATGAGTGAGTTGAGAATACTTCAAATGCTTTTGAATCACTGAATTAAGACAGTGCAGCAGCAGCTCTCCAAATGAGCTTTTCAGTCACGCCCCACTATCCTGCCTTCTCTCCATAACCTGCGCCATGTTCTATTTCGAATACCAATCTAACTCACTTTTGAAAACCACAATCGAACTGATTTCCACTACACTTTCAGGCAGTGCACTTAATTTGATTGTAGAAAGTGCAGATTATGGAATTTTAGCTTCTATCATCTGATTGTCATATCCGAGACTTTTCATCGACTAAAGTACGTGTCAGACAGGAAGATACGTGGACCTAAAATGGCTGTGGTCATGTGACCACATTGAAGAAACTTACATGAGTTCCGTGTGAAATAGGCAAAACCATTTGCATTTAAATTAACATTTTTATCAGAAGACCAAAACCAGTCAATTCAAGTGTTATGACTGTGATGGGAGGATTGGATAAATTCCACCGCTCCACAAGTCGTGCCATGTGTTGATTCAGAAACCAAAATGGCCAATTTTTCTTGCTACTATTCAGAATAAAAATGATATTTAGCAGACTTCTTTAGTAAACACAAAATCTGTTTATTATAAACCAACCTTATTCTTAAAGCACGTGGCCAGCACTGGTCAAAATCTAAACTGTGATCTGGATTTAAATGGAATCCTCACTATCTCAAGCACAGGCACATAGCCACATCGCCACATCACAAAAAGACAAGTCTCTGTAGTGATGATGCATTTTTAAAATAAATGCAAGGGCAAAAACAATCCTGGTCGTCTGAGAGTCTGGAACCTAAACACATGAAGTGATGACATCTCCAATCCACTGGATTTCCTGGCAGTGAAATCCAATTATGGCAGCTGTTGACAGTAATGAGAACTGTAGTTCTACATAAAACTGCATTAGTGTTGAGAACATGGTCACTCTCTGAATTTACTGGTTTCACAAGTTTGTCACAAAATCTAATACGTAGAAACTCTATCAGGTTCCCAAGAGCTTTTACTGAGAACAAATTTCAGGAGATTTTCTTGCAACGTCTGGAATGTCTTTGTTATTGCTTCCTGGTTTTGAAAAATAGTATTCTAAGTCCAGAGAAGGTTGCCAGGCAAATATTAGCATTGGGTTTGCCGAGACTTTTCAAAGCCAAGCTTTCCAGTAGTGAAGGCAATAAACCCCATCTCTTATCTCCTTGAAAGCCTTGGATGGCTGAATTCTGCAAAGTCTAATTTTTCTGTGAACAGAAATGACTTAAAATATACATTAACATAAACCTGTTGACCTCATCCTTGACAATCTTGTTTAAATATCCAAACTCTTCCAATCTTCCAATTTTTCCACACAGTGCCTTCAATATAAATATTTGCATCTGTTAAATTCAATTGTGTATGATTTCATGTATAGGGTGGCTAACCAGTTTACCAGCTTGGAAAAACGATAGACCTAGAATGTACCCAATATACAAGCTTTATTTCAACAGCGCCATTCCTGGCAGTAGATCTAAGAAGAAAGAATGGATTTGAGTATTCATGAAAAAAGACATATTTTGCTGAAGCATTTCATTTTGCACTCCAAATTCACAAGAAATATCAATGTGAAGGAAAACAACGTTAATATGTTATGAGAGAGGAGTACTGACAGGTTCGCAAGGACTGTGGTTGGTCGTGATGTTGCCATGGAAAATGCACCAGTTAGGTGATGACTGACAACGAAATGTCAAGCTTTGTTTCAATTTTAGGACAGATTGACTCTAGTCAAGGCATTGCCTTGAGAAACGAACCAGAGTGTGACCGACATGTATTTTGCTATGTTGAAACAGGTGTACTGTGTTGTTATTAACTGGTGCATTCTCTATTGCTATGCTTCTACCAATCAATCTACTTGCCAACCAGTGACAAGATTCTCATAGAATAACCAATATTGTTTACCCTTGACTTTGGCACACCTTGCCAATTGGACTGATAAGTACATGGCAAAAAACATCAACAAAATGGCCCAAAACGTCGGCTTTCCTGCTCCTCTGATGCTGCTTGGCCTGCTGTATTCATCCAGCTGTATGCCTTGTTATCTCAGATTCTCCAGCGTCTGCAGCTCCCATTATCTATATAAAACTGGATTTGTTTGCAAGAACTGGACAAGTCTTTCTACTGGATTGTTTATACCGTTATGTTGGAAAATAGCTCCTGGTGAAAAAACATAGCTTGTGAAGGGGACCACTCATTGTGATTCTAAGACACTTAGAGATTCTACTGCTGCTGCAGATATGAGTCAACAATTAATCACCATGTCCCTGGGTTTAAAATGTTGACACTTCAAACACTCTAAGGACTCTGAAACAGTGTAGCCTTATTTCTCCCTGTCTATGCTTAAATTATTTTAAATTTAGCATCTGTGTGCTTGATGTCATTTTTTTAAATTTTTCTCTGTGTTAGCAGGTAATGAGTTTTGTTTTTCTTTAGTTAAAGAAAATCTTGCTTGTTAGTGCCTTCAATTTTTTAAACAAGCTATATTTTAATTACATGTAATATCTGTATGCCTAAAACAAATAGAAAATATTTGTTGCAAACGACAGAAGGGATTAGAAATAGGAGAACTGATGCTTCCCCTGCTCCCACCCACCATGCTCAACAGCTGCTAACTAGTGTGTGGACATATCGATCCTCCCAGTTGCAGAAACCACTGTAAAACACGGACTTTGGACATCAGTATAGTAGCAAGTAACATTAGACAGAATATAGCTTCCCATTATCAGCCAACCCCTCAACCTGGAAAAAGTTTCCAATTGATCATTATGATGTAAGTTTCTCAGACCTGGAACCACTCCTGCAAATCATCGATGATCCTCCTCCAAAGTACATACATCCTTTCCTAAATGCAGCCCCCAGAACTCTGGCTGAACCAGTGTTCCATGCAACTTCAATATATCCTCTCTTTTCCTGCACTCCACATCCTTGTGAACAAAACCTAGGATGCCACGTACCTTACGAACCTCTAGTTCAACTTCAAATAAGTGATGCATGCACCCCTTGTTTCTTTCCGTTCACTGATATTTCACATATTTTTCAAGTCTTCTAGAATGCTGTTCAATGTTTCAAACAGAATGACAACAATGAAAAAAAATAATGCTGTGATTATTAAACTAAATTTCCTTGAAATTATTTCTGCTGAGAAATCATTCTCTTTTGATAATCTGCAGCACTGGAAGATTGCTTTGGCAAGTGTGTATTGATGATTTTGATGTGCTTTATTTTGCTAAAGGTCAGAATGGTTGTTAATTCATGTATTTACTTTGGTGAGCAATTGATTTTGTTTATTCCCTGCTGGTCTGCAGAAACTGCCCTCTGTTCTCAGTCTACAAGACCTAGAAGAATACAGAGATAAACTGAAACAGCAGCAAGCTGCTGTAAGTATTTTGTTATTAATTAGTAGTAGAAATTAAGATGAGTTGCTAAAACACTTGATCTAAGCAACACCTTGATTCGTGACATGCCTTCCCTCTGGTCCTGTATTCTACTAAAATGAAAGCCTGGAAGTACTGTGGTTATGGTTTAAATATATTCTTGTTTGGCTACAGTTAACCCAACTGAATCAATGCTTAGAATTCCTTGGCAGCATGTTTAATTTTCATGTGACACATGCTGTCGAGCCAGAGAGGCCTTTATTACTTCCTCATTTGAATGTCTTTGCTGATAAGAATTTGTGCTTAGACTTTGGAAGATAGCTATAGAAACTAAAAGTATAAAGGCAAAATTCTGGAGATGTGGGAAATCTGTGAGGAATGCTGAGAATGTTAGAGAGACTCAGCAGGTCTGACAGCATCTGTGAAGGGACGAATGGAGATAACAATGCTTAAAGTCTGATATAACTCTTAAGTTCGAAAGAAGAATTGTACCAGACTTGAAATGTTGACTCTCTTTGTCTCTCCACTGAAACTGGTTTGTTGATAAACACCTTGTTTTAACCTAAATTTTTAAGTAATTTACTTGGGCAATTTAAGAATTTGGAAGATAAACAAAAGTTGCTCACTGACATTGGAAGACTCTTGCAAGCTTAGATCTTCTTTTACTTCAAATTTGGCAGTTATGTTCTGTGGAATATTGCTACTCGGACAATATTTTAACAAGGTGGATGTGTGTTGAAAAAATTCAAATTTCTAGATACACACAGCGTGTTGCTCAGCATCTCTGAAGGGAAGAAAACAGGTTTGATGCCTTTTACAAAAAAAGTGTAAATTTTGTAAATAATGTATCTTGTTATTTTTCCTGTCTTTTGGACTGAAATGAGAAAAGAACTGTTTAAAAGCTGAAGATTCCTGCATGTTTTGAAAACAAATAACCAAATACTCATTGCAAGTATTGTTTACACAGTTGCTTGTTTAACCAGGGTGTAATTGAAGTGTAGTTTGTAGATGCGCTAGAACTAAAAGGTTGTGTCTGTGGGCTAATGACTAGTTATTGATGACAAAGGCTGTTTGGCCAACAACTGTGACTGGTTCTCATGTAGCTGATTAGGCTGGGCACAAAATGCTAAGAAGTTTTGGGACGACTACCGGCTCAGGAGCTGTGTCCCCCTTGTGTGTCCCCCTTGTGTGTCCCCCTTGTGTGTCCCCCTTGTGTGTCCCCCTTGTGTGTCCCTCGCGCTCTCGCGCTTCTCTCCCCTCCCCCCCCGTCTTTTCTGTACAGTTTGAAGCCTAACAAACACCAGTTACTGTAAACTGTGACTTTTAGTTAGTAAGTTCTGGACCTTTAATAAATATAAACTCGTCCCATGTTTCCTACAAGCCGAAGGAAAGCCGAGAAACTGCATTCTGACCAGCACGAGAAACATAAGAATCATCTCGGTAGCCACTGTGAACAGAATTTTTGAATTGCCTTCCCAGTATTCCTCCCTATACATAACACCTATTTTTCTTTTTCTTTTCCGTGTGTGTATGTGTGGGCCAGTGTATAAAGGGATTAGAGTTTTAATTAGTAATGATAAGTTAATGATTCATTGTTGTTGACATATAGCTGCAACTTAATTACTGGTAATTATTAGTAATCCTTCTTAAGTATGGAAATCTTGTCTAATAAAATGGGTAAATTGGGAAATTCTGCAAATTTTTAAACATCTTTAAGTTTTATGAAGACCCCAGGAATAATGAGGCTTGATATCAAGCTTGCTACCCCAGTGAGCTTTGACATGTTAAACAGAACTGTGGAACTAAACGATTTACCTCTGTAAGATCAGATAAAATAAAGCGAAATGTAGGGAGAAGTAATGCATTGGACGAAAGATTAGCCAGGAGATGCAAAGACATCACGATTACAAAAGAATCTGCAAATAATTATTTGGGCTTGTGGTGGAAGAGTCAAAGAATATGGAAGAATGTCACAGATGAAAAGTCAGCGAAGTGAGAAGTGGGGAGCAGATAGCATACTCCTTCGTCCAATTTCTGATTGGAAGAACCCCACACAAACATCAACTTTGTGATCCATATTCTCACCACGCCAATTACTTTTTTTTTCAACTCATTCATGGGTGTGAGAAGCTTTTACTGCCTGTTCCTAGTAGACCTCGGGAAAGCAGTAGTGAGCTACCGCCTTGAACCACTGCAGCCCACCTGCTGTGGATTGATCCAGTGCCAGTGAAGGCACAGCAATGTATTTCCAAGTCAAGTTGGTGAATGGCATAGACAGGAACTCTCAGATGGTGGAGGTGTTCCCATGTATCTGCTACCTTTACCTTTCCAGATAGAAGGGGTTGTGGGTTTGGAAGTTTCTGTCTCAGGACATGACTACCACAGGTTGTTGATGACTAGATTGTGAAACATCTCTCCCAATTTTGGTACTAGCCCCCAGATACTAGTGAGGAGGAATTTTTAGGATGGACATGGCTGTTTCTGCTGTTTTTTCTGGTGCCTAAGTCGATGCCTGATGGCCTGTCAAGTTTTATTTCTTTGACATTTTGCAGCGATTGATATAAATGAATGGCTTGCAGGGCAGTTGAGAGTGTAAACCATATTGTTGTGGGTCTGGAGTCACACTTAGGCCAGACGAAGGTGGATGGCAGATTGTACTTCCCTAAAGGGCATTACTAAACCAGATAGGTTTTTCTGAAAATTGACAATGGTTTCATGGTCATCAGTTGATTGTTAATTTCAAATATCCTTTTCAGATATAATTCCAGATATTATTCTACTACATTCCACCAGACTGTAAATTATGATCTAGAGTCATCTGTAAGATTTCTTTGGATAAGATGATTGCTTTTATCTAGAACATTCTACAATATTCCCGACCCTTTTGTTGAACCGAAATGGCACCATGCACCAAATCGACGACAAATTAGAGTGAAAGTGCAAGTTTGAGTTCAAAGGTTATGGGAGTCACATCTCGCAAATGGATAAACTGACTCATAGGTGAAGTCTGGAAAGCATCCTTCTAATGCGACATGCTTTTTCAAAAGTTAGAATAAACCAACTGCATTTTCAAGGTGAGGGCTCATTTTAGTAAACATCCCGCACAACCTAAAGACCTGAAAGAACTGTGGATGCTGTAAATCAAAGACAAAAACAGAAATTGCTGGAAAGGCTCAACAGGTCTGTCAGCATTTGTGGAGAGAAATCAGACTTGATGTTTTGGGTCGAGTGACTCTTCCTCAGAATCCTCCCTTAGTGTTCTGAGGAAGGGTCACTTGAGCCAAAAGGTTAACTCTGACTTCTCTCCACAAATGCTGCCAGACCTGCAGAGCTTTGCCAGCTCTCTGGCAAAGCTGTTTTTGTCCTGCACGACCTGCTGTTTTGGGTTAGAGTTTATACCTAGAACATCCCTGGTATTTATGAAAGTGGCTTGTGTGCATCCTAGGGTGGCCTGCAACTTATTTGGAAGTGAAATATCAGTAAGAGATGGTTACAAAAGAATGTAGCTTGGATCTTCGCTTTATCTTCATTTTATTGTATTTAGTACGGTTTAGTGCATAGACCAACCCATCGTCTGTTTACATTTATCTCAATTTAAAGCTGTGACTCCAATCAGCATGAGTAGAAAATAGGTTATGCAGTTTCATAGCTTTCTATTTAATTACCTACTAAAATCTGTTAAGTAGGTTTTGGGCTGGATTTTCTATCTTACTACCTTCCAATCTACGTTATGGTTAGGTCCTCTAATGTATACTTGTGTGTAGTAGACAGAAACAGAATTGGAGCATGGAGGCTTACTTTTTAAAAAAAAATTCCTTAAAATTAAAAGCAATTAAGTTGTGCAATAGCACTGTGTACTCATTAATGAATCATTATTATATTTCTATAGGCATGAGAACTCTATTAAACTAGACGTTTGTATTTCTTAAAAGGTATCAAAGAAAGTAGCAGATTTAATCCTTGAGAAACAAGCTGCATATGTGAAGGTAAGGGACCACGTGCTAATCAGTGCATAATCACTTTTAATTCGCTCAAATCTTGTTTGAGGTGAAAAAAAAACCTTGTGTGAACATGGCTACACGCAACTGCTTTGAACTATAAAATATCACTTGGAAGCATTTTCCTCTGGTTCTGGTACAATGGTATGGAGGATTTCAGTACATTGGAGATATATTGTGTGCTGGAATAAAAAAAATACAGGTACTGTGTTGCACAAAATCACTTGCATTCCAGTATTTATTAATATGGAATATGGGGAAACATTGTTTATTGCTAAACCAGACGCATTGGAAGTGGAAAGACTCACATTTTCAGAAAGACAATGACTAGTATTGTTGGACTGAACTTAAACAACATATAGCAGTTGGTTTCTGCACCTTTTTGGAAAATTTTGAGAACGGATCAAGAAGTAAATATGCAACCTGGAATACAAACGCAACGGTAATTTTATCTTCCCAAAAGCTAACTTCTTTATAATCCAAAATAATACTGAAAATCCTCAACAGGTCAAGTAGCAAATAAGAATTGGAAACATGAAGTAAATGTTCCAAATCAATAACCTTTCATTAGAAGTCAGACTGTGTTTGTAAATAACTTGAGCTCAACTCAGCCAACTTGGTGACCTCAGCACCATGGTGAACTTCAGAGAACAGCTTGTTTTTGAATGTTCTGGTTCTGGAATGTTATCATCTTATCCTACTGTTGTAAAGTTGCACTTGTGTTGGTTGACTAACATAAATCTCATTTTCAACTTTGGAGGATATTAATGATAACTTACTGTCAGTTCAAGCTCACATGTAAAATGGTTGTTTGGGTGAGCTGTGAGAACTCAGAACCATAATCTGAGTATGAGTCATGCCCTTTAAAAGATGGTCCGCAGTTCTGAGGATTGGTCACTGGACCTGAAACCTTAACTGTGATTTCTGTCCAGACATGCTGAACTTTTCCAGCAATTTCTGTTTTTGTTTGTGATGCCCATAAGAGGGGTCACCAGAACATTTTCAGGTGGAAATATATTTTTGAACTGTTGTATTTTTTCCCCAAATATTTCTCTTCCTGCCCATTCTTTGTTCTTCTGAAGAAACTGACCCTTTGCTAAGACATGGTACTGTAGTGGTGTTAATCCGTATTGTTTGTTATTTTCTCCACAACTGAATATTTTGCTGATGTTCACCTGCAGCCCAGGGTGTTGTTCACCTGTGAGGTAAGTGCAGGTTCTTGTTGATACCATTTCCACGTGCACGTTCAGGTTTCCCATATCTGTTGATAATACCTAGTTCTACCCCCCCAATATTAATCTATGAATTAAGAGTGGAAGTAGGCCAGTTGGCTCCTGCAGCTGCCTCCTCCATTTGTTAAGATCATGACTTTACTTGTTCATCGGATCTACACATTGCCTGTCGAGGCCAGCGTTTAGTACCCATCACTTAGTACACACTCATCCTTGTTTTAGGGAAGGAAATCTATTGTTCTTTACTGGTCTGGCCTTGTTGTGACTCCAGACCCACAGCAGTATGGCTGATTGTTAACTGCCCTCTGAAATGGCCTACCAAACCACTTAATTGTATGTAATGATTAAACAGCTCCAAAGTAGGAATAAAACCAGATGGACATCTTGGGATGGGCTCACATGTCAGAAATGACAACAGCATGCTGAGCCCTGTCGATCTTGCACAATCCTCCTTGCTAATATCTGAGGGGCTGTGTCCAAAATTGAGAGCTGTTTTACAGACAAGTCAGGTACTGATGTTTATCTCTAAAGTAAGATTTGTCAACAGGATTATGCAGGCTAGGGTTAACTTTTTTTTTAAATAAAGGAGGTGTCAAGCTGCAACACAGACTATTAGGATGCCAAACAGCGTACATATCAAATGATATACAGGGCTAAGTGATTTTTATGAGCAATGGAGAGAAAATATTTTTCTAATATCTGCACTGGAAGGGTCACTCCTAATTTTAAAACTACATCGCCTAGGCTAGCCCCAAAAGGAATCATGCTTTTCAAGTTCACCTTATGAAGCCTATTCAGAACGTTGTACAAAACAGTCAAGTCATGACTGTATCTCCAAGGCTGCGGAGGAGTCAAGCCCAACCACTTCAGCTTATCCTCATAAGACAGCCCATTCATTCTAGGTATCAATGTAGTGAACCTTTCTGAACAACCTCCACTGAATTGATATCCTTCCTCCAAAAGTGGAGACCTAAAATGCACACTATTCTTGACATAATGTCTCATTAATGCCCTTGAAACACTGAAGCCTGATATCCTTAATGTTATGTTCAATTGCGTTCAAGATAAAGGATAGCATCCCATCAGCTTTCTTCAGTGTTGTTTCTGCAACCTAATGTTTGTGACCCATGCACTGGAACACTTAAATCCCTATGCAACTCAGAATTTTGCAGTCAATAATCATTTAAATAATGCACTGCTTTGTTATCCTTCCTGCCAAAGGAAACAACTTTTATATTTTCCTAGATTATAGTGTATCTGCCACCTTTTTGCCCATTCACAGAACCTATCTATATCCATCTGCAACATCCTTATGCCTTCTTCAGAATATACTTTTCTACCTGTCTTGGAATTATCTGCAAGTTTAATAAGTTTACATTTGCTGTGCTAGGCCAAGTCATTAATGTAAATTGTGAAAAGAGAAGGCTGCAGTACAGATCCCTGTCAGACTCCATTTGTCGCATCCTTCCAATCAGACAAAGGCCAAATTAAACAGACTGTTTACTGCCGGCAAGGTAATCTTCTGTTTCTGTTAATCTGTTTACTCCATACCATGAGACTTTCAGGTCTGAGATGTACAGTTCTGCCAATTTCACTCATCAATGGAGATGGACTTTAAACAATTGTCTGAAAGAGGTGGTTCTAAATGTGTCCTCATGCATAATGGCGTAGGAGCCAGCACATTAGTGCAGAAGATGAGGCTGAAGATCTGCACCAGTCTATAAATACAAGTGCTAAGTGGATGATCCCATTTGGCCACCTTTAGCGGTCCTAGCATTGCATATGCTGGTCTTCAGCCAATTAATTTCACTCTATGATCACATGGCAGAAACTGGAATTTGCGAGGCCTGACTTCTGACTATATTTCGTGAAAGCCTCGAAGACATGCTCCAAGATTTGCTGCAAATCTCATCAAGCAGTTCTGGTAGTTACAACAGTGGCATCTATACAAAAATGTGGAATGATGTCCACATATGTCCTATATATAAAAAGCAGGAGTAGGTCAAAGCCAGTCCAGGAAATTAGTACTGTATCTGTCTACTCTTAATCATCAGTAAGGTAATGAAAGATATCATCAACAGTGCAATCAAGCAGCAATTGATTTGCAACAGTTTGCTCACTGACTGTGTGCGCTCTGCCATGGCCACTCAGTTCCTGACCTTATTCCAGCCTTGATCCAAATATGGACAAGAGTTGAATTTCAGAATTGAGATGAGAGTGACTGCCCTTAACATAGTACATGCCATCTTTGAGGTACTGCAGAAATTTAAGGTCCCTGAGGTAGCACTTTCTAAACCAATGATCACCACCACTTGAAACAAGAGGAGCAGATATGTGGGCGCAGATCCACCAACCAGTTTCCTTCCAAGTCACATTCCATTCTGACTTCGAAATATATTATAATTTCTTCACTTTTGCTGGGTCAAAATCCTGGAACTTATTCCCTTACAACACTGTCTGTTTCTGTAACAATCCTGGAGATCAGACATCACGTGACCACAAAATCACGAACTTTCGTGAATGGCTTTAATAGATTTTAAACAATTGATGGTTGTGTGCTTTTGTAATCCAGGCGTTGTCGGGAAGAATATTTATTTTGGTTTCACCTCTTCAAATGAAGAAGGAATTCAAATATTTTGGTGAAAGAATTTGTTTTCATTTATTGGCCATCAATACGTTGGCAGGTGTAGTTATTTGTAATTTGAGGATTAAATTAACTAGATCATTTCAGGACATCAAATACTGCTATTATCGTTTGTTGTGATGAGTATAAATATTAAGGTTTGGTTTGTCATTAAGAAACTATCTTTTCAAATAGTCTTGATACAAAAAGGCTGCATTTTCCATTTCAAAGTCAGATAGTTGATTGGATGCATCAAGTTTCCACTACTGCAGTAAAACTCCTAAATATGGCAGTTGTGTTTTATTACAGAAGTTCCAATCAATTTCTTACATTATAATTGATATGATATCTTATTCTGAAAATGAAAACATTAGTGTTGGAGGGCACTTAAATATGTGTGCTTCAATATTGCAGTCTTAGAATGCTTGATATGGGTATATTTGTGTTTATATTTCTGCTAAACAGCATGATATAATAGCAGAGCTTGGTTGTATTAGCCAATTGTGTAAGTATTTAATCACTTTAAATATTAAGGCTAGTTGTAAGTTGTGCTTTCAAAAGATAAGACTGATAACATTTCTGCGGTGAGAGTTCCTAGGAGTTTATTTCTTGGATACAAAATGTAGAGAGAATATCATTACCACCTTTAGTGTACATGTTTTAGCATACCCACATATACCTTTAAGAACAATGCATCCATAGAAAAGGCAACAAACTTGTTTAGCAAAAAAACACCTAAATCTTGGTCATTTGAAAAATATTTGTTGCAGGAACTTGAAAGAGTTACATCATTGCAGGCCAATCTTCAACTGGCTGCTGTCATATGTACAAATGCAAGAAGGTAAGAGACTTGATTTTCCCAAAACTAATGTTTACTGAGCGTTCCACAGCAGTTGAACATTTTTGAAACTGCATTTTGTCTTGTCAATTAGCTGTATATTTGGTAGAGGTGTTTAAAATCATGAGGTGCCTGGTCTGAGTCAAAAGGGAGAAAATATTCCTATTCATAAGTGTTCACACCAAGAGGACATTGATTTTTAAGGTAGTTGGTAAAAGAAGCATAAGTGACATGAGTAAAAATTCTTTTTTGCAGCAAATGATTAATATCTGGTATGCCCGAGTGTGTGGTCATGGCAGATTCAACTGAAACATTTAAAAGGGAATTAGATTTTTAGAAAAGGAAGAATGTGAAGGGTTACGGGGAAAAGACAGGAAAATGGCACAGAATAAATTGTTCCTTTGGAGAGCTAGTGCAGGCACAATGTGTTGAATAGCTTTTTTTCTGAATTGCAACAAATCTATGTTGCATTCACAAACTATGGGCACTGACCAACTCTGTGGGTATGAGGTTAATTCAACATTGTATTGCCAAAGGGCACCTTTTATGTGTCAGAACGTAAAGTGCATTAAGAGATGCATTTTATTATAAAAGAGCCTTTAAATGAATGGCGCTTGTAGAAATTACTGAGCCAAGGCTGAAGCCTCCCAGCTGAGGATCAAGCTGAAAAAAGCTCCAGTTTCAATCAAGAGTCATTAGATTCATAGAATCCCTACAGTGTGGAAACAGGCCATTTGGCCCTTTGAGTCCACACCAGCCCTTTGAAGAGTATCTCACCCCATACCCTATCCCTGCATTCCCCACTCTAGACACGATAGGCAGTTTAACATAACCAATCAACCTAACCTGCACATCTTTGGACAGTGGGAGGAAATTGGAACACTCGGAGGAAACCCATGCAGACATGGGGAGAATGTGCAAAACTCCACATAGACGGTTGCTTGAGGCTGGGATCGAACTCCGGTCACTGGTGCTATGAGGCAGCAGTGCTAACCACTGAGCTGCCCTGAAATGTTAACGCTTTTTCTTTCTCCAAAGATGATGTCAGATCTGCTGAGTTTCTACAGCAATTTATGCTTGTGTTTCAGACTTGGAGCATCTACAACATTTAACTTTTATTGAGAAAACAGATTTGATAGCTTAAGCAGACCTCGGGTTTAAAATGGCACAAAAACGTTCTGAACTGGTGAATGAGGGGGGGGGGGGAAAAATTAAAGGAAAGTTGTGATCAAAATTTGAAGTGCTTTCCCTGCTCCCTGAATACCATATCCACCTCTTCTGCTCATGGAGAAGTGAGAAATGTACTTGAGACATGGAAGTGATACAAATGAAAGCATAATGATAATCTGCTTTTAGTTTGTTCATTCTGAAAAAAACTGAAGAAATGGGCTTTTATATGTAGACAATTTGGTTTATGTAGGATCATAAACAGTGAGAACACAATGATAAAGCACAGAAGAGGTTCATTAGGTTTGTTGTTCCTTTGGCTTTTTGCTAGAGTGATCCAGTTAATTCCATAACCCTGTAAATGTTTTTCCTTCACATATTTATCCAATTTTCTTATGTATTTTACTATGGTATTTGTGCCCTTTACTTTCTTTTCAGGCAGGGTGACCTTGAATTTAAGTATGGAGGTAAAAAGTCCTCTCATTGTCTCTGTCTCTGGTTCTTTTTCCAATGACCTTAAATTTATATCTTCTGATTATAGAGCATTCTGAACCAGAACAATTTCTCCTTAACTTAGCCAAAACTATTTACAGTTTTGGATTTCTCTACGAAAACTTCTACTGCTCTACAGAGATGACTAACTATTTTGGTCTCTTGCCAGAGCTGAAATTATTTAGCCTTGGTAGCAATTTCTGTAAATGTATCTTGTACGCAGTTCAAGCATTCTTAGTAAAGTGTGCTGCCCAGAATTGAGTGAGCACAGTTCTTCAGTTGAGGCTCAACCGATTTATTTTAAAATAAAAGTCAGGGGTGTTTTGCTCACTTTTACATTCTGTTACTCACAGAAGAGAGCAAAGTGGGGAGGTGTGAACCCTTGAAGATTCTGTAGCAACTGAAATTAAGGCTGTTCCAGAGGCCAGGACAAGCTCAGCACAGATGTGTCAAAGGGTTGTGGGCTGGTGGAGAAAAGATGTAGGGACTGGTGAGGCCTTCGAGGATTGAAAAAGTTGTCAAAATTAGCTATGTAAATTTATATGTTTTAATATTCAGAGCTGCTAAGAAAGTTTGGAAAGCGATATCAAATCTGTCTGTCACTGTGATGCAGGAACTGACTGGAGACTTCTAATTGGAGGAGCAACAAGTGCAGGTGAAATGGAGCAGTTTTGTTTTCATCACAGATCTTGTTAGTTAGGCAGACAAAGAAACCAGTAAACGTCTCCCTGGGAGAATGAACAGTTGCTGATGGGGGCCATTAATGGCTGAAAATAGTTTGGTTGGGGTAGCAGCCCATGTGTCGACAAGTCCTGTATGTGTAGGGTTTTGGATAAGAATGTGCGAAGGTGCCCAGGCCCTAAAATTATTGAACTTGATATTGAGTACTGAAGGCTCCTCAGGGTCCCCAGTTGTAAAATATGGTACTGTTCTTCCAACTTGTGCTGAGCTTTCTGGAGCACTCGAGCAGCCCAGAGAAGAAGTTGCCCAGGGAACATGGTGGTGTTTTGAAGTGACAAGCGACCGGAAGCTCGGGATCTTTTCTGCAGATAGAATTGAAGTGTGCTGTAAAGAAGTCGTGCCCCCCCCCCCCCGCCGTCTGGAAGGAATGTAGGTTCCAAAACAATGCCAAAGCACGTTTGCTTTACTGTTGCCAATATTTAATTGAAGGAAATTTCTGCTCATCTAGTATTGCATATTTTTATTTGTTAAAGATATTTGAAATTTAATATTTTAAGTAACATTATTTTTGCTTCATTTTCTACTAAATCTTTTTTCACCCTCCTTTCTGTCTTACTGAATTTAACTTAGGTTTACCTTATTTCCTCTTGTTGTGTTTTTCCTCAAATTTTAAATCCGGAATGGACTTGACATTCAACACTATCCCAGATACTCTGTGGATTTTCCCGTGTGCCTGTTAGTTATTTTTGCTGACTTGCAAGTCATCAATTTTTCTGGCTGAAAGGCATGGAGAAAAATTCACAAAGGTGACACTTAGCAATATACCCATTCTAACGGAAATGGGACCATTATTTTGTAAGTTTATTTCTCTTCCTGCTGCTTTTCCTCTCAGTGAGAATCTACTTATTGGTGTGTTCCTGGTATTGTAGTGAAATGGTTAAAAGTAGAAGATCAAGTACTCCAAGGCTAGGTACCTCATTAGCACTGCAAAGGCTTAATTTGATAACTTGAGAGGAATAAAAGCCAGGTGTGGTTTTCAGCTGGGTTTTGGAATGGGGTGGATATTTTTGCAGTATTTACATTTACTTGTTGAAGTGTCCCTCTTTTGAAGGAATATTACATGCTAATTTTGCCTCGTGCATCATGGAGTGGTAGTGCTCCTCTGTTTTCTCTCTATATGTGATCTTGTTAGCTGTACTGAGAAAAGTTTAACATCTATTATAAAGATGGAAATAGATATGGCAAGTAGTTTTGTAGGGCCTTTATAATCACGTCAACAAATCTTTTGCCTTTGAAAGGTAAATTGTTTAAAGGAGTACAGAAATGACTTCAGGTGTGAAAATGACGTGCTTTTGTATTTTGTTTGGAAAAGTTTCCACAATTTGATGCAATCTAACATGGCAAATAGGATTTTTTTTAAAGACAGATGGCAAAGGAGAAAGTTGTTGTAGATCAAGGGCCTTGGCTTGGATATCAGGAAGGTACAATTGCTATGGGTGGAATAGCCAAGGTCGCAAGTCGTGGTGGGAGGCAATGCAATTGTTGGCGGCTTAAGTATTCATAGACTGGACAAATTGACACTGGCAGTCTGGAAGAGTTTGCAGAATGAATTTGTTCGTCTCTGGGAATAATATGTTGTGAACAAACTTGGGGATAATGCTACTTTGAATAACGTATTGTGCAATGAGACACAGTTAATTCGCAACCTTAGCACAATTTTACTGTGAAATGGTGTACATACGTTGTTTGAAAGTGACATACTGCAGTCCCAAACAAGAATCTTAAACTTTGACATTGCCTAAGTAGGAATGATAGGTCTGGACGAAGTTGATCGGCTGAATAGAAAAGGTTAAATAAAAGCTAGATAAGAAGTAGAAAACATTTCAAGAACCGATTCAAAATGTTAAAAAAAATACATTCCCAAAAAAATACATTAACAAACAAAAATTTAACAGGGCAAGTCCAGGTTTATAATGTTGAAAAGAATGTCATCAGTTTAAGGATTGGGAATGTTTTACTAACAAGGAAAGGGCCATGATCAAGTTTATTGGTGAAAAAAGTGTATGAGAGGAAGCTCGATAGGAATACCAAGTAGATTTTACAATTATCTGCAGAAAACAGTAGCTGAAGTAAACATTGGATCCTTTGAGACAGAAACAAGAGAATGCATTGTCGAAAATTATGAAATGACACACAGGCATAGAATTTTTTATTCAATGCCTGTCTTCATAGTAGATAGCACAACTTATATGCCATAGATAGAGGGTAACCAGTAGGTAAGAATAGTGAGAAACTGAGGTTAATTAAGATCATTTCAAAACTGAACAATTATTGCAGAAATTCAGGGGATCAAACTTTGACAAATTCCCGTTTTCCATGTCTATATGCTCTAGGTCTAAAGAGCTGAGAAAGTGAAGGCACTGGAAACATTTTTCCAAATTTTTGAGATTCTCAATTTGTCACATTACATTGCTATTCAAGAACAGAGGGAACAACTGATTAGACTGCTTGGTTTCAATCATCAGTGACTTAGTGTTTAGTAAATCTTAGCAAAGCTGTTAGAAAAGCTTGGCACAAAAAATTGGAACATGTTAACTTAAGTAGTTTTACAAAAGAACAATTCTGACAATATGATCCGGTTTGTTTGAGTATATGACTATTAGAACAGATAAAGGGAGCCAGTAGAGTTATCACAAAAGTGATAAGGAGCCCACTTAGTCCATTGTTGCTATTATGTATGTTCAAAGTGAACATCATTACCACGTGCCATTCTCCTGCTTTTAGAACATAGAACAATACAGCGCAGAACAGGCCCTTCGGCCCTCGATGTTGCACCAACCTGTGAACTAATCTAAGCCCTTCCCCCTAAACTATCCCAGTATCATCCATGTGGTTATCCAAGGATTGTTTAAATGCTCCTAATGTGGCTGAGTTAACTACATTGACAGGCAGGGCGTTCCACACCCTTACCACTCTCTGAGTAACGAACCTGCCTCTGACATCTGTCTTAAATCTATCACCTCTCAATTTGTAGCTATGCCACCTTGTACAAGCTGAAGTCATCATCCTCAGGAAAAGACTCTCACTGTCCACCCTATCTAATCCTCTGATCATCTCCCAGTATTTTGCATCATTTCTGTCCAAACAATTATTCCTGCTCTTTTGAGTGCTTCAATTGGACCTGCCTCCACCACACTTCCAGTCAGGGCATTCCATACCCTAGACCAAAACAAAGTTGCTGGAAAAGCTCAGCAGGTCTGGCAGCACCTGTGAAGGAAAAAACAGTGTTAACCTTTCAGGTCTGGCGAATCTTCTTCTGAGGAAGGATCACCAGACTCAAAACATTAACACTGTTCTTTCCTTCACAGATGCTGCCAGACCTGCTGAGCTTTTCCAACAACTTTATTTTTGTTCCTGATTTACAGCATCTGCAGTTCTTTTCAGTTTTCATTCCATACCCTAACAACTTGCTGTGAGAAAAAGTTCTTCACACATCTTATGAACTTCTATGAATCAATTTAAATCTATGCCCCTCATTCTTGTTTCTTTTGTGAGTGGGAACAGATTCTCCCTATCCACAGTACCTAACCAGCTCATGATTTTGAAAACCTCTAAGTCTCCTCTTGGCCATCGTCTCTTCAAAGAGTACAATCTCAACTTCTTCAATCTATCTCCACAACTGAAATTTTTCATCACTGGAACCAATCACGTAAGTCACTTCTGCACTCTATCCAACATATCCACATTTTTCTTATAAAGTGGTGTTCAGTGTACAGTATTCTAGCTGACATCTTATATAAATTCAACAACCACCCCCCCCCCGACCTTTGCTCTTAAATTCCATGTTCCTATTAACAAATCTGAGGATACTATATCTTTTGTTAACTTGTCTTGCCAGTTCAATGAACAGTATACATATATATGCAGGTCTCTTTCTGCTCCTCCATTCCCTGTAGAATTATACCATCCATTTTATTTGCTTTTCTATGTTCTTCCTGACCAAATGTATCACCTCATAACTTCTCTGCATTGGAACTCATCTGCCACTTAACAGCCCATTCTACCAAATTGTCCACATCCTCCTCTCTGCCCCTATACTCTTTTTATTAATCTGCAAACTTGGAAATTGTCTCCTGCACACTCAGATTCAAATCAATAATGAAAAGCAAGTGTCCTAATATCATTTTTTGAGTGACATGACTATAAACCTTACTGCAGCCCGAAAAATATCCATTGACTGTTGGTCTCTGACTAAGTGATACGAGACAATGTTATGTCTATGCTGCTGCGTCTCTTTATTCCACGGTCTGTAACTTTCCTTAGAAGTCTGTGCGGCACTGTATCGAACATTGCTAAGTTCATGTATACATCAACTGTCCTATGCCTGTTGAACCTCTCTGTTACTTCCTCAAAGTAACTCCAAGTCAGTCCAAGACGATTTCTCCTTCGGTAGTCCATGCTGATTCTTGCTAACCAGCCTTTCTTTTCTACAAGACTACTAATTCTATCTTGTAAAATTGTTTCCAGAAGCTCTCCACCACTGATTTTCAACTGATTGGGTTGACTGCTGGGCTTTTTCTAACAACCTTGGCCACAATGTTAGCAATTCTCCATTCTTCTGAAAGACTGCACAATTATGGCCAGTGCTCCTGCACTTTGCACACTCACTGCATTCAATATCCTTGAATTCATCTTATCCAGAATTGGTACCTTGTCAACTTTAAGTACCAACCGTATTTCCATCACTGCATCCTTATTTATTTTGAACCCTTCTAGTGGGTTGTCTCTTTTGTCATTCTCTACTGTAATCTTGAACTTCACAGTACAATGATCACAGCCTTTGAGATGTATCTGCCCCCGCTGAATCTTGTTCAACTTGACCCACATTATTTCCAAGAAGAGGTCCAACAGTGCATCCTTTCTTGATGGACTGGATCCATACTCTTGTAAGAAACTCTCTTGAATGTGTTTGTTGAGCAGTTACCTTTGCTTCCTGCGCTGCCAGTTTCCTAGTCTATGTTTGGGCAATTGAAATTCTCCATTGTGACTACACCATAATGTTGACATCTCTGTAATTTGCCTAAAGATTTGTTCTTCCAATCCCTTCCGTTAGCTGGTCTATAGATTACGTGTAGCTAGGTAATTAGTCATGAAGCAATAGAGATCTACAGTACAGAAAAAGTGACCTTTTAGCCCATCCCATTTGTGCCGATCACAAACAACTACAGAACTATTCTAATCAATTTTCTAGCACTCGGCTAATAGCCTTATTTTTCTTGGCATTGCAAGTGCACACTAAAATGTTATGAGGGTTTCTTCCTTCACCACCCTTAGGGACAGTGAGTTTCAGATTCCCATTGCACTCTGGATGAAAAACACTTTTTTTTCCTCAAGCCACTTCTAAATTATTTCCCCTCCACATTCAATCTACACCCTGTCATCGTTAATCCTTCCATCCAGAAAAAAATATTTCTTCTTGTCCACCTTTATCTATGCCCATCAATTTTATACAACTCAAGCATGTCTGCTCTCTGTTTCCTCTGTTTCACAGAAATCCCAGTCTGTCTAACCTCTGTTCATAGCTGAAAGATTTCAGTATCTGGGCAGAGGTAGCATGGATTCATGTCATGTAGGTCGTACTTGACAAATCGCATTGAATTTGTTTGATGAGGTGACTGATATAGTGGACTGGGAAATGTCCATGGGTGTTGTTTATATGGACTTCTAGAAGGCATTCTCTTTATTTAAAGAAACTGTTGACTAAGATAGAAGCCCACGGAAATGAGGGCAAATTACTGATATGGCTTCGAAATTGGTTGAGTGGCGGCTAATAGAAAGTAGGGATAATGGACATGTACTTAAATTGGCAGGATACGACTAGTGGTATCCCACAAGGATCTGTGTTAGGGTCTGAAGTACTCATTCATTAACAACTTAGATGATAGCATTGAAATCCGTGTATTCAAATTTGTTGTTGACAGAATTTTAGGTGGCATTATAAGACAATGTTACAAAGGGACATTGATAGATTGAGTGAATGAGAAAAACAGTGGCAGATGGAGTTCGTTGTAAGCAATTATGAAGTTATCCAGTTTGATCTGAAAAAGGATAGATCAGACTACTTTCTAGATAGTATGCAGTTCAATTTAGTGGATGTCCAAAGAGACTTGGGGGAGTTCAGGTTCATAGCTCTTGAAGATTCCATGATCAGGTGCAGAAAATAATCAAGAAAGCTAACAGAAGACCAGCCTTTACATCTTGGGAACTGGATTACATGGATGCAGAAGTTATGCTACAGTTATACAAAATCTTGGTTGGACCCTACTTGGAGTACTGCAGACAGATATGGGCATCATTCCTTCGGGATATATTGAAGTTGAAAGGAGTACAATGTAGGTTTACAGGAATGATACCTGGACTTCAGGAGAAATTACATAAATTAAGCCCGTTTAATCTACAATTTAGAAGGTTAAGCGGTGATCTGATTAAAGTCTTTAAGCTATTATTGGGCAAAGATAGGGCAGATAAAAATCTGAGAGCTCAGAGGGCATAGACTCAGAATTAGGATCAGAATGTTCAGGAGAGATGTGAGGAAACACTTCTACCCACAAAGGGCGGTCGACGTTTGGAACTCTCTTGTCCAAACAACAGTGGATGCTGTGTCAGTTGCTAATTTTACATCTGAGATAAATTTGAATTCAGCAAAGGTATTAAGGGATATGATCTAAAGGCAGATATATGGAGTTAGACCACAAAGCAGCCATTACTTCATTGGATGATTAGAACAGTCTTGAGGGGCTGAATGGTCTACATCTATCCCTATGTTCCCACAGCTCTCCAGTCCAGAACAATAATATGGTAAATCTTCTCTGCAACCTCTCAGGTGCAATCACATCTCTCCTGTAATGTTGATTCCAGAACCGCATAGCTGTGGCCTACTTGTTATACTGTTCCAGCATAACCTCCCTGCTCTTAAACCTTATGCCTTAGTCGATTCAGGCAAGTATCCCAAATGCCACCTTTTGATTCATGTCCTGTAGGTCACACTTGACAAACCTCATTGAATTTGTTTGACAAAGTTTCTGAGGTGGCGAGGTGATCTGTCGTGTTACATTAAGGCACCGGTGTTTATGCACAGCAAGATCTCTCTGATCCTTGGTGCTTCCTCCTGTTAGTCATGTATTCCCTTGCCTTGTTTGGCCTGCCCAAATGCATCATCTCATTTATCTGGTGGTAAATGAAATGGATGTCTCAGCCAGCCATGTTGAACTAATTGTCCTCATCTGCACACCTGCACACAGTAAAAGCGAACATAGTTGCATAGGCTATTCTTTCATTAAATTGAGAGCGAGATGACTCATGGTGAGTTTAACTTGAAGATCACTATTGAAGCTTTTAAGATTTGCCCATGCCTGGTACAGGGTTTGAACTTAGGTTGTTGGCTTCAGTCTGTATCATAAACCAGTCATCCCTGTCAATGGAATTAATCAATATTTAATGCCTTAGGCAGTGATTTCTAAAGTTGCACACCCTCAGAGGTGACAAAAAACACCATGTTTCTGCCCTGCCCAGGTGACTCCTAATCTTTAAACAGTGTGCCCTGGTTCTGGACGTCTTCATACAAGGAAGCATCCTTTCCAAATCCAATGTAGTAAGTCCATTAAAGATCTTTTATATTTGAGTCGTCACCCCTCACTGTTAGAAAGTCGAATGGAGACAAGCCAGTCTTTCCAACCTTGACTCATATAACAACCAACTCGTTCCTGGTATCAATCTGGTAAATTTGTTCTGAACCTTATGTTCCTCACTTCGTACCCATTCACAAAATAAATCAATAATTTATGCTTTCGTAACAAGTAGCAAATGTAATTCCCAAATTCTGGAATATGTGGTCATGCGGCATCATTGTGTGAAGCCAAATGTTTTAGGGCAAAGGTTTTTCTTAAACAGGTTGTATTTCAGAAATGCAGTATTCCATGTTGGCAATTCTGATTGAATAGTTTTTCAAAAATAAAAGCCGGCAAAAAAGTTTTGTTCTTGTAGGAATAATAGATTTTGTGCAATTGAAAAGTCATCAACTCGCTCAAACTTGAACTCTTCCTCCTTGCAGATGCTGCCCACACTGTTGAGTCTTTGCAAGGTAAAAAAGTGTGGAGCTGGATGAACACAGCAGGCCAAGCAGCATCTTAGCACAAAAGGTGACATTTTGGGCCTAGACCCTTCATCCTGGCCCCTTTAACTTGTCTGTCTCCTCTGCGCTTCCGATCCGCCTCCCCGTCTCTCCCTGTTTATTTCAGAACCCTCTTCCCTCCTCCTTTTCTGAAGAAGGTTCTAGGCCCGAAACGTCAGCTTTTGTGCTCCTAAGATGCTGCTTGGCCTGCTGTGTTCATCCAGCTCCACACTTTATCAGTTCCCATTATCTGAGTCTTTGCAAGGGTTTTCCTCAATATTATTTTACACAATTTGCTTTGTAGTTGTGCTAAAATTTTGACTCTTGAAAAAAAAAAATTTGCTGCTGACTTAGTGGAAATTATTAATAAATTGGATTATAAGTTAAAACTTAGCATATTTCAGTTTGAACATTGATGCAAACATTCACTAATCACTTTCATTGCTTTTTACTGTAGTAGTCTTGTGTACAAAGTCTATTTACAATGGAAAAGTATTCAGAAGGAATGCCATTATTCTTGTTTGCATTGGAAAGTAAACTTAAGAGTAAAGAAAGAAGATAATATTTTGGTATAGCTGCATAGAGTTTATTCTTTGCATATGGATAGATTAAATAACTTCAGGTGAAACACCTTAAGTGTTTCCAAATATGGCTGCTCTACACCCAAGTCATAATCTGATAATTCGATGCCGAACATCTTGGTGAGATGGTCTAAGAGCCTTGAACAGAATGGTTAGTGTTAAAACTGCATGCCCGCATGTTGCATGATAGTCAGTACTTGTTACAAGTGAGAAAGTGAATTTTTGTTGAAAGAACAAGGTGACATGCATGTTGGAAAATTAAAGTCCACATGACATCTTCGTTTCAAGATATCTTAGATTTGGATTTGTGGATCATTGGTTGTGCAAATCAGCTTAACAAGGCCACAAAAATGAGAAAGAAAAGCTTTCTTGATGGATAGTATTGTTGAAGTAGATAAGTTATGTATGATTTGTATGGAATTTTGATTAAGCTACACTTGTGGCTTTGTGCAGTTTTGGTCAATGTTTGAAACAACATGCAGTAGTGCTGGAGAAGATGTAAAAGCATAGAGATTTGATAGTACAGAGATAGAACGTAGAACAGTACAGGCCCTTCGGCCCACGATGTGGGGCCGAACTTTTACCCTAATCCTAAGGCCTATCTCACCTCCACCCAAACCTTATACTATCATCCATATGCCAATCTAATAGCTCCTAATGAGGCTGACTCCACTACCCTGTCCGGCAATGCATTCCACGCCCCCACGACACTCTTGAGTAAAGAATGTACCTCTGACGTCTCCCCTGTATCTACCTCCATTCACTTTAAAATTATTCCCCCTCGTAATAGCTACCTCCAGCCTAGGGAAAAAGTCTCTGGCTGCCCCACTCTAGATGTTACAACAAATAAGAAAAGATAGAACATGTTGGTTTTCATTTTGAAAACTAGAAACCAATCAGATGATCTAAGATGATGAAGATAGATAGAGACGATGAGATGAGGACTAAGGGCCATAAACATATGAGTCACTCATGAATGCAAGAAGGAACATAGCGGTGAATTAAGTAAATTGATTTCAGTGAAGGATGAGAAGGATAAAAGTATCTGCTGGGAACAAGAAGTGTGGAGCATGAGGGGATGAGCATCCTTATTGAGACGACGGATAAGTTGGCTTGAATGCCCTGTTGCTGTGCTGTTTTGTTTCTTGCAAAAGCATCTTGATATTGGAGATGATTTATTGACAGCAAGAATGAAAAGGTATTTGCAGAGTTAGGAAAACAACTAATTTCATTTACCTGTAACAAAAGCTGATCACTTACTATTTAATCAAACTGTCTAACTCTGTTGAATGGATGCTGCCCATCTGCTTTTTGGTGTGGCTTCCCGGGTGCAGAGAGTGCTGTGTATTTTTCATGTGATTTTTTTGGTTTATGAATGCACCCACTTCTGATGTGTGGTCTTTCACCTCCGCACCTCTTGTAGTTGCTTTTTCAGCCACTTAGGTTTCTGTGGAATTTTATTGCTAAACCTTCTCCCTGTTGCCTTTGATCTCCTTTTCAAACCCGATCTTATGATTGATCAAAGAAGCAGTTTTTTTTTGGTCCACATCCTTCCTTTTCTGGCCCAAGATTCCTTTATCTAATGTCTCTCTACAGCATTGTTGGATATTTTACCATGTTAAAGATAAACGTTGAATGTCATATGAAAGTGAACCTTTTATTATAAAGACAACTAACATTTTTGATTGCATTTCATTACCATATTTAATTGCTTGAAATAGGTTTGTTGATCTTTTATTTTGTCAGGCAGCTAAATATTGCCAAGGAAGGCTTTACACAAGCTAGCCTGGGGTTACTTGCGAATCAAAGAAAGAGACAGCTGTTGATTGGACTACTGAAGTCTTTACGCACAATTAAAACACTGGTATATAATTTTTACACATTTAAACTTATTTTTATTTTAGTTTGTGCGAAATATTTCTCACAAAGTGTTTATTTTGTTCTTTACAGCAACGGACGGATGTGCGATTAAGTGAGATGTTGGAGGTAAGCAATCATGATTTAAATTCTCATAACACTAATAAAACAGTGGTGACTGGTCACTGTATTTTCAGATTATAAATTTTAAGTGTGAAGTAAAATGTGAAAGATTATTTTCCTTCACAATTTTTTGGATCAGTATCATATTTGGAAAGTTGCAACCTATTGAACTAATATAGTATGTTAAACTTTGCAATATCATAAATGGAGATCGAAGAAGCAGTATTTTGACTTCCATTCGTCATTGTCACACGTCATAGCTGTTTGATCTGTTTTCAGTTTTGTTGCCTTGGCTTCGAGCTAATTTTGGCTAAGTTTATTACCGTATAGAATTTGGACAAGTTCAGCTCAGGCTGTAGTTAAGTTGATTTGAATAAAAAGGATCAAATATTTTGCAACAGGCAGCTTTGAGAACACCTTCAGATTGCAACTGTTGCAGCATTTGGAAGCTGTGATCCTCTATAACTTGCTGTAACGGTCAGTGGGGATGTTGGTACTCGGGCCAGACTGACTGACTGCCTGCCTACTTTGGAAGAATCATGGAGATCTCTTGCAAAGCAACTCTCCTAACAATTGTCTTATAATTTGTTTTTTTGCTTGAACATTAATTTTGTCAAGTATCAACATTTGTATGTTGAATTATATGTTTTCTATGTTTAACTACTATGATGTTGCTCTGTTGATAGATCTAATTAATAATTGTGATCCTAATATATGCCGCATTATATTGTATGCACAGTTTGAGAAGTTCTTGAATTCTTACAATGTGACTTGAGAGAAACACACATTCCTTTCTGTTTTTCATTCCTTTTTGGCCACCTTGCCCATTATGGCACCAAATTGCTTTTCTCTTTTGGGTTGTCCTTTGTACTTTGACTACTGCTTTGTGTTCTTCTTTCCTCTCTTAACTTTCCAGTATATTTTCTTGCCTCCAGAAGATGAAAAATGTTTGAGTTCACCAATTGGATTGAGGGTCAGTGGAAAAGAAAATCTGGAAAAAAGCTACTGATTTGTTTTAATGCATTTTAAATTACTGGTCGAAGAAATTTATACCTCATGTCATTTTACAACAGAAGAGTCCCCCACTTGGCCTAACACAAGCTTGTCAAATTCACTGAAACCAATTTATCCATTTTCTGTCAAGAGCAAGGCTTGCATTGCTGATGAAGAACTGTCTATGCCTCGTCCCAGAGGTTAAATGGAAAGTCATTAAACATTTTACAGGATGGCGTGACTTGTAATTCTGTTGTGTAGGGTTGTTTTCTTTCCCTGGAGACAATCTATCCTGGTGGCATTTCGTTAAGCAATAGTTGGCATTCCAATTCAGTCAGGAGCTACAGGAGGTGTTGAGCATCTGACTGACTTTGATTTGTAAAAAACTGGTGTAAGGGTCACTGCAAAGTCCAGTCACATCATTAAAGAAGTGATTTTCGTTTGTCTGTTTTAATGTATTTTTAAAGTCTTAAGTAGATACTTTTGGACATTGGTTTTTGGCATGCTCATAGTCTGAGGATTCCGATTTTTGTCAACTACAGTTGAAGAGTTATTTGGGGAATTAAAAGTTTTAGAAGAGTTCGATATTTATTCTTTTTTTGCGAGAGAGACAACTGCATGTTTTCCCAAGATAATGAAATGTGAGGCTGGATGAACACAGCAGGCCCAGCAGCATCTCAGGAGCACAAAAGCTGACGTTTTGGGCCTAGACCCTTCATCAGAGAGGGGGATTGGGTGAGGGTTCAGGAATAAATAGGGAGAGGGGGGGAGGCGGACCGAAGATGGATAGAAAAGAAGATAGGTGGAGAGGAGAGTATAGGTGGGGAGGTAGGGAGGGGATAGGTCAGTCCAGGGAAGACGGACAGGTCAAGGAGGTGGGATGAGGTTAGTAGGTAGGAGATGGAGGTGTGGCTTGAGGTGGGAGAAAGGGATGGGTGAGAGGAAGAACAGGTTAGGGAGGCAGAGACAGGTTGGACTGGTTTTGGGATGCAGTGGGTGGAGGGGAAGAGCTGGGCTGGTTTTGGGATGTGGTCGGGGAAGGGGAGATTTTGAAGCTGGTGAAGTCCACATTGATACCATTGGGCTGCAGGGTTCCCAAGCGGAATATGAGTTGCTGTTCCTGCAACCTTCGGGTGGCATCATGGTGGCACTGCAGGAGGCCCATGATGGACATGTCGTCTAAAGAATGGGAGGGGGAGTGGAAATGGTTTGCGACTGGGAGGTGCAGTTGTTTATTGCGAACCGAGCGGAGGTGTTCTGCAAAGTGGTCCCCAAGCTGCTGCTTGGTTTCCCCAATGTAGAGGAAGCCACACCGGGTACAGTGGATGCAGTATACCACATTGGCAGATGTGCAGGTGAACCTCCACTTAATGTGGAAAGTCATCTTGGGGCCTGGGATAGGGGTGAGGGAGGAGGTGTGGGGGCAAGTGTAGCATTTTCTGCGGTTGCAGGGGAAGGTGCCGGGTGTGGTGGGGTTGGAGGGCAGTGTGGAGCGAACAAGGGAGTAACGGAGAGAGTGGTCTCCGGAAGGCGGACAGGGGTGGGGATGGAAAAATGTCTTGGGTGGTGGGGTCGGATTGTAGATGACGGACGTGTCGGAGGATGATGCGTTGTATCCGGGGTGGTGTGTGAGAACGAGGGGGATCCTCTTTGGGTGGTTGTGGCGGGGGCGGGGTGTGAGCGATGTGTTGTGGGAAATGCGGGAGATGCAGTCAAGGGCGTTCTTGACCACTGTGGGGGGAAAGTTGTGGTCCTTGAAGAACTTGGACATCTGGGATGTGCGGGAGTGGAATGCCTCATCGTGGGAGCAGATGCAGCGGAGGCGGAGGAATTGGGAATAGGGGATGGAATTTTTGCAGGAGGGTGGGTGGGAGGAGGTGTATTCTAGGTAGCTGTGTGAGACGGTGGGCTTGAAATAGACATCAGTTACAAGCTGGTTGCCAGAGATGGAGACTGAGAGGTCCAGGAAGGTGAGGGATGTGCTGGAGATGGCCCAGTTGAACTGAAGGTTGGGGTGGAAGGTGTTGGTGAAGTGGATGAACTGTTCGAGCTCCTCTGGGGAGCAAGAGGCGGCGCCGACACAGTCATCAATGTAACGGAGGAAGAGGTGGGGTTTGGGGCCTGTCTAGGTGCGGAAGAGGGACTGTTCCACGTAACCTACAAGGAAGCAGGCATAGCTGGGGCCCATGCGGGTGCCCATGGCCACCCCCTTAGTCTGTAGGAAGTGGGAGGAATCGAAAGAGAAGTTGTTGAGGGTGAGGACTAGTTCGGCTAGGCAGATGAGACTGTCGGTGGAGGGGGACTGGTCGGGTGTCCAAACCAAAGGACAACTGCAACAGTCTCATTTTAAAGTGATGAATCCCATCACCCAACTAAAAGTTCTTTCTACTTTACAATTTTAACAAGCTGCAGATCGGACCATGCTTATCATGGGTAGTTAATATTATTATGAGATGTTGCTATGGATAGCAGTTGGGTTTATTTACCTTACTCTTTTTTCTCTTGTCAGTGTAGGCAGCAGAATTTAGATTCTTTGGTTGAGACTTGATTCGTAGAATGATACAGAATGGCCCATTGTGCATGCTCCGGCTCTTTGATCGAGCTGCCTAGTGCCTCCCACCTTTCTGTTCTCGACTCACAAAGCAGTAAAGTATTTTTTCTTCAAGTATTTATATGTTTTACTTTTGAATGTTACTATTGCGCCTGCTTCCTCCAGCTTTTCAGGTTGTGCATTCCGAATTGAAATAACAATAATAAAAAAGAGTTTATTTGTACCAGAGATAATGGGAACTGCAGATGCTGGAGATTCCAAGATAATAAAATGTGAGGCTGGATGAACACAGCAGGCCAAGCAGCATCCCAGGAGCACAAAAGCTGACGTTTCGGGCCTAGACCCTTCAGAGAGGGGGATGGGGGGAGGGAACTGGAATAAATAGGGAGAGAGGGGGAGGCGGACCGAAGATGGAGAGTAAAGAAGATAGGTGGAGAGAGTGTAGGTGGGGAGGTAGGGAGGGGATAGGTCAGTAGAGTTGCAATGGGAGAGAGATTCCCTGAGGTTGGTCCGGAGGGAGGAGGGTAACTTCTTCAGGTTAGGCATCCCTGGAAGAGGCTTCGCAGTGAGGTTAAAATAGTATCAGAGATAATGGGAACTGCAGATGCTGGAGATTCCAAGATAATAAAATGTGAGGCTGGATGAACACAGCAGGCCAAGCAGCATCCCAGGAGCACAAAAGCTGACGTTTCGGGCCTAGACCCTTCATCAGAGAGGGGGATGGGGGGAGGGAACTGGAATAAATTTATTTGTACCACCTCTGTTTCTGTTGCCTGTATCCACAATCGCTGTACTATGATGGAGGGGAGGGGTACTACAGGGAAAGAATGGTTTTTATTTCAGAAAATTTGCAGTAATTAAAGGACACTGGTCCAATTGTGTAACTGACCGATTAAGGACTCCTTATAAAGAAAGCATTCTGCTGTGTTGATTATTCAACAAAAATGCATGTTAAATTCTTGGAATCATTTAAGAAGCAGTATGATGCTCTGGAGTACTGATGTTGTTTCTGGATATTTGAGCTGAAATGACACCTACAACGAATTGGAAGAAATAGTATGTGGAAACTGGAAATATACATTTACATTTACTACCATGATATAACTATTTCCTTTGTTCATTCAGGAGATGTGTGTTGCTGCTGGGCCAGTGGTTATTACCCATCATAATTGTCCTTTTGGAAAGTTTTCAAGTGTTTCTGCATTTTGAAGGGGGAATGTGGTGACATAATAGTAATGTCACTAAATGTGTAATCCTAGGCTAATGCTCTGCGGAGCATAGGTTCAAAAGTACCTTGACAGATGCTGAAGTTTGAAATAATTTTAAAAAAAAAATCTAGAATTAAATTCTCATCTGGTGGCAACCATGTTGATTGTCATGAAAAAAACCCACCTGGTTCATTAACACCGTTTAGGGAAGGAAATCTGCATCCTTACTTGGTTAGGCTACCTTGTGACCTCATTCCATGACTTAATTTTTATAACAAAAAAAAATCAATGCACTTAGGAATTCATGCATGTTAAACCGCTGCAGTCCAGACGGTAGAGGAATTCCCACACTTGACTGTTCCAAGATATTGACCTGGTGACATTGAATAAGTGACAATATTTTTTACAATTCAGATTGTGGGAATCCTGAAAATGGAGGTATTGCCATGCATCTACTGCTCTTGTTCAACTACATGGTAGAAATCTTGGGTTTATGTGCTGTTGAAAAAGCCTGAATAAGTCAGTAGAATGTACCTTGTAAGTGGCATACACTGTAGGCACAGATGTTGATAATTGAATGCATGAATTCTTAATTTTGTGAATGAGGCACCAGTCAAGCAGACTATTCTGTCCTGTGCACATCATTAAGTTCTGTAGGAAGTCACCAGATAAAAGATAAAGCCAATTATGATAGTATCAGTTCCAAAGAAACAGAATTAGATCATTAATTTCTTAAAATGGCTCCATGGCTCACTTAGATCATAGTAAATTGGCAGCTCAGTTCTTTTTGGTCACCATTAATCCATAATTAAAGAAAGATGTTGACTGAGGCATAGCAACAGCAATAGAATAGTTACAGCACAGAAAGAGACCATGCAGCGTATCATGTCTGTGTCAGCTGAATAAATGAGTTGCCTGTTTTAATCCCACGTTCTGGCACCTGGGCCACAGCCTTGTAGATTACAGAGATGCAGATCCGAGTTGATTTTAACTGAGTTAAGGATTTCTGCCTTTGCTGCCAAACTGGACAGTGAATTCCTTTCCACTGCCCTTTGCATGAAAAATATTTTCCTTTTTGACCCCTCTATTCCCCCTACAGGTTGCATTAAATCTGTACCTGTTGGTAATTGACCTCTCCACTGGGGGAAGCAGGTCTTCCCTGTCCACTCTATCCAAGACCCCACATTATTTTGTATACCTCAATTATGTATCCCCTCAGCCTTCTTTATTCCTAGGACAACAGCCCAAGCCTATCCAATTTTTTCTCCTACTTGCAATTCTTAATTTCTCGCAACATTATTGTAAGTCTCCGCTGTACTCTGTCTAGAGCAATTATCTCCTTCCTGTAATTTGATGATCAGAACTCTGCACACAGTTCCAGCTGTGATTGAACCAGCATGTTGAACAGACTCTCAGAATTGTTATGGTTTAGAAGGAGGTCAACTAGCCCATTGTTTCTGCAGCAGTCCCATTACCTACTGCCAATCTCTTTCCTTTTTCCCCAAGCCCCTGTTGACAGTTTCTGTTGAAAAAAATCATCCAGTGCCCTCTTGAATGCTTCAACTGAACCCGCCTCAACCACATTTTTGGGCAGTGCATTTCGCACCATAACCATTGATGTGTAACAAATTATTTCCTCACATCACCCTTGCTTTGCTATACATTTTGAAAATTACATCCAAGTATTTGTATTCAATTCCTCACCCATTGAGAGAAGAGTATCCCCATATTCCTTTTCCATCTTGTCAACCTGTCCTGTCATTTTCAGGAGCCTATGGACATCCACTCTGAGGTGTTTCACTTCATCTGCTCCTCATATACCCTCCTGTTGGTTGTGTATTCCCATGCTTTGTTGCAAATACAAAACCTCACACTTCAGAGCTCCACTGAGACCCAGATCATGGTTTTCGTCTACCTGAATGATCAGGACATGGATGCTGGGTTTGGCTTATCGTAGTAAAAGGACAGTGTTCTGTTGTACCATATGGCCTCATTGTCATCCTATTTATTTGTTTTGTATTTATGCTGTGAAGTCTGGGCTTATATTTATTAACAATTTTCGAATTTTTTACAACTGAAAATTTGTTCTATTGGTTTTGTTGAGGTCTGAATCCTTTTGTGATTGTTTTGTTTAAGGAAGAAGATTATCCTGGAGCAATACAACTCTGTTTGGAATGTCAAAAGGCAGCTAGCACATTCAAACACTACAGCTGCATAAGGTAACATTGATCTATAAAAAACAAGTCAAATAAGAAATTTCTGTTTGTCGTTCAAGGTTTTGTTTTGCCAAACTTTGAACTCTTTTAAATGAAGAGAGAAACTACTAGTAAATCTGGTAAGCATGTTTTGGTGCATAAAAATGCATCCTGACCCCCTGAGACAACCTGTTGGGTGGCTTTCAATTCTTTGTGTGGTCAAATAAGTATTTGCAATACTTCTGTTAACTCCTAGGCCTAACATTGAAATGTTGATGCTATCATTTTAAAGGAAAGCAGTACTGGAGTTCACAGGGTCAAAACATGTCCTGAAAGCTTTAAGCATAGAATGCAGAAAATAGCAAGATGCTTTGAAAAATATCAGTTGGTGGGCTGTATTTATATTACAGATGGAAAAATGATTGATATATTTGACACTAATTCTAGATAAGAGCAAGACATACTAAACGTTAACCAAGATCTCCAAACTGACACATTCTCTTTATCTTGTCATTTGGATCATATCAGAGCAGTTACAGTCTTTCTTTGTAGAAAAAAAAACTTCCATATGTCATTCAGGTTTCATGCAATTTTAGTATCTGGTGTAACAGCTTCAGAATTTGCTTTATAAACAGACTTCTTGACTTTTGTTTAGCTTTGTTCTGTGTACTTGCTGACTGCTGATATTAGTCAATGGATCAGCCACAATCATTGGCAAGATTTGTGGGTACAGCTTGATTTGGCAAGTGGACTGTAATGGGGTGCTATAGCCCAGCAGCAGCATCAAGAACAGGGGAAATGTAGAAAAACTGGGGAAAAGCTGTACATTCTGGAGCAATCACTATACGATCGCTGAATGTTCAATACTTGTTCTCTAATCCTTTTCAATTGTGTTTCATGGATAATATTTTAGATTAAACAACTTATTATTAAAAATCTTAGACTCTTCAGTCTTGGCTCATATTTTGAGCTGAGCAAATTCAGTTCTGGTAAAACAATTTGAATCCTTAATTGAACTTCAGAATGCATAAAACCTGAGGCTTTGAAAAACTGACATTTACCGTTCTTCAGTTTAGTTAGTGCAGTCTAATGTTCTCTTCAACCATTGCCACTTGTTGATATCGAGGCCTCTACTTCAGTGAAAATAAGTTGTCAGTGGCACCAGTGTATTGAGTGTTCAAGGTCAAGACCCTAAATACCCCATCTATTATGGAATAACTCTGGAGGGAGAGGGAAAGAAAAGTCAAATGAGATGAAGCAAACATGAAAAAGAATAGCATATCCTTATTCAACAGAGGATGCAAAGGCTGTTCCATCAACTACAGATCAACTAGTTCAACGTCAGTACTAGGAAAGGTTTTAGAAATAATAATCCGGGAGAAAATTGACAGACTTTCGGAATCATTTGAGTTAATTAATGGGAGTCAACATGGATTCAGGAAAATTAGATAGTGCTTGATTACAGATTGCATTTTTTGATCAAGAAACAAGTTGAAGAGAATGTGTTGAATACAATATGTATGGATTTTAAATAAGTGACAAAAGTATCTCTCAGAAAAGCTGATAAACATCATTGTAATTCATGGAATTGGAGTATCAGAATCAATATGGATAAATGGCTTAAGGCTCGAAAGCAGTGAGTTATGTTAAATGGCTGCATTTCAGACTGAAGGGTGGTAGGCATTGGTGTTCTGAAATGTCAATACTAGGATCACTTTTTTTTAAATATAGAGAATAAATAACAAACAGTGAGGATGGTGCTAAAACTACATTAGAGAATAGCTAAGATACCACAATGGGCGGACAAATAACATGAAATTTAATAAAGAAATGTTTGAGGTGAAAGCTTTTGTCGCAAAAGGCAGAGGACGTACAAACAATGGAGGGATGTGTGGGCAGGAATCCCAAACTAGGACTGTGACTACAGTTGATGTAAAATCTGAAAGAACTGCAGATGCTGTAAATCAGGAACAAAAATAAAATTGCTGAAGAAGCTCAGCGGGTCTGTCAGCATCTGTGAAGGATAAAACAGTTAACATTTCGGGTCCGGTGACCCTTCCTCAGAACTTGAACAGTTCTGAGGAATGGTCACCGGACCTGAAACGTTAACTCTGTTTTTCCTTCACATGCTGCCAGACCTACAGTTGAGATAATGAGTTTTAATTTTGGGCTTGCCAGTTCTGTAACAGTAATGGCTGCCAATGAGCTTTGATCAAGGAGATGCCTACTCTTTCAGGCCTTTGTCACTGTTAGTTTTCGTGGTACCTCACCCATTCCTTCTGTTTTAACTCCTCAGTAAGGACTATGTTCAAGCCTCAAAATGCACCCACATTGGAGAAAAATGTTTGTGGAACACTGGTTTGGGGAAGGTGAAACCTGGGGGTACATATTCATCGAGCTTTGAATGTTCTGGATGTGAGTTTGCTCGCTGCGCTGGAAGGTTAGTTTTCAGACGTTTTGTCACCATTCTAGGTAACATCATCAGTGAGCCTTCGATGAAGCGCTGGGGTTATGTCCCGCTTTCTATTTATCTGTTTAGGTTTCCTTGGGTTGGTGATGTCATTTCCTGCATTGGTGATGTCATTTCTTGTTCTTTTACTCTGAGAAAAAGAACAAGAAATGACATCACCAATGCAGGAAATGACATCAACCCAAGGAAACCTAAACAGATAAATAGAAAGCGGGACATAACCCCAGCGCTTCATCGAAGGCTCACTGATGATGTTACCTAGAATGGTGATGAAACATCTGAAAACTAACCTTCCAGCGCAGCGAGCAAACTCACATCCAGAACCTCAACCTGAGCTACAAATCTTCTCAAAACTCACTAGCTTTGAATGTGTCAAGACCTAAAGATTCATATTTAGCAAAGCATATGGGCTTGTCAGTTTTGTTAACAGAAGAAAAATTGCAAAAGCAGGGGTGTTATTCTGAATTGTTATAAAGCTCCAGTCAGCCCATAAGTAGAGTATTTTGTCCTGTTTTACTCACCAAAATGCAAGAGTCCCTAAAAGGGTGCAGCGAGGATTTTCTGCAATGTTTCTAGGGATTGATGAGTTTTAATTACAAGTGGACAAGGTTGTTCACCTTGAAACGAATGATTTTGAGGGGAGATTTGGTAAAGGTGCACAAGATTGTGACCGGTTTAGATAAATGTGAGCCAAGAAATGTTGTTTCCATTAGCCAATGGGAGAAGATCTAAGGGGTATGTTTAAGATTTTGGGCAATATATACAGAATGTGTGTGTGGAAGAGCTTTTTCATGTAGCTTGATGCCCACAAAGGTAGTGGAAGCAGACGTGACAAGCGATTCCAAAAATTGGATAGGTACTTAAACAGAAAAAAATTTGTTAGGTTACGTCTGCAGAACAGAGGAATGAGACTTGATTGTGTCTTCCACAGGGTACTGACTAGCATTGGCATAATGTGCTGAACTGTCTCCATTTGTGCCATAAATCACACTGACTAATTCAGTGAACTTGAGATGGGCAGCAATTTGTTTGACAGAAGATACAATGATATATTGAGTCTAGATTTGTAAGCAAATAGTATGGACAGATTGAGATTTAAAACAAATCTGTCTTCCTCTTCTCACCATTTGTCTAAGGAAGTTGTGATTTACTTTTTCCTTTAAAAGAATGTGACATATAACTCCCATAATTACAGTTTAATGGACTGACTTTTCAAAGACGGATACAACACTGATAAAAGAATTGGGATTTATTTCACTTTCTGCCTCTCTCAGACATGGTGGAAATCTCACAACATGAGTGCACTTTTATAAACATGCAGGGAGATACAGAATCAGAACAGGTAAAATGATAATTGTGTTTGCAGTGACTGAGGGATGCTAATTTATCAATATCTTTGCTTTAAAGTGAAGTAAAAAGTCCAAAGTTGGAGTTAGCAGACTTGAATCTCTTTCATGAGGGTGGGTTGGCTGGGAAGCTAGCTAGTGAATTACAAGCTGTTTCTTATTTTGAAATATCTTTTAAGTCCTGCAGATTTTTTTCTTTGAAATGTGACTTCTACTTTGCCATTTTGATGAAGGGAAATTTTTGTTTGCAAGAGCACACCTATATCTTGCTGCATGCTTTTGACAAGCCAGAGGCTTTTGCTTTGCACCCCACGATTAGGGATCTCAATTATTGTCAGTAGATGTTGTATGGAGAAGCACTGGTCCTTAAAATATCTGGGTTATTTCAAATTTGTTTAGGCCAAAAGGCAGTTGGGTTCAGTTCTGTGAGAGTCATGTGCCCAAACCTTCCAGGGAAGGAGAATTAATTACCTTTAGGCTACAGTCTTGCGTGGAGGTAACACCTGGAATAGATCAGGCAATCAGCTAAATAGAAAGTCAGTAATTCATCTTATGGGATGGGTGTAGCTTGCAATTTTTTTTTTCTTGACAATATGGTCACTAGAGGTGATAACAATTTTTCCTGTCTAAAAGGTCTGGAATGTTATCTGGGTGCTAATTGTCTGGTTGTTCTTGACTTGAGAATTTTGGGGAAAGTTATTGACAAGCCTTGTCTCATAATTGTTGAAGCCATCTTTGGGCTATTTACTGTGTATTTAAAATAATTTCTGGATATGTATAGATATGTATTACCAATGGACTTTTACTCTGTAACAATTGTTATACAAAATGCCATAAAAGTCCAAAAAAGCAATTCATGAAATTAATGTAATATCATTCTATTTCATTGTATGTATTGTTGGGGTAGACTGTTGAATTATACTAAGAACTGGAAATCTGAAAATAACAAAAACAGAGATTGCTGGTGAAACTCACCAGATCTGGCAGCATTTATGGAGAGAAAACAGTTAACATTTGAGTCCAGTGATTCTATTTCAAAACTAACAGTAGTTAGGAAATGATAGTATTTGTGATGGTGAAGAGAGTAAATGAGTAGATAAGTGAAGACAGAGCCCAAAGAGAGACAAAGAGAAAAGATAGGCAGGCAGACAAAGGGATTGTAAGCCAGGATAGAAGAGAAGTTGGATATGTTCTGATGGGGACTATGAGTAGTTGAAAATGGGTTGGCTGTGGTAAAAGCAACCCATCTCATAACAGGATAATAGTGTGAAGCTAGATGAACACAGCAGGCCAAGCAGCATCTCAGGAGCACAAAAACTGACGTTTTGGGCCTAGACCCTTCAACAGACGTCAGCTTTTGTGCTCCTGAGATGCTGCTTGGCCTGCTGTGTTCATCCAGCTTCACACTTTATTATCTTGGATTCTCCAGCATCTGCAGTTTCCATTATCTCTCCCAACTCATAACAGGACCTGGTGTGTGGGGGTTAGTAGTAGATGTGAAAGGAAGTGTTCATGCTGTGAACTTGTTAAACTTAACAATGAGTCCTGAATGCTGTAAGGTACCTGGGGAGAAGATCCTCCAGCTTCTTACATCGCGTCTTCCTGGAACACTTCCTGGGAGACAGATGTCGACATGGGGACATAGTGGTTTATTGAAGTGGCAGGCAACTGGATGCTTAGGACTGTTTTACAAACAGTCTTGATCCTTGCAAGCTGTCATCAAATGTTCCCTCGAAGCTGCACGGCTGCTCTGAGGGTCTACATATCTCATAGGCCCATGCAAAAGAAAACACAGATCAGAGTAACATACATTGTCATCAGCTAAATGTTTTATCTGTTATTAAGTGGACTTACGAATACAAGTTAGTCAGATGTTTCTCCCTCATCAAAAACAAAAGTTGTCAAAACACTTTTCTTGGAAAGACCTTCCTTTTAAAACTTAAGGTACTGGCTTCCTCCATCTCCAATTGGTCTTGTTATTTCCTTAGGTTCAAATTTTCATTTTGGAGATATTGTTGCCCGCAGCCATGGAAGGACAGTTTCATGGGCAAAGTTGCATAGGGATGGAGGAACCTGGGCAAGCATTTGTATAAATCGTTGAATGTGACATGACAAATGTCAGGGTAATTAGCAAATCACATGGGATCAGAAGCTCCATAAATAGAAGCAACAGAAGTTCAACAGAAGTTGGATTATGGATCATAGTTGTCTGATATTTATTTTGTTTTGCTCAATATTTGCATTGTCAAGGGAGACATTTCAGAGTCACATTTAAATGTGTATTTGTTCTTCAGTTACCTCAGGATTTGTTATGAGATTAAAAGGCTCAAATTATATGGAATCATGCAATAACAAGTGGGCTTACTGAACCAAATTGGTTTCTGCTGGATGTTCCTGTGTTTGTATAGTGTTAAGATTTATCATCATCAGTGTCTCATTGTTTATGAATAACCTGCTCAAAATTGAGCAGAGATTTGATTGTTTTTTAATACTGAAGACAGAGGACTCACCAGTTTGTAGCAATGAACCTGAATTTATGAAACAACTTAATTAGCTAATTTAAGAAGCATCCTAAAATGAACATGATTATGGTTTTTTTCTCGAACATTTGGGTTTTTATGATATTCTTCACATATCAAATTTTATCTTAAGACAATCTGTGACATGTAAAATGTGCTGAAGAAGTTGCTAATGTTTGAATCTTTATGCAAAAGGAATTTGTCATTTTCTAAACATGTGTTCATCAATCATATTACTCAGAAGACTCAATTTAACTTGAGTTTAACTGGAGAGACATTTGTATCAGGCACCTTTGGCAGCATCTTCTAACCCTGCAAACTTTCCCATCTAGAAGTACAAAGAGCAGTGGATAGAAGGGAGCACCTTCCCCTTCATGCCACACACTATCCTAACTGGAAACTGTGTTTCTGTTCTTTTACTGTTGCTGGGTCAGGCCTGAGCCCTCTTCATAACAGAACAATGGGTGTACTTGTGTCATATGGATTGCAAATGGTTAAAGTAAACGATTACCACAAGCTTCTCAAGTTCAGTTAGTAATTACAGTGATGCCGATGTGCCATGAGCAAATAAATTAAAAATCAGTTGATTAATTAATATCCCATTATGACTTTGAAAAGATTGTAGATGAGGGAATTTATTTTTCTAGCTTTATTTTCAAGCTTGTAAAAACACAATCCCTTTTAATACTACTTAGAGCAACCAGTTTTGGTAAAATCATTTTGTAATAAATTTAGTGAATTGAAGAAGAATGACCGACCATTAGCTTAGCTACATGAACAAATGCTTAAATTGTTGGAACATATTCGAGGGACCTAACCTTTGTGTTTTGCCTTAGAGATTAAATAAGTGTAAAATGTTTTGCAGATCTGCTTTGCGGAACACCTACACTCGGTTCACACTAAACAACTGCACCTTGCAGTCACGAACCACTTCAACTCACCCTCCCATTCCTGAGACGACATGTCCATCCTGGGCCCCCTGCAGTGCCACAACAATGCCACCTGAAGGTTGCAGGAACAGTAACTGATATTCCACTTGGGAACCCTGCAGCCTAATGGTATCAATGGGGACTTCACAAGCTTCAAAATCTCCCTTTCCCTGACTGCATCCCAAAACCAGCCCAGCTTGTCCCCACCTATCCCCTCCTCCCACCTCAAGCCCCACCCCCATCTCCTACCGACTCACCTCATCCCATCCTCCCGACCTGTCCGTCTTCCCAGGACTGACCTATCCCCTTCCTAACTCCCTACCTACACTCACCTTTACTGGCTCCATCCCCGCCTCTTTGGCCTGTCTGTCTCCTCTCCACCTTTCTTCTCCTCTATGCGTCTTCTATCTGCTTGCCCCTCTCTCCCTATTTATTTCAGAACCCCCTTCCCCTCCCCCATTTCTGAAGAATGGTCCAGGCCCAAAACGTCAGCCTTCCTGTTCCTCTGATGCTGTTTGACCTGCTGTGTTCATCCAACTCTACACCTTGTTATCTTAGATTCTCCAGTGTCTGTAGTTCCTACTATCCCTGAAGCTTCTTGCTTCCACATTTGTTAGCAGTGAGAATCATATGACTATTTACTTGGCCATCTTGACAACCATGTTGCTCCAAGAGCGCTTTGGTTCTGTGCTGGATATTTTGGAATAGAAATGTTCTTTGAGGCCAGCAGCAGGCACGACCATTTCATTGCCTACCCTGAAATCGAGGCTAAACATTTTAGAAGCTTACGTCAGTCTTCCAGCATCGCAGATGAGGGAGGGCTAATATGTACAGATGTATTGAGGGGAAGGAGTCACAAGAATTGGAAGCAATCTAAACATAAACCAGATAAGCAAGTGGAAGTTCAACTATCTGAATGTGACCTGAACAGAAGTTTATCGGCAAAAGATTTCCTGCAATGAGTACTACTTTTGGTCCCTTTTTAACCTAATATGTAAAATTCTGAACAAGGAAAGATGTGCTTTTGGATCTCGTAATGGAGTACAAAACAGAGCATACAAGGGAAGTAAAAGCATGGTAACATCCAGGCTGCATAATATGCCTGAAGTTGATAGAGAAGGATATTAATATGACAAAGACCAGGATATGGGTGAAGGAAAAGCTGATTTTTTTTTTAAGGACTGGGCATAGAATTTGGGAAAATAAATAGGACAATATAAATAATGTAGGGAAGAAGTTTGAAAAAGGAAAGAAGAGCCAAAAAAGTAAATTGTCAAGGTCTTATACTAACAATAAAAAATTTCATAGGCACATCACATTATGATAAAAAAGCTGTGATTGGAATAGGGCCATTAAGGGATAGATCATATCAAGGAGTAATTCTTATACGTTGGTATTGTGTGGAATAATGGGGCAGGTAGATGTATCAGCATTGAGTTACATAAGTAACGAGGACACTTGATAAAGATGATGTATTGAAAACACTAATCAAGCTTTGACAGGATAAGATCTCTGACCCAAATGGATTGCATCCACATAGTTTCAAAGAAAACAGTGAAGAAATAGCAAAGGCACGATTGCCTTTGTTAGATAGTCCTTTGTTGGATAACAGTGTAGAATCAGAAGACTGACTTCTAATATTCTTGTATTAAGGAATGTGTTGGGAGGCATGCTGAACGGGGGTGTCAAACTTTAAATTAGTCAATTGAATGTTTGTGATAGGGAAATAAGGAACCTTTATGAAAGGAGAGAATAGAGGAGCACCTCAATGAAAAATATAATGAACAGTCAGGATGAATTTGAGAAGGGGAAAATCTTACTTGATCTTCCATTTTTGGAAGTTGCAACAGTATATTAAGACAGTATAAATAATTTGTATGGATTTTCAAAAGTCATTTATTAAGTTTTCCCACAGGTTACTGAATAAACTTAGATAATTTGGCATGAAGGTGCAAATAGCAGAATAGATTGTTCCCTTGTTTTAAGACAGAAGGAATTGGAATGCAGTAGTGTTTCGTTATTTGGAATGGCGGGAGGAGGAAATTGTACTCCACAAGCATGAGTGCTAGGACTGCCGTGCTTAACTTACAGGAGTAATTTGAACTTTGGAATGAAAACACAATTTCTAAGTTTGCAGTTGGTGCCAATTTGAAGAGGATAGCCTATACCTAGAAGTGCAACAAATTGCTGGAGGACATTGACAAGTTTGCAGAAACGACAAATAATTGGTAAACGAAATCTAACATTGACCAACCCTGGTACAAAACAATAGAGTGCTCACTTATTGCTTGGAAGGTGCAAGTGTTGGTGGAGTAAAAGACCAGTGGGGGTTTGAGAGTAGAAATATCCATAAGTTGCACCACAAGTTGGCAAGGTTGTTAAAAGCAAGTCTGGGTTGAGGATTTCTTTCTAGAGGAATGGAATTAAAAAGAAGTTAAGTTGTATCTGTATTGAACCTTAGTTAGACCACACTTAAGAATACTGTTTGCAGTTCTGATTACCATACTATGAAAGTGATAAGAAAACAGTTGACAAAGCTGAGGAAAGATTTACAAAGAAGATGCCAGAAATGAAAATGTATACATATCATGGAATAATTTATAAACTGGGTCATTTTGGGGGTGGCGTGGGAGGAAAGCATGCTCAGGAGTGACATCCTAGATATCTTTAAACTGAGCAATTTTGAGAGTAGGTACAAAGAAAATGTTTGCTCATCTGGGAAAAGAACATATCTGGAGGCCATGTATCTGGGAAATCCAATTGAGAATTTCAAAGCTAACAAAGTGTGAATCTGGATGAACACAGCAGGCCAAGCAGCATCTCAGAATTTCAAAGCAGTTGGCTATGCAAAGTGGAGTGAGAATGTGCAAAGTCATTATCACAGGAAATGGTTGAATTTGATAGTGTTAGTGTTTTCAGGGAAGCTAATTGAGCCTCTGAGAGATAAGGGCATGGAGGGTTTGGATGATAATTTAGATGAGGTAAAGTGGGAATAAGCTGAATGAGAGAACATTCCAGCATCAATTTGTGAGTTTAATTCCCCATTCCTGTGCCCATAGCTTAAAAACATTGATTCAGTTCCTATATTGGCGTGTGATCTCCTCACCCTGCTCCACATTTGATGCTGAGTTCTGCCCCTTAAGCTCCATAACCAATTGCATCTTTCTATTAGAAAAGATGCCTATGGTACCTTATGGACTATGGCTAATTATCTAGGTTACAGTCTTTGTAATTCCATTTATTCATCAGAATGAGATGACATTGGCATTTGTGATTTTATTAGTACTTAAAGAAGAGCTAATATTTTTTGTTTTTTTTTAGTGAACTGAATTCAAAATTACAGGATACATTGGAACAAATAGAGGTAGGGATTTTAAATAAAATATTTCTAATTATGGCTTATTAAATGACAATGTGGAAAAGCAAGCTATTTCCCAAATGTTGCACATATGCATGAATTCATGTTGATCGTTTATATGTTTAAAATTAATTTTGTTAACCAGACATCATCAAAGCTTAATTTAAACAAAAAAAATGTTAGTGTTGGTAAACGCATCACTCTTGGAACTTGGTATCACAATGTTATGTTGGCAAATGGTTTTGCTGCTCCCATTCCCCTATTCCACTTTGAAAATGAAGCACTGCCTGTCTGGTATTGCTCAAATTTGGCAATTATTAATTGTTTCTGTTACTTCACCAGTAAAAGTACCTGAATGGTTTTCATCAAAAAAATCAGGAGAAGAAATTTGATATGGTTTTAGCAGAAGGAATCATTTTCTGTTACATTCACATTCATAATTGGTTGTCTAGTACATGCCATTGACCCACATTTGAGAAATGACTGTAACATGGCCCATGCTTACGATTTCACCTGTGTTCTTGGTAAATTTGCTCGTTGGTATTTTTATTGTTAACTTTCTGAAACGAGCATTTAAAAGTAATGTTTCAAAGAGTCGCTTACTTTTTGAAACTATTCTTGGACAGAAATCAGTTGCTGTTGTTTTTTGACTGTGATTTGGAATTCAGAAATATGTATGGGTGGAGGATAAATGATTGCAGTATTGTCGCACCTATTTGTCTTTTCAGTTCTTTTGGAGAATATAACCGAAAGCTGAGTTAAATATAAAGTTCAATCATTTTTTCAGCCATTTCAAAGCTTAAATTTGATTTTCATCCAATTAACTAAAAGTGAAAATAGTCATTGATCTACATTTGGTTGATTGTTATTTCATTGTACTTCATTATGACTTTTTTAAAATCTAGGAACAATTAGATGTTGCACTGTCAAAAACCTGCAAGCACTTTGAAGTCGGTCATTATACCAAGGTACAACTTGCTTACAGATTGCTGGGAAAAACGCAGGTAAATATAATTTAGTATTGTGGTATTTATGTTTTAGAAAAAGCCTTAGTCATTTGATTTACCTAGTGGCATTAATTTATTTTCTGGACTTGAATGTTTAGAAATGCCTGATGCTTTGTGCATTTTAGCATGATTTTGCAAATAGTACAGTTTTTGAAATCTGGGCTGTTCTTTTGTTTAGTTTTTTTGGGAAGCATTGAAATTAGTGGTCATCTCTAATGGCTGCAGACTGCTGAGTTGAATGGATTGGATGTTTTGTGTGTTACCTGAAGTGGGAGGAAGCCGCACCTCCATTTCCTAGCTACCACCTCATCCCGCCTCCTTGACCTGTCCGTCTTCCCTGGACTGACCTATCCCCTCCCTACCTCCCCACCTCTACTGTCCTCTCTACCTATCTTCTGTTCTCTCCATCTTCGGTCCGCCTCCCCCTCTCTCCCTATTTATTCCAGTTCCCTCTCTGAAGGGTCTAGGCCCGAAACGTCAGCTTTTGTGCTCCTGAGATGCTGCTTGGCCTGCTGTGTTCATCCAGCTCCACACTTTGTTATCTTGGATTCTCCAGCATCTGCAGTTCCCATCATCTCTGTTGTACTGGCTGCCTGCTTTCTGTAATTGTTCTAAATAAAGGTCTTGTATTTCACCTGCATTTTCTCCCAAAGACCTGTGCAATCATGTTGCAAACTAATTAGGCAACTAAAAGATTGCACAATTTTAGACATTATAAAGTGCACTCAAGCCCTCTCATCAAATTTGACAAATTTTCACCTCCAGTTGTCTGCATCCCCAACTCTAAAAGGTGAGAATTATCTAATTACACCTGTACAGCAGGACAACAAACTTGGGTAGCAGAGCTTTGCGTGACCTCACGTTTACACAAGGTAGAATGCAGAGACCAATGAATACATTAATTTTAGCCAAGTCTAGAGGTGACAAAGGCAAGGACAAGGGTTTCAGCAGCAGATAAGCTGATGTGATGAAGTTGCTTTTATAAATCTGAATCTAATCCCTGAGGTATATCTGTACTAAGATTATAAATATGTTGGTTTTTTTTAAGACAGTTGGTAAGGAGAAAGTTGGATTTAGTAGTTCAACAATGGAGGATTAAACAAAAAGAATGGCCTCAGTCTTCCTAATAATTGGAATTTCAGCTTATCAAGGATCGGTTGGTACATGAGCAATCTGAAAATGTTGCAGGAATTGATAAATGCTATTGAGGTTAAACTGTGTGTCATCACTGTACATGTGAAAAGTACTGGTTTCGGATAATGTGACAGGGAGAGGCATGTAGGTGAAATAAGAGGTGATTCTTGCGAGTCTAGGAGATATGTCGTACCATCAGCTTCAAAGTGGAGCTGTCCATGAAGTGTCCTGCCATCAGTTCTTTCTGGGGTCGAAAACAGCAAGAGTAACATCATAGCATGTCAATGACCTCTTTGTCTGATTGAAGATTTCTGTTACGGACGATCTGTAAATTGCTATAAGTTAGAAAAGCATTAATAAGCCGCAGAAATAAGTCAAAGTCAGGAGCAAAATAATAAAATAACAAGTAACCAAAAGAAGGGCAAGGGAAGGAGAGAAATGTTAACATAAGGGAAGTATGTTTAGGGCTGAGCCATAGTATCGCAAGGGAGCTCAGCCCATTCTATTACATGGCCTGCAATATGCGGGAAATCGTAAATGCCTCTGGCAGTCTGGATGACTCTCTCTGCAGGAACTTCTGTCTTTTTGTTCAACTCGAATGCTGAGTTTTGGACTTTGAGTATTGGCTGGAGGCACAACTGCATCCATGAAGCTGATCGTTATTTGGATAGCATATTTTTAGCAATGGGCATTAGTACGTCAAGGAATTGAAGTCAGAGAGGGAGTGTACTGTTCATTGAAAAGAAGAGTGGCAGACAAGTGCTCAGGAACTGTTTAGACTGCATTTCTCTCAAGAACAGTTTTTCTGTTATTGAAAATGTTGAGTTTGAGTCTGGAACATTCAGCCAGAACACACTCTGCCCTTGCAGATGTTACTGTGGAATGGTAAATTTGCATCTCTGGGACCAGGGTATTGGATATCACTGGCTGTAGGACATTTTGAGGGGAAGAGTTCAAACAGTCCGAGGACATGATTCAGTTTGGAATCAATGATATAAGTAGGAGGAGGGATGAGGCCATGCAGCAAGAATTTTGGGAGCTGGACAGCAGATTAAAATGTAGGACCTCAAGGGTTGTAATGTCTGAATTACTCCTGTTACCAAGTGCTGGTGAGTTTAGGAATAGGTGAACATAACAGTTGAATGCGTGTTTGAAGAGATGGAATGGGTGCAGGGCTTTAGATCCCTCCATCACTGGGTTTATTTCTGGGGACAATGGGACCTGTGCAATCTGATGTGTTGCGCCTGAATTGGAGTAGGATCAACATCCTTATTTGGGAAGTTTTGCTCGTGTGGTTGCGGCGATTAAACTAATTTGACAGGATTGGATGCAGAGTGGAATTACAGTAAGGGGGTAATGCACAGACAAGAAAATAACAATCAACGTTGTTGAGGAGGAAGTATAAATATAGCCAGGCGAAGGCCCAAGGGAGCATACTAGTGCTGGATGGTATTTATTTTAATGCAGGGAGTCTTGCAACTAAGGAAGATCAGTTGACAGTCCTGACTAATGCATGGAGATGTAATATCATTACTATCATGGATTTATGATTGAAAAGGGAACAGGGCTGTTAGCTCAATATTCCAGGGCATATAACCTTTACATATGATGGTGTATAAGAGGAGCTGATTTTGTAATATTGATCGAGGAGTCAATTACAATATTAAGTATGGGAGACATCTTGCATTCCACAAACAATGCCGTATGGGTGAACCTAAAAGCAAAAATAGGGCATTCAATTTGCAGAGGGTGTGCTACAGACCCCTAAACAGTCATGGAGAGATAGATAAGACAGACACATGGGCAAATCTTAGCGAGAAATAGAAAAATAACAGCTTAAGAAGAGTTGGGGATTTCAACTTGGCCAATATTTGCTGGGATAACCAAAGTATGAAAAGCTTATAGGGGGCAGAATTCTTAATGTGTCCAGCTCAGTTATGTAAACCACATTGTGGAAAACTCTACAAGAGAAGGGGTGATGTTGAACATAATTGTCAAGAACAAAACTGGGCAAGTGATAGGTGTGTCAGTGGGGAAACATTTCAGTGATAGCAGCCATAATTCAGTAGTTCTTAAAGTAACTTTTGGAGAAAGGCATTGGTGGATCAGAAATAAAGGCTCCGAATTGGGGCAGTGCCAATTTTAATAACAGAAGACAGGATCTGGCTGAAGTAAACCGGGAACAACTACTTGTCGGAAAATCCACATTAGAGTATTGGGAGATGTTCAAAAGCCTTATGAGAGCAGGCCTAACGTGTTCCCATAAAGATGATGGATTTTAAGTAGTAGCGAAACTAGATGAGGATGGTTCTGAATTTAAAAAGAGCAATTTAATTAGGAAAGGCAGGTCAGAGCAAGTCAGAGAGCAAGATAACTCTGAAGAATTAAACTACATTTGTTTCAATGCAAGGGTGTCTCCCAAGTATAGCGGATGAACTCAGGATATGTATGGAAACATGGGACTGTGATATCATAGCTGTGACAGAAATATGGCTGAGAGATAGGACTGACAGCCTCATGTTTGAAGGTTTAGAAGCTATAAGAAGGATTGAAAGGAAGAGGTGATTTGATTGAGGAAGACGTTACTGCTACACTTAGGATACTTCTGAGGAATCATCCAGTGAAGCTATATGGGTGAAACTCATAAATAAGAAGGGGCTGATCACCCTAAAGGGATTGTACCATAGGCCTTCCAATTGTCAGTTGGAAAACTGAGGATCAAATATGTAGAGAGATCTCGGATACATGTAAGAATAATAGGGTTGTAATTGTAAGGAATTTGAAGTTTCCAAATGTAACTCGGACTGCCATTGTATTAAGGGCTTGGTTGGTGAGAAATTTGTTAAATGCATTCGAGAAAATCTTCTTTATCAATATGTAGATATACCTACTTGAGAAGGAGCAAAACTTGACCTTCGCCTGGGAAATAAGGCGGGATAAGTGACTGAAGTGTTAGTTGGGGAACACTTTGGGACCAGCAATCGTAATTCTATTAGTTGTAAAATAGTTACAGAAAAAGGATAGGCCTTGTATAAGAGTTAAAGTTCTCTGCTGGAGTGAGGCAGATTTTGACAGTATGAGACAGGAACTTTCAAAAGTTTGTAGGAGTAGACTGTTGACAAGTCGAGGAACAAGTGGCAAGTGAGAGACTTTCAAAAGTGAGATAGCGAGAGTTAGAGGCAGTATGTTCCTAGTAGAGTGAAGGATGAGACTGGTAAGAATAGGGAACAATGAATAAATAAAGATATTGAGTCTCTGGTCAAGAACAAAGAGGAGTTGTATGTTAGGTACTGGTATTTCTCCTGTAATATGAAATTACGTTCTTGTGTGAATTCGCGCGATAGAAAATTGCCTTATAGGGAAATTGCTATGGAAAATTTCGACTGTATAGTAAAAAGTTACGTTATCCAAACAGCGGCCACTATTCAACAATTGTGTTGCATCCAATTCATGTTAACAAAAGATGCGTTATAACAGAAATACTTGTATAGATAACTGGGATCAAGTGAACATCTGAAAGAGTATAAGTGGTGCAGGGGCATTCTTACGAGGGAAATCAGGAGGTCAAAAAGAGGACATAAGCCTTGGCAGATCAGGTTAAGGATAATACAAAGAAATTCTGCAAGTATATTAAGAGCAAAGAGAATTAGGTCCCTTAAAGATCAACATGGTTGTCTATGTGTGGAACACAGGAGATGCAAGAGATACAAGATGAATACTTTGTGTCAGTTTTTACTCCTTAGGAGAAAGAAGTGAAGGTTAGGGAACTCTGAAAAATTAATATTGACATCTTGAAAACAGTACACATCACCGAAGAGGTGGTGCTGGATGTCTTTAAAAATCATGAGGATAAATCTCCAGGACCTGATCAAGTGTATCCCAGAATGTTGTGGGAAAAAATTGTTGGGACTCTTGTAGAAGTATTTGTATCATCTACAGGTACGGGTGAGGTGCCAGAGGATTCGCAAGTGCCTAACGTTGTCCCTTTATTGAAGAAAGAGTGTAAGGAGATGCGTGGGAATTATAGACTGGTGATTCTAAGAGAGAGGATATACGTGCATTTGGAGAGGCAAGGACTAATTAGGGATAGTAAACATGGTTTTGTGAGTTGTAAGTCGTGTCTCACAAATTTGAATGAGTTTTTTGAGGACATGACCAGAAAGATCGAGGGCAGAACAGGTAGACATTGTCTACCTGGACTTTGGCAAAGCCTTTGACAAGCTTCTGCATCGTAGACTAATTAGTAAAGTTAGATCACGTGGGATTCAGGGTGAGCTTTCCAACTGGATACAAAATTAGCCTGAGAGGCCTCTGACCAGCGGTGTTCTGCAGGGATCAGTCCTGTGATTGTAGGAATTGGGATGTCCTATTGCAGATGTACAGACATCTGAGAGATCACTTTGGAGTTGTGTTCACAGTTCTGGTCTAGCTACAGGAAGGATATTACTACATTGGAGATGGTTCAGAAAAGTTTCACCAGAACGTTGCCAGGACTGGGGGGGACTTGAGTTTTAAAAAGAGGCTGGACTTTATCACTGGTGTGTAGGAAATGAAGGGTGACCTTAGAGGTTTATGAAATCATGAGGGGCATAGATAAGATGAATAGCAAAGGTCTTCCTGCAGTGTTCGGGGAGTTTAAAACTCGGGGGCATATTTTTAAGGTGAGTGAAGAAAGATTTAAATCGGACTTGATGGGCAACGTTTTCATACAGAGTGTGGTTCATATGTGCAATGAACTGCCAGAGGAAGAGGTAGATGCAGGTACAGTTACAATATAGTTAGATGAATAGGAAACATTTTGAGAGATCTAGGCCCAAGGCAGAGGGCTAGTTTCGTTTGGAAACTTGGTCACTTGAACTGTAGATAATAAAATGTGAGGTTGGATGAACACAGCAGGCCCAGCAGCATCTCAGGAGCACAAAAGCTGATGTTTCGGGCCTAGACCCTTCATCAGTCACTTGAACTGTAGAGTCTGTTTCCGTGCTGTATGATTGATTCTGTGATACTGAGGTAGTGGTGCTGTGAAAGAACCTGTTACAATGATGCTGTGGTTATTTGACATTGGAGCCAAATGAAAGCAGTTCCACCCAGCAGGATGACAGTGAAGAATAGTTAGAAAAGGATGGTCCAGCCAGCAGTAAGAACGTTCAAATTTCTCAAATTTGTTGCCTTCTCAATAAATTACAATTTGCCATTTCAAGTAATAGATAAAATGGATTGCTATTTAAGGAAGAATATTGCTTCCTTCTAAAAACGAAGGAGAAAAACAATTCAGCTGGATGCTAGCATGAAGGATGTTTCCTAGAAATCAAATGCTCTGTTGCCAGGCAAGATACGTAGACCACTTCAAGACCTTCCACATCTCCTAAAATGCAACCCCAGCACTAACAGAGCCACAACGTTCACCATTATCAATCTCCTTTTGACCTCATTTGCAACTCTGTCAATTATCAATGATTTATGATTGGTTTTGCACGGTAGATTTTATGCTTGCTTGTAACTTCAGTGAATAGAAGTGAATTAATTATCTCAAAAGCCTTGCAGTTATTAGTGGAACCTTGTACTTTAATAATCCCACCTCATGTGAATTCCGTCAGACCTGAGAAACTGGTGATGCCCTTAAAAGTCACCACAAGACATTTCTCCAGCATTTCTTTATCTTCTATTTATGGCAATTAAATATTGAGTTAAATGTTTACAGATTTTGCCATTGTCATTTGGTTGCATGGAAGTTTTGATGATTTGAGCGTGTGACAAGCTTCAATAATTCTCATTCATATTTTGAACTCTTCAAAGTCATATTATATGACGACAAATGCAAAGGATCCTAATCCACAGTGACAGGTCCACGTAAGATAAAGCCATCATAGTTCAAGGGGACCATAGGACTGCACTGTCATTAGATAGATATAGAGAGAGAGGTATGACTGTTTGTGGTTTCAAATGAGGGTCACCATGCCTCAGGTGACATACGTTGAGAAGGAGAATCTTTCCTAGCAACCTCACCTGGTGTAGAAATTGAATCCTCACTGTTGGCATCATTTCTGCCTTGCGAACCAACCATCTAGTCAACTGACACCACTCCTCACCATCCTCCCGTTCACCCCCCCTCCCCACCCCCCCTCCCCAAACTTGCTGTAAGGAATAGGGTATACAAGTTATTTGTTGAGGAAAAAAAGCTGCAGCACCGTGATAACATGCACATGAGAGCAACTCGGGATGTGTGGTTCTCTAATATGTGAAATGTATTGCTTTAGTTGAAATTGGATATGAGTTTGCTCGCTCAGCTGGAAGGTTAGTTTTCAGACGTTTCGTCACTTGTTTTTATTTGAAAAAATATACTTTGTACATCTTATGAATAAAAAATAAAACATTTATACACCTACCCAGTCATGCAAGCCGCTCCGGGTTACCCGGGGGGACGTACACCAACTAAAGGGAAAAAAAAACAAACAAAGAAGAAAAAGAAACAAAGCAAAGAAAATACCCCGGCAGTCGTCACACCGCACAGTCCCAGTTGGCCCCTTGACCAGTTGGGGAAGGCGCCAGCTGGGCCCAGTTACCAGATAGGGCCCTTTTTTCTTTTCTGGACGAGGGGTTTCATACCGTGGTCTTTCCCCACCACGCTTTAGCGCGTCCCTCAGCACGTAGTCCTGGACCTTGGAGTGCGCCAGTCTGCAACACTCGGTCGGGGTCAGTTCTTTCAGCTGGCAGACCAGCAAGTTGCGGGCAGACCAAAGAGCGTCTTTCACAGCATTGATGGTCCTCCAGGCGCAGTTGATGTTGGTTTCAGTGTGCGTCCCGGGAAACAGCCCGGAGAGCACGGAATCCCGCGTCACGGACCTGCTCGGGACGAACCTCGACAAATGCCACTGCATTGCGGTCCAGACCTCCTGCGCATAGGCACACTCCAGAAGGAGGTGATCGACAGTCTCGTCCCCCCCGCAGCCACCTCGAGGGCAGCGTGCGGTGGCACAGAGATTCCGGGCATGCATAAAGGATCTCACTGACAGAGCCCCTCTCACCGCCAGCCAAGCAATGTCCTTGTGCTTGTTTGAAAGTTCTGGCGATGAGGCATTCTACCAAACGACTTTGGCAGTCTGCATGGGGAACCACATGACAGGATCCACCCTCTCCTTTTCCCGAGGATACTACGTGCTGACCACTGCCTGACGGCCTTGTGGTCAAAGGTGTTTCCTTTCAAAAATTTCTCCACGAAGGACAGGTGGTACGGAACGGTCCAACTACTCGGAGCGTTCCGCGGCAACGAGGCCAGGCCCATCCTTCGCAACACCGGGGACAGGTAGAACCTCAGTAAAGTAGTGACAGTTGGTGTTTGCGTACTGAGGATCTACGCACAGCTTGATGCAGCTGCACACAAAGGTAGCCGTAAGGGAGAGGGTGGCGTTCGGAACGCCCTTTCCCCCATTTTCCAGGTCTTTGTACATGGTGTCCCTGCGGACCCGGTCCATCCTCTACCCCCAAATGAAGTGGAAGATGGCCCGGGTGACCGCAGCGGCGCAGGTCCAGGGAATAGGCCAGGCCTGCGCCACATACAACAGTACCGAAAGCCCCTCGCACCTGACAACCAGGTTCTTACCCGCGATGGAGAGGGACCGGAGTGTCCACCTGCCCAGCTTCTGCTTCAATTTGGCGATACGCTCCTCCCAAGTCTTAGTGCATGCCCCAGCTCCACCAACCAAACACCGAGCACCTTCAGGTAGTCTGTCCTGACAGTGAAGGGGATGAAGGAGCAGTCGTCCCAGTTCCCGAAGAACATGACCTCGCTCTTACCCCTATTGACTTTGGCACCCGAGGCCAGTTCAAACTGGCCGCAGATGTCCAACAGTCTAGTCGCCGACCGACGATTGGTGCAGAAGACGGCGACATCATCCACGTACAGGGAGGTCTTGACCTGAAGGCCTCCGCTACCTGGGATAGTCACGCCCTTCAGGCTCATGTCCTTCCTGGTGGATGCGGCGAAGGGCTCCACACAGCACACGAACAAGGTAGGAGAGAGCGGGCAGCCCTGCCTGACTCCAGATCTGACGGGAAAACTGTCCGATACCCACCCGTTGATCGAGATTGCGCTAACGATGTTGTTGTAGAGCAGCCGGAACCAATTGCGGATGCCCTCCCCGAACCCCAATTTGGAGAGGACGTCCCTCATGTAAGCATGAGAGACCCTGTCGAAGGCCTTCTCCTGGCCCAACCTGACGAGGCAGGTGTCCACCCACCTGACCTGTACGTAGGCGACCATATCCCTGATGAGCGCAAGGCTCTCAGCGATCTTCCTGCCCAGCACAGCACAGGTTTGGTCAGGGTGAATCACCGACTCCAGGACAGACCTGACCCAGTTGGCTATGACCTTGGCCAGGATTTTGTAGTCTGCGTTCAATAGTAAAATGGGACGCCAAATCTTAATTTCTTCCCTCTCCCCCTTCCTCTTGTAAATGAGGGTGATGATGCCCTTCCTCATGGACTTGCACATTTCCCCTGCCCGAAGCGCACTATCGTACACCTCCAGCAGGTCTTGGCAGACCAGGTCCCATAGAGCGGAATACAGCTTGACCGGTAAGCCGTCGCTCCTGGGAGTCCTATTCCTCTCCAAGGACTTGAGGGCTCTGGTCAGCTCGTCCAGGGATATCGGCCGGACCAGCCACTCCCTCGTGCCATCGTCTAAGACCTCCGTGATAGACGACAGGAACGACTCGGAGGCCGTGCTGTCCGTGGGCTTCATGTCGTACAGTCCAGCATAGAAGAATCTGCTGATCCTCAAAATGTCGGGCCGAGACGACGTCACCGAGCCGTTGTCCTCCTTCAGCCGGCTAAGCACAGAGCTCTCTTTGTGCACCTTCTGAAAGAAGAAACGCGAGCACATCTCGTCCTGCTCCACGGAGCGGACCCTGGCCCGGAAGATTATCCTGGAGGCTTCTGCGGCGAAGAGCGAGGCTTGCTGGCCCCTCACCTCGCGGAGGTCCTCCGTGACATTGAACTCCATCAACTGCAGTAGGAGCAGGTTCTGCACCCTTTTCTGGGGTCGCGACAGCTTTCCCTGCCTCTCTCTTGCCTTCCGAACAACCTTGAGGACAAAGGACCTCTTGATGTTCTCCTTCACCGTCTCCCACCAGTCTCCCGGAGACTCAGAGGGGTTTCACGGTTCTCCAACCGGCGTACTCCCTCTTAAGCTCCTCGACATTCTCTGGGGTCAACAGAGTCGTGTTGAGCTTCCACGTCCCCTTGCCGGCCGGCTGGTCGTTCTGTAAGTGACAATTGGCCAGTAGGAGGCAGTGGTCAGAGAAGATCACCGGCTCGATGCCGGTGGACCTGACCAAGAACGCCCATGATACAAACAGGAAGTCTATCCTTGAGCGGATAGACCCGTCTGGCCGCGACCAGGTGTCCCTCTGCTGCAGTCCGTCTGCAGGGGTGCTGAAGACGTCGAGCAGCTTGGCGTACTTCACCGTGCCCATCAGGAATCTGGACGTGACGTCCAGTTGACTCCCCCCACCCGCTGTCCCCACGCCGGATCTTCCATCTGCATAGATGATGCAGTTGAAGTCTCCGCCTAGGATGACCAGCCTGGACGTAGCCAGCAGGGATGGAAGCTGCTGTAGGATGACCAACCGCTCACTCCGTACCGCTGGGGCGCACACGTTGATCAGCCTCAGGGGACCGTTCCTGTAGGTGACGTCAGCCACTAGGAGGAGCCCCCCCCACCACCACCTGAACTTGAGAGATGGTGAAGTTGCGCCCCCGCAGCAGAATAGCCAGGCCCGAGGAGCGACAGTCGTTACCCCCCCCACCCCCGGACCAGATCAGGTCCATTCCCGTACCTGCTGAGGTGCGGTATCCCACACTCCTGCAGAAACAGGAGGTCCGCCCTGACGGTGGTCAGGTAGGCCAACGTGGATACGCATCTTGTGGTGGACTTGACACTGCGCACATTAATGCTCACAACCCGTACCCCCATTGTGGGCAGTGACCGCAGTACCCTCCCCAAGTCCAAGGTCCAGCCCCTCTATCTGTCCCTTCATGCCCATTGCTCGGGCTATCTGCTGGACGCTCTCCGGGCTCAAGAAACCGTCCGTGCTGCCTTCTGGGTGGCATCCCCCCGTCAGGGGTACAGAGGCAGGAGAGTCCGGCTCTGGGTCAGGCTGGGGACGCGCTGTTTCCTCCTTCCCGCCTGGAAGTTCTGGGGGGCCCTCCAGGGCCCCAGCTGCATGTGGCTGGGTGTCGGAGGGAGCCTCAGGACGCCTCCCGTCACCTGGAAGCGTGGTGCTGCTTTGTTTCTCCCTCGAGATCTTTAACTTGTGCTTCGGGTGGGCCCTCTCCGAATCCCCCTTGTCAGAGGAGCTCTTATAGCCCCCCTGTAGCTGCCTCTTCCCGTCTGATGGTTGCGGTTCCTGGGCCCGCCGACGCGCCTTCCTCCTCGCTTTCCGGACCGTTGTCCACTCCCCTGGGTCGCCTGTTGCCGCCTCCATCAACTCCAGGTTGTTGGGGGGCGGGGGGAGCGGAGCCTGCAGGGATGCTTTGCTGGCCTCGGGGCCCATCCTGCGGGGCTGGGCCCTCCTGCACGACCTGGCCCTCCTGCACATTAGTGGGGTCCTTGCTGGGCCCTGGTTCCTTCCTCTCCTCCAGGGGCGCTGGCCCTGCATTGCCCCTGCCGGCGACCTGCACGTAGGTGGTCCCCCGCTGTGGGCATGCCCTATAGAGGTGGCCCGCTTCCCCGCTAAGGTTGCAGCGTTTCTCTTGTGGGCAATCCTTTGCAAGGTCTCCCTCCTCCCTGCAGATGGTGGCTTTGCAGTCGGCCGCCACGTGACCTGACCTACCACAGGCATGGCAGACTTTCGGTTGCCCTGCATAGGTCAGGTAGCCCTTGCTCCCGCCGATCGCGAAGCTGGACGTTGGATATACGACGTTCCTGTCCGCACCCATCCTCAGCGTCACCTTGACCCGCCTCTTACTGGTCCAGATGCCAAAGGGGTCCATGATGTCAGTTAGGTCCCTTTCCACCTTCATGTACCTTCCAAGGAAGGTCAGGACATCAACTGCTGGCAGATGCGGGTTGTACATGTGTACAGTCACCGTATGGCTCCTCTGCGCTGGCATCACAAACAGCGGGACAGCGGTCAATACAGAGAGGGGGCCCTCACCTCCTTTCTCCTTGTAAACCTCCAGGAAGCGCTCGCAAAGCTTGGCACTCCTGAAGGTCACATTGTAAAAAAACTCCTCCGGGGAAATCCTGCAGGCAGTAAATGTCCGCAGCAGCGAACCCGCAACAGTCCAACAGGACCCTCTTCATGAAGAAGGTGCGGTCCACAGGTGCACCTTCATCCACCTTCTTTTCGGAAACACGGATGGTTTTCTGGACCCCCGACCTGGGGCACGAGCACTTGCCACAGCCATCGTTGCAGGTTGGCTGCTCCCCTGAACCAGCGTTAGGCCGAAGCCAGCATTAAGATCCACTGGTTGCAAGGGTGCACAGCCAACCCGACGTCTTCCTTTCACCTCCAACACAGCACTCTCCTCCTCTCGGTCCGCAAGAGAGTGGGTCTTTGTTCCAGATGTAAGCTGGTTCACTGAGCTTGAAGGTTTGTTCCGAGATGTTTTGTCACCATTCTAGGTAACATCATCAGTGAGCCTCCGACGAAGCACTGGTGTTATGTCCCGCTTTCTATTTATCTGGTTAGGTTTCCTTGGGTTGGTGATGTCATTTCCTGCATTGGTGATGTCATTTCCTGTTCTTTTTCTCAGAGGATGGTAGATTGGCTCCAAATCAATGTGTTTGTTGATGGAGTTCCGGTTGGAATGCCATGCTTCTAGGAATTCTCATGCGTGTCTCTGTTTGGCTTGTCCTAGGATGGCTGTGTTGTCCCAATCAAAGTGGTGTCCTTCCTCATCTGTATCTAAGGATACGAGTGATAGTGGGTCATGTCGTTTTGTGGCTAGTTGATGTTCATGTATCCTGGTGGCTCGCTTTCTACATTTTACAAACAGGCAGAAAGCTAGCCACCAGGATACATGAACATCAACTAGCCACAAAACGACATGATCCACTATCACTCGTATCCTTAGATACAGATGAGGAAGGACACCACTTTGATTGGGACAACACAGCCATCCTAGGACAAGCCAAACAGAGACACGCATGAGAATTCCTAGAAGCATGGCATTCCAACCGGAACTCCATCAACAAACACATTGATTTGGAGCCAATCTACCATCCTCTGAGAAAAAGAACAGGAAATGACATCACCAATGCAGGAAATGACATCACCAACCCAAGGAAACCTAACCAGATAAATAGAAAGCGGGACATAACACCAGTGCTTCATCGGAGGCTCACTGATGATGTTACCTAGAATGGTGACGAAACGTCTGAAAACGAACCTTCCAGCTCAGCGAGCAAACTCACATCCAGAACCTCAACCTGAGGTACAAATCTTCTCAAAACTTGGTAGTTGGAATTTTTTTAAGTTGGGAGCGACTTTATATAAACTGTTTATTGAAAAGAATATTGGTTCTGCTACTACTTTAGAATTCATGGGATAACTTGCTGTTCACAATGCACCGGGCTTCAACTAGAGTTTTCTTAATGAGATGAAAAGAATTTTTAAAAAAACCCTAAACAGTGGATTCCTGATATAGCAATTCATGGATTATTATTACAATTAACATTTATTTTTTAAATATTCTGTAGACTGCAATGGACCAGCTACACATGCACTTCACTCAGGCGATCCATAACACAGTGTTTCAGGTTGTCCTTGGATACGTGGAATTGTGTGCAGGAAATTCTGACACCAAGTTTCAGAAGCTTCAGTATAAAGACCTTTGCACGGTATGAATTTTATTGTTATGTAGTGTGACTTTCCTTGGAGAGCAATTTCTCTGTCTATAGTTAATTTTAAATATTACTTTTGAAGATGACTTTCAAGTCTTAGAACAACAAAATTAATGTTGATTGATTTGAATATACAAATGATGTTTTCAGATCAATGTAGATGTCAGTATTTTTAGTGTTTTCATAGCTTTTTGGTAACTTCATCTCTTAACATCGTCGCACAGCAACTTGTCATGATAAAATTACTGTAATCCATAGACATAACCAAGATTGGAGGAAAACTGATGGTAAGTTGAATTCAGTCGTAGTAAATTTCCTCCACAGCATTATAGGAAGGATGTGATTGCACTATAGAGCCTAGAGAGAAGATTTAATGAGGATATTGTCAGGAATTAGGAATGTAGTTATAAGGAAACATTTGTTAGGTTGAGACATTTTCCTTGAAAATAACATGGCAAAGGGAGATTGTATAAAAGTGCAAGGCCTGGGTGGGAAGAATCAATTCCTTTTAGCGGCAAGGTTAGTTGTGAGGTGGTATCAGTTTAAAGCAGGTTTTTCACCTGGAAGTTTGTGGGATTTTGGACTTCACTGCCTCATAGAATATTAGAAGCAGAAGCCCTAGAAATCCTGATCATTTACGGAGGTTTGATCTTAAACTGGAAGTTAAATATTTGGGAGTTACTTGGGTTAATGCCCTAGGCTGAACCATCTTCAGTTGCTTTATCAATGACATTCCCTCCATTGTATTATCAGAAGTGGGGATGTTTGCTGATGATTGCATACCTCATTGAATGGTGGAGCAGACTTAATGTGCCAAATGGTGTACTTCTGCACCTCTGTTATATGGTCTTTTGACTAATATTTCAATGTCGACTTGAAGTGTTATAATTACTAACACTATGTCTAGAATAAGATTAGGATGGATGATTTCTTGCGCAAAGCGGAGGAATTGCATGACCTTCTAGACCTTAAGTTATATGCTTCTTAATGTTTCAAATGTGTGTCGTGCCATTTCAGGTTTTAGCCTATCGTATAGATCAGCTCAAGTTATCAACATCATGCCAGTTTCTCAGCAATAGCACTTCTTTTCATCAGAATAATTTCAATTCATTCTTAAGTTTGTGTACTCATTCAACTAATCTTTCAAGAAAAATATTCCCAGTTAACATATTGTACATTCAAAAATAAATTCTGAGGAAGGTTTGAAGCATCGACCGACGTCCAAAATATTGTTTTCTTTCTGATTCAAGTCTACATTCAGTTGCAATGCTAAAAATGCTAAAGACCCTCAGCTATGCTGTAGTGTTCATTTTTCATTCATTCCCAAGAAATATAAAGTAGGCGATAGTTGGTATTGGCAGGGAGTTGGTTGTAAATGGCAGATGGTTTAAATATGTGCTTTGCTTTGTGTGCTGTCTGATTATGCAACCACTGATACTTGCCAATAACAATGCATACCTGGGTTAATAGTAACAGTTTTAGGAGTTCCATTTAAAAACCTTTTACACCATGTTTCAAGTTCAGAGCATTTTTTTTTGGCATTATACCATACTTCTATTAAGGCTTGTAAGGGCTTAATTCTATTACACTTCAATCTAACAAAAAAAATTTGTCTAACTAACAAATTGTAACTATGGTATTTTGATTGTATAAATTCAGAGAGTTTTTAAATACGAGAGTGTCTGTTCTGGCATTGAGTTCAGGACTCACTAAACCTACTGAATTTTACTGAATAAATTATGTGAATTTGAAGCCCTGTGGCATTGCTCAGGGAGAAGGGACAAGCTAGGAATAAAAACATTGTGATTATAAAATTTCATTGAAATGAAAGAATGCAAGGATTTCTGACTTAGGACAAGAGAGACAAGTGGAGTATTATACTTGCTGGAGGAGCTTTTCCCATCTTGTGTGCGATGAGCGTGTCAACCGGCAGTGTTAGTCACTCAACTTCATTCCCTTTGCTGGGAACATAAGAGTTACGCGCTTTGGGTGCTCAGAAAGCTTCTGTTGTAAGAAACGATATGTTTTGACTTGCTTTTTGATTGCAATGTTTCTGGTAGAATAACAATGCCACCAATTGTTAATGCTCATCCATTTTATCCCTTCAAATCTATTGTTTAACTTTACTTAATAACACTGAAGAAAAATATATCGCTAAAATATCACTTCTACAATTAACCCAGGATATACAATAGTTGAGGGAAAAAAAACTGCAAGAACTGTCGATGTGTAAATCAAGAATAAAACCAAAAGTTGCTGGAAAAGCTCAACAGGCCTGGCAGCATCTGTGAGGAAAAATTCTGAGTTAACGTTTTAGGTCTGGTGACCCTTCCTCAGAACTGATGGTAGCTGGGAAAACACTGGTTTGTACACAGAAAATTAGGGGGATGGGGAAGGGAGTAAATGATAGAATAAAGGATAGAGCCTGGAGAAAGAAGAGCAGTTGGATAGACAAAGGAGTCGATAACAATCTGGCTAGGAGATTGAATAGCTGTTAATGGTGACTGTTTGTGATGAGCAATAGGTAGTGTGTAATGGCAGGCTATGTGATAACAAGGCTTGGTGTGTGGGCTAGGGGTCTAGGCATGGGAGAGTTTAGCCCCTAAAATTATGGAACTCGATATTGAATCTGGAAGGCTGCAGGGTCCCCAAGTGGAAAATGAGGTGCTGTTCTTCCAGCTTGCCTTGAGTTTCGCTGGAACATTGCAGCAGGCTGAGACAGAGATGTTGCCTCGGCAAAAGGTGTGTCAAAGTGGGAGGCAGCTGGCAGCTCAGGGTCTCTCTCTTCTTTTTTTGCAAGCAGACAGTAGATGTTCTGTGAAGCGGTCACCTAATCTACCAGGTTTGTTTCCCTGAAGTAGAGGAGACCACATTGTGAGCAGCAAGTGCAGTAGACTAGATTCTGAGAAGTGCAGGTGAATTGTTGGTTCACCTGGAAGATATGTTGGGCCGTTCGCCGGTTACAGTGCAAGGTGCCATGGGGCTGTGAATGGGCATTGGGAGTGAAGGAAAAGTGGTCCAGGGTGTCCTGGAAGGGACGGTCCCTGCACAAGGTGGACAAGGGAGGAGAGGGGAATATGTGTCTGGTGGTGGCACTTTTGCTGGAGGTGCCGGAAATGGTGTTTGATGATCTTCTGGAAGTGGATACTGGTGGGATGGTAGGTAAGGACAAGGGGAACCCTACCGTTGCTGTGGGAGGGGGTGAGGGCAGAAGATAAGTCCGACCCAGTCGACAGTGGTGCTGGGAAATCCTTGGTTGAAGAAGAAGGTGGACAGTTCGGAGTCTTCCTTGTCAAAGGTTCAGATGAGGCCAACTATGTGAAGGAGACGGAAGAACTGAGAGAATGGGATGGAGCCTTTACAGGAAGCAGGGTGTGAGGATGTTTTGTCCAGGTAGCTGTGAGAGTCAGTTGGTTTATTGTGGATATTAGTGGCCAGCCTATCCCCAGAAATGGAAACAGATGTCACGGTAGGGAAGGGAGGAGTCAGATGGGCCAGGTGAAAGTGAGGGCAGGGAGGAAATTAGAAGTGAAATTAGATTAGATTAGATTCCCTACAGTGTGGAAACAGGCCCTTCGGCCCAACAAGTCCACACTGCGTTGGAGCATCCCACCCAGACCCATCCCCCTACAACCCACACACCCTGAACACTATTGGCAATTTAGCATGGCCAATCCACCTAGCCTGCGCATCTTTGAACTGTGGGAGGAAACCGGAGCATCCAGAGGAAACCCATGCAGACACGGAGAATGTGCAAACTCCACACAGACAGTTGCCTGAGGCTGGAATCAAACCCCGGATCCCTGGTGCTGTGAGGCAGCAGTGCTAACCACTGAGCCACCGTGCCGTCCCAAATTGATGAACTTTTCCGGTTCCTGATGAGAGAGGGAAGCAGCAGTGATGATATCATTGATATATCAGAGGGAGAGCTGGAATAGGACTGGAACAAGGAATGTTCCACGTATCCCACGAAGAGACAAACACAACTGGGGCCCATCCGGGTACCCATGGCAACCCCTCTTAACCTGAAGAAAATTAGAGGAGCTGAAAGAGAAGTTGTTGAGGGTGAGGATGAGCTCACACAAATGGGAGGAGGGTGGTGGTAGGTGGGGCCGGTTCAGGACTTTGCTCCAGAAAAAAGTGGAGATCCTGAAGACCCTCCTGGTGGGGAATGGATGTGTAAAATGATTGCATGTCCATGGTAAAGAGGAGGCAGCTGGAGCCTGCAAACTGGAAATTTTGAAACTGTGTGTTACGTGTCAGAGGAATCAAGGATGTACCTAAGCAAAGATTGGACCAGAGGACAGAAGACTGAGTCACGGTAGGAAGAGATGAGTTCTGTGGGGCAGGAGCAGGCTGAAACATTGGGTCTGTCCGGACAGTCGTGTTGGTGGATTTTTGGAAGGAGGTAGAAGTGAGCTGTGTGTGGGTGGGGGAGTAAGAGATTGGAGGCAGAGTGGGGGATGTTGGGGAGGGTTAGGGGGTGTGGGGCGAGGTCGCTACATTAAATGAGATCATTCACCGTAATTGATACAATGGTTTTGATGTGTCATGGTAGGGTCATGGTCCAGGGAAAGACAGGAGGAGATGTCAGAGAGCTGGCACTCAGCCACTTAAGGTAGAGGTCAGTACTTCAAATTACAATAGCCACCACCCTTCTCAGCAGGCTTAATAACAAAGTCAGGGTTAGATCTAAGCGCACAGAGTGCTGCCAGTTCGGAGGGAGATACGTTGGATTTGGTGGTGGGGATGGGGGACAAAGATATTGAGGTGATTAATATCATGCCAACAGTTCTTAATGAACAGATTGAGTGCAGGTTAAAGGCCAGAGGAAGGGGTCCAGGTGGAGTGTGTGCTGGAACTAGGCAAAATGGTCTATGGGATGGGGAGAGGACTTTTTGCCCAAAGAAATGGGCACGAAGATGAGGATGGCAGAAGTCGAGTTTGACATCATGTCATACCTGAAATTTATCAAGGTGTGGACACAGAGGAATAAAGCTGAGGCTTTTGTTGAGTGCAGATAAACTGTGAAAATTTCATTTTCTTATGTATGGCCACCATGTCTTTTCCATTGGTTAACTAACCTGCTAATTGCATGTATGGTTCAATGATTAATTTGTTTTGAGCTTTTCAAACTCTAAAATGTGTACTCCTTGCGTGTTCCAAACAAACTTGTAGTCTGTATTGATATCAATATCAACTCTGAACAGTTTAATATGGAGTAACACTTTTTTCTCTATTTCACAGTGATGTATTATTGTTGAAGTATGATGTAGAAATAGATACAGTAATACATGCTTCACTATTCTAAGTAGAACAGCTAAACCAACCTCTTCATTAACATATTAACGGCATTTCAAGAATTATTGTGTGGTATAAGTAACTCAATTGATTGAATAGGCACATTGAAGTATTCAAATGTGCCATAAGAGATGAGTCTGAAATTGGCATCAGGCTGATAAAAAACTGGAATAGTAGTTTACTTTAAGATAGGATTAATATCAATGCACACAATATGGTTAGTTTCACTGCAACTTCATGTGGTCTTTGTAAATTGTTCTAAAATATACTTTTTAATGATTAAATATAGTGATCAAGCTGTTCATCTGCAACATTATAGTAATAAAAATATTGGCTGATTCTGTTTGATAACATAAGCACTTGAATTCAGTTGGTTTATAGCCATGGTGACAAACTGCCAACCTTTGAAAGAGTATTACCTGAAGCATTTTCCACAAAGTGTCTTACAATTCAGAATAGGATAATGTTTTGTATTAAGGAAATTTCAGTCTTGGGAGAAGTTGAAATTCAGCATCTCCTGCTTCCTCAGCCTGATTCCAAAGGCAAACCAGGCAATCTTAGTTTGAGCAGTAGAATGGGTGGTCTGAAAAAGGAAAATATAAGGAAAGGAAACTTATTAGTACTTGTGACAGGCTTGAAACAAATTATTTTACATTGTTGAAGTGCTCCCCAAAAAGAACCTTGTTCCATTTCCACATGTTATTTTTTACTTTACAAACTCAGAAGTGATGTTAAGAGCTGCAGAAGTTGTTTTCAAGAATGCCAGCAAATGTTAAATATTAGCCCTCTTGTTTAGTGTTGCTGTCCCCCTTCTCTGGGGATATCCTTTATTTAATGAGGCCTTGGATTATTGTCTATTACACAGGTTTTCTTGTAACTTGATTTTGGAGGGGACTGGAATTTCTACGGAGACCAAAATTAGTTGACAAATATGTGGTCGAGCTTCCAAAGGAATGTGTTCTTTGAAACAAACCAGTTTTAGTCTTCTAACATATGGGTTGATTCAGTTGAAAATGGGGCAGATGTTGAAAAACATGGAAGGACCATCAGATTTATTTTGAACATTCGTTCATGGCATGTGACCATTGCTGCCTAAGCTGACACTTCTTGCCCATCCCTCGTTGCACAACACAGAGGATGTTGACAAAACAGCATAAGCCTCAACATTTTGCAGACTGTGCATACGATGGAAATTTGAGTCACTGGAAATTGGTATTTTCCATAAACAAAGAAGACCGAAGCACAAGGTTATTGCACCTTCAGTCACTCAATTCAGTCCATTATGGCAGACCAATGACCAGGTGATACCATTGTCTTCAGAATTTTTCAACACTACTGACTTGAAACCAGCAAGACCAGTGCAAAAGATGACAATTTTAGCCCAGACTTCGTTTGTAAAATTTGGGCTTTTGTAACCTTTACATATGTTTGAAACAAATATTGTTCTGAAAACCAGTTCTACCAACGTAATCAGAAATACATCACAATTGTTTTCTTATATAAAATCATTTCTAACTTTTGAGTCATACTTGCCACTAAGGCAAGCCTTGATTATTTAATCAAAGTGAATTTTGGCCTTCATTAGTGCTAGGCTGAGGCATTGAATTGCAACCAGAGATGACAGACTTCATTTTGTTCTCAAACCTGATCCAAGGATGACGCCTTTTTAATATTTAGCACAAAGCGGTCATTTTGTCAGAGTTGGTGTCTTGAAAGGATACCTTAGTGTAACCTTCGGCATTTTGAAGGCCAAAGACGGTAGACTTAAGTCATACACTGACAAGACTCAGTCAAGATACTAGAATTTTCTTTCCAACAGCATAGCGGGTGTGCCTTCACTGCATGGACTGCAGCAGATAAAGAGGGTACTTCATCAACGCCATACTCGTTGTTGAAATTTATACATCATGTCAGTTCATTCGTCCTTAAAAAATGAACTATTTTATTCTAACTGCATACATTATGTGGATCTTTATGGGGAATTGAAACAATCCTCAACTAATAAATAACATGCGAATAGTAGCTCTTAGTCTAAAAAGGAAGCATTTGCCAAGCTGTTTTTCATGAAAATTGTCTGACAAGAACCAAGTTGTGAGTCCCCTTAGAAGCTCAGCACTATCGCCAGCATATAAATAAGTTTGTTGTCAGTGTTGGACAAGTGCACTTTGGGTCTCTATGATTGATAGATACAGAAAGATAATGAAATCAATGGGTTTTTTAAATTTAACTTATTTTTCTAATTAGTCTGTTCAGAGATGTTATTACACATCCCTGAGGCAGGTGGAATTTGAACCCGGGCCCCTCAGTTTATGGGTAGAGACACCACCGCTGCGTCACAAGAGGGTGCCTCAAGATCTGACAGTAAAGGAGAATGCTGGCAGGGCAAAAACATTCAGGGTTTTGCTCCTGAGTGGTCTTGAACCATTAGCCTTTTAGTTAGCAGCTGAAAACACTGACCAATTGCTCCATCGAGACCAATACCAAAGATTTATTGGTCTTCTCGGGTGCTGTTGCTGCGAGTGCGATTAAGGGCTTGAAATTAATTGGGACCAAAAGTTACTGGACGAATGAAATGTATCCTTGGTGACTGAGATTATTAGTCGATTACTTAAATTAGATGATGGGGTTACAAAATCTTGAGGGGCATGGACAGGGTGAATAGCCCAAGTCTTTTTCCCTGGGTATGGGAGTCCAAAACAGGAGGATGCAGGTTTAAGGTGAGGGGAAAGATTTAAAAGGGACCTGCGAGGCAACATTTTCATGTAGAGGATGGTGCACATATAGAATGAGTTTCCACAGTTGGTGGTGGAGGCAGGTACAATTACAACATTTGAAAGGCATCTGGATGAGTACCAAAATAGGAAACAATTCGGGATAAATGGACCAAATGCTAGCAAATGGGACTTGGCCAGTTTGGAATATCTGGTTGGCGCAGAAGAGTTGGACTGAAGGGCCTGTTTTCATTCTGTATATCTCTGACTCCTGTTTTACCTTAACGAGTACTTTGATCAGAATGCTGGATGTCAACCCCATGTATTTCATGATTAAACTCTGTAATGTTCAGAAGACTGTTCCCTCTGTAGCTAAAGATTTTATGATGTAATTTACTTGGGGTCATCTTTGGATTGTTTGGGAATCTACTCAAAATAGCCTTGACTGTTGAATGAATCCACCAATGTCTCCGCAAGCACAGTCTTCAGTTTTTTATTTAATCATTAAAACATAGAACACATGGAATGAGCAGAAGTAGGCCATTCAGCCCCTGAAGCCTGCTTCTTCATTCAGTAGGATAAAGGCTGCTTTCATAATCCTCAATTCCATTTTCTTGCCTTTTCTCCATAGCCCTTGATTCCCTTACAGAATTAAAAAAAAATCTATCTCCGCCTTGAATGTACTTCATGACTCTTTACTGCAGAGGGCATAGAGAATGAGTTCCACAAATTCACTACCCTCAGAAGAAATTCCCCCTTGTCTCTGTCTTCTATGAGTGACACCTTACTTTTATGCGCTTTGCTCCGAGAGTGAGAGAAGTTCTGGATCAATGGGGGAAGTTGAGGGTTAGGGGCAAGCATAGGAAAGTGATGTGAGGAATTTCAAGTCAGTCAATATGCTGTTGAATCCCATAGGCGCTGAACAGCCTACTCCTGTTGTGATTTCTTATCGTCCTATTGCCCTGTTGAGACTAAGGGGCATGGAAACATGGTACTGCAATATCATAATTCTGTGTAAAATATGCAGCGCACTAGAATTATGTCTGTATGCGTGTAATGCTTTTGAGTCAAAGCATTATATTTTTGGATTTTCACAACTTCTGTCCATTTTGAATTTGTAACTAGAAATTACATGAAGACATTTCTTTGCAACAAAAAGCCAGGCTCTTGAAGGTTAACTTGAGATCACAATAATATTTTGCGTTAATTAGCTGCACGAAAGTAGCTCACTTTTTGTAAGCACCAAAGATTCCAGGTTTCACTTGTTTTAGTTTATACTGCTTTAGGTTGGGGCGAACATGTGAGAGCTAATGGCAACCTGTTCACCTCAAGCTTGCAACAGTGATTAAAAATGCCTGACCCCTCCATCTCAGAGACTTAAAATGGGGGTGTGAGATATCTGCGTCTTTCAGTTTGAGTGAACTAAATTTGAAGCATTAAGTGAAGGTGAATGCAATTAATTTGTGTAAAACTGAGAAATGTTAGAAAATTTATTGTTTTTTCTGGGACAACTGTTCATGCACTTTGTGACATCAACCAGATGATAATTTGGAGCTGTTTCTATGAAAGTTGATTTATGTTTTCCCCATAAATGTGAGATTCATATGAAGTATCATGATCGAGCTCAGTAGATGGCATTCAGTTATGATCCTTGCATAATGACTTAACTTATTAAGATATTCTACAGTAAATAATATCCTGAGAGAGCTATTTCACCACTGTCTCTCTCGCTTCCCTTCGCTGCCTCAGCGTGGTTGATGGCTTATCCCGTTTCCATCCTTGAATGAGTCACAATTTCCTGCAGTTAATTTAGGGAAGACTGATGACATTGTCTTCACTTCCACTCAAATGCTCACTTGAAAAGAGACACTGTTGGAAAACTCAGTAGGTCTGGTGACATCCGTGGAGGGAAAAACAGTTGATGTTTCAAGTCCAATGATCCTTTGTGTGGTATTTACTTGCTATTGATTTCGTTCCTTTCACTGGCTATTGTCTGTTGCCTAGCTTGGCATACTGAGTTAAACTTCCAACCCATATCCCACACCGCCACATTTACCATTGCATCAGTTATCTGCTGCTGACTCCTCCCCACCAAACCCATCCATGCAGGATTTTGTTATCTCTAGACCTGACCACTTCAGTGTTCACTTGGATGAATTTTCATCGCCCACCATCCATAAACTTGAGCACGTATGGAATTGTGGCTTTTTTAATGCACACATAATACCACTCAACCATTATTCTGGCCCTTGCTGATTATATTACCTCGCTCCTAGCACACTGAAACCTCAATATATAAAATTCCCATCCTTGTGTTGTGATTCTTTCATTGGTCCTGATCTCTTTATCTTGGTAATTTCTTACAGCTTTCCAAAATCTCTGTTCCCTGCGACTATGGTCTTGAGTGCATTCCCCTTTAAGTTAGAATAGATGAATATGAATCCCAAATAAAAGAATTAACTTGTTAAAGCTGTGTCCCTTCACCTCATTCTCTTCTTTTATAGCTTCCAAAGGGCTTAGATCTTTGCATTAGGTCACCTGTCTAGCCTATCATTTTGTGTGTACTTTGTTTTTGTATATTCCTGTAAAGTACAGCCCCTGTGGTCATATTGCCTTAACATTTCTACACTCGTGTTATTTCTTCCTTTGATTTCAAATCCAACATTTTACTACTGTTTTGATTTCCTGTACCTCACTCAGTCTTAGACTGGAAGTTGTGAAAAATCTATCTCCATCCAGTTTGCAAGCCGCAAGACCACAAAACCAATATTGTCACATTTATGCACCAGATGTTCTGATGCTGGTTGCATTTAATCCTGTTGTAGGTCAAGTATTGACCTTTGTTGCAAGGCTTTTAATCGGTCACTTAGTACTGAAAATCTGGGAATGCCATGGCTATAAATATTGCTCGTAATTCTTGAGACGTTGTGTTAAAATAGAGCTGTGTGTGCTGGGGTAAAAGCCTCCACTTTCTACTGTTGCAGATTTTGTTTGATATGCAAATAAGCTTGAACAGAAGGGTAGAGAGAAACACTCTAAGTGTATGCTCGGCTGCTAAATATGAGACCATACTTATATATTTATAATATCCAACTAGTTCTGTGCAATGTTTCTCAACTTTATTGTTTCCCAACTCTGTTTCTGACAGCATATTACTCCGGACAGCTACATCCCATGCCTATCCGACCTCTGCAAAGCCCTATGGGAAGTCATGCTAAGCTACTATCGGACCATGTCGTGGCATGATGAATATGACAATGAAGAGTCTGTCCCAGCTGCTGGTAGGGAGTGGAATGAAACAGCAAATATATAAGTTTATAATGCAACACATCAAACAGCTTACTTTGATCAACTGATGTTTTAAGTTTTGAATTGTTATGTCAACAGAATATGGTGCATTATATTTTGAAGTGAAATAACCACAAAGTAGTCTGTGAAATTTCTTCTTGTAGTGAGCAGAGGTTTGCTAATGCTCAAATAGAAATACCGTTATCAAAACTCAAGTTGTTACTCTGTCTGAGCAAGGCAGTTTCCACTTAGGTGTTGGAAAAGCATAACAAAAGCAGTAGAGGAAAGCAAAAATTGATTTTTTTTTCAATGCTATTTTTTCATTCTGGTTTCCTAGCTCCACAGAAATCTGTGGCATGAAGTCAATAGAGAGGCAGGTAACTTTCATCCAAGTTCTAGGAATTGTGGGTATGCAGTTGCCAGGATGCAGAAAATTTCTTAACCTGTTTTAATCAGTAGTCTCTTCATGGTCTGGAAAATAGATATTTTGGCATGTGACTTTAAGAATTTACATTTGTGCTAAAAACGTTAAAAGTACAAGAACTGTTAACTTCTAATTGCAGTTATGTTGTTTAGTGAAAGCTGTATGGCAAAATAGTAAAAGGCCTTTGAAAAAGTGACTTTCATCCTATTAATATTCACCTCCAATGGCACTTAACTCCTAAAATCACCTCTGTAGCAAGTGATGGCATTATTGCTAATTTTCATGTATAAAGATTCATTTTTCCTGAAAACACACTTAACATTGTGGTTTTCACAATATTTGATTAATCCTTTGTAATAATACAACATGATCAAGGTTAAAAAGATTCACTTACTTTGATTCCATGTCTGTCAATTTAACTTTTTAGTGATAGCTTGCCTGAGTTTAATGTTAAAGAGGGAGTGATGTATTGATTGATTGTCTTTCAGATCAAAAAGATCCTGTAGTGATATATGAAGATGGTCAGGGTAATTCTCCCATTATCCAGTGTGACATTGCCAATCATCATAGCTAAAACTGATTATCCCAGATTTTCAAATTACTGTTTGAATGAATTTGATCAAATGCAATCCTCTTTTTAAGATTGCCCAGTTATATATCAGTCATTTCTCAGCCAGACTTCCGAGTTTAGACTGTGCCAGAGAAAATGGAGTCAAAATCTACTCTGCGCCAGAGCAGCGCTGCCAAGACATGCTGTATTTTTATGGCACTGGCTGCTGTATTTTAGGAATCAATTTTTTTTATAGGCCTCAAAACCACTTTTGCAACTACTAAAGAAAGGCATGTATGCAAGGTAATTGAGGCGGACAGGGTGGCAGATGGGTCGGTGAGGGAGTTGGATATCATGTAAGTAAGTGAGTCAAAACCCTTGGAAATTCACGAATTTGAGGGTCTGTCTTGGCATTTTTCAAATACAAGGGAATTGGCCATCATAAATTTTAATTTCCTGGTCGGTTTCCTCAGTTTCTACCTCAGGGTTTCTAAATAGTCCTGACATGCAACTCTGGTTGATGTTGCAGAAATGATTCTACCAATTGGGAACTCCAGGCAGTTATCTGACTGCACATTATCATTGTTGTTTGGTGCAATTTTAATCCACATTAGTTTGTAGGTTTGTTTCCAACATTGCAAAAGTGGTGACCCTCCATAGCCAGGTAACTGCATGAGAAATTAGTTTTGGAGAAACTGAGGTAATCAAGGTCATCATATAAAAATAAGTTCTTTTTTATATAGAGGGAACAGACCTAATTGTGTTAGGACAAATGTAAGCTGTAGCTCTAAATTGCAAGTATAGCACTATGTAAATTATATTGACAAAGGTCAGTCTTGACTGTACTCATCTTCAAAACCATTGTTCCATGATCCATTTCAACATTGTCATTCGCCAAGTACTTTCAGGCGCACTTCATTCAGTGTCAGGTCGGGTCTTTATCTTTCCTAATCATGTGGGAAGAAACCTGAATTACATATGCTCTGTTGGACTGTCAGCTTACCTCGGTTGTAAATACTGTCAACTCTGAATTCTAAGATTAAATTGCACAACAATACATGTATCCAGTGTTGCTAATGTTGGCAAACACGCTCATGTCCAGTGACGGAATTTTTGCAGAGTTTTGTGAATAAGCAAAATGAAAAACAAGTAAAACAAGCTATTAAAAGTTTCTGCAAAGGGAAAATGAGGCATTTAAATTTTTTAAGTCTTCAGTAGAATGAAGACTGAGCAATAACCGACATGCTAATAAAGTTGGAAAGTATTGAGGTGAAAAGGGAAAAAGAGGACAGGGTGAACACATGATTTAGGGAGTAACATCCAAGTCATAGAGCGCAGACACAGACCTTTTGGTCCAACAAGCCCATGCTGAACATAACCCCAAACTAAACTGGTCCCACCTGCCTAGCCCTGACCCATATCCCTTCAAACTTTTTTCCTATTAGTATACTTATGCAAATGCCTTTTAAATGTTGTAATTGTACCTGCATCCACCACTTTCTCAGGATGTTCATTCCACACGTGAACCATGTCTGTACAAAAACAAAAAATCCCTCGTGTCTTTTTTAAATCTCTCTCCACTCACCTTTAAAAATGTGCCTAGTCTTGAAACCCCCCATCCTAGGGAAAGACAACTAACATTAATTCTACCTACACCTTTCATTATTTTATAGACTTCTTTCAGGTCATCTCTCAACCTCCTGCACTCCTGAGAGAAAGGTCCCAGCCTATCCAGCCTTTCTTTATAATGCAAACTTTACATACATGGTAACATCATACTAAATCTCTTCTGAATCCTCTCCAGCTTGATAATATTCTTCCTATAACTGGGCAACCAGAACTGGACACTGTATTCCAGAAGAGGCCTCATCAATATCCTGTGCAACCTTAGCATTACATCCCAACTCCTATACTCAGATGACTGAGCAATGAAGGCGAGCACACCAAATGCCTTCTTACCCATCCTGTCTTTGTGACACAAACTGTCAAGAACTATGTACTTGTACCCCTTGGTCCGCCTGTTCTACAACACTACCCAAGGCCTTACCATTGATTGTATAAGCCTGATCCTTGTACCAAAATGCAATACCTCGCATTAAACTTCATCTGCCATTTTCCAGCCCATTGACCCATTTGATCAAGACTCCTTTGCAATCTTAGAAAATCATCTTCACTGTTGACTATACCCCCAATTTTAGTGCCATCTGCAAACTTACTCACCATGCTGTCTGTATTTTTCATCCAAATCATTCCTATAAATGACAAAATAGGACCAGCCTGATCACTGTGGAACACCACTGGTTATAAGCCTCCAGTCCGTAAAACAACCCTCTACTGTTTCTCTCTGTCACCTGCCATCAAGCCAATTATGTATCCAATTGACAAGCTCACCTTGAATCCCATCCGACCTAACTTTACTAATTAGTTGCCCATGCGGAACCCTGTCAAAGTCTTTACTGTAATCCAAATAAACTGCATCTACTGCTCTGCCATCAAGCTTTTTGGTAACTTCCTCAAAAATCCCAATCAGGTTTGTGAGACAAGATTTTCCTCACACATGCTGACTATCCCACATCAATTTTTGCCTCTCTAAATGTCCATAAATCCTATCTTCTATAATCGCCTCTAACAATTTATCCATAACCGAAGTCAGATTCACAGGGCTGTAGCTCCCCAGGTTTCTCCTTACAGCCTTTCTTAAACAAAGGTACAACATTAGCCAACCCCCAGTCATCAGGCTCCTCACCTGTAGTTACAAATGATGTAGATATTTATGCAAGGAGTCTTGTAATTTCCTGTCTAATTTCCCAGAACATTTTGGGATACATTAGTTTTTGATCTTGGCATGTGTATAATGTTGGCAAAATAGCATTTACTGTCTTTTGTTTCAACTACGGCATTCCTTGAAGTCATGATGCACCCATACAAGTGGTGATCGAGCAAGAGCAATATTCTCCCATTCATGGAAGTGGAACCACTTAGTTTGGTCTATAGCACATTTCCATTTCCACCAGAGTCACTGCTGGTGGCTGCCATCACAAATAATCCTTTTTTTTTTCTTTCCCCATGCTTTAACAAAGATACAGAAGTCAATTGAGATAACCTTTGTATTAAAGTTATATACCTTTTCAGTTCCTCTCTTCGAGCAGTATAACATGTTTTTTAATCGTACACCAAGTTCAGCCTGAAGTATGGAATTACTTATTAGGCTGCTTACCTTTGGAATCAAATGTGACTTTTAAAATCTCATGTTAATCCTTAGATACATATGTATCTTGCATGAATTATAATTCTTTAATCTTATACCATTTATTTCCCATCCATTTAGTTACTTAGCAGCTTTGATAAGATGTTGATACAATGGATGGTTTCACAACATGACGAAAATCTGGCATGTGCTGTAAATACAGGAAAAAAAGCCTAACTCTGACAAAGTTGGTGGTTGGTTGAAATAAAAGCCAAATGACAGCAGCCATATGCATTGAAAAGAATGAAATGAATTAAGATCTGTATACCTAATATAAGAAAAAAAATTGAATTTAGCAGAAATTTTTATTTATTCAGATGGCCGTACTGACATTTCCACTGACGATGCCAACTTTAATCGAAGTTATGTGAAAAAGAAATTGGAACATGGCCTTTCCCGTATCTGGCAGGTTTGTTCCTCATTTGTTGAAAGATCTTTATTTTTCAATCTACCAGGTATTTTCTATTTTATATCTCTAGGAATTTTGCTGTTTTAGAACTGCAGTTCTTCATTAAAGGATTCCTGTTCATTCCATCACAAAGTCTTGTGGGTTTGAAATCTTCAGCACTTTTTTGCTACATAATTTCTGTAAATTAATTTTTGTGTAGAGCTTGAATGTGAGATTGCAAAGTAGAGCTTTAACGTTACCAAATACGGCAAGTAAATGCGCTTTTTTCGAGATAATCTCGATTGTATTTGGATCTTAATCTACAAACATCTGAGATGCTGGTAGTTCTCCATTTCAACTTAAACATGATTCTGTACTGTGCTGTATAGTTAAAAATGGTCATTTGAGATGACTGGATCTAGAATGTGCAAGTGAGCCTCTGTTACTGCACATCTATGCATGTGAGAGGCACATGCAGAAGTCAGCACAACAGGAAAAAATTGTGTTTGACAAATTTATTAGTTCTTTGAGAATGTAATGAGCAGTGTAGATAAAGCCGAACTGTTAGTTCTAGTGTATGTGAATTTACAAAAGGCAGTAAGGTGCCATATAAGACAAGAGCTCTTGGCATCTGAAAAGCAACATGCTGAACATCTGAAATTTTAGAAAAAAAGGTGCAGGAGAAATTTAGCAGCTCTGACACCATTTGGAGAGAATGAAACTGAGCTAATATTTATCACTGCTCTAATTTTGAATAAGTATCTCCACTACGTTACTATTTTAAGAGCTGTGGTTAGTATATGAACATGTGTAGGGAATTGGCTGACTGGAAATAGAGTTACAATTAATGGATCATTTTCAAGTTGGCAAATTATGACTAGTGGAATATCACTGGAATCATTGCTGGGGTTTTAACTATTTCTGATCTAAATCAGGAATTTGGAAGTGCAGCGTGTATCGTAGACTAATTTGATGACGATCTATAGATTGGTGAGAAGGCCAGTTGTGAAGAGGATCAGTTGAAATCTGGGCAGAAGTTGGCAGATGGAATATCATGTGACAAAATTTTAGATTGTCCATGAGGATAAGATGATGAGGAAACCAAATTATTATTTAAATAGAGTGAGACCACAAAGGTACAGTAAAAGGGATCTGGGTGTTGTCATTTATGGCTAACAAATTAATATGCTGGCGGAGCAAGTAATCAGGAAGGCAAATGCAATGTTGACCTTTATCACAAGGGGATGGTAATATTGAAGTAGAAACTTTGATTATACTGTGCAGAGCATGTGTGAGACCACACTTAGAGTACTACATACAGTTTTTGTCTCCTCCTTTTAAAGAATGGTATGCTTGCTTTGAAGGTTTGTAAAATTGACTTCGGGCATAATGGGGAAGAGTGCCGATTAAGCCAACGCTCATTGAGGTTTCGAACATTGAGAGATGACTTTTTTCAACAGATAAAATTCTGAGCAAAATTGACAGGGTTTGCACTAAAATGGTTTTTCCCCTTGGGGGAAATCTAGAAATAAAGAGCATAATTTCAGAATAAGGAATTACCTATCTCAGGCAAAGATGAGAAATTTCTTATTTTAGGGTCATTCACAAGATGGATTCGCTTTTCAATATAGCAATGGATGCTGAAACTTGAATATATTTCAAGCTGAGAGAAACAAATTCTTGATCTACAAATGGATCTTGGTCGTAACTGAAAGCTAAAAATGAAGTGCTGAACCAATTGCATGGATTTGAATAGAAGTGTAATGTTCATTCGATGCAGTTCATTTTTGATTTAGCTATGGGATTTGGGAAATTGGTGTGTCTGTCTAATATTGTCATGAATATGACCAATAACATCCCAAAATCTACAAGTCTTTGTACAAGCAATAAAATTTAATTTTGCTTTACTACTTTGACTTTAACTTGTTAAATTATGCACTTAATGATTTTAATTTTGAGTTCTTGTACTGATTTTGATTATCGTATTCTTGTTCTCTAGGATGTTCAATTAAAAGCAAAAACATATTTGCTTGGAACAGATTTATCCAGTTTCAAGTATGACGATTTTATTTTTGTACTGGACATTATTAGCAGGTATTGGACAATACTTGTACGGAACCAGCACTTGTTTTTTGATGCCGTGTATTGGTTTGTACTAAATTCATTTAAAATCTCGCTGTTATTTGTTTGCAAACCAGATTGATGCAAGTTGGTGAAGAATTTTGTGGCAGTAAGTCAGAGGTGCTGCAGGAGTCTATTCGAAAACAAAGTGTGAATTATTTTAAAAGCTATCACAGGTAAAGGTTATTTACTTCTATAAGAATGCTTTCTACTTTGGTCTTGAATGTGAATGTGGGTGTTGCTGGCTAGGCCAGCTTTAATTTCCTCACCCTAATTGCCCTTTACTATGTTGGCTTTACTTGAAATGTGGTGTTAGGTCAAAATCCTGGGAGTTCAATCCTCAGGGCAGCTATTGAAGTCATTCCAGAGTGCACCCCCACCCCCACCGACCTGGAAGAAATGTTTCTTTACTACAGAGCAGGTCTCTCACCTGCCTGAGTTAAAATACATTCTCATCTTTGTGCCAACACTATTTCTGCTTGCATGCTGTAAGTTTTCATACTACCTCCCTTGTCTATGTTTCTTCACCTATGAAGAATACACAAGAAAAGTTTGCCCATCAAAGCCTGATGCCTGTCTGTTAATCTTCTCGATGATGGGTGGTCTATAATTATTATTAATCAACCTGTTCAGACATCTAGGGCAGGCGGGACTTGAACCTGGACCTTCTGCCCAGAGATCAGTCTGCAGCAAAATAGCCATAAAACGGTGATCTATTTACTTACCTCCTCTCTTTGGTTCTGTATCACTTCAGAAAAGTTTTATAATTTTTAATTCATCTCGCCTTTCATAGGTTTTTATTTACAAAAGCGGGATTTTCACTAACTTGGGCAAAGTACTACTTGTTAACATCATCTTTGAATGGCTTAGTTTTAATTTTAAGGTTATTCTCTCCTGGAGGCAATTGTTACTCTGTCTAGTCTATCAGTTTGGTTAATTGTTTCAAACACGTGAATTATATCACTCCCTTAACTAGTTTAAGAGATATCTGACTAGTTTGTGTGATGTGTCCTTAATTTAATGCTTTTAGACTTGACAGTTGTTCTGATGAATTTGTTCTACTCCTTCTCCAAGCTAATGTATTCTTATTGATGTCAGATACCCAGAAATAAATGTAATACTTAAACAAAAACAGAAATTGCGGGAAAATTTCAGCAGGTCGAGCACCATCTGTGAAGAGAGAGTTAAAGTTTCAGATCCAGCTACCATCAGTTGAGGGGATGAGGCACCGAACCCGAAAAGTTAACTTTGTTTTCTCTTCACAGATTGTTGTAGGACCTGCTGAGGTTTTCCAGCAATTTCTATTTTTGTTTCAGGTTTCTAGCATCCCCAGTTCTTTGCTTTTTTGTAATATTTAAACTGCCCATTACTTGTCAAACTAGCACCCTCCAAGATGGACTGCGTGACCATCAGGTTGCTTCTTGTACTACAACCATAGCAGTACGAAACCACTCAAACAACAGACTTGTAAATTAGCATGAAGTACATCTACATCAAAATCATAGTATCTACCATCCATAGAATTATTTCATGCTGTTCAAGCAAAATTCTCGGCTCTTCACTTTTAAAAAATCTTCTGGCTTTTTTCCATGGACCCATCTTTTAGATTGTGATTCTGTTTTTGAGTCCTGAATTGTCCCTGTACCCAAAATGTGTGATCATTAGTGCCAGAAGCTCCAGCAGGAAATCAGGCAATCCGTGTTGGGGAGCTTTCAATTTTGCTACAAAAATGCATTTAAAAAATACAGAGCACATAAGTAGGTCACCTCTGCTTTAACAAAGACTCAAAAACGTTTCACTTCAACTTGAGGAGGGGAAAAAATGTGTTTCTTGCTGCACTTGAAAATCTAGCTACCAATGTTTGGCAGGCTCCCAAATACATTTTAGGGATTCTTGAATTTAGGAGTTGATTGTGGACAGTGTTGTGGGTGGAAACTTATTCACCTAAGACTGTGGATAAATTTAAAATAATGAAAAGGCATGCACAACCTGTTTGTGTTCAAAAGGTTAGAATGTTTTGAACACGTTAGTGCCATAGTTGCTCATGTTTGAGTGCCAATGTGAAGATACGTCCAGGCCTTAACTTCCATTTGGGCTTGGTCCAAAAAAAGGCACTTTGTACTGTGTTCCTAATTGTTCCCATTCTGTGAATGCAGATATGATTTTGTACAGTTTTGAAATGTAAATGCTGGTGAATTTTAAAGTGATGAAGCATGATAATTTTGTGAAGGGAAAAGTTGAAGCTGCTATGAAGTTTACTTTCAAAACTGCTTTAAAGTTTTCTAAAACTAACATTGCTACGTGGAAAGAAGGAGGAGAGAAATTTATAAACCAGAGTGTGTTTACCATTCTAAACCGTTTTTTTGTATGAAATAGAACTGTTATAATTAAAGGATTACATTCATTCCTCTGTACATGCGAGAGTTCTGTTCCTGAGTCTCCCTATAAATGATGAAAAACCATTAAAAATCATGGATGCACAATTTATGTCCATGGATGTTTATTTTTGAGTGTTTTTGGTGCAGATTGGCAAATTCAGAATTTGTAATTTCACAGACACGGAGGATTTACAGTTAACTTCTTTTTGTAGAATACGCCTTGAAGAGCTACGAATGTTTTTAGAAAATGAAACTTGGGAACTATGTCCTGTGAAATCCAACTTCAGTATTTTGCAATTGCACGTAAGTGATCGATTAGAAATGGAGTTTGTCAAACTTTGTTAAATCCTCAAAGGAATTCTTCTTTCAGCTTCTGCCATTTTATTTCCCATTTAATTGCTGATCTCTGTCTCCTATCAGTCACCTACTCGTCTTGTCTTGTTTTGATTTTATTTTGCCACTGAATCCTCTGGTCTTAATCTTTCCTCTTTCTGGTAGTCGCATCTCCATTGCTCGCATCACCACATTTGTCTCTCCCTCACAAGTCTTGGTCTCTGTATGCCACTATGTACCACTGCATACTACTGCTGACATCAATCCCTGAGAAACTCACCGCTTTCATTTAAAAAAAAATTAAAATGACTGCAATTCTCTTGTTTCCTGTAACTTGGCAAATTTGTCTCCATATTGTAAATCTCCTTTGGTTCCATAGGTTCTACTTTGGCTGACAAGCATGTCATCTGACAATTTATTGAATATCTTTTGGAAATCCTTGTACATTATATCAACTGCATCACTCACATCAAGCCTTTCCATTGCATTGTCAAAAAACACTGAATCAAGCAAGTTGAATAAATTTACCCTTAACAAATTCATGCTGGATTTCCTACGTCCAAGCAAATTGTTTGTCCTTAATTATAGTTTCTGAATGTTTTCCAGCTGCTGCTATTAAACTAATTGGTCAGTAATTGCTAGGCATACCCTGTGATAAAAAGCATATAATACGTGATTTTTTATTTTGAAGCTTGGGTTCTAAACTAACGGTAGATAGGTTTTTGGGTTTAAGTCCTTAGTTCTGTAAAGGTGGCTTCTTAAGGGTCAGAAACTCATTGCTTTTACCATTGGGTCAAAATAGCCTTTCTTATAAGTCACATGACTCAAGCTGAATGACTTGGCAAGCCATCTGGTGAAGTAATTGCTGAAGTTTTATGAAGTTGAGCATTTACAATTTACAGATAGAGACCAGAGGTCAAAACTAGGTTCGGATTAGAAGAAAGAACCATAGAATCAGATGAACTGGTTTAGCAGCCTCCAAATAGTCCACGTCAGAAAAATGCAATGAATTTGCCTGTGTCTCAATTAATCATCTGGCAAATGTGCAGAAAGTTGCCTAAAGATGACACCTACAGCCTTGTTGAGCAAGAAATTAGAGGGTTGGAAGGAGTGACACTTAACTGGGGTTAATGTCAGTGAAGGATCTTACGAGGTAAAAGGTTCAATCTTTGTTTTTTCTATTTATGATGAAACCTTTCTGACTTGTCCATGTATAGTTTTTTTCCTATTGCGTAATGTTCTTTTATTAACAGTGTATTGGTAGTCTTGTGCGAAAATGTTCAATGATTGACCACCACAGTAATCAAGGTGCAAAAAAAAACCCACCGTCATCAAATCAGGTTTTACCCTGGGATCTGACATGTCCAGTATTGCTGTCAGCTGTATTCATAAGAATTCTGGTGCCCTTTTTAAGACAAAGGGGTAACATTTTCAAATCTCCAGTCTCATGGCACCAGTCCCTTATGAAAAGAAGGTCGGTAGATTATGCCAAGTGTCTCTGCAGTTTTCAATATCACATTCTTCATCATCCTTGGATGCATCACCTCTGGTGATTTATTAATTTTAGGTGCAGCAAGCCTATCTAATACTGTCTTCATATCAATATTTAGCTCATGCAGTCTTTCAACTATCTCTTCCTTCACTATAACTTGGCAAACGTCATCTTCTATGTTAAAGACTCCATTTAGTATCTTGTTTTCTCCCTTTATCAATTTCCTTCATGTCCTTCAGTTGTCCCATCTATCCTTTTACTAACTTTTTACTGTTTGTCAGACTCAATAAAACCTTCGAGTTCTGTTTTCTCTTAACAAGTCTCTTCTAAAATTTTATTTGCTTCTCTGGTTTGTTTTCCACTTGTCCCTGAACATTTGATATGAAGACTGTTTTCAATTATATTAGCATTTGACATCTGTCATCTGCCTCATGTGTACACACATTCGTAATTCGGGGAACTCGGCATTTAATTGTGTGCTGCCCTTCTCCTTATGAAATTTTACCTGGATTGGACTGAAACTGTCTCCTCTGTAAAGGCAGAACATTACTCCATAATTTTAATTTATTTCACCACATTTCATTTATGATTGGCTCCTAGCTTTGTGTTTGGTGTGAAGTTTTGTGATTCATATTGTAATGTAAGCCCTTTGTTGCTGCCTATTTAGATCTTAGTTCAAAGATCCTCGTTGTCTACAGCCCACTTGATCTCTAAGCTTTATTCCTTTTGACTGTCTTCAATATTGATTTCATCTTCATTAATAATTACACTTATCCTGAAGATTCCCTCCTCCTCAGTTGGAAAATAGTCCTACTGTTGTACCACTGAAAATTCATGCAACTTTTTGTTTAGATGTAGTTATGGTTTTAAAATACATTACAATCATTATCTCGGTGTTTATTCTTGATTAACAGTGTACTTGGCAAACAATCTTCCTGTCCATAAACAGACTTTGAGGGGGCACTCTTATGATGTTCAATCTTCTATTGTTCTATGAGTTTATTCTTGCTCTTGTGCTTTTATCCAGGAATTCCTGGATAGTGCATTTAAAAATACATAACTTGTATATTCACTGCTGCTTCTTTATTTGAAAGCCTGTCTTTCTAAAATATCAATTATGGTTGTACTCTCTTCATCCCAGTGAAATTGTGATTGTTAATACTTAATTCCTCTTAGACCAGATGAGACATCGGTTCCTTTGTTTAAAATTTATTCGTAGGTGCGTTGGAGGTGTTCGTATCCAGAAAATGCAGTACTGTTCAATATATTGAACCAAGTTTTTCTACTTTACAGATAACAAGCTTCCAATGAACTATTTTACAAATTGCTCCCATCCAAAAGGTTCCACATTTGTTCATTCACGCCTCTGTCTCACCAGGTGCATGTAGTGTGCATTTGAATTTAGCGCTCATGACTATATTATCCAATCACATTGAAACTAATGCACATGATTACCTTGTCCAGTCATATAACAAGTTCACATCCTCTAGCTGTACATTCATTGTCTAATTGTTGATACGTACTTCGGATTACCTGAAAACCTGTATTGATTATTTTTCACTTTTCATCATGGAGAGTCTGATGTGAAACAGCATTATGTAATGATCAGTGTTCTCTCATCTTGATAAGCTAGGCAGAAACAGGATCAGAGTTTTCCATAACTTTTGTGAAAAAGCGATTTGTAATCATTTCAAAGATGCTGGCCTCCTACTGCATATAATTCGGTCCATAGTTATCTGCTTGCTTGTTTAGTTGCACAAATACAATGCTAGCATTAACTTGTTTCAGTATAGGTGAGTTGCAGTCATTCATTGGGTTTGTGGATGATTCCGAATATACAGTAATCCACATTGATTATAATTGTCTTGACTGCTTTAAAATGCTACGTCATCGAGCAGTGGGATATTGCCCTTTTTTGAGGAATATCTAAGAGCACAGAGCTTCAAAGTCAAGAAAATAACAGATTAACAGCTCAGGACTGTGCTGTACTGAGTGTAATAGATATTCCATAAGCAATTCATGTGGCTACCAGCGCAACAAGTTACTAAGTTTTGCTTCATTCATCATACACTCTGTAGAATTGTATCCTGACCTATTTGCTTTGATTGAAATGCAGTGCTTTTGCTATCATTAGTCCTAAATCCTATTCATTTGAATGATTTTAATACAAATCTATTGCTTGTAGGAGTTTAAATTTATGCGGCAGTCACGTTCCCCTTCTATGTCACCCAGCAAGCAATATACAACATCAGCAACAACGGGACCTCTATTTGACCAGTATCAAAATGGTGGAAATCCATTTGAACACCAGGCAGACATCAAAGATGATGAATCGGAAGATGTTCTTGCTGCTAATGGGGTATGACCATGTCCATTTGCTGCTGTAAAGGTTTATTTTCAATTTCGAACATAATTAGTGTTTTCAGTTTATTTGGTAAGATCACGTTGGTGATTGAATGCAAGCAATTTTGTTCCCAGCACTGGGGTGGCCAATGCTCAGAATCACCAAATCCATTCTTGTCCTGTTTCGAGGAGAGTATTTTCATCTGATGAATCAGTCTAGAGCTGAACACAGTTCCCACAGCTGAACTAATGGTAAATTTAAGCTACAGCTATTGAAACATTGTTTGAATTTTAGTTAGCTTCATTTCCTTCTCTTGCATGGATAACAATGATTCCATTACTATCTCTGTAAGGAACAATAATATTCAAAACAGAAAAATAAATTTGAACATGTGGTTAATAGCTGAAAAGGTGACTAGACAAGATGTTACCTTTTTAAGGCTTTTATAGTAGCAACATACAAAAAGCACTACTGACTAAATATCTCTGGAAGCGACATAAAATTTAAATCATATAACAGAACATTCCACATGTCTTTTCAGTACAACTGGAAGCACATTGTGCATACTTCACACTCTCCTTTTTAAGTTAACGTTTAGTTCTCCTAGAATCAGTCCAAGGTGACTTCAGCTCCAGAGTTATCTCTATTCTATTACTTTTTGATCCTCTGAATTTTTGATCGTAACTGTATTTCACTTTTTTAGATTTTTCCTCCAGTACAGACCAGGCAAATCATCCTGCCTTGTTTTAACTCCTCATGAATTTTTGTGATTTCAATCCAAGCATGAGCTCTAATTCACAGTAATGCGTTATAAACCACAATGTCTTGCTGCTGATAGATGCTCTTGCCTCCCAGATTCTGGGAGACTAATCTTGTCTGAGTATTTTCAGGGGGGAGAAAAAAACAGATCCTACTTGTTCGAAGCCCATCTCTGTGGAAATTTGTATCAGACAGGCCTTCTATCAAGGTAGAAATGCCAAATAGTTAACCTTCAGAGCCCAAGTTTCTTTCAAATACACAACAGTTTAAAGCACAACTATTTACAGTCTTAGATTTGCAACATTTTCCTGTGACTTCACAGTGTATGAATTTAGCACTCAAGCTGTTGCCATCATCTCCATGTATAAGCCCACTACAGCTTTCTTCCCAGGAATATCTGAGCTATCTTTAATTCTAACAATCGAGTCATCGAAGCTTACTGCCAAGAAATCTTCAGAACTTGTCATGTGATGCCCTTCAGTTTATCCTAGATTGAAAAGGCAGTCTTGAAATGCTCAAATCTCATGCACCTCAAAGTTTTCAAGTACAGCATGTGCAATTTTAATTTAACCAGCACATTCTTGTTAGTTTGTTAGCTGAATTCTTAGTTCTAAGTAATTGAACTGAGAATCATTTCTTTCGACAGTATGAATCTGATGAGTTGGAGAAAAGTGTTTATCAAGACTACGATAGCGACAGTGATGTTCCGGAAGAGCTTAAAAGAGACTATGTGGACGAGCAGACTGGTGACGTTCCTGTGAAAAGGTAGTATGCTGAAAATGTCGTAATTGCATGTTGCATAGGTATTGTTAATTTCACACACAAGCCTTACCTAAGAACTAGAAAATGTTTTTCTGTTGTTTGCCAACATACTCAATGTTTGTATTATTTACATTATTGCACTTGCACTTCTTTTATAGGTGTTGTTACAATTCAGATATTTGCGTCAAATGCTGGTGGCAAAATAACTAGGTTAATCTGTTAACATGACCTGGTAAGCATAGGCAGTGCACCATGCATGCTGTCAGTCAGATAAGAAGACATGATCTCGCAATTCCCCTTATTTATACGGGAGATCACGTGCACTTACCGCTATATTCTCTATATCCACACAGTTAGGTCATTTTGTTAAGACAGGTTTAGTTAGATGTAGGATATAACACAGAGTAAAATCCGAAAAGATTCTCACAGTAGAAATACTTATGGAGTTACAAAATTATTTTGTAATGGATTAAGTCAAAATTAATATTTGGGGAATATAGTTCATAGTCAGCTGTCTATACTGGTGGCTGTCAAACTGAGGCCTGGAGGGACCTTCCATAAGGCCTATAATACAGGGCCTACTGATGATTGGAAAGATGAACAACAGTTCAAAGTGCCATTTTCAAGGTTAAATGAGTGAACAGCAACTAGAAGAGTGCAGTGCTTCCCTCTTGCTTTTTATTATCTCTTTGCACCTCTTGTGTTCACTCCGCAGCCTCCTGTTCTCTCAATTATGCTGTTATGATGAATAGACAGAATGCAGTGAGGAGCCAGTGTAGCCTGCTGACTGATATTTATAAAGAAATACCTGTTTTCTTACAAGCATTAGTAAAGCACTCTTTGCAAGCAGAGTTTTCATAAGTTTGTGTTGTCAAGGAGCCTTATCAGCCAAAGTTCAACTTCCCATACTTGAAGGGGGGAAATGTGGAACTTGTCAAGCACTGTTCATACCTGGGCAGTTGTCTCTATCAAAAGACAACCATTGACTTAGAGTCGCCGGATCAGGTGCACCAACTCAGCATTGTACAAATGATGCCGTTGCATGTTAGACAATGGTGATCTTTGAGACACAGCAGGTGACGGAGTGTACAGACCAGTTGTCAGCACCACTCTTCTATACTGCAATGAGACCAAACTGTGTATTAGTAACACACAAAAGCAATATCGAAATTCACAATCATTATGGCGCAGAAGGAACCCATTTTCCCATCATGCCAATGCTGCATTTTGCCACATTCTCTGAATTTAATGGGAGGACAGTCAAACAAACACAAGTGTCTTTCATGAAACTGGTTCCACAAGCATTCAATTAAAATTCCTGCAGAGTAAACAGCAGTGATGTTTCGATGGCTGAAAAGCATCCCCACCTCCACGTTGTGTTTTCTCAACTTTGAAATGGCCAGCAGTCCACAGGAAGATAAAAAGTGTTTCCAAAACTTGCTGAAGCTCTTCTTGAAGTGCAGCAGCATTGACGTTAATGATTGGAGTTTGCTACTGAACATTTACTATGGTGAAAACTTCAATAAAACTGAATCAAGCTTAGGGTCCAACCACCATAATGATGAGGCAGACTGGTGACCAAGAAGGACAGACAAGGAAGAAAACACTGCCACATGCCAAAGATATGAGTATAAAGAATTGGCTTGTTGAGTCACACTAAGACCCATGGTAGAAAATTGCAAGCCTGAGGAAATGTTGTCTGTGAATTGAGGGACAGCCAATGATGATTGAGGTACAGTAATTTTTGAGTTCATGACATTAATCCATTTAAAAAGGGGCATTTCAGCAAAAAGGGGTTTGAACACCAGTGGTTTACAAAGTAAAAAGCTTTAGGACGAACCAGTCACTGGCTTTTCAACAAAACGGTGTTGTATATGGATCACGAGATTTCTTTGTCAACTGCTGGATGGTCTCTTGGGTCAGGTTTGGGGGGTGAGTTTTAAACCAACCAAGGAAGGCCTGAAACAAGTCAAATTTTTTTACCACTGGAAACCAAATCGCCAAGTCCAAATAACATGCGTACATTTAACTGAGAAATCAGCTAGGGGCAAAGTATTTTTGATTTAGTGCTATGTTGAAACAGGGTTAATTAATAATCTATGATAAAGGTCGGCCTCTCACCTGTACCTTTTATGTTGAATCCCAAATAAAAAGAATAATTCTCTCTCACCCTTGCCTTTGTACTAGTATAGTTCTCATTTCTAGTTTTGAAATATCAAGGGACTCATTTGAAAAACAGACAAGAGGTTTAACATCAACTGCCAAATCCAGCTTGACCATTTAGTGTTATTGGGTCTTGCTCGTATATTTGCGAAAGCTGCTCATGATTTCCGGATCATCCTGGAATGCAAAGGTAATGCCTAGCTTCTTTGGTATATCATAGAACATAGAACAGTACAGCACAGAACAGGCCCTTCGGCCCACAATGTTGTGCCGACCATTGATCTTCATGTATGCACCCTCAAATTTCTGTGACCATATGCATGTCCAGCAGTCTCTTAAATGACCCCAATGACCTTGCTTCCACAACTGCTGCTGGCAACGCATTCCATGCTCTCTCAACTCTCTGTGTAAAGAACCCGCCTCTGACATCCCCTCTATACTTTCCACCAACCAGCTTAAAACTATGACCCCTCGTGCTAGCCATTTCTGCCCTGGGAAATAGTCTCTGGCTATCAACTCTATCTATGCCTCTCATTATCTTGTATACCTCAATTAGGTCCCCTCTCCTCCTCCTTTTCTCCAATGAAAAGAGTCTGAGCTCAGTCAACCTCTCTTCATAAGATAAGCCCTCCAGTCCAGGCAGCATCCTGGTAAACCACCTCTGAACCCTCTCCAAAGCATCCACATCTTTCCTATAATACGGCAACCAGAACTGGACGCAGTATTCCAAGTGCGGTCTAACCAAAGCTTTATAGAGCTGCAACAAGATCTCACGACTCTTAAACTCAATCCCCCTGTTAATGAAAGCCAAAACACCATATGCTTTCTTAACAACCCTGTCCACTTGGGTGGCCATAGCGCAAACAGTTTTCTAAACTTTCTGTCCAGTCTCCCCCTAACAATAAGAGCAAGTTGCTCATGGATCTGTCACAAGTACCAAAACCAACTGATGAGCTGCCTCCATCCCTTCCCTTACCTATCAGGTTAAAATTCCTTTAGATCCTCCCCTTTTCCTGGCCTTGAACGCCTATCTTCATCGAATTTCTCTCCTACGCCCTGTCATGCACTTTTCAAGTTCCTCTTGTGCATGAAACACATTTCCTGCTTTTTCAACACTATTCCCCTCTGCTATCTACCTAACCTCCTCTCCTAATCCTGTATTAGCCAAACTCATTGGTTCTCTTTCTTAAGATGTTTCTCATTTGCAAACTCTTGATGTCCCTGGCTCTCCTGCATTTACAATGCAGCATTCTGCAGCAGCAGTAATCTGAGGACTAATGTTCAGGCACTCTTTCCTTAATTCAATGACTCAATGGTGTCACTAAGTCCCAAAGTAACAATCTCTTTGCTTGTAGAAGGATCCACTGCTAAAATGTGCCCTACTTGATTATTATACTCGTAGAAAGGCAAGGGTGAAAGAGAATTATCCTCTTTATTGGGGATTGGATATAAAAGGTGTAGGTGAGGGGCTGTCCTTTATTGCAGATTATTAATACTCTTCTAGCATTTTAGCCATATAGCAGACCAACTTCTGTGTCAGTTACAACCCAAAAATTAAACCTATCTGCTTCCTTACAGTACAGTTTGTCTATTATCACTGTAGTAACATTACCCTGACTGAGCTTCTCTGCTACTGAAACCCTCCATCATTCCTTTGTTACCTCTAGACTTTACAGTTCTAAAGTATGGGACTTTTTCTTGCACTAAGCTGTTATAAAATGCTAAAACAAAATAAAATGAAGAATTATGGATGCTGGAGAGCTGAAGCAAACATAAACAAAGTGCTGGAGAAACTCAGCACATCTGGCAGTATCTCCGGCGAGAAAAACTAAGTTTACATTTTAAGTCCGGTGAAGAAGTGTCACAGGACTTGAAATGTTAACTCTGTTTTTCTCTCCGCAGTGCTGCAGCATTTTAGTCTCTGTTTTAAAACCTTAAGGTTTGCCATCTTGCTATTGTATTAAAAGTTGTAAAATCTTCTGTGGATCAGGTTTGTTGCCTGTCTGGCTTCCAGTCTTCATTAAAACTTCAGTTGGGTAGATTTGGTCTGGAAACAGATCCCTGAGATTTAATCCCACACCCAACCCAAACTTGCCCATCTTTCTTACAATAAATCTAAGTGTCAGGCCCAGATTTTTGCTGAGTCATGAAGAATCTGTGAAGCTTTCAAAATCGTAGACAAACCCAAAATTACAAGTCTCTTCCCTCCTTTTCTGGTAGAAACTATTTTGCAGGCTGTGGAAGAGAAATGGGATAGGACATGTCACATATGAGAGAAGTCTTAACTCAATACTGAACTCAAACTAATCTCATTTGCATGGTCATGCTCTTGCTCTCGCTGTCACTCACATAGCTCAACCTGCAGTGTGGAAATTGTGAATTTTTAGGATAGATTGCTCTAAGTGAGCTTCTTTTCTAATCCCACTCCTCCTCACTTCCTGACAAATTCAATTTCCAGTTAGGTTTCAGTAACGAGAATAGCTTTCTTCAGTCAACAACAAATATCCTGGTTATTACAAAAAACAAACTAACTTAAATAAAGATGCAAAGATTATTGACAAACAGTTTGGTTTGTGCAAGATATTTCTATTTATTTTTCGAAACACTAACATACCCACTACCTCTCCATTCCAGTCACCTTTGCCATGTATGTTTTTCTTTCAATTTGACACTGTCCTAAATTCCCTGGTTAACCATTGTTAGCTTATCCTCTTCCTAGATTCCTTCTTTCTCATGAGGCGATATGTTTTCTTTGAGCCTTGAAATGTTTTAAAAATATCTGCCATTTTTCTGCAACTGTCCTTTGATGCTAAACTTCTTTTTCATCCACTCCAGATAGCTCTGCCCGTATTCCTTAGTAATGATCCTCATTTAAGCTTCGCACTGTTGTTTACTCCCTTTCAAGCTGAATGCTAAATTCTGCCATGTTATGATCCACTCTTTCCTGGGGGATCTTTTACTATGAGATCATTTAATAAATCTGCCTCGTTACACATCAGCAAATCCAAAATAGCCTGATTCCTGGTTGGATCTACAACTTTATTGTTGGAGGAAACTCTCCCCTATATCCTCAATGAATTTCTTCTTGTGACTATCTCAGCCAATGTGACTATCTCAATCTGTATGATGATTAAAGACGTCATGATTAACTTGCTGCTTTTTTTACATGCACTCATCATCTCCTGATTGTTTTGCTCTCTGTTATGAATCAAAAATTGTTTTGTTTGATTAAGTAGATGAGATTTAAATGTTTTGAGTGGTCTTTCATGAAAGCTGGTTTTATTTTCATATAGCAGTGGCTACCAAAGGTATTTTGAACTGTATTCTATCTCAACAACATTCCTGAAGTCTGCTGATGGTATGTGGTAGTGTCGTTGGGGTCATGGATTAGCAGTAACTTGGCATCTGGTTTGGAAGTGCGAGATATGCAAGATAGAATGTCAATATTAAGGGATGCAAGTCTAAAATTCAATGAGACAACTAAGGCAAGATTCCAGAAGATCAAGATGACCCTCTTAAACTACCTCTCTTGGCACTCAAATGACCCTGTGGCCACCTCTGATTTTCGCCTCGGGAAGGTGACCCTGATTCTTTTAAGTCCCTACCCCAATGAGTAAAGATTGCTCAGCTGTGGTGAGTTGGGAAACTTTCTGATTCAAATTACCCACCACAGGACTGAAAAATTGTGCCTTAATGTCTGATTAGAATGGTACGGTTTTATTTACAACCAAATACGCTCCGTTGCTTTTCAAAGGATTCTTCAAACGTAATCTGCATGACACCTGGAAACCAACTTCTAAAATTGCAAATGATAGAATCTGCCAATAATGTGGAAGGAATTTGGCTCTGGTCTCCACTTCTAACATTAATGTTGGAATATTGTTCTAAACTTAACTTGTAAACACTTGTCTATCTGAAGTGATGCTTGAAAATTTTATACAGAATCCTTCAAAAATTTAATGACGTTCTAACATAACTGTTTGCAACAGCATTATAATATTTATCTATTAATCAAGCTTATTTAAATTTTTTGTATTAACTCTCAATTAGGAGACAATTATCACTAAGTACTGATGTACACCATCAGCCTGAAATTACCACAATATCTAACAGCTGATTTTTCAGCTAGCTCATTCACTCAGATTTTCCACTAAATTTTTCATTAGACCTACGGTAATTAGATTTCTCTTTTTAATTAGCATCTCCAAAGAAACCCTGAAAGGTAGGAAGAAGTCGGACTACTATCTGAACAAGGGCAATACACTCATTTTAACAAACACTACTCTGAATGTGATAAGGCTTGTTGGTGAGTATGAAAACTTTGAGATAAGAGTAATTGTATTAGTAATGAATGTCATTGACATACAATGGTGTCCTGCCCCCACAGCACCTTACACTTGTCCAACACTCTACACAACTCAGTCCAGCCTGCCTCGGCAAGTTGCCTTAGCCATGGGTTTTTGTGCTGTCCAGCCCTCTCTCTAATTTTCTGTGCCTTTCTTTCTATACTTGCCCATCCAACCTCACAGTTTATGGCAGAGCCTGAATTATCTGGGGCATCTGAATCCTTGTCTAGCCCTTCCTCTTCTGTTTCTGAAAGTTTTCTCAACACCTAGCTGGTAGGTCAAGTCTTTGATTTGCTAATTAAACCTCTTGAACGCTCTTGCAAATTTGACCTGTCCTTCCTTTGTGAAGTCTCCATGGCTGTTTTCATCGTGCAGGTTGTAAATTGTCATCTAATATTCAGGGTTTGCTGTCCTAAATAAAACAAGCAATTAACACAATGATGGGTGCTATTAATCGAATTAGGAGTGAAATAATTTGGTGGAACTGGAAGCTGAACTTGCATGTTATGAGTTTCCTTTTTCTAACATGATCTGCTAATATTTATTTCTTGTATTTCTTTTGGAGTGATGCTTTATTTATAATGAATTCTGATATGGTGCTGTGTTTTTTTAAGAACATCCAGTTGTTGAAAATGTTAAAGATCTTAAGATCTAAAAGTTGAGTCGTCATCAGAATTCTATGTAGACATTAAAATTAGTCACTTATTATCAGGAACGTCATAGATTTGAGATCAAAATACTGCAGATGTTGTAAATTTAAAGCAAACAGAATGCTGGAGGCGTTCAGTGTTTAACAGCATCTATGAGAAAGAAATGTTTCAAGTCTAGTGTGAATTTTCAGACTCTGGGGTGTCAACCAATAACTAGTAGCATGCCACCAGGCACAGTGTTGCGGGCCATAATTATTTACAATATTTATTAATGACTTGGATGACAAAACTGAATGTATAGTAGCCAAGTTAATGAATGCCACAAAGAAGTAGGAAGGCAAGTGGCGTTGATAACACAGAGAAATAAACAGGTCGAGTAAGTAGGTAAATATGTTGCAGATAGATACAATGTTGGAACATACGAGGTTGCACTTTGGCAGGAAGAATAACAGAGCTGAAAATTATTTAAATGGAGAAAGACCACAGAACGCAATAGGACAGAGGGCTTTGGGAGTCCTCATGCATGAAAAACTAACATCCAAGCTTAGCAGGCAGTAGGGAAGGCAAATGGAATGTTGGCTTTTATTTTGGAGGTATTTGAGTATAACACTAGGGAAGTTTTGCCAAAAGTACACAACGCACCAGTTACAACACAGCTGCAATACTATGAACAATTTTGGGCCCCTTATCCAAATAAAGATATAATGCATTGGAGTCTGGGCCAGAGGAGTTTCAACAAGCCTGATTCCCCAGGTATGGCGGGACTGTCTTATAACGACAGGTTGATTAGATTGGGCCTGGATTCATTGGAATTTAGAAAAAATGAGACACAACCTTATTTGAACATAGAAGATTCTTAGAGAATATGATAGTAGATCTGGAAAAGTTGTTTCCCCTTATGGAAGACTCTAGGACAGTGAGCATAATCTCAGAATAAGGGGTTACCCTTTTTAGACTCAGATGAGGAAGAACTTTGTAAAATATAGCGAGTCTGTGGAATTCTTTACTGCAGAGGGCTGTGGACGTCATTATGTATTATTCAAGGCGAAAACAGACTTTTAATCTATAGGGGAGTTGGGGCTTATAGGGAAAATACAGGAAAGTGGATTTGGGGAGTATTAGATCAGCCATGATTTTGTTGAATGGTGAAGCAGACTCGATGGGCTGAATGACCTACTTCTGTTTTGCTTTTCTCATAGTAATTCAGATGTTTGACATTTTAAAAAAACTGAAGTTCTATGAGTAGACTCGTACAGCCACTTAGCCTGCTGCGCTATTGAGTTAGTCCATGGTTTAACTTTCATACCAACTCTAGTGTCCTATCCTTATCCCCACACCCTCAGATTCTCTTCATGCTTAGAAATCTAGCAACGAGAGAACTTCTGCAGACTTTTTGAACCAGAGAATTCTGAATGTTCACAGTGCTCTGAGTAAATTAAGTCTTCCACAACATTTTCTAACCTATTTGAGGAGATAAACATTATGAATGGACAAACTTGTTCACCAATCCAAAATTAAATTTGATAGTGTTGGGCACAATGCTGATTCATTACTATTGGTCCAGGCTATAATGTACAGTCTCAGCTTTCACTATCTTCTAAGGAGATTATTTTGTACAGCAACTGTTCCACTCCCCAGTCTAAAGAGCAGAGGATAGCGAACAACAATTTTATCTATTTTGTTCTGTTCATTGAAAGATGGATTACCAGAAAATCTATTCTGTTTCAAAGATTGAGACATACACATTGCTCAGTTGCTCATACACAAAAAAAAGCAGCCTTAAAAATACAGTGTGTCCTGTAAGGTGCCATTTTAGATTTTAAAGTCAAGTTCTGTCATGGAATTTGAACTTGGAGTTTCTTCACTTGGGTAAAAGATACCAATAAGTGAGTAAATAGCACCAGCAACCAGTAGTCTTAAAACTTGTTAATTCATCTTTGCTGCTGATAGTTTCTTGAGTTGGTCATATCAGTTGTGTCTTCACCAGAATGGTGGAAGTTACTGCATTGCCTTTTAATCTATTTGTACAAGTAAGTACAATGAAGATGTTAACTGAAGAACATCACTTGTTGTCTGGGTAGGATCTTAATCTTACATGCACGTTTGTTTTTGTAATCTTTGCAAAAAGATAGAATCAAAATAAAAAAACAGTTACGATCAAATTCTTTTTGTTCCACTTGTAAAATGCTGTCTTTGTGTCATAATATAAACATTACTTGGCTCATTATACCATGGTACCCACTTTGTTGGGCCATTTTGACTGATTTCAACCTCATTTAAAGTGAAAGCTCCTTTGTTCAGACTTTTGCTGCCTAACGGCCTGTGCAGTAGCATGTTTCTTTCCGTAAATCATTTTTCCTTTTTGCATGCTCCTCTCCAAAGATTTTAGAAACTTCCAACACAATAATGGAGTAATTTAGTAATTCTTACATGAAACTAGCAAATCACTTATTTGCAATTAATGATGAAATGTCAAAAGTAGTTAATTAGCATCTAAACTACCAATTCCCCCTCACTCACATTTTACTGACGAGAATGTATTAGTCTTAACACAATAAGCAAGGTAGTACTTTTCCCCCCAAATACTTTGAGAATTGGCCCCAAGATCGTGAGCAATGAAGCTTCTCACAACCAGTTATTTTTAAAAGTAATTTTTTGTTCAACACAGAAGCTCTACAACAGTTATCTCAACTTATTAATGCTGCAAGAGATTCATTTTGTCATTTCAAGATAACTAATCTTCTGAAATTTAAAGTTGTTAAAACTGCACAAGCAAGAAACTATTGTGCAGCAGGTCAAGAACTCAAGACACCACTTAAGGAAAATTTCCAAAAATAAATGTTAAAACAGTTGCAAATTACGTTAATGAAAATATTGAGTAGACGTTCAGTTTCTTGAGGATCTGTCCAAATCTTCATCCTGAGGCTATGCAATTTGAAAACCAGCCTTGGAGTAGGAGCTTGGCAGCTTTTGGGGTCAGGAGCAGTTGTAGATTTCACAATTTTGTGGTAGCGAAGTGATGGGTGAGGGCAAACTTCAACCCCTCAAATATAAAATATGTTGTTAGGCAATTGTTCTGGGAAGTTGAGAGACTGCATTAACTCCATCCAATCAAATTATGTCATGTAGTCCTGGGTGGTGGAAAAGAGGAGAAAGGTCATTGTCTTCTGAACAGCTAATTGTGTGCAACTTTACCTCTTGCAGTCACTTACTTCTCATTAGTACTCAGTGGTTCATCCTTTACTATAGTTAAGCAAAACTAAATTCAAAAGGACAATGGATTATTTCTATCCAGATAATCATGTCCAAGGATATGGGGGAAAATGCGGGAGATTGTCACTATGACTTTGCAGCTACAATGGGACAAATGGCCTCTTTTTATGATTAGTGTTTCGGTGAAATAGGCCTTCTCCTCTATGGAAAAAAGGTGCTGTTGTGGTGGGTGGTGTTCCTACCTCTCAGCTAGAAGATCTAGGTTCAAGTCCCATTTACCATGCGGTTGCCTCAAAATGTCTGCAGGTTGATTTTTTAAAAAAAATACGTAGAAAGGAGGATTGATGGCAGCACTGCTTGAATCATTAATATGTGATGTTGGTGCCACTGTACATGTAGCAAAGACTTCCTACTTTTGATGCAAAGCTTAATCTCAGAAATTTGATTCCTATGAAAGTAAATATGTCATTTTGCTGTGAAGTAAAATGGAGTCCAACATAATGACATGTTATGGGTGTATTTGAATCCTTATATCAGGATAATTTCTTTGTTTTAATTCTCTGTTCATTCAGCTGCAATCTAGGAATATTTTCTTTCCTAATCTGTACATCACTCTTTCCAGAACGGATGTGTAAATGTTAAATTTCCATTCATAGTAATCAAACTTCAAGGATACCACACTACATTTTTGTTTTGATGTTGGATATCTTTGAAATTCAATTCAGTGTGAAACTGTGCACTGCTTATGTCAGTCAGAATTGTCCTAAGGTTGTCCAGACTCCTTCCCTTTTGCCCGTTCAGCAGAAAAGAAACATTGTTTCTTTATTGGGATTTAATTGACAATTAGTGATACAGTTATGTTTTTACTCTGTACCATTAGTCATTCTGTTATCTTAATGGTTGTGAAATGAGCTTTAACTAACTATTATTTCATCATTGTTATTATTTAGTGTGTAGTTACTGTAAAACCAAACTGAAGTTACAGAAACTTATACGATTGTTTAAACATTGATTTTAAAAATGCATGTGGTGTTTAGTTTATTATTACCTTGAACAGTTTTATTAGCAAATGAAACAGTCATGTTTACGCCAGCAATGTTGCACAAATAACAGACATAAATGATGAATTAATGCACTGTTTAGTAGTTATTGAACACAAACCATTGGCTGGACATTAATTAACCATTGTTTTTCAAGCAGTGCTCTGGATTATTTATGTCCCTGTGTTTTATAAACATGTCTCATTACATAGCTTTAAAGAAGATACTCGTAATTTTGCTGCAAGTCCCTGTCCTGTGTTAGGGCTTGAGGCCAAAACAATTCTTACAGGTCAGGGCATGCAGCTATCTGACAGAAGAGCTGAGTTAATATTTGATACGCATGCTCTGAACCTCATTGGCCGAAATAAAACAATGCCTTGCTATTCCATATGTCAGCGACATGTTTGTATTAGTATTTACCAGGAGGAAATCAATCGACCCATTAAAGAACTGAGTAATTACCATTCATTTGTACTTGGCCTCCATCTTCAAATACTTAAACAGTTTTGCAAGTTTCAATTAAATTGGTGTTCGCCATCCCATCAAGCAGTGAATTTCAAATCTTACTGCTTTTTCATGGCAGAACACTTTGAGACCGTCTGCAGATCAGTTTGGATCATGGCACTGGCACTGTTTGACATAATTTTTTCTTTGTTGCAGTATGCCCTTGCTGATTGATGGAGAGTATCTATTTATTTACCAGAACCAAGTCCAGGGTGCACCAAGTCCTTATCAGAGTTGCTCTACATTGGTGCTAACAACAGTAGCAGACCATCCTGTAAAACACATGCAGTGGTGAATGGTCTTATGTCAATAGAGAGTTTGACTTTCAGGATCAAGAGGACAAGTGGGATGGTCAAGGATGTTGCATGAACAAGATGACTCTGGATGTTGTTGATAGCTTCACAAATCTTGGCTGTATAATCGCCAGCAATCTGTCGCTTGACAACAACACCTGCGTCACAAATTTGCAGTTGTTATGAGTAAGAGTATTTGGGACAGCAGCAACCTGACTGAGAGTCCACCAAGCCTGTGCCCTGTACATGCTTCTCTATATTAATAACACCTGGGTGACCTGTGCTCAGCATGAGTAAAAACTGAATGGTTTCTGCCTTCTCTGCCTTGGATATATCTGCAGCATTTCTTGGCTGAACGACAGGCTGGACTTTATTCTCTGGCAGATTTGAAGGATGGTAACTCTAAATCGCTCGGGAAGCTTGTATGATCTCCTGTGATTGAGTTGCCTGCACCAGCTCTCGCCACAATTAGATCAGCTACAAAGATAACCTTAGGTAGCCCGCCTGTAATGGGCTGATTGAGGTCCTTAACTGGGCTATTAATTTCTTGTTAAAAGCCTCACTGCAGGATTGTGGAATTGTTGAATTCACAAGGAAGATATTCTACCTGTGATGTCCGTCCCAATTCCTTGAATGTGCAATTCACTTCGTACCATTCACTCTTTATCCCACAATGTTCCTTATTTGATAAGTCTAATCGTCTTATGAAATGCTTCAAATGAACCTACCTCCACCACACTCGGGCCAGGAATACCAGATTTTACCCACTTATTTCATAGAACCCTGACAGTGTGGAACAGGCCTTTCTGCCCAATGAGTTCACATTGATCGTCCGAGCATCCCACCCAGACCCATGCCCCCATAATCCACCTAATCCACCCATCCCTGAACACTAAGGGCAACTTACTATGGCCAATCCACCTAATCTGCACATCTTTGGGCTAGGGGAGGAAAGTGGAGCACCCAGAGAAACGCATGCAGACACAGGGAAAACGTGCAAACTTCTCACAGGCAGTTGTCTGAGGGTGGAATCGAACCCAGGACCCTGGCAGCAGTGCTAACCACTGAGCCTCCCCAAGAATATGGGTTGTTGTGAAAGATTTTTCTGCTGTCACTTTTGCTTAATTTACCAGTTCATTTATGCATGTGCTGTCACCTCTCCACGTATACAACTGAAAACTGTTTCTCCCTTTCTGCATTGTCCATAAAGTACACAATTTTGATAATCTTTGTCAAGTCTCCTTTCATCCTCCTTCCCTTCTGCACAGTGAGCTTATCGCTGGATCATAACTTATTGAGTATCCATACCGTTGCTTCATGGACACTTGTCAGTGTAAATTGATGCTGAAACTGGGAAATAGTCACTTACAGCAGTAACCTCGGAAGGCTGAATGTTTGGCAGGGCATTAGAAGAGGTGAGCAGGAAGAAAAATCCTCTTTTGAAGAATCATCTAGACCTGACATGTTAGCTTGCTCTCTGACCAAGGATGCTGCCTGACCCACTATGATCTCCAACCTTTGTTGGTTTCAGTACAGATTCCAGCATCTGCACTAATTCACTCTGACGAAAATCTTATCTGATTGCAAAGAGGGTCTTGACAGTACAGAGGACAGTGAATCATAGACTTTGCCAGCCCACTGCTGTCTTCTACAGCAAATGTAGCAGAGACTGCCAAGCCAGACTGGGACTCCTGAAACCTGAGCCTCTTCAGGTGATGCTTAACAAGTTGACCACCGCAGTATTAATTCATTGTCTTTTGAAATGGAAGACTGGAAAATAAACATTTGTTTTGCCTCATTGTAGGGAGGACACGTTTAGGGAAAAGAATGAAGCAGTACAGATGGAATTTAAAAAGTTAGGCAGAAGATTTAAAAAAAAAACTTTAAAGTAGTCATTTCTGGTTTACTCCCAATGCCAAACTCAAAGGAAGGAATAAAAGGTTAAAGGAGATAAATCAATGGCTGAAGAGCTGGTGTATTGTTCAGGGATTCATGCTTTTGGGCAATTAGAATGACTTTTAGGATAGAAAAGACCTGTTCAAAAAGGTTGGACCTAAATTAAACTGGAAAGGGACCAATATCTTTGCAGGGAAATTAGCTCATTCGATTAAGGGAGACTCTATACTGACAGAGGACAAATTCTAAGTAGCAATGTAAATGGAAGGATTGATGACATAGGTTCTGAATGTGAGGAGAGCATGTCAATTAAAAAGAAAGACAGAGTCAAACTGTGTAGTAACTCTGAAGAACTAAATTGCACTTATTGCAAGTAAGGCTAATGAACTCGGGCACATTTTAAGGACATGGGATTGCGACGTCATAGCTATTACAGAAACTTGGCTGAGAGGTAGACAAGACTGGCAGCTCAGTGTTCTAGGTTTCAGATGCCGTAGGAAGGATAGACGAGGCAAGAAAGGGGGTGGCGTTTTTGATTAAGGAATACATTACTGCTGTAACTAGGGAAGATATTTCTTAAAAAAAAAAACCATCCAGTGAAAATATTTGGACAAAAATTATAATTAAGAAACGAATAATCACTTTGATGGGATTATACTATAGACCCCACACCAGTAAAAGAGAAATTGAGAAACAAATATGTAGGGAGATCTCAGATATATGTATGCATAATAAGATTGTAATAATTCATTTTCCAAACATTGACTGGGACAAGCATAGTGTTAAAGGTTTGGATGGTGAAGAATTTGTCAAGTGTGCTCAAGAAAATTTTCTCTTTCAAAATATGGATGCTCATGCTAGAAGAGGAGCAAAACTAGACTCTTTTTTTGCAGTAAGGAAGGGCAGGTGACTAAGTAATAAGGGAACACTTTGGATGTAGTGATCATAATTTTATTAGTTTCAATATGATTATGGAAATGGATAAGTCTTCCGTAAAAGTTAGTTTTTAATTGGAGTAAGGCAAATTTTAATGGAATGAGTCAGGAATCTTGAACAAAAGTTGAGTAGAGTAGATTTTTTTCACAGGTAAAAGGACATCACAAGTGGGAGGCATTCAAGAGTGTGTGTGTTCAGGGGCATTTTGTTCCTTTTTAGAAGGGCAAGGCGGGTAAGAGTAAAGAACAGTGGATGCATAAAGATATTGAGGCTCTGGTCAAGAAAACAACATTTATTTTGGATATCAACAACTTGATTTAGTTGAATCTCTTAATCAATATAGAGTGTAGGCGTATTCTTAAGAGAGAAAGCAGGAAGGAATGAGGGGGTATGAGAACCTTGTCTGCCAATGCTAAGAATGATCCAAAGAGATTCTACAAATCCCATTAGATCAGGTCCCAAAGAAGGTAACGAGACAGTGGGTAGGGTCTCTTAAAGATCAAGGAGGTCATCTTTGTGTTGAACCCCAGGAGATGGGAGATATACTAAATGAATATTTTGTCAGTTTTTACTGTGGAGAAAGAAATGGAGTCTAGAGAACGTAGAGAAATGAACTTTGATGTTTTAAAAACAATTCACATAACAGAAGAGGAAGGTCGGGAACTCTTGGAGAATATACAGAGGGTGGTTCTTGTGTCAGTCGAATTTCCTGAGGAAGTGATAGATGTGAGTACAATTACAATGTTTAAAAGGCAATTGGTTGGATACACGAACCGGAATGATTTGGAGGGATATGGGCCTGGAGCAGACAGGTTTAAGACTAGTTTAGTTTGGGATTATGTTTGGCATGGACTGGTTGGACTGAAGGGTCTGTTTCTGTGCTATATGACTCTATAACTCTGTTATCTTTGCTTTTGTGAAGGACCTTAATTCTGTGCCCTCTGGATCCTGGCCCACCTCTCCACCACCAACACTTCAAATCTTTTGTGATTTTAAATACCTCTACCATATCTCCACTTGGTGTTCTCTGTTCAGTAAGGAGCAAGCCCATTTTTCCTCTCTACTCGTGTGGTTGTAATACAGTATGCATGGAATTATTCTTGGAAATCTGTGTTTCTCATGAGTTTTTTTTGCTATTAAGTCAGTGTTACTGAATAAAAGAGAGAAGTAATTCTGAAAAATTGTTCGTTTCTTTATACCCAATTATTTTTGTTTGTAATTTCCTTTCATTTTGTTTCTAGGAAAATACATGCAAATGATGAATATTCTGAAGCCAATTGCTTTTGATGTTATCCACTGTATGTCACAACTATTTGACTATTACTTGTATGCTGTATATACGTTTTTTGGACGAGAGGACATGGTAAGTTCTGAAGTCTATAGTAATTCTTAAGTTCGCTCACAGATATCAGTATTCTAACAAACATCTATGTGGTTTCATATAATGCATTTGGTGTATTAGCAGATCCAAAGGCACATCATGGGAGCAATCTGAAGAAGCAGGAAAGTACTATGGATGCTGGATATCCGAAATTAAATGTAATTTAAAATCTGAAATTAACCTGGAAATACTCAGTATCTGTGGGGTGAGAAGGAGTTGACCCTTCAGTTTACAATCATGAATCCCATGAAAAGCCATGACGTGAAGTATCAACTCCATTTGCCCTCCACGGATGCTTGCCTGGCCTGTTCAGTATTTCGAGTATTTTCAGTTTTTATTACAAAGCCAGGTCTCTTGCTGAGCTACATAAGGAGCTGTGGGAATAATCAAGCAATAGTTGGTTGAAGAAAGAAGCTTTAAAAGACTTCAATGAAGGAAAAACAGCACAAGGTTGGAGAGGTTTAGGGAGGGAATTCCAGAACTTAGGGTCTTGACAGCTTAAAATATAGCCACAAGGGATGGAGCAGTTAATATGGAATGTTCAAGAGGCTAAATTTGTATGAATGGAAAAGTCTGAGTGTTGTACAGTTGGGCAAGAACATAAACAATAATGAGGGCCTTGGCTGAAGGCAGATTTGTAATCCGGGATGAGAATTTTAAAATTGAAACATTGCATAACAGAGAACCAATAACAGGTCAGCAAGCCGTAGGGTGTTGGCTGGACAGACTTGATGCAAGTTAGAACAGAGTTGGCAGAGTTTTGAATGACATCTCAAATTAAAGGAAGCTAGTATGTGAGTAGCCTGATTGGTGTGTTGGAATAGACTTAAGGTTTTAAAAAAAAGACAAAAGCACAAATTAAGATTTTAAGCAGCAAATGAGTTTGAGGTAGGACAACATCAGGTAATAGTATGAAATAAGAAATTGGCCAACCGAATGATGATACACATAAGTACTTGGTAGCTCATTTTGGACAAACATGATGCCAGTGTTGTCTGGTTCAGTTTTAGATTGTTGTTAAGAGAGGGATGAGCCAGTGGCTAGGCAATGGAGTTTGCAGTGGGTATCAAAGATAATGAATGGCTTTAGTCTTCTCATGCATTCAAGAGAAAGCTTCTGTTGATCACTGAATCTCAGACAAGTGATCTGACAATTTTAGAGATAATACTTAGTTACGTGAGAGGTGGTGAGATAGAGATAATACTTAGTTACGTGAGAGGTGGTGAGATAGAGATAATACTTAGTTACGTGAGAGGTGGTGAGATAGAGATAATACTTAGTTACGTGAGAGGTGGTGAGATAGAGCTAAATATTGTGGAAATTGAAGCTATGTTTTCAGATAATATTGAGGTGAAGGAGGTAGCTATGAAACCAGAGGTGATGTTATGGAAGTTGGAAAAGAATTTATTGCAGGTGCTGCTTTGGTTTCATTTAGATATGAATGCAATGAAGCAGATAGAGTTCCTCCCATTTGATGATGGTTGAAAACTGTCAGCCAGTGGGGGATAGTGCAGTCCAGTATGTCAAAGGCTGTGTATACAAGGACAATTGGGAAAAAATGGTGGGCTGTGTAGTACAAGCATCAGTGAGGAGAACAACAGAGGTCTTGGGCAGGAGTGTCAAGGAGTGAAGGGACAAGTGGGAGCTAAGTAGAGAATCGAGCTGGCAAACTGCAGATAGAGGGTTAATATGTTATTATCAGTTGTTCAGTTACTAAGAGTGAGAAGATACTTGTTAGGTTCAAGCCCCCAATTCCAGTGCAAAAATCTCAAGTCAGGAATGTACACGTTTTCTTATGAGAAAGTGATAATCATTCAGCTGTTTGAAAATGGTAGTTTCATTAAATCAATAGACAATAGGTGCTGGAGTAGGCCATTCGGCCCTTTCCTGATCATGGAAAGCATTTTTAATTTCTTATGTCAATTACGAATATTTTCTAAAATCAAACAGCAGAAGAGTACAAAGAAACATTTATGCGTTGGTAACGTTTTGACTTTTTTCCATTTGGATTTTGAATACTTTGGTGGAGTCTGACAAACTTGTTCTTTATTTGGGCAAGGCCCTTTAGATTTTGAGGATGGTGTAAGTGAATTCATTCACAGGTGAAGTGTCTTATATAGTCTACATTCAAGGCTTTACTTTCTTGCAGTATGAATCCACAGGACTGGGACTCATTAGCAGCAGATTAAGAACCACATTGAATAGAATACAAGAGAGTCTTATTGATCTGGTAAGGAAATTATTCTCTGAAGTCTTGTTTTAGTTGAAATAGTTGCTAAAACAAAGCTCCAAAATGTACCTGAATTTGATAGCGCCCCTGCTGTGGAAGGTCATTTATCTTGGGGAAAGTTTTTTGGCACCTCTGTTATAACTAGGCAGACTGACATAAAAAGAATGATGTTGAGAATAAATGTTCTCAACTGGTATTTACCTAGAATAAGCTCTGTTTAAACATTAAATTAGTAGAAAAGTAGCACATGGGCTATATTTGCAATAGGCCAGAAGTGCAAATCCTCCCATTTAAAAATGCTACTGAGAAGGAATATTTGAAGAAATACGATCTTTGCTGAGCAGAATACCTGCCATCATTAGAAAGCCCTCATGCGATGTGATGAGAGTAAGAGAGGGTTTCATTTATGTAGCACTCATTGTGACCTCAGAATGTAACAAAACGTAGCCAATTAAGTATTTGCAAGGGCACTGTTGAAATGTTGGAAACACAGCCAATTTGTACACTTTAAGGCGACACTAATGACTTAAAAGTGAAAAAGAAAGACTTGCTTTATATAACACTTGTACAGCCAATAAATTATTTTCAACTATAGTCAGTATTGTAATGTAGGAAATATGACAGTCAGTTTGCTCACAACAAGCATCCACAAACACACGCACATAATGCCCAGGTAATCTGTTTCTGTGATGATTGAGGGAATAAGAGCTCTCTGCTTTTCTTCAGTATAATGCCAAGGGATCATTTGTGTCCACGAGAGCTGACAGGTGGGGTCTGTGTTTAATGTTTTGTCTGAAAGACAGCACCTCAGTCTGTACAGCACCCCTTCAGTACTGCATTGGAGTGTCAGTCATGATTTTTCTTTGCAGTCACTGGAATGGAACTTGAAACCTGAAACGTTGTGACTTTGGTAATGTGCTGCCAGCTGACCCCTGATAACCTGTCAATCTATCAGGAACTCCCTTGCTTTTCTTTAAATGAGTAATAGATGATCTACTGTAGTGACATCGAGTCATACGGCATGAAAACAGATCCTTCAGTCCGACTCATCCATTCAGACCAAGTTTCCAAAAACTCAACTAGTCCCACTTGCTTCTGTTTAGTCCATACCATTCTAAACCTTTTCTATTTGTGCACCTGTACAAATGTTTTTTCAATATTGTAACTGTATCTGCAACTATCTCTTCCTTTTGGCAGTTAATTCCACATTTAAACCACCTTCTGCATGAAAAAGTTGCCTATCAGGTCCCTTTTAAATCTTTTTCCTGTCACCTTAAAAAATGCCCCCAAGTTTTGCACTCCCCAGTGTAGGGAAAAGACCTTTGCTATTCACCTTATCTGTGCCTTTCATGAATTTATAAACCTCTTTAAGGTCACCCCTCAACCTCCTACACGCTCATGAAAAATGTCCTAGCCTCTTTTCAAAACTTAAACCTTCCAGTCCTGGCAACATTCTGGTGAAACTTTTCTGATCCGTGTCTCCAATTTAATAACATATCTGGATGACCAGAACTGTACATGGTATTCTAAAAGTGGCCTGACTGATGTCATGTACAATGTCAATGTGGCATTCAACACCTATCTTTGATTGCCTGAGTAATGAAGGCAAGTGTGCTAAATGCCTTCTTAATTACCCAGGTCTTCCTATGTAAGAGTATAGATGGGATGCCCGTTACTATTTCCTCAGAATACTTGTAGCTCAGATAGTGCAACACACCTTTAGTCATGTGCTGGTGTCAATTTAGACATGGTGCTCAAATTTCTGAAATAGCACTGCACGTTGTCATTGGTCAGAGCATGGAGAACAGGAGTTAGGACATCATCTTACAGCTGTACAACGCATGTGTTGGCCACATTTGGATACTGCATACAGTTTTGGTCACCCTGCTCTCAGAAGAATGTTATTAAGCTGGAAAGGGTACAAAGAAGATTTAGAAGAATGTTACCGAGACTGGATGGCTTAAGTTATACGAAGAGGCTGGATAAGCTGCAACTTCTTTCCCTAGAAGATCAGAAGCTGAGGGGTGATCTTGTAGAGGCTTATGAAGTCATGAGGGGCATAGATAAGGTGACTAGTCCAGGTATTTTTGTCTGGATGAGGGAGTCCAAAACTAGAGAGCATAGGTTTAAGGTGAGAGAGGAAAGATTTAAAAGAGACCTGAGAGGCAACTTTTTCACAGAGGGTGGTGTGTGTATGGAACAAGCTGCCATCCAAATTAGTAGAAATGAGTACAGTTACAACATTTAAAAGGCATCTGGGTGGGTACATGGATAGGAAAGGTTTAGAGGGATATGGGCTGAAGGTGCATGGGACTGGTTCAGTTTAGGTTATCTGGTTGGCAACATCGAATTGGTCCAAAGGCCCTGTTTGCATGCTCAAACACACTGAGAACCATAATCTTCTGACTCAGGCAAGCTTTCAACGACGTGAAGCACAGCTGGCAGCAATAGAATGCTGTATTCCCGTACCCCATTCCTGCATTCAATATTAACTTAGAGAAACAAACAAATTCTCCCACATCCTTTGCCTCCATCACATCTGTTCTGATGATGCCCCCTTTGGTAGGGTGACTTCAGAAATGTCCACCTTTTCCTCAAACAAGAATTCCTCATTACTGTTGTTGACAGGTCTTTTGTCCTTGTCTGGCTCATCTTCCACCTTTCTGCCCTCACCTTTTCCTCCTACAACAGTGAAAGGGTCTGCTGGCCCTCACTTACACTACCAGCCTCCGCATCCAAAGGAATTTCAATATCAGACACATATTCCCCTCCCTCTTTTCTCAGCATTGTGCAGGGGCCATTCCCTCTGGAATGCCCTGGTCCACTTATCCTCCACTCCCAACCATCGCCACCCTCCCCCCTCCATCCCCCTCTTACGCACACACCCCCGTGGCACCTTCCCATGCAATTGCAGAAGGGCATAACACTTGCCCATTTACTTCCTCCCTCCTCACCGTCCAATATACCAGCCACACCTTCCAGGTGAAAGTACAATTTACCTGCTGTTCACTCAATCTGTTCACAATGTGGTCTCCTCTATATTGGGGAGGTGAAACACAGACTGGATGACCACTTTGCAGAACACCTGCATTCTGTCTGCAAAAATGACAGTGTGCTTCCAATTACCTTCGATTTCAACACACCACTATGTTGCCACACCAACATTTCTGTCACAGGCCTGCTGCCATGTTTCATGAAGCCTCAGCGTAAACTCAAAAGACAACATTTGATTTTCTACTTGGGGCTCCTACAGCCTCTGGGACTCCACATTGAGTTCAAAAACTTTGGAGCCTGATTCCATTCATGGGGTTTTTTCTAACCAGCCTCACACTCGGGGCTATTATCACATTATAGTTTGCTTTCAGTACACGCTACCCACTCTCTGCTACCCTCAATCTCATTATCACTAACTCACCTTCTCTTTTCTCTTAGCTTGCCATCCATAATCTCCTTATCATTCTTTCATCATTCTCTGGGCTCCATCCACAACTGTCAACTCACCTTTCCCTTCCACCACCCCATCCAGCCAAGTTCCCCGTCAGCATAAATACCAGTTTTCCCATGCTGCTATTAGTTCTGATGAGTCACTGGACTCGAAACGCTAACTCTGCTTTCTTCCCACATATGATGCCAGATCTGCTGAGGTTCACCAGCAATTTCTGACTTTGCATTCAACATTTAGTGCAAATTATAAGCAGTTTTAGTTTAGAAGAAATGTTACCGAGGCTTGCTTACTCAAACCGTTTCCATCTGCTTTAAATTTTATATGGGCAGAAAAGCCTGAAGATATATTGAACATGTATGAAACCCTTATTTTGGAATTAAAACCCTAAATTTCAGTCATTATGTTCTCTTTTAGGTTTAGATCTCCAACATCCACAATATTTTAAATAAAACCAAGAGGACTGCAGATGCGATAAATCAGAAACAAAACAGAGGTAGCTGGAAAAGCTCAGTAGGTCTGGCAGCATCCATGAAGAGAAATTGGAGTTCATGTTTCAGGCCCAATGCCCTTTCACCAGACCTGAAACGTTAACTCTAATTTCTCTCCACAGATGCTGCCAGACCTACTGAGCTTTTCACGCAACTTCTGTTTTTGTTTCTGATTTGCAGTATTTTCCTATACTGAATCAACTCCTTCCAATGATTTGCTGTCCACCTGCTTGTGCATGTTTGTCCACAGTATTTATGATGCACAAGGTGCAGTGTAAGAACTTGCCAACCGTAGTGACAGTTGAAATAAGGAAACATAGTGCAGCCAAAAATGTAAGCCAGATGGCTGAATTCCTACAATAATTATCTGCTGTAATGTTAATTTTGGATGGAAAAGACAGGTTCATTGTACTCTTTGGTTTAACATGATTGAAGCCGAAAAATCTTCAGTGATGTAGGTTGCTGTGGGACCCAAAAAGCCAAGACTGAATGCTTGATAAATGATCGCTAATTATAAAGCTGTTCCAGACTTGCTAGACATTAATACCAGACCTGATAATATAGGAAGTGATGGTATTCAGGAAGAAAAAGTTACTCCCAGCAATTGGTAGTTGCATAATCATTTATTTGAGCTGTTCCAACTGCAGGCTAAGAGCAAACTGTCTGTTGTCCATTTTCACAGTTGTTAGGCATTTTCACTTGGAGTAGTGACAGAGATGGGAGTCTAGATTTAACCCTGCTATGCCACCCAGCATTAGAGAGTATAACACTAGGGTGGACAAAATCATACAATTAAATGTAACTGCTGTGAACTCCATTTCTCTCCATCTGCACTAAATGGGGCTTCTAATAGTTCTAGCATTATGTATATTTATCTTTGAAATCTCTTCCTTCAGCTCCGTAATGCCTGTTTGTGATCTCCTCTTCACATACGTTTCTCTGGATATCTGTTGGTACTAATTTGTTGACTGTCTTCTTTTCTGCAATCTCTCTTCACTTGAAAACTGTTCTTTTTGTTGCCTTCTTTAAAGATATCCCACCTATTTCATATAAATTATTTTCATTTGCTGTCTAAATGTGATCCAGGCTTTTGGTTCTTCTGGTTTGATTCTGGTGAGACAATGATCTCCTGTGCAAGTCCCTACTCTTCTTAGTATTTCTATTGTTTGTGAAGGTAACACTGCAATTACTTGTTGACGTGATAATTTATTTTTCAGAACTTCACTTAATTGCCTAAATCCTGTTGCGATGGCAGAGAATGTTACTTTCTACACTCTATCTTGTACAAGTAAACTTTAAATATTTTTTAAAAATCATTTACACCTTTATGGTGTTCCACTGTTATGCCCTTTGCTGTCCTTTTTAATCATCCCTCTTTCATGTACTACTTCGAGTGAAGATTTCATCCACTAATAAACATTCTTTCCAACATGCATAGATATCCACTTGCCCTGAACTAATTAATCACAGTGGTTCTTGAATTCTATGGTTGCAATCACATGAATACTCCAAGCCATATTCTCTGCTTATATGGCAAACTTTTCTGAAATCTGATTTGTTGCTTTCCTCACTTGCAATCAGTTTTTTTTCAGGGGCTAGTCATATCTAGTGCTTTTCACTGCCCAGTGAGTCTCCACCTAATACTTGTCCTTAAAATCCCCTGTGCTTTCTATGTTGCTTCTGCTTTCTAAACTTCAAGCTAATCTTTAACCTCCTTAATCAACAGACAGTTTTCACAAGTTTTAGTTCAATTATTAAATTTAAATTTACCCTTCCTGAGTGCCTGTCTTGCTTTTAACTTTTCTAGTTTAAGTTTTATTTTTCTCATTTCTTTGTTGTTTTCACCTCTCTGAGTGCCCTTCTTTCCGTTTATCTCCATTTTGGTGAACATTAAGTCTGGTGCAGTCTGAGTTTACTTCATTCTTGTGTTTTGTTTAGCCATTCACCTGTTTTTAAAACATCGTGTTTTTGGTTCTGCACATCCAGTATTAGGATCAGGCTCAATCATCCTTTCCCTCTTCAAATAATACTAGACAAAGAAAAATCCCAAAATCCCGTCTACCTTGTGTAAGGCAGATAAAATGATGAAATAACGTGAACCTCATGATGGCAGTGAGTCACTTATGTTGGTTTAAACATTTGAATTACTGAAAGTGCCAATTTGTGTATTAAGAAAGATTGTAGTCTACGTCCTGCATTGATGATAATTCTTATACGAACTCATGCCTGGCATGATTTTTTTCCCACTTACTTGTAGATCAAGGGGCTGGATACCAGGCAGTGATGAGCACTGGTTCCTCCTGACCTGAACTTAGACATACTGACAAACCTTATTGCTGTTGTCCTGCTGACACATCTCATTTACCTCCCCTACTTCTTCAAATGCTGCTGTCCACATTCAGCACTGCAAATGTGCATGATGTGACAGACCACAAAGGCAGACAAACATGAACACTGCTATTGCATTTGCCACTGTGTCTGCATGACCAGGCCAAAGAGATTTTTTTTATATAAAGAAGGAAAGGTAAATCATTTTGGAAATTTACATTATACCAGTGGTAGTACCAAAATTGGAATGTGCAAATTGCTATTTAGAAGTAAATGTGGCATTTTGAAGGTACACCTTTGATTATTTTTGATTGATAGTATGTCTCAAGGACATAGAGTTGCAAGCCCCTGCCTTTGTCAACAACATGAATTTGTGTTGCACGTTTAATGTAGTAAATTTTGTTTCACTGGAGTCTAATCAGAGACCTTCATGAGACTTGGATAGAGGTGCAAAGTATTTTCAGGAGTGAATTCTGTCGAAAATTGATAGCGTAGCTGCTTATGCTCACAATTCTTGTGTTCAATGTGATGTCTCATACCTTCTCAGAAAAGGTGTGTTTAGGTCACTACTTCAAATAATTTTCTGATCTTCAAAGAAAATACTCTCAGACCTAACCAAAACCCTTCTGACTGTTTTAAAACTCAACTTCCAAATGACTTTGCATAATACATCCATATCACACAATAAGTTTGTTGACACAGTAATTTCTGAAAGGGAGAAAACATTACAGGGGAAACTAGACAAATTAAAAAGGCGCGCAACAGTGTAGCATAGAAAGATCTATGTGGGGGATTGTGAAGTCACAAACTCTGTATCCAACAAAGATGAATGAGAATTCTTCTTTAAAGACGTGAGACTCCAACCTCTTGAAGGAACAAAGTTATTTCAGTATTAATGTAAATAAACATTATTGCTAAAAGTTAATGTAGGTGTACAGAATGTACTTGAAATATAGTTCTAGTTAATTGGATCCTGGTTATCTTGTAAAATTGGTCATTATCGTAAATGTAGATTGTTTGGGTATGCAATCAGGAATTGTTTTCTCAGACAGTAACGATATTCTGGACTTCTGATCACCAAAATTTTCTATAGTTTTTATTAGATAAGGGCATTAATTAAAAGAAACCAAAAAAAAGGATAAATGAGTTGAACTGTAAGGGATTGACGATAATCAGTAGAATGATAAGTTAGGCTTGAAGACTTCGCTACTTAAAACTGAAAGTGATCAAGTCAGGCAGCATCTTTGGAAAAATGAACTTCATTTTTGAGGTCTGTGAACCCACCTTTTGGTATAAAACCATTAACCTGAAATGTTAAAGTTGTTTCTGTCTCCACAGGAATTGCATAACCCATTGAGCATTTCCAGCATTTTCTGTTTTAATTATTCAATTCCCAAGACTCCTTGTATTTCTGATATTTACAGTATTTGGCTTTTGTGTTATGAAGTTCGGTGTTCTGCTTAACAGAGCGAGTGAAATATGAAACAGCAGGAATGGAGCAAGACATGAGCAGACAATTCTGCCAGGCGGTTTTAGTTCTTTGGTTAATGCAACTACTTACCTTCTCTGATATAAAGATAGTAAAACAGAGATGAAATTCTAGAAATGTGGAGCAGATTAATCCATGCATAGTGAATGAGGATGTCAAAGGACATTAACAGAAAAAGGAGAAACAAGCCTTGCTGCTCCCTTCTTGCCCTGGAAAGCCAGGATTCTTGAATATCCAGACAACAAACAAGCAAAAGATTCCACAGTCTCAAAATAAATCTAGTTTCATAGTTCTGAATTTAATGCTGTGTCCACACCCTGGGATGGATGGTCAGTTGATACCCTAAATATTGAAGCGCAATGACTTGATGAAAATGGATCTTCTGCTAACAGCTGTAATTCAATTTTTAAAAACTAGCAATTTAGCTTATAACACAAGGTAAAATGTTGTAAGATGGCAGTGTTTTCACTCTGTTTTGTGTGTGACCTATGTATTCTACAAATCATCAGCATGAGGAAGGTTTTCTTTATTTACTTCATTCTACTTTTTCGTTAGTGTTTGGATCACTCATGCACCCTCTGGTCTTTTCCCTTTGCAGCCAGATCTTGGGTAGAAGGTTCACTAGGATGACCCCTGGTATAAAAGGGGTTTTTTTTTGAGCAAACTGGAATTTACAAGAATGTGAGGTGATCTCACTGAAGTATACAGGTATCCTAAGGAGCTTAAAAGGCTAAATACTGAGAGATGCTCATCATCTCAAGCCTGTAACATTAACAGCGGTAAGATCAGAGTAAGGTGGGAAAACACATCTGACTCTTCAAATAGTATAAAGTGAACAAGATGATTTTGTTTTGTCACGCAGTTTCTACGTCCTGAGTTAACAATTCAGAGAACAAAAAATCCTGTTTTTGTCTCTTGAATTCCACATGAAGCATTTCACACTACGGCTGGCAGGAATCTCACAGATGATACCCTGCCTCCCATCCCACAGTTCCAAACACTGTCTTTGTTTGTAATTCTTCACATTACACTTTTTAAGTTTCCTAATGTTCTCCCTCATTTCTGCAAAATTAAGCTACCTTGTTAATCAAGAACTAACTATATGCTAAATTGGGTCAATATTTGGCAGATTGCAGAATTGATCTGACTATACAGTGTGCAATTTCTTGAGTGTGACAGTGTAAAACAAAATTAACTTAAACAACGCATCATCCTCTGACACTTCCACCATCTACAATCCGACCCCACCACCCAAGACATTTTTCCATCCCCACCCTTGTCTGCTTTCTGGAGAGAGCACTCTGTCCATGACTCCCTTCTTCGCTCCACACTGCCCTCCAACCCCACCACACCCGGCACCTTCCCCTGCAACCGCAGGAAGTGCTACACTTGCCCCCACAACTCCTCCCTCACCCCTATCCCAGGCCCCAAGATGACTTGCCATATTAAGCAGATGTTCACCTGCACATCTGCCAATGTGGTATACTGCATCCATTGTGCCCGGTGTAGCTCCCTCTACATTGGGGAAACCAAGCGGAGGCTTGGGGACCGCTTTGCAGAACACCTCCGCTCGGTTCGCAATAAACAACTGCACCTCCCAGTCGCAAACCATTTCCACTCCCCCTCCCATTCTCTTGATGACATGTCCATCATGGGCCTCCTGCAGTGCCACAATGATGCCACCCGAAGGTTGCAGGAACAGCAACTCATATTCCGCTTGGGAACCCTGCAGCCCAATGGTATCAATGTGGACTTCACCAGTTTCAAAATCTCCCCTTCCCCCACTGCATCCCTAAACCAGCCCAGTTCATCCCCTCCCCCCACTGCACCACACAACCAGCCCAGCTCTTCCCCCCCCACCCACTGCATCCCAAAACCAGTCCAACCTGTCTCTGCCTCCCTAACCGGTTCTTCCTCTCACCCATCCCTTCCTCCCACCCCAAGCCGCACCCCCAGCTACCTACTAACCTCATCCCACCTCCTTGACCTGTCCGTCTTCCCTGGACTGACCTATCCCCTCCCTACCTCCCCACCTACACCTTCTCCACCTATCTTCTTTACTCTCCATCTTCGGTCCGCCTCCCCCTCTCTCCCTATTTATTCCAGTTCCCTCTCCCCATCCCCCTCTCTGATGAAGGGTCTAGGCCCGAAACGTCAGCGTTTGTGCTCCTGGGATGCTGCTTGGCCTGCTGTGTTCATCCAGCCTCACATTTTATTATCCTGGTTCACTAGTAAGGTGGTTTGCTCAAGCCAGAAATTGAACAAACCAGTTTGGATCTTTTACATAGTGTACTTCCAAGCTGCCAGCAAAATTTCAAAGTAGGTATTAAAACAAAAATCTGTCTACCTGTTTGGTTGGATGGATCTTAAAGATTCGGAGACATTCAAAGACAAACAGGCAGTTCACATAATGTACTCGGTAACAGTAGTCCCTCAAATGACATCATTAAGATAGATTAACTGTTCCACGTGGGACATTGTTTGAAAATTTCAATCAAAATTACATGCGCTGAGATAATAGTTATTAAGCTACGGAAGTAAATCACTGATTGTAAAGCAGTTGGGGATGCTCTGTAAACATGAAAACCACAATGTTTCTAACTTGAGTGATGTTGATTATTCACGTTAGTCAAGAAAAGTGATTTGTCAGCTTTGGGCCATTAAATGTCAAAGCCAATGCAAAAATAGTATTAAGTCATAGAAAATTGCTTTCTGATGGTGCACAATCCTCCTTATTTTTGTTTGGTATTTATAGCTCTGTTGACGACACTCCTGAAATCTGGACCAGGCATTCTCTTATACACCAATAAGAACCAGATCATCTGAACACTGGAATGGATTAATATGTCCTAAAATTACTGATCTTTATGAATTGTCTAAGCATCTACGTAGTTACTTCCTTGTGTTGCTTTAAAAATAGAACATGCAAGTACATTACATTGAGGTAGTTGTTGCATTGAACTAGAAAGTATGGCATCTTTGTCACAATAAACTCTTTATTATGTAGAGAATGATGTGAGGGACAAGGAAAGCTTCAGTAGTAATTGCAAATCAGTATAACATCTTCAATTTCCCCCTTCTTAATCCACAATGCTTAGGTATACATTGCAGATGCACAAGTGCTCTGTCTCACTGAATGAAAACTTAGTCGTTAAATTCTACTTTGATAAAAATGTTGATTTTTGTACTGTAGATTTTATTAAAATGTTTAAATTCAGTAATATTTACAGAAAAGAAAACTTAAGCAACTGCTTAGCCTGTGAAAATACATAACTTCTATCCAAACTATAGTAAGTGATATTAATGTATGCAATGTTCTGTGGTTTTCAAACAAGATCCTGGTCATCTCCTTACATCCCTTTCAAATTGTTAATAAATAGCGCTGTAATTTTTTCATAGGTTAATACCTGGATATTCAGTAGAATATTTTGCTTCAGTTCATTATATTTCTGACAAACCAAGATACTACAGGTGATGGAAATCTGAAATTATAGCATAAAATGTGAGGCATATTTTGCAGATCTGAAAGAATCTGTGACAAGCCAGATCTAAACATTCCGATTCTCCCTTTCTCCGCAGATGCTACCAGACCGGCTGAGTACTTCAGCATTTTATGTTTTCACTTCATTCTCCTTGGCTCTGCCTCAGCTCTAACTGCTGTATATCTGTGTCAAATGTCATTCACAAAAGAACTTTATCTATCCAATTGCACCCGATGAATTACCTGCAAAGACTTCGATCCTCACTCTCAAAGTTAACCCTGAAAGGCACATAATGTGGACTATTTGTAAGAGAGCTGTTGTCAGATTGGCAGCCAGCGGGTGAAGTTTCCATCACCTGTGTTGAATTTCATATGTGGTTCAGTGTCAAATTTCATTTGGTAACACTTGTAAGGCACAAATGTATCTGTGTGTCCATATTTGTGTGTGTGTGTGTGTGTGTGTGTGTGTGTGTGTATATGCATTGTAAGTACCATGTCTTTGTATCCGTACAATTTACAGCAGATTTAATTTAAATAACTTGTCATTATGACACGCAGGAGGCCTTTCAACTCATTGACTGTAGTGCAATCAATTCAACATTATTCCCAGCTCTATCTTTGTAGCCCTGTAAATTTATTTCCTATTCACTTTTTAATATTCTGGGATATGCCTAGTGAACATCCTCCTTAAATTGTTCATAAATTGTGTTTGACAGGTTTGCACCAGTAAATGAACATAACTGTCAAAGAAAGGGCTGCTGTTGAAGTGTTTTACCATTTGTTTAGACACTCAATCGATGTAGCTGACAGGTGGCATTTGTTCACCATTAAATCACTGTCACTAGTTGAACAACAAAAATGAAACAATAGGACATTTTTACAGATGTACAGTCTGATTTGTATTTAAAAATTACAAACATAATTTTCTGGTTGGTCAGAATGCAGAGATTTGGACAATTCTGCATATCATTTGCAAGATATTTCTAGCCCGCAGTAGGAAATAATAACATTTGACTTTGTTCTTTCTTTTAAAGAAGGTATTTATATTCTTGCTGGACCACTACCAAACATGGGATAATTCTTAGTGTAAAGGCCACATTATCTTAGTATCACAAACAGAAATTGCTGGAAAAGCTCTGGCAGCATCTGTGGAGGGAAATCAGACTTAATGTATTGGTTCCAAGTGACCCTTCTTTTGGTTTTTATTACACATTATCTAAGTGTTCATCATTTTAAGTCCAATATTGTTGATGAGCCTTCAGTAGAGAACAGTGTACTCTTAAGCATAGGTGTTAACAAGCAAAGGCTACGTGCATTATTCTGGAATGAGTGAAGATTTGTGCTTAATCAACTCCGCTTTCACACATGATATTGCTAATCAACTGTCTGGAGACTTATTTTCCATTGGGATCAAATCTGTTTTTTGTTCATCGTTTCAGGAGCTAGTTTATGTATTCAAATTCAAATTCGTATTCAGGTTAGCACCATTTTGTATTGCATTCACTGTTTCAGATTTCCTACTTTGGCAGTACAGCTTTACAGCACAGTTTGTATTTGAAGATTATGTACATTGACTTCTGCTTGATTTGGAATTGAAACATTCAAAAATATCTTCACACCTTTTTGTGAGACGTTGCAAGCATGCAGTAGGAAATAACAGCATCTGACTTATTTATTTTTAATCAAATTCTTTATTCTTAAATTCTTAAATTTAAGTTCTTCACTGTGGTCACCTTCTTGGTTAATTAATGTGTCTCTGCTTTGAAAATTATGGCCTCATAATTTGATAATAAATATTGGTAGACAGGAAATACCCCCTCCATGTTATTTTAAATTGAGAGATCAGGAGGGGATTTTAAATGATGAGCATAATTACAAAATCAACTATTATTCTCATGGAAGAAAACACTAAGTATGAGAAGCAAATGCAATGCATAGTGCCTTCTCTGAATACGCTTAAGTGATGTGCATTAAAGGAATTACAGAAATTTGTTCCACAATAACTTCATAATTAAATGGCCTGTCAAAGTTTCTGGTTACCTTGGCTATGGACGGTCACTTCAGCAATGATTGATTTTCCCCCTTACATCATCATTTTAGATGTCTAGAAATCATGCTATTAAACTTTGAATAGATTTTCACTTGGGCTGTCCAATATAACAACAGAAAAGGCCCAAAAATGAACAGCCACCCTTTTTGACTTCAGGACTCTGGCCATCATTATCTTAAATAGATTTGCTGAGCAACTGGAACATCTACCTAATTGTCGCCGCTCCTATATCATGCAAACTGGAATCCTTCAACGTACAGTCGGAAGACTGAAGCTATTCTGTTTGGTTGACAGCACAAATTCCCTTTCCCAGACACCACCCCCATCCCTGTCCTAGCAATTATCAGGCTAAATAAGACTGCTCATAACTTTCTTATCATATTTGAGTGTGAGATGAACTTCCAAAAACACACTGATGCATCAGTTAAACTGCCTATTTGTACCCTCCTGGTAATATTGTCTGATTCAGCCTGAGTTCACTTTCTGATACCCTCTTCCATTTCTTTATTACCCTTACCCTTCACACAATCTTAATTTCTTCCTATGTCATAATTCTCCCCTAGTTCTCTTGACCCATCTCATGTTGATGTACATTGGTTCCTGGTAAGCAATGTGCCAATCTAAAAATCTTGCCAAGGATGAGAATCCCTTAGTGGCCTTGCCCCTCCCTATCTCCGTAACAACCTGCAGTCACACAACCCTCTGAGATACCCAGTTCCTCCAATTCTGACTTCTGGCGTTCCTAATTGCTTCACCATTGATTACTACTGTTTTGGCCCTAAACTCTGGTATTCTGTTTCAAAACCTTTTTTTCCCCCCCTTAAGTTGCTCCTTAAAACCCCATCTGTCCCAATGTCACCTGAACTAAATGAAAAGTTAGATTGTGTACTTTGGAAAAGTCATATTATTAGATGGAAGAGGAAATCCTTTGAGACCAGGCCATGACAGATGCAGTTATGAAATGGAGCAGATATGGCCCAGGACCATGCCCACCAATGTGTGATCCCGTCCTATGTAGACAGAAAAGGAAAATGCATTAGAATTGGTAGAATGGAAAGCTGTATCATTCAAACGGATGCAGCAGAGACCAAGTAGCTGGAAAATGGAATAAAGTCTATATAAGAAATGGGATGGTAGGAGCTTTAGTCATGTAGTTTTAGTTTTACTGCAGCAATTTTTTGTTAGTTGCTTTGTTGAAATAAACTGGTTATTTGAGCCTCACCTAGAGTATTGCATCAGTTCCATCCACTGCACTTTAGGAAAGATGTGAAGACATTGGAGAGAGTGGAGAAAAGATTCATGAGAATTCCTCCAAGGCTGAGGAATTTCAATTACAAGAAATAAGTAGAACTAAGGCTGAGATTTGATAGTGGAATTGAAAATAAATGGACTTTGGTCAAAGTGAACAGGGAGAAACGGTTCCCACTGGAGAAGAGAATGTACAGATTTAAATTGACTAGCTTTTGCTAAGTTTGCAGATGACAAATAAATGAGGTCTCATTGTGACGACGATGATAGAGTCATCAAATGGATATAGACCGGACATGTAGGTAGACAAAGTTGACACATGAACGTTCTGTGGAAAATTTGAGGGTCTGCACTTTGGCAGGAAGGAAGGAGTACTGAATATTATTTAAATAGAGAAAGGCTGCGGAAAGCCACAACTCAGGGATTGTTCTTCCCAGCGTTGCCTTGGTCTTCCTGCCTTTTGTTGGTACTTGTGCATAAATCACAAAAAGCCAGCATCCAAGTTCATCAGCTAATAAGGAAGACAAATGTGTTGTAGCCCTTTATTTAGAAGGAAATTGAGTATACAAATAGGGAAGTCTTGCTTGAACCATGCAAGACATTGTACAGTTCAAACCTAGAATATTATGATCAGTTTTGGCCCCCTTATCCAAGGGAAAGTATGCCAGCATTGGAGGCAGCCCAGTGAAAGTTCACTAGTTTGATCCTGAGTGGGAAAGGATTTTCTTAGGAGGGGAGGTTGAGTAGTTGGAATGTACTCATTTGAGTTGAGAAGACTGAGAGATGATCTTAATAAAACATAAGATTCTTGAGAGCTTGATAGGATAGATGCTCAGAAGCCCTTTCCCCTTGTAAAGAATTCTAGTGCCACTAAGCATAATCCCAATAAGTGATCATTCACTTAAAACAGAGGTGAGGAAGAATTTCTTCCCTTAGTGCACAGTGAATCTGCAGTTCTTTACCATGTAGGGCAGTATGTGTTGTTAGTGATATTCAAGACTATAAGATTTTTAATTAGTGAATTGAAGATCACATGGTAAAGGCAGAAGTGCTAGTGAGGTTTATCAAATCAGTCATGATCTCATTGAATGGTGGAGCAGACTCGATGGGCTAAACGGTTTAGGGAATATCTTGCTCTAAACTAAATAACCAGTGCAAATAAATTATGCAAATTATGGGAGAAGGGTGAGTCGTTGACATGTACCTTAAATTAGTGAAATGTACCACAGATTACTCAAACTGTTGTTTGTAATTTCTCTCACATATTATCTGTCTGGCACGTGTGAACACACCTTCCTCCTCTCAGCATTTGTAACAATGTAAGATACCTAGCATTGGGTTAGGCTGTCCTCATCCAGCTTGTGTTACTGCACAGTTGCCCATGACCGCACATCTGTCTGACCCTTGTTTGAATAAATGTTATCCTGGATACCTTTGGGTTTTGTGGGGAACTTTCTAAATGTGCCAAAAAACCTCAACACATGATGTGCAGCAACAACACATAACACACTCTGGCTGCTTTCACAATGAATTCGAGGTTATTCTCATATCTTCCACTCCTAACAAACCTCAGCTAGTCAAGAATTTTGTAGACTGACTTTTCCCACAAACCGAACGCCTATCCTATAGTTGAATTGTTGTTGGCTGCTGTCTAGTGTTGTAAATCATTCTCACCCTCGCCTTCAAATTCTTCCATGATGTTGCATCATTGCATCAAGTGAATCATCACAGATCACTGGCTTTTCTCTCTAAAGCATCATCAAGAAAGTACAGCTTGTTCTTGTTCTACTCATTTACTACACTTTTGAGATTTTGAAAATCGTGGAAAGCACTGTACCTTGTTAGCACCATTTTAAAACCACGCAAAAATTGTTCTGCTCATTGTCTTTAGTCTCCCTGCCTATTACTGTTAGTCATCCCAAATATCCCTCCGTTTTTCCATTATCAATTTATATGCTTACCCAGAGGTCTGAATGTTACTTTTTTTTTTCATGCAACAAACCACTAGATGAATTTGACATTGACAGAATGCAGAGCTGGGCTGAGGATTGGCAGATGGAGTTCAACCTGGATAAATGCGAAGTGATGCATTTTGGAAGGTCGAACTTAAATGCTGACTATAGGATTAAAGGCAGGATTCTCGGCAGCGTGGAGGAACAGCGGGATCTTGGTGTTCAAGTGCATGGCTCCCTCAAAGTTGCCACCCAGGTGGATAAGGTTGTTAAGAACACATATGGTGTTTTGGCTTTCAATAACAGGGGGATCGAGTTTAAGAGCTGCGAGGTTATGCTGCAGCTCTGCCAAACCCTGGTGAGACCACACTTGGAATATTGTTTCGAGTTCTGGTCGCCCTATTATAGGAATGATGTGGAGGCTTTGGAGAGGGTGCAAAGGAGATTTACCAGGATGCTGCCTGGACTGGAGAGCTTGTCTTATGAGGAGAGGTTGACTGAGCTTGGATTTTCTCTCTGGAGAGGAGGAAGAGAGGTGACCTGATTTGAGGTGTACAGGGTAATGAGAGGCATGGATAGAGTCAATAGCCAGAGACTTTTCCCCAAGGCAGGATCGACTGCCATGAGGGGTCATAGTTTTAAGGTGTTAGGAGGAAGGTATAGAGGAGACGTCAGAGGGACGTTCTTCACCCAGAGAGTTGTGAGCACATGGAATAGTTTACCAGTGATAGTTGCAGAAGCGAAGTCATTAGTGACATTTAAGCAACTGCTGGACATGCACATGGACAGCAGTGAATTGAGGGGAATGTAGGTTAGGTTATTTTAGTTTTGGATTAGGATTATTCCACGGCACAACATCGTGGGCCAAAGGACCTGTACTGTGCTGTACTTTTCTATGTTCTATGAATATAGTGTTGTATTTATCATTATGCAACTTGATCTCTTTGCAGGAGGCACCACCTGAAACTACTGGTCCATTGCCAGCAACAGAAGAGAGGAAGGAAAAGGTTCCGAGCCCACATCTGAGCCACCTCGTTGTTTTAAATTCCGCTGAAACACTATACGGCCTTGCAGAAAGGGTTGTCGCCACAGAATCTTTGTAAGTTGCACAGCAAATTTTGATGGAGGGTTGAAAGCACTTATTTGTTTTCTTTGTAAGGGAAGCTTGAAATACACAAGCTATTTACCATGGAACAGTATATACTTGTCGCAGATTCATAGAGTATTTACCACAGTCAGGTCAATTGGCCCATTATCAAGCCTACCTGTGACTTTCCCCTCATGAACCAGGTAATTTAGTTCCTTTCTTGCTCATTGCTGATGTACTTCAGTGTGCCTCTTTTATAAACAGTCAGGCAAAAAACACTTTGACTGTGATCCACCAAGAATTTGTGACAGAAGTGTATCTATTAAGAAAGATGCTTTCAGGATAATTTCTACTTGTGCTTTGGTTTCATTTTTAAAGTGAGTCATGAGAAATAGCAATTACGTATTCTGACATTTTGTAAATAAGCACCAAATGAAACACAAATCTAAACTAAAAGTTAGCTATTAAAGCAGTAATGAACGTCTGATGGCTAAACATTTACATTAAATGATTAAGGAAATCCTACTTTCTGGAATCTCTTGCTTAATCCTTCCAATTAATGTCATCACTTAGCTGTTGGTGGTTAGTTAATTTCTCCTTTTCATTGTTTAGAATCCATCTTCTGTGCAGGTATCTCTAGTAGTTAAGACTTAGATGGTGGTGGTGGAGTAGGCTCGTCCATTCCGCCAATGACAACTTGCTTTTTTTTTAAAAGTGTTTTCTTTAGTTTGTTTCTTTTGCTACTTATTTAACTCCCGGAGATAGCTTGGCTGTGATGATGCTGATGGCATTGTGGCTTCGTCAGGTCCAGAGTGTGGCAGCAGCTGGGGGCCTAAAGCCAGGACGTTGACGGCCCATGGCATTGAGGCTTGTTGCAGCCTGGAGCATGGCAGGAGCTGGACGCCTGGGCTGGTACTTTAACAGGTTGGAGGTCAAGACTTAAATGCAGTAAGAGTGAACCCAACACAGCAGTGAGGGAGGACCCCGGACATTTCTGGCAGCGGTGAGAGCAGGCAGCCTGAGGTCCCCTGGAGTGCAGACCAAAGCAAAGGAGATCGAGCCCTTGTAGTGAGTGCAAGCTCAGCATGGCTTAGCACTTAAGAAAGACTGTTGAATTTTTTAAACTTTTTTTTTCAACTTAATACTAAGGAGGACTGTAATGTTTGACCTTTTAACCTTGTTTCTTTATATTTCTACTTTGTACCTGAGATTTTATACCTAGGTACCTTTGTGCTTAAGATGGTGCCAGGAACGATGACATTTGTACACTTTTTTTCACTGTACACATGTACTTATGTTCTTGAGTGCACATAACAATAAAATCTATAGCTATTTCTGCATGGAAATTGTTGCAAGTTCATAAGACTTGCTGGTAGTCTAATGGATAAAATGTAAAAACTATGTAAGCATATTAGCTGAGATATTAGTCAGTCATTTTCATTTAGTCAGTGACTTGAATCCTTCCCAACCCTTTATTTTTACATTCAGAATTATCTTTGACAAGATATCAATCTCTTGGACTTTGACTGTGTAAAAAAAATCTTGAATAGCAGTTGTTAGAAATATGATTGAGAATTGATGAAAGCAGTAAACTAAAGAAATATGTTATAAAACTTATGTTTAAAATCAGTGCTTCAAATGTGGAGATGGAGGACTGTAACCAAAGCATCATACATTGTTACTTGGCCAGATTATTTGCCCCTTGTTATCCATTCTTATCAAATCTCCTGACCATCAATGTGAAATCTATCCCTCTCTTGGATGGGATAGAATGAATGATTTGCTTTGACAATAAATTTGAAGGTGAATTCATAGTTTGAAGTTGTATTTCATAGATGCACCTCTTCAGAATTCTCAGATAGAAGGGCCTCTTCCTTAGTTTCCTGTGATATTCCAGATGATAATTGACAGGATACCTTCTCAAAGCTGCAACAAGTGCTTAATGATTAAATGACCTTGTATCTTTTTTCAGGGTATTTCTAGCTGATCAATTTGAATGTCTGCAGCCACATCTTGATGCCATGATGCCTTCAGCCAAGAAGCCTTTTTTGCAGCAGTTTTATTCACAGGTCAGGATTCAAGTTTTCCAGTGTAATATCATGATCAGTTGTGATAGCAAGAATTTTGCTCATTTTAAAGTGCCTATTTCTGAAATAAAATCACATCCAGTTATTGGCTTGTTGTGTTTAACCCTTTTTCTTCCCTTCTGCTCTGACATCAAATAGACTGTATCAACTGCAAGTGAGCTGCGCAAACCAATTTACTGGATTGTGGCTGCCAAAGCTATTGATTACGAACAGATGCTGCATCTTATGGCTAATGTTAAATGGGATATCAAAGAAATTATGTCACAACACAATGTGTATATCGATACTCTTCTTAAGGTAACTGAAAGCATGAAGATTATTGCAATGGCAAAGTATTACAATACATTAATCAGACAAGCATTTAAATTATTATGCAGTAATACAGGAATCTTTCTTGAACGCCTGTTTTGCCTTTCTAGTATATGCAGTACAGTTGAATAATTTTGAGCTGCTGATTAATGAGGCATGGTATTTGCTCGCTTTGATCTCAAATAATAATTTATACCATATTTATTAATTATAGGTAGCTATATCTCATGAATTAATTTCAACTGTATGTTAATTAAATAAATAACACTACAAGTGAATTCAAATCAAGCATCACAAGAGGTTTTTAAAAATATTATAATTAGCTCAGTAACCTCTTGCCTTTTTTGCATAAGGTACCCAGCAAGTCTAATTTACTACTGACTGCAATGTGATGGTGTCAGTGTTGCACTAGGGTGGACAAAGTCAGGAATGTCGCAACATCAGGTTATAGTCCAACAGGTTTATTTGAAAACACAAGCTTTCAGAGCCTCAGTCCTCCTTCAGGTGTGAGTGAGAGTGGTAGTGTCAGACGCAGAATTCTGTTAAATCTTTAATCAGCCAGAAGGTTTTAGTTGATTAATCTGTATATATAAATCCCTGAATTCCTTTCAAGTCACAGTTCTGAGAGAACTCACTGTTTTACCAGTGTAAAAAAAGAGGTGACACTTTAGGTCAGACAATGTGTGTTAGGTGTGAGACCCCGTTTAGAATCTGATGTTTTGGTTTGGAGTCAGACTGGTTTATTTCTAAAGTAGGAATTTATAAAACACCATATTGATTGTCTATAAAGTTATGTGCTTTTTGAACAAAACAAAGTGTATCTGCAAATATAAATTCATCCCATAGTTACATGTGTGTCGGGGGGAGTGGGGAAGAGGCAGAGCGCACAAGCGACGGGCGGGAAGGGAGTGCGCGTGTGCGCGCACAAATCTATGGAGTGAATATATATTTGCAGTTACATTTTATTTTGTTCAAAAAGCACTCCATTTATACACAGTCAGTCAATGTGACATTTTACAAATACCTACTTTGGAAATAAACCAGCCTGACTGCAAACCAAAACACCAACAGATTCTAAACAAGGCCTCACATCTAATACGCATTGTCTGTCCTAAAGTGTCACTTTTTTTAACACTGATAAAATAGTTAGTTCTGTCAGAACTGTGACTTGAAAGGAATTAAGGGATATATATATATATATAATATATATATATATATACACACACACATATTAACCAACTAAAATCTTCTAGCTGATTAAAGATTTAACAACATCTTAGTTTTGCTTAGTACAAACTCATGTGAACCTTTGATATTTTATTTACAAATTCTGTTCTTGATAGTACGTCTGTCACTATCACCTGAAGGAGGACTGAGAGTTTGAAAGCTTATGTTTTCAAATAAACCTGTTGGACTATAACCTGATGATGTGTGATTTCTGACTTACTGCTGACTGTGAATTGGAATATGTTACATTGCATAATTATTCATCTCAATTTCCATAGTTTTTTTCAATTTATTTATGCTGTTGATTACATAATTTATTATTTTTCTTCAACTTACATTTATTCCATTTCCCAAAGATTTATTGTAGGGTGAATTTTCTGTTCACGTCTTTAATCTTGTAATGCCTACGTGGAATACTTTTTCATGTGTGTTTTAAGCCGAATGCAATATTTTTGCAGCATATGCTGGTTTCCAATTATTCTGAAGTAGAATATTTACTGTAGTGTAGTGATTTGATTGCATTAACTCCACTCTAGCTTGAATCTTCCAACTGCAGTAATCATTTTCAGTTTGCTGCCCCTGCACCTAATTCCCGACATCCGCACCCTGTGTTTTTGGCCCTAATTTTTACAGCTAGAGGCTTAATTTCAATCCAGCTGACTCCTAATGCTGTAAGAGCATTGAAAGAAGCCAAACCACACCTCCTTTTACGCAGTTAACTGCCCTATTCCTGTAAATTAAGCATTTAAATGTTCTAGAACTTCATTGGAAAGCTATGGAGAGATGGCAGTGCTTTGTGGTAATAAAATTGACAACTATTCTGTTAGTGTTGAGGGGTCTGAGGCATGTAACTGGATGAAGGGCAGATTGTATTGGTGGGAGTTGGAAGGTTAAGTGAAGGGGTATGTTAAATTAGGACAGGTCAAATTGGGCATAAGAGTCTGGTCGATGAGTAGTGAGTTGTGGTGAGAACAGTGGTTATCGGTTTTATAGTTACCTGGGGTTGGAGCAGGTTTTGGCCCCTCTGATGTTTCCTGTGTAACTGTTCAGGCAAATGAGTTAGAGCTCCTGGAAGTCTTTCACTCTAACTGAAAGTTGGAGACTTTATCACAGAATTCAGGCTGACAGGTAATTATCCGTAAGTTTAAACTTCCAGATAAATTTCACAGTAACGACTGTAACAAATTCAAAACTTCTGAATTAACTAAATAAGCAACTTCTGGCTTAAGTTGACAAAAAGAAGATCGATAGAAATTAATTATTGTAAACAAATTACAGAAATCTGACTGTATCTCATTTGGAACTTCTTCTGGAAGTTAGACCAATACCTTTATACACCAGATCTGTCTAATTTTAAAGCTCCATTGTTTTAGAATTGTGAAGCCTCTGCTTAATCCTAAAGGACTGATGCCATTTAAGATAGGGGGAAAGCACTTCAATGGCCAAGAGACCAGCTCGGGGACCTAGCTGAGCCTTTGAAATCATAGCATGAGAAATAGGAGTAAGAGGAGGCCATTTGGCCTTTGAGTCTGCTCATAGGTTACCTCATGACTAAACTTAACTGCATTTCCCTGCCTGCTCCCATAACCCTTCACTTCTACGTCAATCGAAGATCTGTCTAACTCGGCTTTGAAAGTACTCGCTGAGTGCTTTCGTAGGCAAGTACTTAATTCAGGAAAGTACTCCATTCAAAGGCAAGTACTTAATAACTTAGTCGTCCTCTTGGTGAAATAAACACAGGCACCTGTGTCACTACTTGTAGGCTCATTGCATGACGTGCTTCTGCTTCCGACATCCACAACTTCTTAGTTGAAATACTTTAATCAAATATTCAACACCCGAAAGTCCCCAAATGGCCCTAACTGAGATTATAAATATTAGTTTTAAATGTAAACTGAAACACATGATTGACTCTTGACCATTCTGCAAACTTTGTGTTTTACAGAATCAACTAATATTTTGTGTTTTACCATCATCTGACTCCATGCCTCTCCTTGCACTGCGTTCTGCTTTCATCTTTCTACTTATGACATCTCTACCAACTTTTCCATCCTTGCACTTCCTGTGTAAGACTTGCAAAGTTTCATCCTTTGCACTCTTCATCTCTGCATTGATCCTGGTGAAATGATCCACTGACATGGGGGTCAGTTTACATATGTTCCGCGCAGATGACACCAGAGTCTACATTCATTGACTCTTTCTATTTCAGCACTTTCCACTGTTTCTATCCATTCTTGAATCAGCCAGCATTGCCACCAGATTAACATTTGAAAACTCCCGTCACAAATCCATAGCTTTTGTTATAGGTTGATCACAATTGTAATTTCCTTCTCAACCCCAAGATGAGCTGCAAATCTATTTCCTTTCTAATGGAAAGACTGCATCTGTTGCTGTATTCTTCTGCAACTGAAATTTTTATTGCTACATTGTTTCCTGTTCTCTCAAAATGACAAATTACAAAATCTTAATCTTGTGCCCTTCAAGGTGGTCCGCGTCTGTAAACACTGTGGCTGTTTACCCCTTCCCTCTACCCCTTCCCTCTACCCCTTCCCTCTACCCCTTCCCTCTACCCCTTCCCTCTACCCCTTCCCTCTACCCCTTCCCTCTACCCCTTCCCTCTACCCCTTCCCTCTACCCCTTCCCTCTAACCCTTCCCTCTAACCCTTCCCTCTAACCCTTCCCTCTAACCCTTCCCTCTACCCCTTCCCTCTACCCCTTCCCTCTACCCCTTCCCTCTACCCCTTCCCTCTACCCCTTCCCTCTACCCCTTCCCTCTACCCCTTCCCTCTACCCCTTCCCTCTACCCCTTCCCTCTACCCCTTCCCTCTACCCCTTCCCTCTACCCCTTCCCTCTACCCCTTCCCTCTACCCCTTCCCTCTACCCCTTCCCTCTACCCCTTCCCTCTACCCCTTCCCTCTACCCCTTCCCTCTACCCCTTCCCTCTACCCCTTCCCTCTACCCCTTCCCTCTACCCCTTCCCTCTACCCCTTCCCTCTACCCCTTCCCTCTACCCCTTCCCTCTACCCCTTCCCTCTACCCCTTCCCTCTACCCCTTCCCTCTACCCCTTCCCTCTACCCCTTCCCTCTACCCCTTCCCTCTACCCCTTCCCTCTACCCCTTCCCTCTACCCCTTCCCTCTACCCCTTCCCTCTACCCCTTCCCTCTACCCCTTCCCTCTACCCCTTCCCTCTACCCCTTCCCTCTACCCCTTCCCTCTACCCCTTCCCTCTACCCCTTCCCTCTACCCCTTCCCTCTACCCCTTCCCTCTACCCCTTCCCTCTACCCCTTCCCTCTACCCCTTCCCTCTACCCCTTCCCTCTACCCCTTCCCTCTACCCCTTCCCTCTACCCCTTCCCTCTACCCCTTCCCTCTACCCCTTCCCTCTACCCCTTCCCTCTACCCCTTCCCTCTACCCCTTCCCTCTACCCCTTCCCTCTACCCCTTCCCTCTACCCCTTCCCTCTACCCCTTCCCTCTACCCCTTCCCTCTACCCCTTCCCTCTACCCCTTCCCTCTACCCCTTCCCTCTACCCCTTCCCTCTACCCCTTCCCTCTACCCCTTCCCTCTACCCCTTCCCTCTACCCCTTCCCTCTACCCCTTCCCTCTACCCCTTCCCTCTACCCCTTCCCTCTACCCCTTCCCTCTACCCCTTCCCTCTACCCCTTCCCTCTACCCCTTCCCTCTACCCCTTCCCTCTACCCCTTCCCTCTACCCCTTCCCTCTACCCCTTCCCTCTACCCCTTCCCTCTACCCCTTCCCTCTACCCCTTCCCTCTACCCCTTCCCTCTACCCCTTCCCTCTACCCCTTCCCTCTACCCCTTCCCTCTACCCCTTCCCTCTACCCCTTCCCTCTACCCCTTCCCTCTACCCCTTCCCTCTACCCCTTCCCTCTACCCCTTCCCTCTACCCCTTCCCTCTACCCCTTCCCTCTACCCCTTCCCTCTACCCCTTCCCTCTACCCCTTCCCTCTACCCCTTCCCTCTACCCCTTCCCTCTACCCCTTCCCTCTACCCCTTCCCTCTACCCCTTCCCTCTACCCCTTCCCTCTACCCCTTCCCTCTACCCCTTCCCTCTACCCCTTCCCTCTACCCCTTCCCTCTACCCCTTCCCTCTACCCCTTCCCTCTACCCCTTCCCTCTACCCCTTCCCTCTACCCCTTCCCTCTACCCCTTCCCTCTACCCCTTCCCTCTACCCCTTCCCTCTACCCCTTCCCTCTACCCCTTCCCTCTACCCCTTCCCTCTACCCCTTCCCTCTACCCCTTCCCTCTACCCCTTCCCTCTACCCCTTCCCTCTACCCCTTCCCTCTACCCCTTCCCTCTACCCCTTCCCTCTACCCCTTCCCTCTACCCCTTCCCTCTACCCCTTCCCTCTACCCCTTCCCTCTACCCCTTCCCTCTACCCCTTCCCTCTACCCCTTCCCTCTACCCCTTCCCTCTACCCCTTCCCTCTACCCCTTCCCTCTACCCCTTCCCTCTACCCCTTCCCTCTACCCCTTCCCTCTACCCCTTCCCTCTACCCCTTCCCTCTACCCCTTCCCTCTACCCCTTCCCTCTACCCCTTCCCTCTACCCCTTCCCTCTACCCCTTCCCTCTACCCCTTCCCTCTACCCCTTCCCTCTACCCCTTCCCTCTACCCCTTCCCTCTACCCCTTCCCTCTACCCCTTCCCTCTACCCCTTCCCTCTACCCCTTCCCTCTACCCCTTCCCTCTACCCCTTCCCTCTACCCCTTCCCTCTACCCCTTCCCTCTACCCCTTCCCTCTACCCCTTCCCTCTACCCCTTCCCTCTACCCCTTCCCTCTACCCCTTCCCTCTACCCCTTCCCTCTACCCCTTCCCTCTACCCCTTCCCTCTACCCCTTCCCTCTACCCCTTCCCTCTACCCCTTCCCTCTACCCCTTCCCTCTACCCCTTCCCTCTACCCCTTCCCTCTACCCCTTCCCTCTACCCCTTCCCTCTACCCCTTCCCTCTACCCCTTCCCTCTACCCCTTCCCTCTACCCCTTCCCTCTACCCCTTCCCTCTACCCCTTCCCTCTACCCCTTCCCTCTACCCCTTCCCTCTACCCCTTCCCTCTACCCCTTCCCTCTACCCCTTCCCTCTACCCCTTCCCTCTACCCCTTCCCTCTACCCCTTCCCTCTACCCCTTCCCTCTACCCCTTCCCTCTACCCCTTCCCTCTACCCCTTCCCTCTACCCCTTCCCTCTACCCCTTCCCTCTACCCCTTCCCTCTACCCCTTCCCTCTACCCCTTCCCTCTACCCCTTCCCTCTACCCCTTCCCTCTACCCCTTCCCTCTACCCCTTCCCTCTACCCCTTCCCTCTACCCCTTCCCTCTACCCCTTCCCTCTACCCCTTCCCTCTACCCCTTCCCTCTACCCCTTCCCTCTACCCCTTCCCTCTACCCCTTCCCTCTACCCCTTCCCTCTACCCCTTCCCTCTACCCCTTCCCTCTACCCCTTCCCTCTACCCCTTCCCTCTACCCCTTCCCTCTACCCCTTCCCTCTACCCCTTCCCTCTACCCCTTCCCTCTACCCCTTCCCTCTACCCCTTCCCTCTACCCCTTCCCTCTACCCCTTCCCTCTACCCCTTCCCTCTACCCCTTCCCTCTACCCCTTCCCTCTACCCCTTCCCTCTACCCCTTCCCTCTACCCCTTCCCTCTACCCCTTCCCTCTACCCCTTCCCTCTACCCCTTCCCTCTACCCCTTCCCTCTACCCCTTCCCTCTACCCCTTCCCTCTACCCCTTCCCTCTACCCCTTCCCTCTACCCCTTCCCTCTACCCCTTCCCTCTAATCCACTTTGAATTCTCCATTCCTCCAAGCTTGTACACTTTGCCTCACCAATGGTAACCATATGTTCAATTACTACTTAAGGAGCGCAAATCTCCACCTGTTCACTTGTGCTATCTTCCTGAATGACATGGTTTAAAACCTATTTAATTGCCAAGTTTTTTTCTCCTGTCTCTTTTTATAGTTTCCACACCCTGGCTCCTCTAAGGACCTCTTCCAAGTGCCCTGGGATATTTTGCTACAATAAAAATGGGACAATATATAAGTTAATAGTGCGTATATACTTTAGACTAGGCTATGTTTATGTTTATGATTGGTATCTGTCCCTGCAGGAGTTTGAACAGTTCAATAAGAAGTTATCTGATGTTTCCAAACGAGTGCGTATACCACTGCAGGTTTCTAATGTCCTCTGGGAGCATTGTATTCGGCTGGCTAACAGAACCATTGTTGAAGGGTAAGTTGCCCTTAATTAGTACATCTTTGAAATTCCGTATTTAGAAATGGCATGATACCGACAATGTCTAGACAAGTTATGCCACGGTTACAGTGGGTGACAGGAACCTCTGCAGAATTCAGAGCTCATGGGTTTAAGTCTTTCAACTTCCAATTTTGTCAATGCATGTTCACTTGCACTTTATAGTACTTACAGAAGGTTTTTTTGTGGATTACGTTCATTAAGTAATTATAATGTTGGGATCAGTTTCAGCACGTTATTTTTAAGGGTCATTTTGAGTTGATACTACCAAAACTAGCAGAAATCAGAAATTGTTACATCCACACACTGTCATTTCTCAAACAAAAAGAAAAATCGGACAATTTGTCCTGTGTGAATTTCCAACTACTGCTGGTGTTTCCTGCTAGCAGTGTAAGGTTGGATAACCCCAATTACATGTTCAGCTGATTTGGCTGATATTTACATAGTTACATACAATTACATACACTCTGTTAGTAAGCTATATTCAAATCTCACCAACCAACCCCAGTTCAGATTTGAATTTATACATTGTTCAGTGGTTTAACACTATTCATTCAACTTTGGGACACTGGTTTGAATCCAAACTAGATTTACGAGAAGAGAGACTCCTCTGAGTAAATCAAGTTTGAACAGTATTGGACTCAATGACAAAAAATGTGAAATAACAGCATAGGTATGCCTCTAATTTCAGAAAAAAAACTTGAATCTTGTATAACATGGGGATCCAAGACAGCTAATAAGTACTTTTGAAGTGCTTTTTGTTATGAAGTTACTTCATATGAAGCTGTTCATGGTTCAAGAGGAATTACTGTTGTTCACAAAATGATGGGGAATCTTGACGTTGATTTGAGAAAGTAGTCAGAAACTCTGTTTAGGAACACATCGTTGTGGCAACTTCCTCTGAAATATCACTTAAGATCACATGTTCAAGTCTTGGAATGTGACTTGAATGTAACCTCTGACTCAGGCAAGACTGCCAATGTTGAACGAAAGGCCTGGGTTGACTTGATAAGCAATTGGGAGTATATTTTGAATTAACGATTTTTCACGTCGGAAGTTGTTAAGAGTTACAGCAATATTTTAATGAAGAAATTTAGAGCATAAAAAAATTCTAATTGATTTGTTAGTAACTGACTTACACAATTGGGGCCCAGTTCTGGTTCCATGGAAATGAAAAGATCGTCTTATATTTGTGGATTTTGTAAATGATTTGAATGAAGGAGTGAAAGGGTGGATTAGCAAGTTCATGGACAATACGAAGGTTTGTTGTGTTGTGGGCAGTGCAAGGGGCTGCTCTGGGTTACAAAGGGACATTGATAGGATGCAGAGCTGGGCTGAGAAGTGGCAGATGGAGTTTAACCTTGAAAAGTGAGAGGTGGTTTATTGTTGAAGGACAAACTTGAAAGCAGAATATAGGGTTAACAAAGATTTTTGGCTGTGTGGAAGAGAAGAGAGATCTTGGGGTTCATGTTCACAGTTCCCTGAAAGCGGCCACCCAGGTGGATAGAGTTGCTAAGAAGGCATATGGTGTGTTAGCTTTCATTTAATAGAGGGATCGAGTTCAAGAGCAATGAAGTTATGCTCCAGCTGTACAAAAGCCTGGTTTGGCCACGTCTGGAGTATTGTGTCCAGTTCTGGTCGCCTCATTACAGGAAAGATGTGGAGGTGTTGCAAAAGAGGTGGAGGAGATTTACCAGGATGTTGCCTGGAATGGAGGGAAGGTCTTACGAGGAAAGGTTGAGAGATCTAGGGCTTTTCTCTTTAGAACAGTGAAGGATGAGACGTGACTTGTTAGAGGTGTACAAAATGATCAGAGGTATAAACAGAGCAGATAGCCAAAGACTTTTTTCCTAGGGTGAGGGTAGCTATTACGAGGGGACATGGTTTTAAAATGAGTGGAGGTAGATATGGGGGAGACATCAGAGATAAGTTCTTTACTCAGAGTGGTAGGGGTGTGTAATGCATTGTCGGAGAGGGTAGTGGAGTTGCCCTCATTAGGAGCATTTAAGTGGCTATTAGATAGTCATATGGATAATAATATAAGGTAGGGGTGGATAGACATTAGGATTAGGGTAAAAGTTTGGCACAACATCGTAGGCCGAAGGGCCTGTACTATACTGTTCTATGTTCTGTATCTCAAGCTGCAAGGCAGTTTATGATTAACTTGAGTTCCAAAGACACGGAAATCTGATATACAAGGCGTTTATAATCGTAACATATTTATAGGAAGTTCATTGAAACTGTTAGTAATTTAAAGTTGCTTGGAGGAAATTTCATCTTGTTCGTTATTACAACAGAAACAACTAACACTCATTGGTAAGGTAGCGTTGGGGTTTCAAGAGCTACAAAAAGGATACTTGAGGTGGTGATCAGTGAATGGAACAGGTTGTGGACAGCTTTCATTAAATTATTTATTTTGGTGGATGAAGTTCAATCCCTGTACCTCTGCTTCTTCAAATGCCTTCAATGTAGTTATCGACCTTTGTTCCTCTCACTTGCTGTATTTTGCCTTTGCATCCACATGTTTGTACATCGAAATGAAGTGATTTGGTAACACTGTGTAGTTACCTCTGAAGAGATGAATCTATTTATTGAAAATGTTGCATTATCTCATTGGCCAACTCACGTTGAGGGAAAAAAAATCCTGTTTGATGTATTTACAAGTCATAAGTTACAATATATTAATGCACAGTAGCTAAGGATATTGCCATGTCTGTCTGTCATTGCAGGAACAGGCAGTTTTGAATATTCAAGAGTAGTTATTTCTGTCAAATAAGTCCTCTCTGATCACTTGTTTGTGTAAGACCAAACTGTCACTTACCAGGGAAAGTGTTTCAGGACAAATTCTTTGAAGGTGATTTGCACTTAAGTTCCTATTAAAATGTATGTCTGTAATAGTGCTGAACAATTCATCCACATTTCGCAGTGCACGTCCATGAAGTTGAGGTTTTTATTCGAAGAATTGTACACCATTCTCGTTTGACATGCCAATTAAATTTTAAAATTGGACTAGAAGATTATCTCTACTTGGCACTAGAGGATATTTTCAAATAACCCTTTCTAATGATGGCAGAGGTGTGAGCAAAATTTCAATTTTGCTGCAAAACATAATTAAACTTTATTCATCATTTTCATAATTTCTTTGACTAGGTATATTTACAGAGGTGTCATTTTCTTCATTCCCTTTCCACTATAGTTACGCAAATGCAAAAAAATGTAGTAATGAGGGACGTGCCTTGATGCAGCTGGACTTTCAACAGTTTTTAATGAAGTTGGAGAAGCTGACAGACATCAGACCAATTCCGGATAAAGAATTTGTTGAAACCTACATTAAGGCCTATTATTTGACTGAAAATGACATGGAAAGATGGATTAAAGAACACAGGGTAAGAAGGGAAAATGGCTGAAGATTTTCATGAACGACTGCAAAAATATTTTTGCAGCTGCAAAGTTTTAGATGTTAAACATGGATAGTTTCATGTCCTATAAATTAATTCTGTTAATATTTTAAGCATCAACCAACTGAACTCTCTGTAAGCATGTTATCTTTTCACTTTACACAAATTTGTTTTGCAAAGTTGAGTGACTTTTTTTCCATTCTAAAAGCTGACCTGTTTTCTTTGTGCAGGAATATTCAACCAAGCAGCTAACCAACCTCGTGAATGTTTGTTTGGGCTCCCATATAAATAAAAAAGCGCGACAGAAACTGATAGCAGCTATTGATGAGTCCGACAAGCCTAAAAGATAGCCCATACCAATGGTCGACTGTCATTCCAGCTGGCACAGGAATAAACAAATCCACCCTAAGTAAATAGATAATGGCTGTCTTGAGTTACACGCATTTATGATGCATGTTACTTGTTTTCTGATCAAAAAAAGCAATGTTACATGATGAACTGGGAACTGCTGCTTTAGTGTCTAATGTGTGTTACGGTTTAGCTTTATTCCTGTCTTGTTTGATATGCCCGTTCCTCTCAGTAATCCTGTTTTTAGAACCTACTTGAAAAATATTCACAATGTTCTGCTTAATTTTTGGTGGCAGCAGGTTATAATTTTTTTATCTGTTGAAATATGGGTTGTAAGGATTCTATATTGTAACAGAAGGAAACTGTATCTTAGTAGTGTTACTAAGTGTGGACTACTATATGTGTTGAAGCAAATGTTAGCTAAATTGGTTTTACAATCATTTTTTTCAATATGTAAAAGAGTACATACTAATAAATGAGGGCTTATGTTTCATACAGAACCACTGACTAAAGGAAAAGTTAAATTCTGTACATCCTCATTTAATTTGTTCTGGTATTAGAATTTGGGAAGTTAATTTTTTCCTTGTTAAAAGTGTATCATGGATTTGTATCTCAACAATAAAAAAGCGCAAACTGGGAGAATTTTTATATTCTGCAACGACTTGTGTTAAATCAGTCATAATGTTACATAGAGATTTTGAGTATGGACAGCAAAATTTTATTTTGCATGTCAATTTTCATCAAACGGATATTACAAGCTTCTTTGAAATAATAAAATAATTGTAAAATTAATTATAATTCAGACTTCCACTGTGTTGTCACTAAGTTTGCTCTCTAACAGTAAAGTTAATCCCTCCACCTTGTTTCTGCATATTATTTGATGTACCCAACCCTTTTCTTTTGATAGTTTCACTTTTTCTCATAAATGTTAAGGTGTATATTCTTACACCAATGTATGTATCTACTTTTTATTTTTAATTTCCCAATACTTTCCGTTGTGTTTTCAAGTATGTATAGGTGTATAGTTGAGACTGGTTTCATTTAAATTGTTGTTTTAAAATGGGCAGAGGGTACATATGAGTGCTATGCTCATGAGACATGCCTGTTGAAAATCTAACTTTGGAGCTAATTTTTAATTACCTGATGAAATGTAAACGGAATTTGGCTATTCAGTTCATTGAGCCTGCTCCAAAATTCATTAATATCCTGGCTGATCTAATTATGGCCTGAACTTCTCTTTCCTGGCTAACCGCTAACTGTTGAATTCCTTGCAGGTGTTAAGTCTACATGGGTCAACTTTAAATATAAATTCAGTGACTCAGTCTCTGCTGCTCTCTGCAATGGCCACAGTGATGATATCACCTGCTAAGGCTGAATCCATTGGTCCCAGTTCTCACGACCCCGTGTGGGCAACGTCAGATGTAAAACAACTTCTTAGTGATTTGACCAGTCGGTTGTAACATCACACACAAATTCCCGTTTACCACAGAACTCAATGCAGAAGAAAAAGGACTCTAACAAGGAGGGTCACTGGGATGCTCGTACATCAACCTTTGACATAGTGGACCTTAAATCAAGAAATGCAGCACAAACTGTGTTGCATAAATATAGTAGGAGTTTTTGGGTTTGGTAGATGACCAAGAGTTTGTCTACCAGTACCTTCCATCCTGCAAAAGTGTTCTAAGTAAGACAGTGTTGCATACAAGTGTAAGTAGAGACTGTGCCCTAAGACAGAAAAAGAGGCAGTTTCTTTGCCTTTTCTCTCTGCCCTTTCTGGGATGATGGTAGCCGTTTTTCTTTTCCATTGGACATTTGTGACTCAGCTGAGGATGCAAGGCAACACGGTAGCACTTCACAGAGTAAGCCATAAATGTGGTCTGTCAACACCACACCTTGCCCTTCCAAAATTTCATGTTACTTTGTACCTTGCATTCCATGTCAATTGCATTAGGTTTGAGCTCCTGCACATTTCTGTGTAACTGTTCCATTTGAATCTTTACCCTTTAAGCCCCAAGCTGCAGCTTCGTTATATTAACCATTGTGATATACAACCTGTCCCCACTGAAGCCAGAGTATTAGTGACCATTGATGAACATTCACAGTAGGTCATATGCCTCCTACTGTGTTGTTTCCCATGCTTTTATGTTGAGTTGCCTCCTCCCCCCCTTTATAATTAAGTTCCCTAACTTAGCTACTTTGCAGAAGGCAGAGGGGGGTGAGGAAAAAATGATGTTCCAGGAGGTGGGGTCTAATTAGACTTGGCGGAAGTGTTTCAGGATGATACGCTGGATATCGAGGCTGGTGGGATGGCAAGTTTGGGGTGACTAGTGATTAAGGGCTGTGGAGAAGGCTGTCTGGATAACAGAGGCTAGTAAAGAGTGTTGTTTGAAAAAGGCAGACAGCTGGGATGCTTGGGAGTGGAACATCTTGTCAGAGCAGATGTGGCAGAAATGGAGGAATTTGGGAAAATGGGATGGAGTTTTTGCAGGATACACGGTGGGAGGTAGCGTAATCTGGGTAGCTCTCGGAATCTGTGGGTTTGTGGTAAATGTCAGTGCATAAGCTGTTGCCAGAAGGAAATGGAGAGGTCAATCTGTGTGGGTCTGTTGGCGAATAAGAATAAAAAGCTGAGGGCCTGTAGGCTGTCCTTGTGTTGTATGGATATGTAGGGGGATGGCGCACCCATAGTAACGATGAAATGCTGCGGGCCAGGGAACTGGAGGTTACCAGAGAGGTGGAGGGCGTGGTGTGGGATGAGTACTGGACCACGTGGAGTGAATGGAGCCAAGGTAGGAAGAAATGAGTGCAGTGGGACAAGAGCATATGGAGATGATGGGTCGGCAGTGGTAGTTGGCTTGTGGATCATGGAGAGCAGGTAGAACCGTGCAGTGTGAGGCAAGGGGATTATAAAGCTGGAGGCATTTTATTTCTATCCTTTGTTTTTTTCAGCGATTATAAGGTGCGTTGCATTCAAAAAGGTAACCTTGTCAACTTCAGAAATGCAAATCATTTTTGTATATTTTATTTATTCTAATCATTTCTATAACATCCCCCTCCTCTCTCATTGTACTCATTTAGAGTTCTGTTCAGATAATGATTCTTTTATAAAGACTAATACAAAGTGCACATTAATGGTTTAGCTTTGTATGAAGGTTCCTCTTTGCATCCGTATGAGGGTCAAAATTTTTCCTAGCTATCTATTTGTGAAACATTTTAAGATTTGATTTAATTCATAGAGTTAAACAGCAGCTTCAATCCAACCAGCTATCCTCATCTGAACTAGTCCCATTTGCCAGCATTTGGGGCCTATATCCCTCCTTTTTAAGTACTTAGCGAGATGCCTTTTAAATGTTGTAATGTCCCATCTGCACCGTTTCCTGTGGAAGCTCGTTGCATGCACACACCACCCTCTGTCTGAAAAAGTTACTCCTTAGGTCTCTTTAAATCTTTCCCCTCTCTTCTTAAACTTATGCCTTCTAATTTTGGACTCCCTAACCTGGGAAAAAGCTTCATCGGAGGCTCACTGATGATGTTACCTAGAATGGTGATGAAACGTCTGAAAACTAACCTTCCAGCTCAGCGAGCAAACTCACATCCAGAACCTCAACCTGAGCTACAAATCTTCTCAAAACTCGCTGGGAAAAAGACCTTGGCTATTCACCCTATCAATGCTCCCCATCTTTTTATAAACCTGAATGAGGTTACCTATGAACCCATCACACTTTTTAGGATGAAAAAAAAAAGCCCCTACCTGTTCAGCATCTCCCAACAACTCAAACACTCTGAGCCCAGTGACATCTTTGTCATTCTTTTCTGAGCTCTTTCAAGTTTAAGAACATTTTTCCTGTAGCAGGGAGACCTGAACTGAAGGCAGTATTCTAAAAGTGGCCTAACCAATGTCCTGTACAACCATACCATGACATCCCAACTCCTGTACACATGGGTGCTGCATCCTGCACCCAGGCTGTACTGGAGCAGTCCATCGACTTCGCTAACAGCTTCCACCCTGCCCACACGTTCACTTGGTCTATCTTGGACACCTCCCTCCCCTTTCTTGATCTCTGTTTCCATTTCTGGCAATAGCTCACGAACTGACATTTACTACAAAGCCGCAGATTCCCATAGCTACCTAGACTACACCTCCTCCCACCCTCTATCCTGCAAAAAACCCATCCTGTTTTCCCCAGTTTCTCCATCTCTGTTACATCTGTTCTGGTGAGTAGACATTGTACTCCCAAGCACTGCAGATGCCTGTCTTTGTCAAACAACATTCTTTACCGCCCCCTCATCTAGACAGCTCTCCATTGCCCATTCCATCACTCTTAACCACCATCATACTTCATATTATCTAAAGTGCATTATTGAAGTGGTGACCTGAACTCTTAGTGAGTACACTAAAAGAGGAGGCGAATGTTTGGAAATGATGGTAATAAAAGAAAATATACAAAAATTGATTAATGTTTCTGAAAGCTGGCAGGCTACCTTATGACTATGAATAATGAAGGCAAGTGTACCAAATGCCACCTTCACCACCCTGTTTACCTACGACTCTGCTTTCGAGGAACCATGCACCTGTACCCCTAGATGTCTCTGTTCAGCAGCACTCCCTCGGGCCCTACTATTAACTGGATAAATCCTGTCCTTATTTGCATTACCAAAATGTATCACCTCACATTTATCTAAATTAAAATCCATCTGCCATCCCTTGACACATTGGCCCATTTTGCTTGCCAATGTTGTCTTGTCTCTCGTTACATCAATTTTATATTTTGTAGTCCTTACTTTTAGTTGTACCCACATGCTTTAATACCCATTCACTATGGCTTGATGTACTGCTGCTATGATTTGGTAAGTATTTTTGTGTTCTCTCAGTGTTGGATGCTCGTATAAAACCTTTGAGGATGCTTCCTTTCCACTGGAATATCACTCTTGAGCCTGAGCATCCGAAATTCATCTTTATCCTTGAGTAAGAATCTCTGACTTCTCAGTACATACTTATTTGCATGTAACTGAACACAGCTTACGAGAATCCTGTCTAAGTCTTTCTCTATTACCTGTTGGGTCTCTCGCTTCTTTTGCCCTGCTCCACTGATGTCAAAGCAACATTATTTGCACATTCCATTACACTAGATTTTGTGAACAAGAACTGGAGATAATGGGAACTGCAGATGCTGGAGAATCGAAGATAATAAAATGTGAGGCTGGATGAACACAGCAGGCCAAGCAGCATCTCAGGAGCACAAAAGCTGACATTTCGGGCCTAGACCCTTCATCAGAGAGGGGGGTGGGGTGAGGGTTCTGGAATAAATAGGGAGAGAGGGGGAGGCGGACCGAAGATGGAGAGAAAAGAAGATAGGTGGAGAGAGTATAGGTGGGGAGGTAGGGAGGGGATAGGTCAGTCCAGGGAAGATGGACAGGTCAAGGAGGTGGGATGAGGTTAGTAGGTAGATGGGGGTGGGAGGAAGAACAGGTTAGGGAGGCAGAAACAGGTTGGACTGGTTTTGGGATGCAGTGGGTGGAGGGGAAGAGCTGGGCTGGTTGTGTGGTGCAGTGGGGGGAGGGGACGAACTGGGCTGGTTTAGGGATGCGGTGGGGGAAGGGGAGATTTTGAAACTGGTGAAGTCCACATTGATACCATTAGGCTGCAGGGTTCCCATGCGGAATATGAGTTGCTGTTCCTGCAACCTTCGGGTGGCATCATTGTGGCACTGCAGGAGGCCCATGATGGACATGTCATCTAAAGAATGGGAGGGGGAGTGGAAATGGTTTGCGACTGGGAGGTGCAGTTGTTTGTTGCGGACTGAGCGGAGGTGTTCTGCAAAGCGGTCCCCAAGCCTCCGCTTGGTTTCCCCAATGTAGAGGAAGCCACACCGGGTACAGTGGATGCAGTATACCACATTGGCAGATGTGCAGGTGAACCTCTGCTTAATGTGGAATGTCATCTTGGGGCCTGGAATAGGGGTGAGGGAGGAGGTGTGTGGGCAAGTGTAGCATTTCCTGCGGTTGCAGGGGAAGGTGCCGGGTGTGGTGGGGTTGGAGGGCAGTGTGGAGCGAACAAGGGAGTCACGGAGAGAGTGGTCTCTCCGGAAAGCAGACAGGGGTGGGGATGGAAAAATGTCTTGGGTGGTGGGGTCGGATTGTAGATGGCGGAAGTGTCGGAGGATGATGCGTTCTATCCGGAGGTTGAGAACTGGAGACTGGAGACTTGTTTATCCACTTGCTCTGTGCTCTTGCTGTTCTTTTTTCCTATTTGTGGTTATTTATTTGCCTGTCAACAAGGTCAGAAATCACACAACACTAGCAGGTTTATTTGAAAACACAAGCTTTTGGAGCCTTTTTCCTTCTTTAAGTGAGGTTCTGAAAGCTTGTGTTTTCAAATAAACCTGTTGGACAATGACCTGGATCGTGTGATTTCTCACCTTGTCCACCCCAGTCCAACACTGGCACCTCCATGTTTGCCTGTGGGAAGGAGGGATTTATAAGGATTTTAGAGTATTAATTTTTAAGGGTTACCTTATTTAATTTTTATCTGTAGCTAGAATCAATTACCTGCAGTAAATAATGATTTTTGTCAAGTAAAGAAATTTAGTCTGTGTTTCTGTCAACTTGTGTGTGAAAATCAGGTAGGCTATGGATTTTGCATATTATTTTTAAAGACTTTAACTTCTGTGATGACACTCGGAATATCAGGAGATGGTTTCCAATGTGGCACCTCAGTGAAGCTTAACAATATCTTTGGTCTAAGCATGGATGAAAGAGCTGTGTTGGTGAGATGAGACTAACTCCCCTGACACTGAGGCAGGGTTTGCCCAAGTAAGGAACCAAAAAGTCTTCACAAAATTGAAGTCAATGGAAATCAGGGGAAAACTGTCTACTGGCTGAAGTCATACCTAGCACAGCAAAAGATAATTGTGGTAATTGAAAACAAAAACTTCACACCCTGGACGTTACAGTAGAATTTGCTAATTGCATTACCTTCAGCCCAAACACCTTTAGAAATTATATCAATGACTTTCCCTCCATAATGTTGACAGTAAGGAAGTTTCCTGCTGATTACACAATGCTCAATACCATTTGTGACGCCTCAGACACTGAAACTGTCTTTGTCCGTTTGCAGCAAGACCTGGTGTAGATTGTTACCACTTAATGTAATCTGATGGAATGCCCAAGGGCTAAGGGAATTATGGAACTGGTGGATGTACACTGTTAACTAAACGTTAAAGGGTGTGAAGTGGTTATATAAAAATGGGAACTAGATGCTTTGACACTGTGGTAAGGTCCCTATCTCTGACCCAGGAGACGTAGGTTCAAGTCCCACCTGTTCGAGAGTTAGGTAGTAATATCCCTGAATAAGTTGATTGGAAAGTATCTAAAAATAGGGAGCTACGGACTACTTTAGTGTGTGGATCTTACAGAGTGTGGTTAACTGAAATAAAGCTGTAAATGTGGACTTAGGCTCAGTTTAAAAATAATCATGTCCTGGTGCATAACGTTGGTAATAGATGATGGGCTGAGTCAAAAGGGAAAGTTTGAGGTTGCATAATTGTACAATCACCTGAAGAATGATGTCGCAATGTGGACCTGGATCACTTCTTTACCAAAGACGTCTCAAAGTATGGCATTGGCACTGTTGTTACTGCACAGAAGCAGGATAAGAAGCAAAATTGTTTCTCAGAATTGGATCTTGATAGTTGAAAAACTGATGAGTAGATTGTTAACATTTATGGATAAAATTGAACAAAAGATAGTTCATTGACTGTTTAAGAGGCATGGCTAGGTTTTAACAAATTTAGTAAAACTGAGAATATACCAGGTAAGAGTGCATAATGAAATTTTGTAGATTGTTTGCAAGATTGCAGAAGTCGTATTTGGAAATTTCCCAATCCGTGCCAGCATTTAACTTAGACTGTGTCAAAATATCAAATATTGTTAGACTTCTAGTTCTGACTGCAGGTGAATTTGTGGATAAACACACAGCCAGAATAAATGTCAGAAGTACTGAGAAAGGTTCTGAGAAAAGCATTGCTTTCTAGCAATGTTTGTAGCGCAATGATTTGATAGAATAGAAAATGCAGGACACAATGTTAACAATTTGGAGAGACCATTTGCATACAGTTTGTAGTATGAAAGGAAAGTAGTATCTAAATGAAATAAAGAATGATACATTCTTTAATTTTGCGAAAAGAAGAGAATTTGGGATTTACAAGAAGAAAATTAATGCCAGAAATGCCCAGGGTGCAGGCATTCGGTGTTTTTGGTCTGATTCAAAGTATTATACCATAACCTGTAGCAAATAGTATAATAGAATATGCAAATAAAACACCAAATAGAAGATTCAGTGGAAGAAAATAGAGATGTAGGTCAAAGTGAGGTCATTGTTTTTGACACAAGAGATTGCAGCCCAGTGATGAATGTGTGATGGCAGAATCATTTAATTGTGTTATATTGGACAGTAGATGCTCATATACAATATGTGGAATCGATTGGCTAAAATGCTATCTTCACTCTCTGAGTAATAAGGAGCAGAACCTAGTTCAGGAATTTGGGAGTTCTAGAAAATTTGATTTGCGGATGATAACAAGCAATAATATTTGAAGACAGTAGCTATTACTTACAAAATAGCCTGAATCAAGTATTTTACTCGTGCAAGTGTAGTATCCAGCACAATATCCTTCATATCAAATAATCTTTTCACACTTAAAACTGAATATAGAAAATGATATAGCTATTGTACTTGAAAATCTGTCAATTTGTAATTTACGCATTTGGGATACTACTTTATCCCATTAATGGAACATAAGCTGCCCTCTTTAAAAAATCAAAGAATTGTTACTGACATCAAGATTCAATGATTAAAGGTGAGAAATTTAAAATAAGTCAATTATGTCAAAATTTGGCAGGCAATTTGTTCACCCTTCAAAAGGTTAAAATGTTTAATAAAGGATGCAGAAATAAGGAATGGAGCGTACAACAAACTCACAGAAGGCAAAAGTAATAGACAAGCGATTTTGAAGGAATATTAGAAGACATTACTATGCATTTAATAGGACCAAACTTGGGCAGATGATACATTTTCTCCCTGACAACGAGGGATGGGAGAGGGGTTGACTGTGAATTTGCTAATGATGAACTTAGAGATATGTATGTGAATAAGAATACAACAGTTGATAATATAGCAGTAGAGAAAACTCTTCTTGGAATAGAAGCTGAAAATGGAAATATGCCATAAACAAAACATGTCATAAAAGATTGACAGATCAGCCAATCTGTGAATTACTATCTGCACTAGCATGACTGCACTAGCAGTCTGCACTGCGCTTAGCACTCCCATACTACGAATGTGTTTCAGATGGTAGGAGAATATAGTCTGTATCAACAAAAGTTCCATCAGGAATAAGTAATCAGCCCACACCTTGAAAGGAGCAGTAATTAACTCTAATTTTCCACAACATTTCAATGCACAGCACGCACGCAGCAAGTCATTTAATAAACCTGAAGACTCAGAAAGGATTTGGTGAGCATTAAAATATAAGGTAAGGCTACCAGAACCAGTTTCAAGCTGGGAGTTATGGTTTATTATTAAAGAAGAGAGCTTAAAGAGTGCAGAGGCCTGGGAAAAGTTACTGGTAGAGATGAAAACAGAATTATGTGAAGAATAGGAATCGGTCTATTTGTGTACACTATTCTAGGTTGTTTGAAATGGATTACAAACGTGCAAATTGCAAAGGAGGCACATCAAAATGTTTTGCAGCAATGTGGATCAAATTGCTACAATTGACAATTTATCCAATGATTGACAGATTAGTTTTGATGGTCAATATGGGACCATTGGCCATAAGTGTGTATTAAAGTCAGTTTTGTTTTACCAAAAGAGGATAGTCAATGTAGAAATTAGACAATTAGAAGTGGAGCAGTGAAGACCACGGTAAAATACAAAACCTCTATGGACTGAGGGGGGGGGCGAGGTGCCATAAATTGGAAACATGAAGTACAAAGATGGAAGACAAGAAAATGCTGTCTAAGCTCAAGAATTGGTCTGAGAGCAAACATGCCCCCCCAAAGAAGACCCTAAATCATTGAATGGAATCCTACTAATAGGAGGCGGGGGTCAAACAGTAGCTGTCAAGAAAAACGTAGAAGGGAAGATAGAAGATGTAATTTAATTAAAAAAAAGACAATTCAGGACTATTACCAGGAGCAGAGCACTTTTGATCAGGAAGTCTTAGTAGCTATGAACAAACCAGAAGACAAGTTAATAAAAGATGCTGAACTATAGGAACTCAACAGAATTTGGGATGTTCGTGTCGTACCAAGTATGCAACAATAGCCCCATCACATAGGTAGATACATACAGAAAAGAAGGCTTCTGATGCAACTTATAAGCTTAATGCAACGCTCATGGCATGAGATATGAAGAAAACTGGGGATAAAGATGTAGGAGTAAATTCATCTGAAAAATTCTCAAAATTTTTGTGGCTTTGTTAGCAACGCCATTGAGTAATGCTAAGAACATTTAACTTGTTTTTAGTGATGCTTCTTATGCAAATCAATGTGTTGTGTTCTCAAGCACAACAGGGTTTGCAGCTTCATAAAACTGTACTGTTGCAGAAAATTATCAGAAACATAGTCAAGAAATTCACTGCCTTTCAGCACAGCTTGTCTGCTTCTTCCAATCAAAACATAGGTTGAAATTCCACTATTAGACTACACTGCCTGTGTTAAGTGTTAATTGGATCAAATTTAATCTCTGCATATATAAATTCCACCATGCCACGGCAACGACCAGTGTGCTTATACATAACTCACACTGCAGTCATCAATTTTTCCCTGTGTCTTACTCCTATGCATAAAGCATCCACTGCCTGCCTGCTGTTTCTAACTCACTCTTATTGAAGTCAAGTTTCACTTCAACGCTGAAGGATGAGTCGATCTGATAGAAGTTTACGAAATAATGAGAGAATATAATGGATAGTTGGAGTCTTTTTCCAAGGTTAGAAATATCAATCACTAGCGGTCGTAAGCTTAATGAAAAAGGGCAAAACGTTAAAGAAAATGTGAGAGGTACGTTTTTTACACACAGGGTGGCAAGTGCCTATGGTGCTAGAGGAAGGGGTGGAGGCAGATACAATAGCAATGTTGAAATGACATCTTGACAGATATTTGAATAGTCAGGGAATAGACGGGTAAGAACCATGGAGAGGCAAAAGGTTTTTAGTTTGGAAAAGCATCAAGTGTTGATGCAGTCTTGATGGTCCTGTGCTGTATTGTTCTCTGTTCTTGTTTCATCCTTAAGCATAAGGAGATTTGTCCCTAATTACAACTTACCATTTTGCTGACACAGGATTGGTCTACTGAAAAAAACAGTCAATTTACATTCTTTGAACATGTATACTTATAAACACACGCACGCACGCACACACACACACACACACACACACACATACACACACACACAAAGACACACACTTACTAGCACCTTTTTATAAAGCTGCAACCTTTTACTTCCACATTTTCTTTGGTATAAAGCCATTTCTTATCCTTTTTTTAGAACATTTGCATTGCATTAGTATGTGGTCTTTACACTCCAACAATCACAACAATCTTCATTTGATTACATGCACATAGAAACAGAAATTTCTGGGAAAGCTCAGCAGGTCTGGCAGCATCTGTGAGGAGAAATCAGAGTTAATGTTTTGGATCCAGTGACCCTTCCTCAGAACAGTATTTTCCTCTTGATTTCCATTGACTCCAGTTTTTGCTGGCGTTTCTTGAAGCCAAAGGGGCGGCACGGTGGCTCAGTGGTTAGCACTGCAGCCTCACAGCACCAGGGACCTGGGTTCGATTCCAGCCTTGGGCGACTGTGTGTGGAGTTTGCAAGTTCTCCCCGTGTCTGCGTGGGTTTCCTCCAGGTGCTCCGGTTTCCTCCCACAGTCCAAAGATGTGCAGGTTAGGTGGATTGGCCATGCTAAATTGCGCATAGTGTTCAGGGGTGTGTGGGTTATGGGGGATGGATCTGGGTAGAATGCTCCAAGGGGCTGTGTGGGCTTGTTGGGCCAAAGGGCCTGTTTCCACACTGTAGGGAATCTAATCTAATCTAATCTAATCAAACTCAATGCTATCTTGATATCAATGGCATTCAATCTCTCTTCACTTGTGGAATGCAGTGCAAAAAGGTCAGGTGCTGATTGGCCTGGGTGAACATGAAATGTCAGTGAACAGGTCATATCTGGGCAAATACCATTTAATAATGAATCTGTGGAATTCACTACCTGAGAGTGTGATGGATGTTGGGACATTGAGTAAATCTGAAGAGGAGATAGGCGGATTTTTGATTAATAACATATTAGAGGATTATGGACAGCAGGCAGGAATGTAGAGTTGAGGCCGAGATGAGATCAGCCATGATCATATTGAATGGCAGAGCAGGGCAAGGGGCTGGATTGTCTTCTCCTGCTCTTAGTTCTTAATGTCACTGTCAGTGATCTCTTTCATCACTTTGCTCATGTTCAAGAGTACATTGATGCAGCCAGTTGGATTTATCCTTCTATTTGTCAACCAAAGCAATTTTCTAGCTCAACGCCAGTGTTGTTGCTTTATTGGAGCAGCTTGATTAGGGGTGCATTAATTTCTGAGCATATGTCTTCAATACTATTGCTGTAATGCTGCCAAGACCCATAGCTATTCCATTACTGGGTGTCTTCAACCATTTCTTGATACCGTGTGGAGTGAAATGGAATTGTTGAAGATTGTCATCTTTGAAGCTGGGAGCCTCAGCAGCAGGCTGAGATGAATCATCCACTCAACGCTTGGCTTTGTCTGTTGGACTGATATGCTGGATCCTCTATCATTGAGAAAGGAGGATATTTGTGGAGACCCCTCCTCTTGCTAGTTATTTCAATGCCTAGTACCAAAATCCCCAGAGACCCCCTTCCTATAGCTCTGTAAATATTCTGGTGGGCTCCAACAACATTGAAATAACAGCACTGGGTCACTTCCAATCCATAATCCCTTCAGCTGCCTGTCTTCAGCTCTCTGCCCTTTCCAGACATATAATGCACAGAAACACAATATTGGCTGTCTTCTCAGAACCTGGTTCCAATCAGCTCCAAATAGAAAATTGTTCCATTTTGAGGGAATCTTGCATGTTTTTCATTCACACAAGTTCTCAGGGTATTTAGAACTGCCAAACAGAAAGCATAGATTGATCCGACCCCACTACAATTAGGTTTTGTATTTACACTATGTTTTCTCAGGTCACATGGACATTTCTTGGAATGTGATAGTGTCATAAACAGGAACTCAATTAGCCAACTTTCAGAATACTGCCGAGCCTATTTTGGATTTAAGAGGACACCGCATTAAAGAAAGTATGGGTATTTTGCATTACATGCATCGTCATAATTTATTTTTGAACTATGACATAACTAATTTATCCCATCCGAGCTATATCCCAACCATCAGGACTTCACCACGATCATGCATCTTACCACCCCGCCATCCCATTTATTCATCTTCACATTGCAATTATAGAACAAGGGAGGAAAGATTGTAATCAAAAGAAAACCAATGAACACAAACATTAATAATTCTGGAACACACAACTGAATTGACCTCTGGTAAAATTTCTATGAGTAGTTTTAATCCAGGTCCCTATGCAAAGCCACAGTTAGTAGAGAATAAACCTAATTCAGAGGTCCACTGGTATTTTTTCCTAAAAATGGTAGCTACATACATATTTGTTTTTTCATGTTTAAAAGCCTATTTTATTAAAGTCAAGAATTTCAAACGTTCAAGTTTTATTCCTTATAATCTAACAAACTAGCATTAGATAAGATTTAGAATGAGGGTTCTGATTTCAAAATGAGCAGCTTTGAGCTGAGGAGAACTTGATTTAATCAGAAGGTGTGAACCTTTGGAATTATCCGTCCCAGAGAGCTGTGGAAACTCAGTCATTGAAAATGTTTAAGATAACAAGGTGTAGAGCTGAATGAACGCACAGGCCAAGCAACATAATAGGAACAGGAAAGCTGATGTTTCGGGCCTAGACCCTTCTTCAGAAAGAAAAATTTCTGAAGAAGAGTCGAGGCCCAAAACATCTGCTTTCCTGCTCCTCTGATGTTGCTTGGCCTGCTGTGTTCATCCAGCTCTACACCTTGTTATCACAGATGCTCCAGCATCTGCAGTTCCTGCTGTCATTGAAAATGTTTAAACAAGATCGACAGATTTTGAAATACCACTGGTATAAAGACATAGGAGGACAGTGCGGTAAAAAGAGTTAGCTGTGGCCATATTGAATTCAATGCAGGCTTGACAGGCTGAATTGAATGCTCTGGTTCCTGTGTTCCTAAATTAAAAGAAAATGCTAGATATAATCACTAAGTCATACTGTATCTTTGAAGAAAGAAACAGATCACGCTTCAGGTTGATTAACTTGTATCGCAAATGTGAATATTCAGAAACATAACAGGTTTTAGGCAAGTAAAGGCAGAAGTCTGGAAAGAGAACAAAAGGACAGCCTGTGATTTGATGGAAGACAGGAGACCTAAAATACCAAAAGAGTTAGTAATGCAGAATCAAACAAGAGTGGTAATGGCAGAAGAACATGAATAAAGCAGGTATAAATAGCTGCTATTCAAAAAAAAAATAGAAAGTGAGAGTAAAACATAAATTTCCAAAGTGAAAGAATGTAAAGTTGTCAGAGTTTACAGTTTAAAAGTGTCCAGAAGGCTGTAGAGTGCCTAAATAAAATACTGAAGCATTTCACCTGAAGCTAAGGTTGCGATTTAATGGAATACTGTTGGTGTTCAAGGACAGTGAGGCTAACCCTAGAGCAAGGTGGGGATTTAAAATAACAAATCACTGGAAGCTCAGACACTTGTTTGCAGCCTGAATGGTGATGTTTCACCAAACAGTGGCCCAAGCTACATTTGACATCTCCAGTATAGAAGGGATCACAATATGAGGAGTGAGTGTAAGATATTAGACTGAAGCAAGTACGCACATATTATCTGGAAGGAGTACATAGAACATAGAACATAGAACATAGAACATAGAACGTTACAGCACAGAACAGGCCCTTCGGCCCTCGATGTTGTGCCGACCTGTCATACCGATCTCAAGCCCATCTAACCTACACTATTCCATGTACGTCCATTGCTTATCCAATGACGACTTAAATGTACCTAAAGTTGGCGAATCTACTACAGTTGCAGGCAAAGCGTTCCATTCCCTTACTACTCTCTGAGTAAAGAAACCACTTCTGACATCTGTCCTATATCTTTCAGCCCTCAATTTAAAGCTATGCCCCCTTGTGCTCACCGTCACCATCCTAGGAAAAAGGGTCTCCCTATCCACCCTACCTAACCCTCTGATTATTTTATATGTTTCAATTAAGTCACCTCTCAACCTTCTTCTCTTTAATGAAAACAGCCTCAAGTCCCTCAGCCTTTCCTCGTAAGACCTTCCCTCCATACCAGGCAACATCCTAGTATATCTCCTCTGCACCCTTTCCAAAGCTTCCACACCCTTCTTATAATGCTGTGACCAGAACTGTACACAATACTCCAAGTGCGGCCGCACCAGAGTTTTGTACAGCTTCACCATAACCTCTTGGTTCCGGAACTCGATCCCTCTATTAATAAGAGCTAAAACACTGTATACCTTCTTAACAGCCCTGTCAACCTGGGTGGCAACTTTCAAGGATCTGTGTACATGGACACCAAGATCTCTCTGCTCATCTACACTACCAAGAATCTTACCATTAGCGCTGTACTTTGCCTTCCGGTTACTCCTACCAAAGTGCATCACCTCACACTTGTCTGCATTAAACTCCATTTGCCACCTCTCAGCCCAGCTCTGCAGCTTATCTATGTCTCCCTGCAACCTACAGCATCCTTCGCCACTGTCCACAACTCCACCGACCTTAGTGTCGTCTGCAAATTTACTAACCCATCCTTCTACGCCCTCATCCAGTTCATTTACAAAAATGACAAACAGCCGTGGACCCAATACCGACCCTTGTGGTACACCACTAGTAACTGGTATTTACGGTCTTGAATGGTAAGGGGAAAGGAGGTAAAAGGGCAGGTATTGTATCTTCTATGCTGGCTTAGAAAGGTGCCATTAGAAGGTGAGAGATGATTGAAGACTAGTCCAGGATTCTGCAGAACAAATGGTGCTTTGAGAATGCTGGAAAGGAAGCAGAAAGTGAGCTGTGTTTAGTGATGGGGCTGGTCCGAATTTTGCAGAAATAGTGCAAGGTGATCTGTTGGATATGAAGACTGGTGAACTGGAAAGTGAAGGGAAGAGGAATCCTATTATGGTTCTGGGAAGATGGGGAAGGAGTGAGAGCTAAAGTGAGAGAAATTGATGGACATGGTACAGGGTCAGTTAACCAGGGTGAGAGCGAGTATCCTCTTCTGAGTGAAAAGGAAGGCCTAGAAGAAACACTTAAACAAAAGGAAGTTGCTGAAACTGGGTAAGTGGCATGGAATATTCATATGAAGCAGATCGTGAGGAAGTATAGTCATTAGTTGAAAGAATCAATGGCTCGATAGTGAATATTGTGGACAGTCTATCCCCAGAAATGGAAACATAGAAACTAAAGTAGGGAAGAGAAGAGTGAAAGTGCAATTGGGGTAGGGATTGGTAACAATGTCAATGACACTTTCCTTTTCAGATCAAAAGCAGAAATGGCACCAGTAAAGTCATCAATGTGCTGGAAAAGGAAACGAGGGAGATGACTGCAGTATGACTAAACCAAAGAATGTTCTGCACATTGCACATAATGGCAGACACAGCTAGTACCCATGTGGGTATCTGTAGCTACAGATTTTATTTGGACAAAGTGAATGGATTTAAAGCGGGGGCTGTTCAATATGGAAACAAGTTTATTGAGAGGGTGGAACCTGATTATGCCTCTGTTCAAGGAAGATGAGGATAACCCTCAAGATGCTATGGCAGGAGATGGAGATGTAGAGAATTTGGGTGTCCATGGTGAAGCAGAGGGTATTGGGACTGAGAATTGGGAAATGTCAGTGGTAAAAGATTTGACATGGAAGAAAATATAGAATCAATGTAGGAAGGAATTGTTCAGAATGGAAAGAACAGGCTGAACCATAGGCTTAAGAGGACAGTGTCATATATGCATCCTCAGAAGGAGGTAGAAATTCATAGAATCCCTACAGTCTGGAAACAGGCCCTTCGGCCCAATATGTTCACACCTACCCTCAGAGCATCTTACCCAGACCCATCCCCCTAATCTACACATCCCTGAACACTATGGGCAATTTTTCATGGCCAATCCACCTAACCTGCACGTCTTTGGACAGTGGGAGGAAACCAGAGGACCTGGAGGAAACCCAGACAGACACGAGGAGAATGTGCAAACTCTACGCAGACAATTGCCCGAGGGTGGAATCCAACCTGAGTCTGTGGTGCTGTGAGGCAGCAGTGTAACCACTGAGCCACCGAAATTGTCTGATTAGAGTTGGGAAACCTTGAGGTTTGAACCAATGGAGGGAGATCCCCAGAGGAAATGTGGTCAGTGACAGTCCTGTCAAAGTCAGCTGGGTGATGCGTGGTGCCATTGTGGAGGAAGTGTTGGAGAATTGACAGTTCGTGTCTGCAGGATCAACTTGGCAAAGAAAAACAGCACTGGCCTTACCAGCAGTTGGACATGATAGCGCAGAATGTAGCAAGTACAGAGAGATACAGGTTAGAGGGAGATTTAAGCCAGCTGATATCACATCAGCAGTTTTCAATGGAACGATCAAAGAGGTTATAAAGCCAGAGGGAGGGATCTAGTTGGAGGGAGAACACTGGAGAAGATCTGTTTGACAATCTGAAATTGGTTCATTTGTATCAGAGAATTGTGAAACACAGAGAGGACATTCCACCCTTTGTACCTGTATTAGTTTTTTGATAGATCTATTCACTTAGTCACATTCTCTTGCTCTTTCCTTACAGGCCTGTAATTTAGTGGAGTTTAGGTATTTATTCAGCTTTGCTTTGAAAGTTACTGTAGAATCTGTGAACCACTGTTTTAATCCCCACATCGAAGATTATAGCATCTCATTGTGTAAAAACAATTTCCCTCAGCTCCTCTCTCAGTCTTTCAGCAATTACTTCAAATGTGTCCCCCCTGATTACCTTCTGCAGTACTTAAAGATCAAAATGAGGAATGGCATCCTCTGAAATACAATTTTTTTGTGGCAAATATTTTATGTTACTTAGTTGTTTCATTTCTGGTCTGATAGGCATTGACATTACTATAATACCTTTTTTATACCAGTTTCAATTGACAGATGAATTAATGATTTTATGACTCAGCATCCAATGAAAAAGAGAATAGGTGCTGACAAAATGATGTAATGTTTCAGATGAGGCAGTGAAAATAGCAAGCATGGTCCTGAATTTATGCTGCAGGCGTGAACTCAGCACAAACTTTGGAAAGTAACAGCACTAAGAAGGCATTTTTGCAATATACAGAGACCTGCATTCTTGAAGATAATTTTCTTTGGAATTTGAATCAGTCTGATTGTGGAACTGCTTCACGTTGCATTAAATGAAGGAGAAAACCCTCACAATGCGTGTGATCAATATGCTGGTGTTGTCTATGTTTCTTCTATTATTGTTTATCCTTTCGTAGATATCTGTGCTGATGCTTCAACTGGTTGACACTCCTGTGCATCACTGCCTACCAGCTAATGCACTCAGCTGATATATTTTCAGTGCTGTCATCAATCGTGTTAATATGGTTTGATACTTGTTCACTTCTTGTCGAATTTCCACTTGACTGTTTTCAGTTGCTCCGCAGGAATTGTTTTGGCATTCTGGAAATTCCAAATGGATTAGAATGTAATTCCAACATTTAGAGAAACAGGGTAGTGGTATTATTTTGGGATCATTTTATCAAAAATCTTACATGGTGGCTTGAATGCTCTCTTTCTTCAACAAGAAGTGACTTTTAGTTACTCCGACGTCAGACTGGGTAACCACTGAATTTTCCAAACCCCTGCCTGAGCCTGAAATTAAGAGGGCAGCTGCCCCACGTTAGGGCCAGGATTAAGTGGGTGTCGGGAAGGAGGAGGTGGAAATTTGGTTGTGAGGAAGACAAAAAGAACAGTGGACGGCACTCAGACAATTTGTGATAGCAGGGAATGGTGAGTCCAGGGAACTCTGACTGGAGAGGATTTCTCCAACAGTTTGTGGCTGGGAAATGGCTGAAGTATGAGAGTATACTGATAAGACTGGTCTGGGAACAGCAACACATAGGGAGTCCCTGGGGTACATGGGAAAAAGATGATATGGGAAATGGGCACATTGAGAAAGTGCAGAAAGCTGTAGAAATAGGTTATATGTTAGAAGGATGAACACAGTAGGCCAAGCAGCATCAGAGGAGCAGGAAAGCGTGACATTTCGGGTCGGGACCCTTCTTCAGAATGTTGGGAGATTGGGCAGAAAAGCAGTACGAGAGCCGAAGCTGTGAACAGACCTAGCTAAGGTTCAAGATGAGATAAAGAGGCTGACTGAGAAGGTTGGGAATTTACAAAACCAGAAAGATGTAGACACTAATGCAACAGTTAAATAATTGCAGAATAGAAAGCTAAACCAATAATTCCCGGATTCCATTTAAAAACCCTTTAGTTCACTGATGCTTTTTAATAAGGCCTTCCATCCTTTCAAACTTTAACCTGAGGAGCTGTGCAGCCATGCAGCTATTGAATGAGCTGTGGTTGGCCAACGAGGCCATGTACAGGCCAGGTCATCTGGCTGGTAGGGTGCTGCCCAGGCTGCTGATAAGTTTCGCTGGCAGCCCAGTCCTAAGAGCCGCTTGCCCAACTTGGTGCATTTTGTGATTTAATACATGTTACCCTCATAACATTTAGCACACATTCTTGTTGAGCCAGTCATTCTAAAGTTTATTCGCAACACTACTGAATTACAAGGCTGCAATGACTCAGATCCACACACTTTGTCGGGGTTCCGTGTCACTGTGTATTGCATACACATAGCTGATTGACAACACTGATAGAGACTGAGGTGAGGCATATACTATATCAGAACTCATTGTCAGCCCTGATGCTATATAACCGTTTTAACATTACAGCGTCTATCTGGTCTGAAATCTATGCTGAAACACAGCATCACCCCTTTTCCCATTAAAGAATGGGAAGCATTTTCCAATACCATGTGTCAGGATGCATACATATATACATTGTCCCAATATATAGAGATAATGCCTTGGTGGATATATGACTTGATGAGATTTAATTATATAACTATCACTGCTTCACTCTGCAGTGTTCTATCTGACAGCATGGATGAATATGTATTATTTATCACAGGTGTTATCTGAAATGATTTCATCATTATCCGAGTTATCATCCTACATGGTTGATGATGTGCAGTTTGGATATGTCATATTTTTCTTCTCAGGGCTTGACCATTGCTTATTAGAATGTCATATGCCCTAGGCCAGACATGATGACACCGTACTATGTGTTCATGTGAAAATCTCAAACTTGTAGGCTTTGTTCTGGTTCAAGTTAGAATAACTGTGCATTTTTATATTAATTCTTGGGGAATGGCATCACCAGCATGTATTGCCAATCCATGGTTGCCCTTGAGAAGCTGGTGGTGAGGTGCTTTCTTGAACCAGTGTAAACCATTTGGTGTAGATACACCCACAATGCCATTAAAAATGGAGTTCCAAGATTTTGACCCAGTCACACTGAAGGAACAGCGACATATTTCTAAGTCAGGATGGTGAGTGGCTTGGAGGGAAATCTGAAGGCAGAGGTGTCCCCATGTATCTGCTGTCCTTGTCCTTCCTGGTTATGATAGTCATGAACTTAGAAGGTGCTGGCTGAGGAGACTTGGTGAATTGTTGCAGTGCACCTTGAAGATGGTACACATTGCTGATGCAGTGTGAAGGGGATCAGTGTTTGTGGAATTGATGCCAATTAAGTGATCTGCTTTGCCCTGGAAGGTTTCTTGCTTTGTGACTGTTGTTGGAGGGGCACTCATGCAGGCAAGTGGGAAATATTCCATCACACTCCTGCCTTGTGCCTTGAAGATGACGAACAGGCTTTGGGGTGTCAGGAAGTAAGTTACTTGCTGTAGGATTCCTAACCTATGATTTGGTCTTGTAGACATTGTACCATTTGCAGCCTTCTTCGCAACAATGCTCGAGCAGCTGGGTGATGAATGTGCAGAAGGGAAGAGCTGGGCAGTGAAGGTTAAGAGGAAACATGACAGAGGTGGCAAGTTAAACAAGTTTGTATTGTTTTCTTTGGAAAGAAGACAAGAGAGTGAAAAGAGAATTAATTGAAGTATATCAGATGATGGAGTCCAGGCAGAGTAGATAGGAAGCCTCTATTTCCCTTGGATGAGAGCTCCATAGCCAATAGGCAAGCATGTAAGGTAGGAAGTGGGAAGTTTAATGGAAATTTAAATAGATTTGTTTCACTGAGAAACTGGAGAGGATTTGGAAAACATTGCCCAAATGGGTGATGGAGGCAGAAACTCCTCAAAACTTTAGCAAGCACTTGGTAATGCACTTGAAGTACCAGAAACTATAAGGATGCAGCAGTAGAACTTAAATAGATGCCTATTTGTCAGCTGGTGAAGGCACAATGCGCTGCTCCATGCTGCGAATTTCTATTTCTATTGCAATGATTCTGAATGTAATGAGGTCATCCATGGCAACAGGTAGCTCTGCATGTTTTTTTTATATGAATAAGCAAATTTTAGTAGAAATTGAAAATTTTGAGTTAACTCTGCAAAACCAAAAGAAAATCCTGCAAACATAACACAGAAATATTAACTCAGGTGCAAACATGAAGCCTGTTGAATCTTTTAAGCTCAGAGATGTTCCCAGAAACATCCTATTCACAAGCAAACCTTTCATTCATTTCAAAAACAAAACAATCAATGTATGATGAAAATCTGAAATAAAGACAGCACATCCTGGAAATAATTTGTTCTGTTCCCCATCTTATTACCCTGACCTCTGTATCTGTTTAAAACCTGATAAATCTCTAATTGTTTCTAATATTGTGGAAGGTCATTGATACAAAATGCTAACTGTTGTTCTCTCCTCAGAAACTGCAATGCTTCCTGCGCTCCTCTAGCATTTTCTATTTTTCCTTCTTTGTCTCATTTTTACTAGTTTGAATATGTTGATGAGAAATTTAAAACTTCAATCCACACTCTCCCTTACCATTGATTTCCTTAATTATTTCATAGGATCCTCACAGCGTGAAGACAGGCCAATCAGCCCAACAAGTCCACACTACCTCTCTGAACAGCTTCCCGCCCAGACCCAAAACCTTTCCCTATCTCTGTAAGCCTGCACTTCCCATGACTAATCCACCTAACTTACACGTCCCTGGACACTTTGGGCAATTTAGCACAGCCTATCCATCTAACCTGCATATCTTTGGACTATGGGAGGAAACCCGGAGGAAACTTACATAGACACAAAGAAAATGTGCAAAATCCACACAGACAGTCACCAAAGTGTGGGATCAAACCTGGGCCCCTAGCACTGTGACACAGCACTGCAAGCCCCAGAACCACCATGCCACCTATTTGTAGTTGAACTATTTGAACTTTCTGTAGTTCCTAGAGGCATTGACAGTCTTGCAAGAACAAAATACATAAACACCTTTCAAAAGGAATTACTGAGAATAAAACTAGATTAAGATGAAAAGCTGTATGCAGTCCAGTGGAAAATTCCAGAGGAGATTTGTCTTCCTTCTTATGATGGAATTATTGACTTGTCTCCTCTGTTTGCTGCTGCCAACTATTTCTGATAAGGATTAACTTTTGCAAATGGGATATTTTTTCAAAAATTGCAGAGAGTTTAAATTTATAGCGGATTGATATGTTCTAAATGCATAGCGTCTTCTTGTTTCTTATTAGAGAAGCAATGATTCTTTAATGTGAGTGTTGCTGAACAAACAGACCTTGGAGTGCAGGTTCATAGTTCCTTGAAAGTGGAGTCACAGGTATTTAGGATAGTGAAGAAGGCATTTGGTATACTTAAGATAACACAGTGTAGAGCTGGAGGAACACAGCAGGCCAGGAAGCATCAGAGGAGCAGGAAAGCTGATGTTTCAGGTGGGGACTCTTCTTCAGAAATCTCAGACTCCAGCATCAGCAGTTCTTACTATCTCGATTTGATATGCTTGCCTTTATTGGTCAGTACATTGAATACAGGAGTTGGGAGGTCATGTAGCAGCTGCACAGGACATTGTTTAGGCCACTTTTGGAATCCTGCATTCAATTCTGGTCTCCCTGCTATGGGAAGGAAGTTGTGAAACTTGAAAGAGTTCAGAAAGGATTTACAAGGTTGTTGCCAGGGTTGGAAAGTTTGAGCTATGGGGAGAAGCTGAATGGCTGGGCTATTTTTCCCTGGAACCTCAGAGGCTGAGAGTTTACCTTCTCGAGCTTTATAAAATCATGACGGGCACCGATAGGGTAAATAGACAAGGTTGGAGAGCCTAAAACTAGAGGGCATAGATTTAAGGTGAGAGAGGAAATATGTAAAATGGACCTAAGAAGCAACTTTTTTACACAGTAGGTGATGTGTGCATGGAATGAGCTGTCAGAGGAAGTGGTGGAGGCTATAGCAATTACATTTAAAAGACATGTGGATGGGTATATGCTTAGGAAGCATTGAGAGGGATATGGGCCAAGTGCTAGCAAATGGGACAAGATTAATTAGGATATCTGGTCGGCATGAATGAATTGGACTAAAGGGGTTGTTTCCATGCTGTACATCTCAATGGCTCTATGACTGTATGAGTGAAAATGCATTAGGTTTTTCAGAGTAAGCACCACTACAGCTCTTGGAAATCAAAGTCATGTCATTGCAAGTTAATGTTTGTTGTGACAGTTACTGGGTTGGTGATAGAAGGTAACTCTGAAAACAATTTATTTAGACTTTTGACAAGATATCATACAAAAGGGTGAAATCTGTGGGGTAGTCCGACAGATCCTGGATTTGAAGAGGAGTGGTTTGTCGGCAAAGCGATGTTATTAAGTTGGAAGCAGTTCTGCATAGAGACTAATTCTTACAGTATCATAAACTTTCCAATCATGTCAGCCTCACCTCCAGTTCCCATTACTTTCACAAACAGCTAACAGTCTGAAAGTGTCTGAAGCAGTCAATGCTTGATTGAATAGACCAGCTACTACAATTGAGTCAGTAATCATGGGAACTGCAGATGCTGGAGAATCCAAGATTACAAAGTGTGAAGCTGGATGAACACAGCAGGCCAAGCAGCATCTCAGGAGCACAAAAGCTGATGTTTCGGGCCTAGACCCTTCATCAGAGGTCTGATGAAGGGTCCAGGCCCGAAACGTCAGCTTTTGTGCTCCTGAGATGCTGCTTGGCCTGCTGTGTTCATCCAGCTTCACACTTTATTAACTATGATTGAGTCATTGGGTTTTGGTAAGAATAAAGACAGAGCTTGTAGGAAAGAAGAGTTTCTAACAACCTCTGTAGAAATATAAGTCATATTCATATTGCATATTGTTTAGTCAACTCAGAAAGGTGGTTAGACTAAACCATACAAGATCACTTTTGAACTTGAAAGAACCTGTACACTCAACACAAACTAGAAGCTACTTCGTTATGGTAGATACTTTACACAAGCACAGAGGAACACAATTACTGACACTATGGACAAAAACAAGAGAACTGCAGCTACCGTTCTGAGGAAGGGTCACTGGATCTGAAATGTTACATCTGCTTTTTCTCCTCAGATGTTATCAGACCTAAGCTTTTCCAGTCACTTTAAAAAGGTTATTTTGTCCTGGGTTTTTTTTTAAGAGAGCTTATAAAGACAGAGTTGAAGAGCTTGCTACTGCAGATGGCCAAAGTCAACAATTTAGGAGACATTTAGGTTTTTGTTTAAACAGTTGGAACAATGGAAGGGGAATGGCCAGTTCGTCCAGACCAGGCTTTCTAGTTATTTTAGCTGTAGTAGTCAGAAGGTGTTTGGGGTCTCAGAATGGTTGAAAGTAAATAATTCCTAGCTGCTACTTTTTCTGAAATCTCTCTTGATGTTATTTTCTCTTGGATTGGAGAACTGCATGTAAGAATGTGTTTGTTTTTGTAAGTTTGCCTTTTTGCCAAGGGTGCATTTATTGGATGTTACTATATTCAAACAGTTAATTAGTAATAGGTACTGTATCTACTATTTGATTAAGTTTTCTAATAATTAAGATATTCTAAATTCCTCTTTCTCTCATTTGTAGTTTAACTATAGTGTTTAAATAAATTGTGTAATTTTGTGTAGTGTGACCAGTCGAATCGCATCTGGAACATACACTTCACATCTACTTTATAATAAGAAAATGTTAGGATCTAGGCTATGTTCTTAAAATATTTTGATAGGGTCTGGTCTGGTCCATAACAGCAGGAATTTTTGGTATTGACATTCCAGTCTCTTTGTTACACTGCTGGTTGGCAATGGTACTATGGAGCAAGTGGATAGCATTCTTGCTGCCCCCACTATCAATCTACCACTCCATTGCTGTGGTCTCTCAACCATACAGACCAGGCTAGTGCTGCCCAGGTTGAGACGGTACAGGCTGAAGAGTCAGAATAGGCACTTATGGACTGCCTGCCCCAACCAAAGGCAACCTAAATGCTTCCTCTCTGCCTTCTTCTCCCTTAGTGGAGAGAAGCCTGCCTGTCGTAGCCTTTGCGCAGATAGGCAACCAAATCCTCTACCCTTCCTTTGATATTGCATTTACACTCAGAGAAAAATGCAGTAGCTCAGTACAATATCTCCAAAATTCCTTTACAGTATTCCCACAAACTCTGAATGTGATTGACATGTTCTTTTGGGAGTCTCGTGAGGTGAGGACAATTCTTTGCCTTGCAGTACAACTTATGACAAGAGGCTGCCCACAGAGCCTTTTAACATCAGGAGGCTGTAGCAATGCAGTTACCACATGGTTCCAGCTACTACAGATATTTTCCTATTGTTATCACTGGCATATAATCAAGAAGGGGATGGCCAATCTGTTGGGACTGTATTATAGACCTGCCCAAATAGCCAGCGGGTACTGGAGGAGCAGATGTGTAGAGAGACCGCAGATACCGGTAGGAATAATAGGTGGTATTGGTTGGAGATTTTAATTTCCCCTGTATTGACTGGGTCACCCAGAACGTAAAAGGCCTGGATGGGATGGAATTTGTCAAATGTATCCAAGAAAATTTCCTAAATCAATATGCAGAAGGCCTTACTTGAGAGGGTGCAACATTGTATCTCCTCTTAGGAAATAAGGTTAGGCAAGTGACTGAAGTGTCAGCCAGGGACCACTTTGGGTCCAGCGACCCTAACTCTCTTTAGTTTTAACATAGTTATGGAAAAAGATAGGACAGGTCCACAGGTTCAGGTGCTAAACTGGAGCAGGGCCAATTTTGGGGCCATTAGGCAGGATCTAGCACAGGTCGATTGGGTGAGTCTGTTTGAAGGAAAAGGAATGACTGGCAAATGGGAGGCTTTTAAAAGTGTGATTTCAAGAACCCAGGGACAGTATGTCCCTATTAGGGAGAAGGAAAAAACTGGCAGGTTTAGGGATCCCTGGCTGACGAGGGACATTGAGGCTCTGATCAGGAAACATAAGAAGACTTACATTGGCTTTAAGCAATCAGCTTCCAGTGAAACCTGAGATGACTTTAAAAAGTGTAGGAGCACAATTCACAGGGGAATCAGAACAGCAAAAAGAGGGTCTGCGATGGATCTGGCAGATAAGGTTAAAGATCATTCCAAGAGATTTTATGGCTATATTAAGAGTAAAAGGGTGACTAGGGAGACAGTAGCATGCCTCTCTATGTGTGGAGCCACAGGAGGTGGGGGAGTTTTTTAATGAATACTTCTCCTCAGTATTTACTGAGGAGAGAATCATGGATGCTAAGGAAATAAGGGAAACAAGTGGGGATGTTTTAGTTTGCATATACATTACTAGAGAGAAGATGTTTACAGCCTTAAAGTGCAGTAAGGTGGATGTATCCCCTGGGCCTGATCAAGTCCATCCTTGGACATTCTGGGACACTAGGGAAGAAATTGCAGAGGCCCTTGCAGAGGTTTTTGCTTCATCTTTTGCCACTGATGAAGTTACGGAAGACTCAAAGGTGGCTAATGTTGTTCCATTATTTAAGAAATGTAGCAAAGACAAGTCAGAGAACTACAGGCCAGTGAGCCTGATGTCCATGGTGGGTGGGCATATTGGAGAGGATATACTGAGGGACAGGGTCAACCAACATTTGGATAGTCACGGTCTGATTAGGGATAGTCAGCGTGGATTTGTGCGTGGGAAATCTTGCTCCTGAGATGCTGCGTGGCCTGCTGTGTTCATCCAGCTACACACTTTGTTATTTTGGATTCTCCAGCACCTGCAGTTCCCATTATCTCTGCCAAATCTTTTAGAGTTTTTTGAAGAGGTAACCAAAAGGATGGATGAGAGTAGGATGGTGCATGTTGTCTCCATGGCAGGTTAATCATGAAAGTTAGGTCACATAGGATCCAGGGAAAGCCGGCTAATTGGATTCAAAATTGGCTTGATGTAGGAAGCAAAGGGTGATGCTTGTTTCTCAGACTAGAGGCCTGTGACTAATGGTGCGACTCTGGCACTGGTGCTTGGGACCTTTGTTATTTGTTATTTACATAATTGATCTGGATGTGAGTGTACACGGCATGATTAGAAAGTTTGTAGATGATAAAAAATCAGGAGGTATTATTGATCCCGAAGAAGATTATCAAAAATTACAGAGAGATCTTGATTAGATGGGGAAGTGGGCTGAGGATTGGCAAATGCAATTCAATACAGATAAGTGTGAGGTGTTGCACTTTGGAAAGTCAAACCAAGGTAGGACCTATCAAATAAATGGTAAGGTCCTGAGGAGTGTTGTGGAAAAGAGGGACCTGAAACATCAAGCTTTCCTGCTCCTGTATTGCTGCTTGGCCTGCTGTATTCATCTGACTCTACACCTTGTTATCTCAGATTCTACAGCATCTGCAGTTCCTACTATCTCAGTACAAGTACATAGTTCATTGAAAGTGGTGTCACAGGTGATGATGAAGTCATTTAGCATGTTGGTCTTCATCGGATGAGGCATTGAGTGAAGGAGATGTGACGTTATGTTAGAAGCGCATAAGTTGTTGGTGAGGCTGCGCTTGGAGTATTGTATACAGTTTTGGCCACCCTGTTATAGGAAAGACATAGTTAAATTGGAAAGTGTGCAAAGAAGACTTATGAGGGTGTTGCCAGGTCGAGTAGGTGTGAGTTCTTGGGAGAGGTTGGCCAGGATAGGACTTTATTCCTTGGAATGTTGGAGAATGAAGGAGTGACATTATTGAGGAGTATAAAATCCTGAGGGGCATGGATAGGATGAATGCAAATAGTCTTTTTCTCAGAAATGGGGAATTGCAAACCGGGCGGCATAGATTTAGGGTGAGAGGGAGAAGATTTAAGAAGGACAACTTCTTCATGCAGGGAGTGGTACGTATATGCAATGGACTGCCACAGAAAGTGGTTGGGACAGGTACAATATCAACATTTAAAAAACATTTGGATAGGTGCATAGATGGGAAGCATTTAGAGGGATATGGACTAAATGTGGCCAATTGGATTGCTGAGTGGGCACCATGATCAGCATGGACCAGTTTGCACTGAAAGTTCTGTTTCCGTGCGATATTACTCTATGTCTCTATGAAACTATATTGGAACAATTTGCAGTCTTATTGTCAATATTCTTGGTCTCATTGTGAAGACACATCCTGGTATGGGACTTGAACTCGAAGCTTTGGCTCAGCAGGAGGATGTTACCCATTGTGCCACTAGATCTTGTTATGAATAATATTGAGACCCTGGATTAGCCCCAAGGTGGGATGCTTGGGTGATGTCTAGCAAGAAAGCCCTTAATTACCACAATACTCTTAGAGAACTAGGTATTTTCCTCTCAAAAAGCATATTAGGGAGATTTATTCAAAATGTTTGAAATGGTGAATGGACTGGACAATATTAGCACGTAGGTTTAGGACGAGATGGATTAGCAAAAAGCAACATGCTACATATATAAATTTGAAAGCACTGAACTTTGAATGATGTCAGCTCATGATTTATTTTCTCTTTCATTGAAATTCACAAAAAAATGTTAGCTGTGAGCTAATTTCTTTACTTTGGAGTAAAACTTACATATAACAGCACACAATCCCCAAAGTGTTCATAAATTTGTAAGATTTAAGTTCGTCCTTGGCATATTTTCTTTATACATGCTTTTTTGGTTTTCTGGTGCAATAACAACTCAAAGTAAGAAAGCTGGCTAACAGAAGAGACACTCTCTCTCTATTTCACTGTTTATCTCACTGGTAACTCTCCATGACCTCATTTGCTAATTTGTCACCTAAAGATTCTACTTTTCCCACATTCTAATGAGCAGTTCCACCAAGATAAACTTCAAATTCTTCAGAGCTCTATGGCTCAGATATTATCACCCACAAAGTCCTGCACATGTACCAATGGTTCCGTCCTCTGTCTTATCACAGACTGCTCTGCAATCTTCCTGAACATTACAGCTGGCAGACAGCTTCCATTCCGCTACCTCCTTCTTCACTACAGCCTCAATCGCTTATTCCCTCAACTCTTGCATTCTGTCTTAAATATCTTTTCCTTCCTTTTAGTCTTGTAATCCCAATCCATCGTCTTTCTGAGAAAATTACAGTTTTTACAAAAAAATATATTTGCATCGCACCTTTAAAGAGGATAAAATGTGCCGAGGTGCTTCACAGGAGCATTACAAAACAAAATATGAAACTGAGCTACATATGGAGACATAAAATAAGACAACCAAATGCATAGACAAAATGTTAGGATGATAGGATTGTCTTAAAGAAGTAAAGTGAGTTAAGGAAGAAGAGAAACATTGGGAGATAGGGTGGTTTGGGAGGGAATTCCATGGCTCTTTCGGCAACTAAAGTGCACCCATTAAATCTAAAGGATGTGAAATCTGTGCTGTTCAACAGGCTAAAAATAGAGGAACATAGAGATCTCGGACGGCTGTAGGGCAGGAGGCGATTGCGGGTACAGAGAGATGTGGGACTATGGAGAGATTTGGAAAACAAAGATTTTAAAAATCAAAACCTTGCTTGATGAGAAGCTGTTGTAAGTCAGCAAGCACAGGTGTGATAGGTGAGTGAGACCAGCAGCTAGAGCAGGTCAGAGGATAGGAATTCTACGGTGAGTAAATCAACTCCTAACTCTGAAACGTCAGCTTTTGTGCTCCTAAGATGCTGCTTGGCCTGCTGTGTTCATCCAGCTCCACTCTTTGTTATCCTGACTCCCGCAAGTCTGTCCACCATCTACAAGTTTCAAATTAGGAGCGGGATGGAATATTCTTCACTGAACTGGATAAGTGCAGCTCTACCAAGTCTTACAAAGTTCAACTCCATCCAGGAGAAACCAGAAAAATGTTGATATAATTCTGTAGTCAGGTGTTTGTTTGCACTCATTTGTGATGAATCACATTTCAAACTGCTCATTCAGCCATTGTTTGTCAATCTAGTAATGTCCTATTGAAATCAATGACCCTGCAATGAAATTGCACAGCAGTCAAACCACACTAATGGTAAACATTGACTAGCCTTTAAAGTGGTTGGGTGGACAGTGAGAATCTTTTTCGTAGGATGATGACGTCAGCTTGTTTGAGGGGGCATAGCTACAAATTGAGGGGTGATAAATTTAAGACAGATGCCAGAGGCAGGTACTTTACTCAGAGAGTGATAAGGGCATGGAACGCCCTGCCTGCCAATGTAGTTAACTCAGCCACATTAGGGGCATTTAAACGGTCCTTGGATAAGCATATGGATGATGATGGGATAGTGTAGGGACAGAGGCTTAGATGAGTTCACAGGTCGGCGCAACATCGAGGGCCGAAGGGCCTGTTCTGCGCTGTATTGTTCTATGTTCTATGTTCTAAATCAACGTTCAAAGAATGAAGCTGAATTAAATGCTCCGAAGGGCTATAAGCCATTCCTCAGTCTACAAGCTATCAAAGAAGAAACTCCTTAAGTAAGGGATGACAAAGTCTCAGAGAATTTTCCTAAGTGCCAGCTGCAGTGCCATGATGTTTTAATTATACAAATATCCACAGTGATTATTACAGCATTTTTAATATCAGTTATATTAGCTATTATAAATATTATAATATGTTTTGATATAATATAGTTTCAATTCTGGAGGGTGCATAGCTCAAAGGGAACATTGGTGGATGGTGGTAGTGTTTCATGTACTTGCTGTCCTAAGGTCCTTCTGGATATGTAGGTCATCAACTTGGAAGGAGCTATTGAAGGCGTCTGAGTAAGTGAGCTTCTTTTTTACTCATTTGTGGGATGCAGGTGTTGCTGCCTGTCCAACATTTATTGCCCATCCATAGTGGTGAGCTGCCTTCTTCAACCGCTGCAGTCCATATGCTGTAGGTTGACCCATACTGCCATTGGGGAATCTACCAGCGTGAGTTGCTAGCATTTGTATTTCATGATTCACTTCTAAATTTAATTTCATTGCACTTTTTTCTTCAAATGCTGTTGTATTTTCATTGTTACCTATGGCTTCATCACCACTTCCCCTCCTCTAACCCTTCTCCTTTTGCAAAGCATCCCGTGTTTTTTCCCAAGCTGTTAATTCTGGCAGTGCTGGCACAGAGGCACTTGTGTGTGATGAGAAGGAAGGGTAACATACCAACTGAAATAGAAGGAATAAGAGAAGCTCTTGGGAGAAATTTTGAAAATACATGGTACGATTTGTTTACTTTTGTTTATGTCATAGCATTTTGGAAGCTATTTTTAATGCCTACACCTGCTCCATAAATTGTACAAGATGGGACACCTTACAATGCCAACGGTCCCTCTCATGAATTGAACGGGCTGTGATGGCGTTTGAATGCTATCAGCATTATTGAGCATTATTGCTGCAATCAAGCCTCATTCCAAATTACATTATTTGATTTTGAAAAATGCACTGGTCATTTTGGAGCACTTATTGAATCCATCAACTTGTCGTCAAAGTTACCTGCTAGGGAAGCTGCTTGTATTGAAATCTTATCCATTATCTTCAACATTCATAGCTTTTGCCATCAATGCGGAGTGGCAGCAGTGTGTGCCAATTTAATAATACACGTCTGCAACTTATCAAGGTACCTTATGCAGTACCTTCTAAATCCACAATATCTACAACTTAAAAGGATAGCGGCAGCTGATATATGGAAGAGTCACCACTTGCACATTCCCCTCCAAATCACTCACTGCCCTGTCTTGGAGCAAAATTGCTGTTCTTTCACTGTCTCTGTGTCAAAATCTTGGAACTCACTTCCTAACAGCATTATGGTTATACTGATCCCCCGTGGACTTTACTGGTCCATGGAACTATCTCACCATTATCTTCTCAAAACTAATTAGAGATGGGCAATAAACGCTGGCCTAGATTTTGAAACCCACATTCCACGAACTAATTAAAATGCCTAGTGATAATGAGAGTATGAAGGGGATGTTAGCAGCAGACATGCTGAGACAGGATTGATTTGGCCATGTTGCAGAGGTGGAAATTGACAATCTGACTGTTGATGTAATTATATATTTGGAATCTCAACTTGGGTCCAATATAATAGCAAGATTGTTAATAGGTTGCTGGATTCACAGAGACAGTAATGGTGTTGATGACTAAGGAATGGAGCTTGGAATAAAAACTATGGCTTTGTTCATTCTATAATTTATTCAGGGGAAAAATTCAACACATCCAACTTCTGTCATATTTTCAGTCACCCTCTCTAACTTCTCTTTTCCACAATGGGAAATTACTCACTGCTCGATTCCACAAAGACTGTCCACTATTGTTAAAGCAAATATCAGGAGTGTGATGGAATGCTCTCCAATTCACTGGATGAATGTAGCTTTAACAATGCTTAAGAAACTCAACAGCATCTATGACAAAATAGTCCATTTGTAAAGCATCAACTTCATAAACGTTGCCATGTTCCTGTACTGGTGCACAGTGACACTAATGTGGACTGTTTAAAGATGGATTACAGTGATTAACCAGTAGTGTTTACCCAGATTTTTGCCAGCTGTGTGGGCCTCCAAGATCCGTGCGGAGCAGCAACTTTGGGAACTGGAAGTCAATACTGTGATCAACATGCTGATGGAAATTGTCATGCACAGAACCTTGCAGTGGCTGCTTGCACATGCAGCTCAGAGGGAACATTGCTCCCCAAGGCATTCTTAAGATTAGATTCTCTACAGTGTGGAAACAGGCCCTTCGGCCCAACAACTCCACACTGCCCTTTGGAACATCCCACCCAAACCCATCCCCCTATAACCCACACAACCCCTGAACACTACAGGCAATTTAGCATGGCCAATCCACCTAGCCTGCTCATCTTGGGACTGTGCGAGGAAACCGGAGCACCCAGAGGAAACCCACGCAGACACGGGGAGAATGTGCAAACTCCACACAGGCAGTTGCCCGAGGCTGGAATCGAACCCAGTCCCTGGTGCTGTGAGGCTGCAGTGCTAACCACTGAACCACCATAGCGCTTTTTCAAAAGCATCTCTCAGATCCATGACCATTCTCATCTGAAAGAAAAATGGGTAACAGGTACATGGGAAAACCAAGATTCCCTGTAATTCATACAAATCCTGGCAGAGATTTTCCAATTGAGGAGTTCTCTGCCTCACCAGTAGAAATGTAGTTGGGATACACACACCCACTGATCAGGGATCTCCGACAGACGTTGGTTGGAGACTGGTCTATATCTTCTCACTTGGGCAGAAGTCCCACCTTAAAGCTACTGGCCAACCTGACCAAATGTTCTGTACTCACAATAGCAACATTATGTGTAGTCTACATGTAGTGCCGAAATACAATGCCTCACAACCCCAAACACAGGGAAGTCTGTCACTCCTTGGCAAGGTGGCAGGATGATTGAGGGACTAGAGTCGTTATTTGAAAGGCAGATCAGCAGAGAGCAGCCAGGGGATACAGATGCCAGAGGCAAAGAAACCAAAATTGAAAGGGGGCTAGTTTTGCAGTTACCAGAGTGGTACCGACCCCTGAATCCCATCCTGTGGCCACAAATTCACAAGGTTGTGGAGAATGTAATAATGCACTGGAAGGCTGTACTTCTCCTTCAGGATCAATAGGGGGCTCCTCAGCATGGCACACTGCCACCTGATCCAAGGTTGCCACCTGAGCCAGCGAAGTCTCAACCATCCACGGGAATGCTGCAAGAAGGCCATGGCCTTCTGCAAAAGGTCTCTGCACTGTCAGGGTAAATACCAACATCCACTCTTTGCTACCTCACACTTGCTCTATCTCTGCTACTGCACCCACTTCCCACCGAGGCTCATATGCTGCCAGTCTCACTTTCATATACAGCACTCATCCCATTCATAATAGCTCTGCCTGGCTTCTGTACATTCTTCTGACTCAGTTACAAAACCTTACCACCTTTCCTCCACCTAAAAGTGCTAAAAGTTGCGGCAGCTCATTTCATTCCATCCCTTATTGTATCTTATTCCAGGAAGAAACTGCCCACAATAGGGCAGAAAGAGCCGAGATGGGTTGTGGGGTGCCTGGCATTCAGCTCCTTCTCGCCCAGAGAGGAATTTGACCATAACAACCTTCAGCTTCCAACTGGCCTTGCTCAAGACCCAGATCAAAGCTCCCCATAAACTGCATACATGCAGCCATTCCAAGGTTCTGTGCATGGCCATTGGTATTGGCACACTGACCATTGGCATGCACAGGTCTTGGAGGCCTACAGAACCAGGAAGAAAATTAGATGGAATGCTGCCCTAGACTGATAATGCTGCCCTTGACAATTGATCAAGGACCTTTGACTTGATTGTGGACTATTCATCACACTCTCTGTGATATGATCATTTGGTTGGAGATCATGTCGTGTGCTTGCACATATACTGTAGGTTTATAGTGTATACTTGAGACTGATGTATCAAAGTGCTGTACAACAATATGCCAACCTCACTGACTGATGATTGCTGATGACATGATAAGCTGCCTGGCATCATGTCAGCAATAAAAGACAAGGCCAGAAAGAAGTTTTCTGAGCTTGCTAGTTTGGGCCAAGTGGGCAAAACACAAAATGGTAAGGCGAGAATGGATGCTGTGAGTCTTGATGCAAATGCAAAGTGAGTGAGCACTAAGAGTGTGAGAAAGATGCCATGAAATACAGTCTGGTCCCATCCTTGAGCTGGGTGTCCAACCCCGCATCCAAAATGCCCCTGCATCCATGTTACAATGGTATTGTCCAGTGTGCTCCAAATTTCCCGATAAAGTGCAGAACTGGACTGTAAGTGGATCAGAGATGTGCCATGAGAGTACACTGAGGCTGGTATGTGTCAGATGTGCCGTGAGAGTACATTGAGGCTGGTATGTGTCAGATGCCAGTGCCTGGGGCACATGTGGTGGCTGTTCAGTGAGTGTACCCTGAGATGTTAGTGTTAGATGTCCAAGATGGTGGTCCAGAGGAGTGAGTGGAAAGCTGGAATTACCAGGTAACAATTCCGACTTTCAGATTAAGAATTCATTGCTTTTACTTTCCATGCAGTGGATGGCAGAATGGGAAACTGTATATTAATGAGGCAAGGTTAGGTAATAATGAGGGTGAAAATGAGTGAAAATCCATTTGACTGGGCCTCTTGCTGCTTACCAGACAGCATCTCATCTTGCTTGTAAAACACATGATTGGAAAATGGTACTTTTTGCTCTCAATGTCCAGAAGGCCTTTGTTGGACGCTTCACCTGATTTTCTCAAACTTCTTGCTAAATCCCAAGTTGTTCAGGGACCGGGAAGATTCTGCCCATTCTCTGCTCCCTGCTCCCATTTGGAGATCTGGGTGACACAAAAGTATTAAATTATTGTAAATCTGAAATAGCACTGCTGGAAGCTGAAGATAAGCAGCATCTGTGGAGTAAGCCATTGAGTTAACATTTCATTTCATTAAACTACCATCAGAAAGATCAGGAGTCATGTTGAAATGAGTTACACTTGACTGGATAAAATGTTTCTTTCTCAGGAATTTAATCAATGATCATAACATTGCTTAACTAGAAAACTGATGACTTAGCACTTTTCCCCAAGTTTTTAATTAGAAAATAATGGTTTGCATTATGTTTTTATTTTACGGAAACTAATTTTGGAAGTTTGCAATCTTTATGTGGCAGGTGCTGCAGTGTAAAATTCTCTAACTTCCTCAGAATATTAGTTAATCTGGATTAAAGTCAACTGCAAATTCAGAAACAGAATTGTTAGATCAAAGCAAACCGATCTAATTGTTTTCAATAATTTGTAATAATATGTGAATCACCAATAATTTATATTAGTAATATTTATACCAGAGACAGCCACAGGTGAGGTGTTGGAAGAGTGGAAGTTTGCTCATGTGGTACCATTGTTTAAGAAAGGCTGTAAGGAAAAGCCAGGCTACTGTAGACTGGTGAGCCTCATGTTAGTGGGGGGAAAGTTGTTGGAGGGGATTCCCAGGGACTGGATTTACATGCATTAGGAAAGGCAAGGTCTGATTAGGGATAGTCAACATGGCTTTGTGAATGGGAAATTATGTCACACTAACTTGATTGAGTTTTTTGAAGAGATGACAAAGAAGATTGATGAAGGCTGAGCGGTAGAATTCGTCCAAATGGACTTCAAAAGTGTTTGACAGCAATCTGCATTGTAGATTGGTTAGCAAGGTTAGGTCACATGGTATCCAGGGGGAACTAGCTAATTGGAAGCAAAATTAGTTTGAAGGAGACAGAGGTTGGTGTTTGAAGGTTGCATTTTGGGCTGGATCCTTATGCTACAAGGCACAGTGCTGGGTCCCTGCTTTATGTTATTTATATAAATGGTTGAGAGCAAAAAGCACCATTTTCCAATCATGTGTTGTACAAGCAAGATGAGATGCTGGCTGATAAGCGGCAAGAGGCTCAGTCAAATAGATTATCACTTATTTTCACCCTCCTTGTGACCTAGCCTTGCCTTATTAATTCCTCTAATTCTGAGATGCTATCGATTTTACTTGGCAATTCAAAAGCCAGGGAATCCAGATCAGGATTTTTGATTAGGTTAAGATGATGAGCAGAGGCAAGTGATTTTTGTTTAACTCTTAATGTGAATATAAGGACTTATGGTTAGCAGGTTTCCAGATAACACCAAAATCGATGTAGTAGGTAGTGAAGAAGATTATCGCAACACGAACTTGATCATCTGGGCCAATGGGCAAAGGAGTGGCAGATGGAGTTTAATTTGGATAAATATGAGGTGTTACATTTTGGTAAGGCAAACCAGAACAGGACTTATACAGTTAATGGTAGGACCCTGGGGAATATTGACAAAAAAAAAGAACTGGGGTAGAGGCGCATAGCTCCTTGAAAATGGAGTTGCAGGTAGACAAGGTTGTGAAAATGGCATTTGTTATGCCTACCTTCATTGGTCAGAACATTGAGTAGAGGAGTTGGGATGTCATATTGTGGATGTACAGGACATTGGTGAGGCCACTTTTAGAAAGTGTATAAATCTGGTTGTCCTTCTATAGGAAGTATAGTATCCTATCAAGGCCAGCCAGGTGTAGGTTGTTAATCTCGTTAGGGCTGTTAATCTGTTTCAGTCAGGGAGCCCTGGCTGATAGATAAGAGCAGGAGTGTCAGGTACCCTGATCACTCTCAGAGCTGGCTCAGTGTCAAGGACATGCTATGTGTAAACAAAGGGTAACTTGGTGATGGGATACCAGCTTCTGTGGAATTATTTTAATAGCAACATGAGAAAAACATGGTCCTAAAGAAATTTGCTCCCAACAGTCATTTTTGAGTTAGGCAGGTATTTCTGGCATCATGCCATTATTTGGGAAGTTTGACTTCTTCTATCCTGCTATTGAAGACTGGGCTCCATACGTGGAAAGAATGAGTGATTTTTTTTTCCCAGACAACTGACATTGGGTTAGATGAAAATCAATGAGTAATCCTCCTGGCAGCTAGTGGACATGCAATGTTTTTAGTTATGAGGAGCCTAACTTTCCCTGAAGCAACAGATACTAAAACCTGCCAAGAGTTGACAGATTTAGTTAAGGAATATTATGACTCCAAGCCTCCTCTAATTCTGAGATGCTATTGGTTTTACTTGGCAACTCAAAAGTCGGGGAATCCATATCAGGATTTTTGACTAGGTTAAGATGACGAGCAGAGGCCTGTGATTTTTGTTTAACTCTTAATGCGATTCTGAGAACTGTTTGTTTGGTGTGTGGTATTAATGATGTAACCATATAAAAGTGTCAACTCGCTGAAGCCCAACTGGACTTCAAACAGGCACTAAAATTGGTTTTATTGTTGGAAAATGCAGCAAGTGGAGCATTGAGTTTCAGTGTATTCCAATGGAAGTGAACACCCTCACAAATCTAACTGAGATTGGGGAGCACCACCTGAGTGAAGGCACTTGCATAACCACACTCAGGACATATCCTGAACAGAGGGTCTCCAGGTCAACCCACAGCAAAACCATAAAACACTGCCAAGCTTCAGCCAAACAGTTAAAACTTTCTTCAGGATCCAGGCAGACAAACCATTGTAGTTGTTGCTAGTACGTGAACTCCAAACAGCAAAAGAGCGCCTTTCAACCCAAATTGAATAAGTGAACTCACAGACCAGTTTCCAGCAGAGTGGGCATCCTGGAAAGCCCACCTCCATCTGGCTTGGAACAGTTAAATCGCTCAGCAACATCTAAATCAGAGCCAATCAAAATAAATGTCTGGTTAAATGATCAGCCAGTTCGAACAAACATTGATACTAGCGTGGCCATGTCACTGTTTGCAGAACCAGTCTTTAACAAAATTCACTCTGGATTCCAAAACCTTAATTTTGCTCAAGACTTCAGCTGGAGTGGAAACTGATACCGGGAAATATTTACAGATTAAGGATATAACTTCAATTCTGGCCTCTTAAGAGAAGCAGCAGGTTCAGTTACCATTGATTGTACTGAAAGGCTTGAGCCCAAGCTTGATGGGGTGAAGTCGGTTGCGAAATTTTCACCTCGACAAGGTCAAAATTTTGAAAAAGGTTGTCTGAACGGAAATGGATTCCCAGATATGCAATAATTAATACCCATAAGGGTTTTTACCAATACACAAGGCTGCTATTTCGGGTCTCGTCCACCTATGCAGTCTTTCAGCAGATGGAGAACATTTTACACTGTATACCCCAGGTCACCATCTATCTAGATGTGCTAATAACAGGGAAGACCAAGAAGGAGCACTTAGAAAATGTGGACACAGTCCTTAGATGCTTCTACAAGGCAGGTGTATGCATTAGAAGGAAAAAAAAATGTGTTCCAGGCACCTCAATTGACATACACCGATGACAGTGTTGACAAGACTGAGTTACAGCCATGGGAAGCTAAAGTGAGGGTGATCAAAGGTGCCCTGGCTCTTCTGTCCCAACCAGAGTTGAGGTCTTTCCTTTGGTCATTGTGGGAAGTTCATACATATCCTGAGCTTCATTTTGACACTCTTACATCAATTCTCAAAAACAAGTCAGCCTTGAAAATGGTTGCAAATCCAGGCAATCACTTTCAAGGACGTGAAGAAACAGCTATTATCATCTAAGGTGATGGCACACTATGGCTCCAGGCAAGATCTGGTATTGACAAGTGACGCCTTCCCTTCTGGCAATGGGGTATTATTAGCTGTTAGGTGGACTAATGGAGAGGAACACCTAGTAGCATATGCGTCCAGGATTTTGGTGAATGCAGAGCATAAATGTGTCCAGAGAGAGAAGGAAAATTCAGTGGTCATACTTGGAGCTAGGAACTTCCACCAAAACCTTTATGGAGGCAGATTTGTAATAATAATGGGGACCACAAGCCCCTGCTAGGTCTGCTTAAAGAGGACAAGGCAGGGCTGCCCATAGCTTCAGGCAAATTTCAGCAGTGGGTTCTAGTAGTGTGTATAATTACAAGTTGGATCATTGTCTGGTAAGGCAAGTAGCAAATGTGAGCGCATTGAAACAGACTTTGGATGCAGAAAGACCTGGGCCTGGCAAAACCGAAACAGCTATTGGAGATGAGAGAAACCAAAGGACCATCACAACGAGAGTTGAAACCTTTTTGGACCCGGACAGCAAGAGCAATTGTCCTGAGCAAAGGCTGCCACCAGATAATGGCTGAACTCCACCAGGGTCATTCAGTGGTTTCCAAAATGAAGATGTTGATGAGAAGTTATGCCTGGTGGCCTGAAATGGACCAGACATAGCTGTGTTGCTGGAGCAATGCCCAGATTACCAATTAGAACAAAAATTATCACCAGCAGCGCTCTCACATCTGTGGGAATAGCAAAGTAAACCCTGTACTTGGTTTAATGTCAACTATGCCAGTCCTTTCATGGGCTCAATGTTTTTAGTCCTTGTGCATGCTCATTCAAAGTGGCTGGAAGTGAATGGAATTCAGTCGTCAAATGCGGAGTGACGATGGAAAAACTGCACATATATTTGCAATACACAGAGTCCTGGAAGTGTTGCTCACTGATAACAATCCATTACTTACCAGCCAGGAATTTGCATATTTCCTGAAGTATTTGATATGTAAGGACAGCTCCATAACACCCAACATCCAATGATAAAAAAAAGAGCAGTCCAAACATGGAAGGCAGGCTTAAAGAAACAATTTACAGCTTCACTAGATACTAAATTGTCCCATTTCCTATTTGATAAAATGACCACCCCTCATACAACTGCAGGATAGTTCCAGCATAGTTGCTAATGAAGAGACTTCATACCAGGTTCGATCGGATATGCTCAGACCTGGGGGATATGGTAAAGTGGTGTCAGGAATGATAGTGTCAGACACAAGACTGTACTAAACGAGAGAGACAGGGGATGCAGTTTCCTGCAGGAACCGTAGGAATGGCCCTGCATGGGTAAGATGCATGGTTGACGTGAGGTCCAGTGATGTGTAAAGTTTGGGTAGAAGCAATAGTCCTAAACAAGAAGGTGGACCACATGATAGCTGAAAAACACACAAACGGTGCTGGGGAAATATGTGCCCAGCTCCTTGAGAGCCCTTCTGGCTCTTCCGGAGCCCATGGTTTCTCCCTCTACAAATGTTGAAGACACTCCAGAACCTGAGATAGATACGGTGGAAGTTACTACCTCGATGCTTTTTCTGCCTGAATAGGGAAATGAAGTCTTTCTGAGAAGCTCCAGGTGCAAAAGGCAAGCTACTGTGCATTACACACTGCCCGTATCAAAGGCAGAGTTGGAGGAAGCTGACCTAACGCTAAAATGCCCCAGGAGGAGCTACAAAGGAAAAACCAACCTATGTCTTCAGACTCCGATAGGGAGGGATATAGTAATTGTAGTGAAGTCAGTCAAGTGGACATCATAGAATATGAGCTCCCTGACTGGGCCAGATTAACAACCCCAATCAGGGTGGCCTAGCTGACAGATATAAACAGGGATGTCAGAGGTTCTTTTCTCTCTGAGGGAGCTAGATCAATATACAAGTATTTGTGTGCAATTTTCTCTGATGGCTTAGGAATATTTTTATAACTAGAACAGTATGTTCAAATGTAAAAGGATGAAGGAAACAGAAGAGAGTAATTTTATGAAGCGTGTTATTTCAATATGATCCCCTCAACAACATGAGGTCATTTTGTTGTATTTATAGATTCACAACAAGATTTGGTACTGGAAAAATACTATACCAAATATTTTGGACCACGAACCACATAAGAGACCTGGATGAATTTCCAAGAATTTGTACAGAAAAACTTTCAGGGAAATGTTGAAACACTGAAAAGCAACATCAAGAGGGTCAGTGTGGTAAAAAAGTTGACAATGCCACTGATCTGCATTCAGCCAGTTGTACAATGATAGCAAGATGGTCTTTGTAAGCGTGAGAGTTTATAATTGCAATGGCAGAGTAAACATTTGGAATGGCTAAAGTTCTCAGAGATTAAGACTAAGAAAGAGGTACAAAATTTATTTTAGTCAAAATAATTACCATTCCATTTTAAAATCTGGCAGGATATAAATAGCCCATAATGAAAATCTAAGTTTAACAGGAGCATGAGCTCTCTCAGCTCAGATGTGGGATTCGTACAACTTCAAATGTTATGCATGGATCTTCTGCAGGAGACCCAACATGTGTGCCTGAAGCCGACAGTCAGTTATGTGTCCCAGATTAACCTCAAACTCTGCTCAGACTACTCCATGGTTGACTGCAAAACTGAAAGGAAAATTTAAGTCATATATAACAGGAACGTACATGAAAAAATGAAATAAAATCAAGGTCTATTCTCTGCTGCAATCCAGAATCACTGCATGATTTAGATGGTCAAAAACCTTTCAGCCTCTTATTTATTCAATGTGCTCGGGTTGTATCATATTGCCTTACAGATGGGTTGTAAATTATAGAGTTATACAGCATGGAAACAGACCCTTTGATCCAACCCGTCCACGTCAGCCAGACATTCCAATCTGACCTAGTCCCATTTGCCAGCATTTGGCGCATATCCCCCTTAATCCTTCCTATTCATGTACCATCCAGAAGCCTTTTAGATGTTGCAATTGTACCTGCCTCCGTCACTTCTTCTGGCAATACATTCCATGCATGCAGCACTCTTTGCATGAAGAAGTTACCTTTCAGGTCCTTTTATTAAATGTTTCCCCTCTCACATTAAACCTACACCCTCTAGTTTCAGACTCCCCTACCTTGGGAAAAGGACCTTGGCTATTCACTTTATCTATGCCCCCAATGATTTTACAAACCTCTATAAAGTTACCCCTCAGCCTCCAACACTTAAGGGAAAATAATCCCAGCCTATTCATCTCTCCCTATAACTCAAACCCTCTGGTTCTAGTAACATCCTTGTAAATCTTTTCTGAACCGTTTCAAGTTTAACATGTGCTTCCTAAAATAACTCCACCGAGGCCGGTATCCTGCCACCAAGTCATGCTTGTGGAGAATCCCGGGAATCCCTTTGAGGGTCCCAGGACCTTCCTGAAAAACCTCTGGGTATTTAATTAGGACTTCACTCAGGCAACCGTTTTCTAACTGAATAAAGTCAAGCCAATTTAGATGAATATTTCTCAACAAATGCCGTCCCATCAAGCTTGGGCCTCAGCCTTTTATTACAATCACAGGTAACTGAACCAGCTGCTTCTCATAAGTGACTAGAACCCCGAAGCTGTACACTCAATCTGTAAAGGTTCCCCACTATAGGTTCTCAGTCCAGCTGAGGTTTTGCACAAACGTAAGGTTTGAAATCTAGGGTCAGTTTTTTTCAAAAAGACTGACACTGCAATTGCTTAAATGGCTGCATCAGAATCAACCTTCATGAGAACTGGGTGATCATTTAATCAGATGTTTATTTTGATTGGTTCTGAATTGGATATTGCTAAGCAATTTAACTGTTCCAAACCAGATGCAGGTAGATTTTCCAGGGTAATTAATCTCCTGTTTACCAGCCTATGAGTTGTCTTACTTAATTTATGACTAGTGGCAGTCTTTTGCTGCCTCAGTTCCATATATCAGCAACATCAACAATGACTTGCCTGCCTGAGTTCTAAAGAAAATTTTAACTGTTCGGCCACGGTTTGGCTTTGTTTTGGGGTTTTGTTGTGGGCTCACCTAGAACTCCATCTCCTCAGCATGTATCTTGAGTGAAGCTATGCAGCTGCCTTCAGCTGTTCAGCTGCCCTGAGCTGTTTCCCAAGCTCAGTCGGTCTGCAGAGTGTGTTCACTCCCGTTAGAATACCCTGTAACTCCAATGTTCCACTTGTGGCATTCTCCAATAACAAAGCCAGCTGTAGTGCCTGTTTGAAGTCCAGTCGGCCTTTAGTTAGTAGGCTCTTTTGCATAGCTACATCGTTAATCCTACAAACAGTCTCTCAGTATCTCATTAAGGTTTAAACAAAAGTCACTTGCCTCAGCAGGTCATGTTAACCCTGTCAAAAGCCCTGGTTTGGATTCCCCTGGTTTTCAAATTGCTGGGAAAAACCAATAGCATCTCAACTGGCAACTAGAGAAGGCTTAGAGTCATAATATTCCCAAACTAAATCTGTCACCTCTTGAAAGGTTTTACTATCTGGTGCATTAGGGAAAAATAAGACTCTAAATAACCAACAGAGCTATGGGCCCATAAGCTATCAGGAGACTTACTTGCTGCTTTTCATCTGCCCTAACGTCATTTGCCTGGGAAAAAGTAATACATTCCTTCCATATACTGGGTCTAAGCTATGTCAGCAGGATTGAATGAGTCAAACATCACAAACAACGGACTGATGCCAGAAAAGCCTACCCCGGTTCAAGGATGATTATTGTAAGTGAATTTCTTCAGGAGTATGCTTTACTGTCATTGCCACAGAAATAATTCCACAGAGGCCGATATCCCATCACCAAGCCACGCTTTATTTATACATGGAGAGTCCTTGACACTGAGCTAGCTCTCAGAGTGAACAGAACATCTGACACTCCTGTTTATATCTGTCAGCCAGGGATCCCTGATTGGATTTGTTATTCTGGCCCAATCAGGAAACTTGTATTCCATGAGATCCACCTGCCTGACCTCTTTACAATCTCTACATCTATCATAATTATTTACATGGATAAATGTAATAATCCAATGTGTTCAGCAAGGAGCCATGCCACAGCATGAGCCTGATAACCTATGCTATGTTGCTGTACATTAACTTACATTCATCTTAAACTTTTGCCCCCACTGGAGTACAGGATTGCTGGAATTTTTCCAGTTACAACTTTAGGTTGTGATAAATAAAACTTCAGGGGAGAATTTTTCTGGTGCCACTTCTAACAATAACACAGATTTACTTTGATTCCTGGGGTCTGGCGGAATCATAGACACCTATATGTAGAAGTGCATGTGTGTATATACCTGTGGGCATTACTGGCTAAATCAGCATTTATCAGCAATAGTTGCCATCCATAATTACCTAGGGGGAAATTGAGAGCCAAACAACTGCTATGGGACCATTTGAACCCAGATCCCAGGAATATTAGCTGGTGTCTGGATTAATAGCCTACCAATAATACTATTAGGCCTTCACCTCTGCACTGTGTTTCCAGTGCCATTATTGGTGAATTTTCAACCTGTGAACAACATAGTAGAATAGCTTTAATGCACAGCGAAACTTGGTGTAGGGAAGACCAAGTAATCTGGGTTTCATTTGAAAGCAATGAGCAAGTTGTAGATGCTAAATTGAGCCCTGATGAACATTAGCACTCTTGTGGAACTTGGTCACCCTGATTAAGGCATTAGGCCATTACTGAGGGGGAAGGTTAAAAGTGGCTCTTGAATGGTGAGAAGTGCAAGCCAACAGTGGGCACAGCACTTTGATAGAGCCAAGCAAAACACTGGCTCCTTCTGTCCACTCAAATCTCAAGGAAGAAAAATAAGTTTGGGTCCTTTCGCCTAATAGTCCCGATAAAAGTTGTACGTTTGTCTCCTCACCATCTGGAACAAATGGGCTCAGTTAGTGAATCTCATGATTTCCTCATTTAGACCAGAAAATCACACCAGTAATTTCTCAATGATGCACAATTTCATGCTTTTTAACTCCTCTCCTGTCCAAAATATATTGGAGTTTTTTTAGTCCATTTATAGATCTGGTCGTTCAAAATTCTTCTCCTCGCGTCCCGCGCCCCCTCTGAACCCCATCCCCGATTCTCAACTGGCAATGATTCTCTCACATTGAAATGTGAAACTCTTTACATATTGCCTATTCATGCTCAAGAATGCAACTATAACTGAAATAGTTTTCAGAAAATTCAATCCTAGATGCATTCTTTTATCAATAGACTCAAAATTCCTGCCAAACCTGGCTTGATCTTATCAGTGATAAATAGATGAACTTATTTCTCCATCTGAATAAATTTCTAACATGGATTTTCAAAGGCTACATTAAAAAGACACTTGGAGTTACACAAGGCAAATGGTCTAGTTGAGGGTTCAGTTAATTGGAGATTACAGCAGATTGTTTGAAAACCACATAAACAAACATGGGAAGATGACAAAACTGAGTTGTCAATTTGTGGTTCCCATTTACATTGAAAATATTCTCTCATGGGATGTAATTGTGTTTCAAAAGAACTTTGGTTGCATTTGGAAACACAGCAGCGTAATTTTGGAATACAAGATCTATTAGAAAGACTTGTCCCAACTTACTAATCAAGAGAATGTAGATTTTACATTGAATAAAACTTGACAATTCTCTAAAAATCAATTTGTCTCTGCACTTGTAAAATAATTTACTGGAACCGCTTTTGTGTTCCACCATAATCAATGGCTAGTAGCTATCACTAGGGAAAAAATGATTCTGTGCACTGGTTGTAATCAAATCCTTGTAGACAATGTTGACAATTTCATTTGAACAAAGGAAACCATTTCCTTGGCTAGTTAGTTTGGAAATTGCACACCAACTGTTCTATTTATTTAATTGCTCATCTTTTATGTTTAAATGCACTATGCACAAGCCAAAACTGTCAGCAATACTCCAAATTGAAACAAAAATGAGGTGGTAGAATAGTATCTACTGTTACACAGCTGAGACAGATTCACATAAAAAATTTTTGTACATATATTATTGTCTCAAATCTCAGTTCATCAAAGATCTGCATTCACTCACCAACTGCTCTGATATGGTCACAACCTACTGGGGAAATGCATGCTGATTCTCAATCCCAACTATAGCAAGGGTCAACACAAAGAGTAAAGATTTCTACAAAATTTGAAAAGTCACCACTTTCCCTGCCTGATGAACTTAGGTTAATAGAAAATACTGACCCAAATTTCTATGCTTATGAAGAAACTATCATTTTTGACAAATAAATCAGCGTTAACCACAGGAAAATGAAATATGAATGATCAACTTACAAATTTCTAACTTAAATTCCACTCTTGTTTAAATTCCCATACAAAAATGCAGACAGATATGAACAAACAAATACATGTGGATTTTATGGATGTAAAAAAAAGGGGAACACAGTTCATTAGCAAAAGTCCACAGGTTTCCATGAACTATTCTTTTCGTCTTTCCAAGTCCTTCTGACCTTCCCTCTTCCTCTTCTTTCCAGTTCCTTATGTCAAACGCAGGGCAGTTAGCATACTCAGCCTCCAGTGGCTAGTTAAAAGCATCAGCTTATAGGCAAATGATGAGAATAGTAAGGCATTTGCCAAGTCTTTGTTACTTCTTTGCAAAGTGATAATCAATATTATCACAAGCTTTATGCCACTGTGTTGTTGACACATAAGCTGTTCATCTGTCCAGGACTCAGAGAATTGATGACTCCTAACCCACACAACTGGTCCTGATTGAAAAACCTAATGAATGAATTAATGAATGAATAGCCTTTACTGTCACACCCATTCGAGTGAGTGCAGTGAAAAGTTTATAATGTCACCGCTCTATAGGTACAGGCACCATCATAGATACAGGATACCTAGGTACAGATACTTTAAGTGTTGTCACAGAATTAAAATAGTAAAAAAAAATTAAAAATAGTTTCAAAAGGGAATACTGGAGTTAAAAGTTCAGAATGAGAATAAAAGTGTTGATAAAGTACACAAGTTATAGTCCTTCTCCAACATGAGTTTGTGCTTGCCGGGCTTCAGAACATGAGGCTGCACTGCCTCTATGTGCTGGCCTCTGCCCAGGACTTGCTCTCCTCCTGCTCTGGGAATCAACTAGTGAATCCATCTGCAGTCACCCTGCTTCTGCTCCGGGACTCCGCCCACAGTCACCCTGCTTCTGCTCTGGGACTCCGCCCACACTCACACTGCTGTTGCTCTGGGACTCAGACCATACACACTGCTGTCGATCTGGGACTCCGTGCACACACCCTGCTTCTGCTCTGGGACTCGGCCTGTGAGCTGTGCTGCCACTCTAATTCAGAACCTGCATTCTATTCCCGCCTGGACTCCGGCCATGACTCATCTTGCCTTCATTCTGCAGGCAAAGTAGACTATTTTAAGAAGTTGGTGGGGGTGAAGAAAAACTGCTGCAAATAGGTAAAAATAGAAAGAAAAATGGAAAAGTAACTAGAACATGGAACATTACAGCACAGAACAGGCCCTTTGGCCCTCGATGTTGTGCCAACTGTCATACCAACCTGAAGCCCATCTAACCTACACTATTCCATGTACATCCATATGCTTGTCCAATGATGACTTAAATGTACCTAAAGTTGGCAAATATTACTACCGTTGCAGGCAAAGCGTTCCATTCCCTTACTACTCTCTGAGTAAAGAAACTACCTCTGACATCTGTCCTATATCTTTCACCCCTCAATTTAAAGCTATGCCCCCTTGTGCTTGCCATCACCATCCTAGGAAAAAGGCTCTCCCTATCCACCCTATCTAACCCTCTGATTATTTTATATGTTTCAATTAAGTCACCTCTCAACCTTCTTCTCTTTAATGAAAACAGCCTCAAGTCCCTCAGCCTTTCCTCGTAAGACCTTCCCTCCATACCAGGCAACATCCTAGTAAATCTCCTCTGCACCCTTTCCAAAGCTTCCACATCCTTCTTATAATGCTGTGACCAGAACTGTACACAATACTCCAAGTGCGGCCGCACCAGAGTTTTGTATAACTTCACCACAACCTCTTGGTTCTGGAACTCGATCCCTCTATTAATAAAAGCTAAAACACTGTATGCCTTCTTAACAACCCTGTCAACCTGGGTGGCAACTTTCAAGGATCTGTATACATGGACACCAAGATCTCTCTGCTCATCTACACTACCAAGAATCTTACCATTAGCGCTGTACTTTGCCTTCCGGTTACTCCTACCAAAGTGCATCACCTCACACTTGTCTGCATTAAACTCCATTTGCCGCCTCTCAGCACAGCTCTGCAGCTTATCTATGTCTTGCTGCAACCTACAGCATCCTTCGTCACTATCCACAACTCCACTGACCTTAGTGTCGTCTGCAAATTTACTAAGCCATCCTTCTACGCCCTCATCCAGTTCATTTATAAAAATAACAAACAGCAGCGGACCCAACACCGACCCTTGCGGTACACCACCAGTAACTGGTCTCCAGGATGAACATTTCCCATCAACTACCACCCTCTGTCTTCTTTCAGCAAGCCAATTTCCAATCCAAACTGCTATATCTCCCACAATCCCATTCCTCCGCATTTTGTACAATAGCCTATTGTGGGGAATCTTATTGAACGCCTTGCTGAAATCCATATACACCACATCAACCGGTTTACTCTCATCTAGCTGTTTGGTCACCTTCTCAAAGAACTCAATAAGGTTTGTGAGGCACGACCTTCCCTTCACAAAACCGTGCTGACTATCCCTAATCAATTTAATCTTTTCTAGATGATTATAAATCCTATCTCTTACAACCTTTTCCAACACTTTACCAACAACTGAGGTAAGGCTCACTGGTCTATAATTACAGGGGTTGCCTCTACTCCCCTTCTTGAACAGGGGAACCACATTTGCTATCCTCCAGTCATCTGGCACTATTCCTGTAGACAATGACCAGTTAAAGATCAATGCCAAAGGCTCGGCAATCTCCTCCCTGGCTTCCTAGAGAATCTGAGGATAAATCCCATCCGGGCCAGGGGACTTATCTATCTTCACCTTCTGAAGGAGTTCTAATACCTCTTCCGTGTGAACCTCAATCCCACCTAGTCTAGTAGCCTGTATCTCAGTATTCTCCTCGACAACATTGTCGTTTTCTTGAGTGAATACTGTTGAAAAATATTCATTTAGCGCTTCCCCTATCTCATCTGACTCCACACACAACTTACCACTACTATCCTTGTTTGGGCCTAATCTTACTTTTGTCATTCTTTTATTCCTTAAATACCTAGAGAAAGCCTTAGGGTTTACCCTGATCCTATCCGCTAACAACTTCTCATGTCTCCTCCTAGCTCTTCTGAGTGCTCTCTTTAGGTCTTTCTGGGCTACCATGTAGCCCTCAAGTGCCCTAACTGAGCCTTCACATCTCATCCTAACGTAAGCCTTCTTCTTCCTCTTGACCAGAGATTCCACCTCCTTCGTAAACCACGGCTCCCGCACTCTACAGCTTCCTCCCTGCCTGACAGGTACATATTTATCTAGGACACACAGGAGCTTTTCCTTGAATAAGCTCTACATTTCTAATGTGCCCATCCCCTGCAGTTTCCTTCCCCATTCTATGCTCCCTAAATCTTGCCTAATCTCATCGTAATTGCCTTTCCCCCAGCTATAAATCTTGCCCAGTGGTATACACCTATCCCTTTCCATCACTAAAGTAAACATAACAAAATTGTGATTGCTATCACCAAAGTGCTCACCTACTTCCAAATCTAACACCTGGCCGGGCTCATTACCCAGTACCAAATCTAATGTGGCTTCGCCCCTTGTTGGCCTGTCTACATACTGTGTCAGGAAGCCCTCCTGCACACACTGGACAAAAACTGACCCATCTATAGTACTCGAACTATAGTGTTCCCAGTCAATATCTGGAAAGTTGAAGTCCTCCATGACAACTACCCTGTCTCTCTCACTCCTATCGAGAATCATCTTTGCTATCCTTTCCTCTACATCTCTGCAACTATTCGGAGGCCTATAGAAAACTCCCAACAGGGTGACCTCTCCTTTCCTGTTTCTAACCTCAGCCCATGCTCCCTCAGTTGACGAGTCCCCAAACATCCTTTCCGCAACTGTAATACTGTCCTTGACCAACAATGCCACACCTCCGCCCCTTTTACCATCTTCTCTATTCTTACTGAAACATCTAAATCCCGGAACCTGCAACAACCATTCCTGTCCCTGCTCTATCCATGTCTCCGAAATGGCCAGAACATCGAAGTCGCAGGTACTAACCCATGCTGCAAGTTCACCCACCTTATTCCGGATGCTCCTGGCATTGAAGTAGACACACTTCAAACCAACTTCTTGCTTGCCGGTGCCATCTTACTTCCCTGAAACTTTATTTCGGACCACCCTACTCTCAACCTTTTCTATATTCGAACTACAATTTTGGTGCCCATCTCCCCGCTGAATTAGTTTAAACCCACCCGAATAGCCTTCGCAAATTTTCCCCCAAGGATATCGGTACCCCTCTGGTTCAGATGAAGACCATCTTGCTTGTAGAGGTCCCACCTACCTCAGAAAGAGCCCCAATTATTCAAGAATCCAAAACCCTTCCTCCTGCACCATCCCTGCAGCCACGTGTTCAACTCTTCTCTCTCCCTATTCCTCGCCTCACTAGCACGTGGCACGGGCAACAAACCAGAGACAACAACTCTGTTCGTCCTAGCTCTCAGCTTCCATCCTAGCTCCCTGAATGTCTGCCTTAAATCCCGGTCTCTCTTCCTACCTATGTCGTTGGTGCCAACGTGGACCACAACTTGGTGTTGCTCCCCCTCCCCCTCCCCCTTAAGGATCCCAAAAACACGATCAGGTAAGCTTTTTAATGATTCAAACACCGTGACTCACCGGCTTCCCGACAGGCTCCTGCTCCAAGCTCCCACTCGCGCTGCTGCTGCAACCAGAAATGGAAGGCACCGGCACTCGAGGTAACCAGAAAAAAAAACTAGCGAGCACCGGAGCTCAGACTGGAGCGTCTTACTCTGCAACCATAACTACCTTTCTCTGGGTAGAACTGATCTGAACGTGCACTCATGATGCTGATGAGACCCCAATTCCTTGCACAAATCCATTGTGGAACTGAAATTCACAATAAATTTCAGTAACTTATTTTAAAACTGCAACATCACTAAGCATAGTTTCCATAGTTTGAAGCAGAATTCTTTTCCCACGTTTTTCTGCAATCCAAAAATGAAGAAAGTAAAAAAGATGAAGTTGTTACAATAGCTGAGTGAAGAGTCCTAATTTTCATAGACATGGGCTTTAACATCAATGCATTTACTTATCCCGTTTGATATACAAGCTAACCAAGCAGCAGGTTGCAGTTCAATTAAAATTTCAGTAATTATCTAATAACAAAAACACTGCAACATACACTGTGTTGAACTTCACAGTAGTTGCACTGCTGGCATCTCTGGAAGCTAAGTTGATTGTAAACTGACTTACTTTAACAAAAGACTGCCCTACAATGATAATAAACAAACCAAGGGTAAGACTTTCTCCCTTCAGTGGAAGGAAGCCCTGGCCTTGCTGGTTGTTTGTTGATCAGAATGGACAGTAGCTGTTGCAATCCCAGCAGTACCAGATCTCAGTAGGGGATAGTGCTGCATCTGTAAGGAGAGCCACAAAGGTTAAACATGGGTGCCACAGAAGGTGGGACAAGTCTGGGTATTCTAGCAGTGTGGGAATGGACATATTTTAGTGGTATGTGAGGATGTTCGATGCAACCTTTGCGGTCTAGGTGGGAAGGCACCAAATGGACATAATATTATACAGGCAGGGATTCCCCAGATGCACATTTAAACCTTCTAACAAAGGACAAATTCCTGTTGATGGTCAATGACACTGCAATCATTGAATTCTCCACTATCAAATTCCTTTCAGAGAATCCCAAGAGAGTGGAAACAGGCCCTTTGGCCCAACAAGTCCATACCAACCCTTAGAGTATCCCACCCAGACCAATCCCCCGTAACCCACCCAATCTACACACCCCTGAACACTATCTGCAACTTAGCATAGCCAATCCACCTAGTCTGCACATCTTTGGACTGGGGGGGGCGGGGGGGGGGGGGTGCGGAACCAGAGCATCTGGAGGAAACCCACGCAGATGCAGGGAGAATGTGTAAACTTCACACACACAGTCGCCAGAGAGTGGAATTGAGCTCACGTCCCTGGCCCTGTGAAACAGCAGTGCTAACCACTGAGTCGCCATGCCACCCAACCATTGACCTTACCATTGACCAGAAAAAAGACCTGAATGAGCCATATAGATACTGCCAATAAGAGGCAAAAACATACTTGACCTCATCCTTACAAATCTGCCGGCTGCAGTTCCGTCTGTCCACAACAGTATTGATAAGACTGACCATTGCACAGCCCTTATGGAGACAAAGTCCCACCTTCACATTGAGAACAACCTCCATCGTGTTGTTAAATGGGATAGACTTTGCACTGATCTAGCAACTCAAGACTGGGCATCCAGGAGGCTCTATGGGCCAGCAACAGCAGCAGAATTGTACTCCAGCACAGTCTGTACCCTTATGGCCTGTCATATCCCCTACTCAACTATTACCATCAAGCCAGGGAATCAACCCTGGCTCAATGGAGAGTTCAGGAGGGTATACCAGGAGCAGCACCAGGCATACCTGACAATGAGGTATCAACCTGGTGAAGCCACCAAACAGGACTACTTGCATGCAAAACAGCAAAAGCAGCAAGTGATAGGCAGAGATAAGCGAACCCATAACCAACGGATCAGATTTAAGATCTGCAGTCCTGCCACATCCAGTCATGAATGGCAGTGGACAATTAAACAACTCACTGGAGGAGGAGGGTCCACAAATATCCCCATCCTTACTAATGCAAGAGCCCAGCACATCAGTGCAAAAGATAAGGCTGAAGCATTCGCAGAAATCTTCAGCAAAAGTGTAGAGTGGATGATCCATCTCGGCCGCCTCCTAGCATTACAGATACCAGTGTTCAGCCAATTCAGTTCTCAATGTGACGTCAAGAAATGGTTGGAGACACTGGACACTGCAGAGACTACGGGTGCTGACAACATTCCGGCAATAGTACTGAAGAGTTGTGCTCCAGAACTTGCTGTTCCCCTATCCAAGCTGTTCCAGTACAGTTACAACACTGGGATCCACCTAACAATGTGGAAAAATGCCCAAGTATGTCCTGTACACAAAAAGCAGGACAAATCCAACCTGCCCAGTTATCGCTCCATCTGACTACTCTCAATCATCAGTAAAGTTAGTGAATATGTCGTCAACGGTGCTATCAAGCAGCACCTGCTTGGCAATAACCTGCTCAGTGACACCCAGTTTGGGTTCTGCCAGGACCACTCAGCTCCTGACCTCATTAAAGCCCTGGTTCAAACATGGGCAAAAGAGCTGAATTCCAGAGGTGAGGTGAGAGTGACAGCCCTTGATACCAAGGCTGCATTTGACCAACTGTGGCAGCAAGGAGCCCTCACAAAACCGGTATCAGTTGGCATCAGAGGCAAACTCTCCAGTGGTTGGAGTCATACCCGGTACAAAGGAAGATGGTCGTGGTTGTTGGAGGTCAATCTTCTCAGCTCCAGGGCATCTCTGCAGGAGTTCCTCAGGGTAGTGTCCTAGGCCCAATTATCTTCAGCTGCTTCATCAATGACTTTCCCTCCATCATGAGGTCAGAAGTGGGGATATTTGCCAATAAATAAACAATGTTCAGCACCATTCGTGATTCCTTAGATACCGAAGCAATTCATTTTCAAATGCAACAAGGTGTGGACAATATCCAGGCTAAGTCTGACAAATGGCAAGTGACATTCATGCCACACAAATGCCAGGCTATGACCATCATCAATAAGAGACAATCTAACCACTGTCCCTTGACATTCAATGGTGTTACCATTACTGAATCCCCAATATCAACATCCTGGGAGTTACCATTGACCAGAAACTCAACTAGACTAACCACATAAACACTGTGACTACAAGACCAAACCAGAAGCTAGGAATACTGTGGCAAGTAACTCACCTCCTGACTCCTCAAAGCCCACCTGCCATACACAAGTCACAAGTTAGGGGTGTGATGGAATATTCCTCACTTGCCTGAATGAGTGCAGCCTCAACAACATTCAAGAGGCTCGACACCATCCAGGACAAAGCAGCCCATTTGATTGGTACTACATCCACAAGGATTCACTCCCTCCACCATCAACACTCAGTAGCAGCAGTGTGTGCTATCTACAAGATGCACTGCAGAAATTTGCCAAAGATCCTCAGACAGCACCTTCCAAACCCACAACCATTTCCATCTAGAAGGACAAGGGCAGCAAAACATATAGAGACACTACCACCTCCAAGTTCCCCTCCAAATTACCCACCATCCCAACATTGGAATATATCACTGTTCCTTCACTGTCACTGGGTCAAAATCCAGGAATTCCCTCCCTAATAGGATTGTGAGTCAGCCCACAGTGGGAGGACTGCAGCCAGTTCAAGAAGGCAGTTCACCATCCCCTTCTCAAGGGCAACTAGGGACGAACAAGAAATGCTGGCCAGCCAGCGATGTCCACAACCCACAAATGAATAGAAAAAAAAATACAAGAGCAGGCCAGAGAGTGGATATTTGTCAGCAATAACTCACTTGCTGTCTCTCCAATGACCACCCACCATCGCCAAAGCACAAGTCACAATGGAATGCTCTAAAGGCATTGGGAATGTCCCTCTGCCCTAAGTTTGGAAATGGTTCAAAAGCACAGCTCGGCATCACCTGTATCAGGACAGTTAGGGGTATGCAATAATTGTAGAGCGAGACAGTGTTGATAATATTCCATGAATGAACGATTTAAAAATGCCCTTATGATGATGATGTTTTTGTGGCAGTATACTCATTTGAAGATAATTTGATCAAGTTTGCCAAACAAAATGCATTGGAAAGTTATAAAGAATTGGATGTATGCAGTGAGGCACCAGATAGGAAATAACCAGCTTACAGATCAATAGGCAAGAAAACATGCTTCCTGATGGGACATGTGAGGATCAGACCAGGCTAATGCCTCAGGGTTTCAAAGAAAAATTCAGTGATCAAATTGTTAGAACGGATTTCCCTACTGTACGAAGAGTCATCTTGAAGATTTTCTTGCATCTCATAGCACGTAATCCTGGGAATGTAAGTCAATTGATGTAAAAGCTACATTTCTGCACGTAACAAGTTTCAAAGGGAAGCAATTATTTAAACCCAGTGAAAGAAATAAATGATACAGATGGGAAGCAATGAAAATTAAACAAAATTGTTTTGCATTAAATGTTGCAGTGAGGTCACAGTATTTTTCAAATGGGTCTACTTTCCTGAAAGTAGGTTGTATTGAGCCTAGAGTAGACCCAGCAACTAGTATCACTGGGAGAAAGTGACAGGACTCCTTATGATTCACTTTGATGATTTTCCATAGAGAGGTGCTGAATTATTCCAATATATGATAAATTAAATAGAAAAGGAGTTTTAAATTCATATCCAACCTTTAATTGCTGCCTGAATATGGATGTAAATGCTATAGTGTCGATATTTGCACTGATGTGCTGGACTGCCCCATTGTTGAGACAAAGAATATTTGTGGACCCTCCACCTCATACTAGGTGTTTAGTTGTTTGCCACTATTTATGACTGGATGTGGCAGGATTGCAGCATTTAAGGTCTGATCCATTGGTTGTGAGTTATTTTAATCCTATGCATTGCACACTGTTTGAGATGTTTGGCAGGCAACAAGTTCTGTGTTGTAACTTCACCAAGTTGATACCACATTTTCACCAAAGCTGATGTTGCTCTTGACATACCCTTCTGTATTCTTCATTGATTCAGGTTTGATCTTCTAGTTTCATGATAATGACAAAGTTGGGGATATCCTAGGCCGTGAAGTTACAAATTCTAGTTGAATGCAATCTGCTGTTGCTAATGGTCCACGTGGTCTCATGGAAATTGAGATTTCAGTTGCTAGAATTGTTCAAAATCTGTCACATTTAGCAAACAGTGATGGTGTCACACAACATGATCTTCAAAGTAAAGATGGGACTTTGTCTCCACCAAGGCTGTCGAGTGGTCACTGTTACGATATTGTTATGGATGGATTCATCTGCAACAGGCAGGTTGGTGAGAATTGAGTCAAGTGGAATGTTTTTCTTTTGGTGGATTCCTCACTACAGTGAATTGGAGAAGTTGATTGAATGAGAAATGCATGGCAGTGGAGGTATAATATGGATAAGTGTGAGGTTATCCATTTTGGTAGTAAAAATAAGAAGGCAGATTATCATCTGACTAGCACTAGATTGGGGGAAAGAATTTCACCAAGACTTGAGTGTTCTTGTATTCCAGTCGCTGAAAGTAAACTTGCAGGTGCTGTAGGCCATGAAGGTGGAAAATGGCGTCTTGGTCTTTACAGTGAGAGGATTCGAGTACAGGAGCAGAGATGGTTTGCAGCAATTATACTACGCCTTGGTGAGACATCATCTGGAAAATTGTGTACAGTCATGGTCTCCTTATTTGAGGAAGGATGTTATGTCTCTGGAGGGAATGTAACAAAGGTTTATCAGACTGGATCCTGGCAAAGCAGGACTGATGTATGAAGACAGATTGCATTGGTTGAGATCATATTCAGCACATTTTATGAGAATGAGGGGGATTGCGTAGAAACCGATAAATTGCTAACCAGACTAGACAGGCTAAACAAAATAAGGATATTCAAGACAACTAGTGAGCCCTGAGCCAGGGGGTCACTGTCTGAGAGTATAGATAGGCCTTTTAGGTCTGAGGTGAGGAAAAATTTCTTCACTTATGCAATAGGAATGCAAATCTTTGGAATTCTCTGTAACTAAAAGTTTTGGGGCTAAAATGTTGAATGTTTGCAAGAAGGAGTCATATATAATTCTTGGGATTAAAGAGATCAAAGGGCATGGGGAGAAAGCAGGAATAGGTACTCAGTTGGATGTTCAGCCATGATCATTATCAACAGTGGGCCAGGCTTGCAAATTTGAATGACCCTCTCCTGCTCTTATTTTCTACATTCCCATGTTTCAGTGTCATATCAAAGTATTTTAAGGCTTAGCCAGGTTTGCCAGTCATAAATCTTCTGAGCCATTCTTGGTGAGAAATTTCAAAGTCACCCATGCAGAGTACAATTTGTCAACTTCCTCCAATCAGTGCTTCCTCCAAGTGGAATTCAACATGAATTCATTCGTCAGCAGAGAGGAGGTGGTGGTAGGTGGTGATCAGCAGGGGTTTTTCTTGGTTATGTTTGACCTGATTCCAAGAGGGTCAAGGGGTCTTCATGGGTCTGGCATCAGTGTTGGGAACTTGCAAGTGTAAATGACTGCGTCAGCACCTCTGATGGATCTGTCCTCCCCGAATATCCTCATACCCAGAGGTGGTGCTCATGGTGTCTGGGGCATTGTCAGATATGGTTGGTTGTGTACAAATATGACAGGTTGTTTCTTGACTCATCAGTGGAAAATCTCTTCCAATTTAGGCACATGACCCCAAATGTTAGTAAGTCAGGTGCTTTAAAGGGCTGAGTTTACCATTCCTATTTCTGCTGTCTAAATTGATGACAGGTCACCCATCTGGTTTCATTCCATTTTTTTTTGGATTTGTCATGATTAGATATCGCTGAATGGTTGCAAGGACAGTTCAGGGACAAGGTCAGATTCAGCCACCTTGCTGTGGATCTAGAGTCATACATAGGCCATACCAGCTGTGGGAGAGGAGTGGGTAATGTGATGGAGAGAAGGAGATCCATATTCAAACTATCTGAAACTGGTACTCCATGTCAAATAGCATGATGAGGGTGTGGGACTTTGAGAACTGGGCAGGAACTTACCATGATCCTGAATGCTGGGATACAATGGTATTAATCATAACTGGCTCTGTAAGGCAGTCTGCTGTTTCCTTCAGAGGGCTCAGGAGCAGCAGACATGCCTACCCCTTCTCTGATTCTGCTATGCTTCGTAATGGGACAAGGAGAATACGTCAGTGCTGTCTTGTAATGTGTTAGGGTGATGTGCCGACCATAGCTGAATAAATGTGGCTCTATGGAAACAGTCAGTTCCTGGAGTGATTTCTGGCATGTGTGTGTAAAGATGAGGTGGTGAATTTGAATGTTAGGCATGAATCCTGACTGCTACTGGCTGAGTGATGAGGTTGCAGTGCATTGAGCAGAGTGAGAGGGTGCTGCTGTTCTGGGTCAGATTTTGTCTGAGGTCACTAAATTTCATTTTACATGGCGTCAAGCTTTGGCAACTGAGCTTCCTGGTCCTTTCCTCCCTTTCATTTCACAGAGTTTTCATTGAGGGTCTCCACAGCCAGTTACAACACAGAGAAAAGGCATAAAGTTTCACTTTCCGATCAACAAAATGTAATGAATGGTGTACCACAGGAACCAGTGCTATGGCCTGGACCAGGCCCCTTCAAAGTATTTTAAGAAGGTAGCCCAGACCCTAACATTTTCTTACTTTAAAGGTAGATATGAAGTGTATGTTCCAGTTGAGATGCGACTGGCCAAACTACTCGATGTTAAGCAAAACAATTTATTTAAAGGCTATAGTTAAATACAAACAAAAGAAGGGAGAATTTAAAATAACTTTACTAGAAAACGTAACCAAATAATAGATATAGTACCAATTACTAATTAACTGTTCCAATATAGTAACATCCAATAAACGCACCCTTGGTAAAAAGGCAAACTTAGACACAGATTCTTACATGCATTTCTCCAATCCAGGAGGAAAAATCATCAAGAGAAACTTCAGAGAAAGTAGCAGTTAGGTATCATTCACTGAAACTCCAACTCTTCTGAGATCCCAAACAGCTTTTGGCTGCTGTAATAAACAAAACTCAGAAACCCTGATCTGTGAGAGCTGGCCATAACCATTCAGGCTGTAAAAAAGAACCAACGCACCCCAAGTTGTTTACTTTAGTGATTCTGGTAGACAGCCCAGTGCCTCTGCCTTACAAACTCTCTTCAAATAAAAAGACAAAATAATCTTATAGAGTGACAACATTGTCACATGGATCTTAATTTGAACAATTTCTGAAAATGACTTAGATGAAGGCTCTAAAGGCATGGTAGCTAAATGTTTTTTCTATTCATTTGTGGGATGTGGGTGTTGCTGATGAGCCAGCATTTATTGCCTAGCCCTAGTCACCCTTGAGAAGGTGGTGGTGAGCTGCCTTCTTGAAATGCTGCAAGTCCACCACAATGCCGTGAGGGAGGGAATTCCATGATTTTGACCCAGCAATAGTGAAGGAACAGCGATATATTTCCAAGTCAGGACGGCAAGTGGCTTGGACGGGATCTTGGAGGTGGTGGAGTTCCCATATGTCTGCTGCCCTTCTCCTTCTAGATGGAAGTGGTCATCAGTTTGCAAGGTGTTGTCTGAGGATCTTTGGTGATTTGCTACAGTGCATGTGTAGGTGGTACACGCTGGTGATATCAAACATTGGTGGTGAAGAGAGTGTAAGTTTGTAGATGTAGTGCCAATTAAGCAGCCTGCTTTGTCCTGGATGCTGTGGATTGAGTGTTGTTGGGGCTGCACTCATCCAAACAAGTAGGGAGTATTCCATCACACCCCTGACTTGTGTCTTGTGTATAGCAGATAGAGTTTGAGGAGCCAGGAGGTGAGTTACTTGCCACAGTGTTCCTTGTTTCTGCTCTCGTCTTATAGCCACTGTGTTTATGTGGTTAGTCCAGTTGAGTTTTTGGTCAATAGTAGCTCCCAGGGTGTTGTTAGTGGGGGATTCAGTAATGGTAACACCATTGAATGTGGAAGGACAGTGTTTAGATTGTCTCTTGTTGGTGATGGTCATAGCCTGTCATTTGTGTGGTATGAATGTTACTTGCCATTTGTCAGCCTAAGCCTGGATATTGTCCAGATCTTCTTGCATGTGAACATGGGCTGCTTCAGTATCTGAGGAGTCATGAATGGTGCTGAACATTGTCCAATCATGGGCAAACATCCCCACTTTTGACCTTATGATGGAGGAAAGGCCATTATGAAGCAACGGAAGATGATTGGGCCTAGGACACTACCTTGAGGAAGTCCTGCAGAGTTATCCTGGAGTTGAGAAGATTGACCTCCAACAACCACATCCATCTTCCTCTGTCTCAGGTATGACTCGAACCAACAGAGAGTTTGCCCCCGGTACCCATTAATTCCAGTTTTGTGAGGGCTCCGTGATGCCACACTTATTCCAATGCATCCTTGATGTCAAGGGCTGTCATTAACACCTCTCCTCTGGAATTCAGCTCTTTTGTCCACGTTTGAACCAAGGTTGTAATGAGGTCTGAAGCTGAGTGGCCCTTGCAGAACCCAAACTGGACATCACTGAGCAGGTTATTTACTGATGATTGACAGTAGTCTGATGGGGCGGTAATTGACCGGGTTGGATTTGTCCTGCTTCTTGCATGCAGGACGTACTTGGGCAATTTTCCACATTGTTGGGTCGATACCAGTGTTGTCACTGTACTGGGCTGGTAGGAACTGCCGATGCTGGAGAATCTGAGTTAACAAGGTGCAGAGCTGGATGAACACAGCAGGCCAAGCAGCAGCAGAGAAGCAGGAAAGCTGACATTTCAGGCCTAGACCCTTCTTCAGAAAATTAAAGACTGATAGAAAGCTGAAGCAGACTTCAGGTTTGAGCGTTTTGCTCCTGTTTTTAATTTATAAGTCCATATGTAACATTATGTCTCTTCTCCCTTCCAGCTCTGGACTGAAGCCTTTAGAGAAACAGCAAAACTTTGAGACTGCTCTCTCTTGCCAGCTTCTCCACTTTGTATTTGTTTTGTTTTGCAGGACTCTGAAGACTGCAGCACCTTTGATCTTTGTAAAAGTCAGGCTGCCTTTAAGATGTGCAGCCTATCAGTGACACACAGTCGCTGAACATTTTGCTGGGCCCTCTGCTGGGTATGCAGACAATCAACAGAGATGAAATAATTTAAAGGAGGAGGCAGCATGGTACTGTAATGGATAAATACATGCTCCACTAATAGCTAGCCTACTGGGATCCAAGTGTGTAGGATTCCTGAGACATCTGCATTCACCCTCCCTCGTATCTGATGTACATGCTGAATAAATGTTGATTTTCACTGTCAGCTGGTGTAGGTTGCTTCCATATCAATAACCTAAACCTCATCTTATATTGAACACATAGTGTGCCTGTTTTTTTGTCACCATGAAGCAATGGATATGGATGATCACACGTTTAAATCTTGGAAACAGATCATTTCCCCTACAATCTGATATTGGCTTAACAGTTTAATTCAGATGCAACAAATATCTGAACTCGTTGCTCAGAAAATCATTCAAAATTGCTTTGAATTTATTCTTATTTTTGATGTAATTTTGTTGTTGGCTCTAAAAAGCAGATATTTATGGATCTGATTTACCAATGCTTTCGGCCATCAATAGATGTGAAATAACAACCTCAAGTGGTAGGTTGAATTGACACTGATTCTGTACTGATTGACTCCGACTCCAATTGACCAATACATTGTTTTGAGAAATGAACCGGAGAGCGGGTGCCACCTATGTTATTGCATTGAAATAAATACAGCGTGTGTGTACATGGTCTTTCTCTGCATGCAAAGAAGAAGACCACCATAAATGACATTGTACCAGCGATACATTTTATACGCCACATTGCTTCTGAGTGATTGACAGAATTTTTTTTGTTAGGTATCAGAATCCTGTTAGTGGTGGACGCCACTTGTGTTATTACTGATTGCAGCAGCATGAAGCAACTAGCATATGAGCCGTCTCGCAGCATAATAGCTATCCTGCTTCAATACGTTCTCACGTTGTACTGCACAAACTCATAATCAGGTCTATACCTGGCACTCTTGGTCCTGAAACATACCCATCTGTCTCAGATTGTCTGCAAAGTGGAAGTTATTTAAAAGTTTGAGCAACAGGTAAAGTTGCTGGTTTGCCTTTGGTTCCTTTGCCATTTAATTTTAAATTGGTATCCTCTTGTCCTGAGCCCACCTGCTGATCTTGGGACAAAGAGGCACTGATAATTATATAAGTGATAATATTATTATTTTTCCAAATGATATATTTGCAACAATCATGAAATGTACCAAACTTACAAATAAAAACGTAAACAAGCAAACAGGTGGCTTGTCCTCTGTACAATAATGCTCAGAAAGTTGCAAAGAATGAAGTTCTTTACTGTTTTATTGTCTCTTATAATCTGAGATATTAACCATCTTGTTTGTTGTTAATCCAGATGTTAAGTACTCACAGTTTGAAATATCAAAGCTTCAGACCCTTTTTTAATATTTTGTAATTTGGTAACACAAGGATACCTTTCCAACGTTTTCCTCAGATTAGAATAACAGAGATCTTTAATACCCTTGAAACTAGATCATTAAATTCCACAGTGTTACACACCATGATTCATTCAACTTTGGAAAAAATGATTTCATGTCAAATTGGCACACCTACCAGCCTGATATTTGTCTTAATTTTGGAGAATGATATCAAATTGTTGGAATACTGCATCTTTGGCTGTTACCACTGTTGCTGTTAATCAAGATTTCAAACCGAGCCAAGCATTATTCAGAAATAGCTGAGAACTGCTATGAAGCACAATTTGTTACAGGACCATGGAGTGCAGTATCAAGGAAGTGGCCATTTGACCTATTGCATCTGGGCAGATGCCTTGAATCAGTTTTCCACATGTCTCCTGCACCATCCTTATAGCACGGCAATACTTTCCTCTTTACATATTTATCCAATCCCACTTGAATGTTACCATTGAATCAGCTTCTATTACAGTTTCACATAGTGCAGTTCAGATTTCCTACATATAAACATTTAGTTTTCATTTTGCTTTCGGTTCTTCAGACAATTACTTTAAATCTTTGGAGGGTTACTAACTTCTGTGACACTTAACGCTGTGGATGCTGGAAATCTGAAATAAAAACAGAAAATGCTGGAGAAACGTAACAGATCTGGCAACTTCTCTGATAGAGAAACAGAGTTAATGTTTTGAATTTGACACGATTCTTCTCCTGAACTAAAAGGAAAGGTTAAATTTTTTTTTTCCTGCTATTGCTAGAGGGAGAGGAGGAGCAAGAGAAACAGATGCTATGGCTACCCAGACCAAAAGGCAAGCTAGAATGCATTGCATCTGGGCTAGAGGACATTTACACTTAGGACACTGCCATTTTTAAAAGTCCATGAACAGTGATGCATTAGGGAGTAGAAGAAAAGGAGAGTGAGGAGACATGAACTCAGAGACGCCTGTCTTTGAGAAAGTTTACATCCAGTTTATTCCAGATAAACAAAATAGTGGAGATTTTTTACAAACATGTACATCAAAATTCAACCTGAAATTCTTTGGCTAATTTGAACCTTGGCTGAGTAATTTAGGTTTGATTTCATTGAGTCGGGTCTCAATATGTATCTGGAATACATAACATTTATGCAGAGCATTTTTGAGATGAAAATAACATAAGGTTTTTCTGCTGTATGAATTTGCTCTGCAAAAGTGATACTCTTCTGAAACCATGTAATGTAGAAAAGCAAGTAATACAGGGAATTATCTCGGTTATTTTATGGCTGTTTGTTTTACCTCTTGCTATCATATCTGCATACAAAACTGAATTGCTGCAATATAATACAAGATGACAGTACAATAAGAATATGCAAGAATTTAAGATATAGGGGCAGAACTTTACTCCATGGTCCCTGAAGGCTACTACACTATTCAATGCAATTACAACTAATCTTATACCTCAACTCTCCTCTGCCACTTACTCACTATAATCATTGCTTGCCCGTGAGATCAAAAATCTATTTCAGGCATGAATATATTCAACAATTCAGCAAGCAGAAACCTCCTGTATGGAGAATTCCAAAGACATACAACATTCTGAGTGAAGAAAGCCCTCATTCTCTCAGTCCTAGATGATCATTTCTTTTTCCCATGATTCTTCAAATTCTAGCTTCATAGCTGGAGGAAGAAACCTCCTGGTCTCCAATCTGTCAAGTCCCTTCAGAGGTTTATAAGTTCTGTCCAATGTATGCCTAATCAAAGGTAGACTGGCTGCAAAATCCTAGAAAATAGAAAATACGACAAAAATTTTCATATTTTTCCTATCATCAGCGAGTTACATGAAAGCAGGTGCGAATGAATTGCAACTAGAACAAACTGGATGGCACTGGATATAATAATTTCAAAGGGACTACCTTCATGTATAAAAGTGCATGCAACACATTTTTCTGTTTTCACAGGAGTCAAGAAAGTGCTAGTGTAAGGAATATTAAATCATTAGTGGTCAGTGCATGCATATAACATAGTGCAACCAAGAATAATGTTGACAATATTTGCCAAACTGACGCTTCAGTTAAATTTGGAACTTCACAGTCAAAAAGATTAATCATATTTTAAATTCAACATTTGAAAAGTTTTCACACAGATTCTGTTGGGCACGATGCCACTTAATGAAGACACTGCATAGACATATAGCAAGAGAAAAAAAATACAGCAGCCACTGAATAACAAGACAGTTCCCTTTGTTACTTGCTTTTCTTCATTCCAGAATAAATGAAATTGATTTAGTACTAACTAGTTTCCTCATTCAGAGAAACAACAAGAAACAGTGGTGTGAGAAATGGAGCAGTTACACAGATGCGATACAAGTGCTGTTTGATCTTGCAGCTGATGATCTCTGCACTCCATCAAAATGCTCCAGTCTGGGCTTTGTTCCAAAAACTCATTAGCAGGCCAAGCCTCCTGTAAATTCAACATGCATGGAAAATGTGGACGGTACACCACAGGACTAACAATTTCTTTTTATCATGGTAGGGTGCACCAGACATTACATTGTGGCCACTTCATTGTGCACTGTCTGTTATGGAAGGCAGAAAATAAACACAACCATTGATTCTAACACCATGTTGGAAACTAACAAGAGTAAATGGCATTCCTTCCTGAGAGCTAGAGTTGGAGCCCCAGCAGTTTTCACTGCGGGACATCATTTGAGTGCCAGCAGTCAGCTGTTCACTTGTTTTAGCTGGAATGTGACTGCTGGCTAGCTGCAGACATTCTTGTTTCTTCTGAGCGCTCTGAAGGAAGATTTTCCAATTCACTGTGAATTTGCCTGTGGAGTTGTTGCTGTGGGTAGTCCAGTTGTGAGCAGGTTAAAATACCATCAGATCCTATGTATGTTACTGGTCACAGATTAGCATTTAATATTCAAAGCCAGCAGTATTAAAATTGGGAATGAATGAGAATACAATGGGAAATGGTCTAACTCCATTTTATCTGCCTCCTTATTTTCCAATGATTGGGGAAGGTTCAAATTGCCCATTAACATCAAGATCATTGTGTTGGAAGTTAAAGTGGATTAATGTGTAAAGTTAATCATATGGAAAACAACACAGAGCAAGAAATGAGAAGAATGCTTTTTGATTTAGTGGAGAAAGTGTCCACTGAGTAATTTTCTAATGGAATCTTTAAAGAAATATCATATGGACCTTTTAAAGAATTCATTTGCAGGATGAGGATATTGCTGGCTAAGCCAGTATTTGTTGCACTTTCCTAATTGCCCAGAGAGCAGTTCAGTGTCTGCCACAGTATTGTGGGCCTGGAGTCACATGTAGGCCAGATCAGGTAAGGACGGCAGCTTCCTTCCCTAAGGGGTACGAGTGAACCCCCAGATGAGCTTTTCCCCAACAATCAGCAATGGATACACCACCATTTTTGGACTCTTAATGTCATATTTTTAATGAATTCAAATTTGGCCGCCTGTCATGGCAGGATTGGAACCCGGGTTCCACAGGACATTACCTGGGTCTTTAGATTAATGATCTAGCGATTATACCACTACATTATCACTTCTCCCATGCAATTGACACTGCAGGTTTCCCCTTTAAATGTTTCAAACTGGAGACAGGTAGATATTGGAAGGGGATGGAGAATTTAAAACTCCTTTAGAACTCTTGCAGGTGTCCAAAAGGAATCTTCCCCCTAAATTTCAATCACCTTATTTTGCAACAGGCTGACAAATACAAAATTAATGATTTCTTCCAAATAAATCAACAATAAAATGACAGCAAAATTTTTATTATCTTTTGAGCTGTTTATTTGAGACATCTGGCTACCATTGATATTTTTCCAAATGTTAAAGTAAAAGTTGGGCTGAAATCTTCTGAAAGGTGTAGAAATGGTGGAAATATATGGTCTTGTTTTGGATAGTTAAAGTGTAATTGCTTTCTGTAATTAATCAGCTTCAGCAGCATAGAGTTACAGCTTCTTGTGCACAGTGCTGACTGCAGTAAGAAACACAAGGCTGAACTTTTCCAGGCCCTGAACAATGTAGCAATGCTGCATCAGTTGGGTTAAAATGGTGAGAATGGAAAAGTAAGATTTTTGAAATCACAAAAGAAAGATCTGATTTTGTACATAAGATTTCAACAGGTAGATGAGAATTTCACCAGTAACGTGAGGGACCTAGTAACATCATTATTACCTAATTTTGCTTCATTTACATGCAAGAGAGAAACTAAACAGCAACAACTGCTCACATGATAGGTGTGTGGCATCTATTCCAGGCCTCCATCTTGTTCAGCACACCACAATATCTCAGGGTCCATTCGATTGACAGGAGCCATCTTCCCCCCCAATGCACAGAGATTGGCATTGTCCAAACTTTAACCTCACCAAGCCATTATGGCCCATCTCTGACATACTTATAAGGCAGTTTCAGCATTTCAATACTGCATTCACTGTCTCCTTACATTGCAATGTGCTGCTGGGGTCCATTGTGCACTGTAACAGCCCTTTATTATTGGACATGGTGTTGGGCCCTTATCTTGCACATGGGGACAGGCTCCCAATTTATGCACTGGCACAGGGCACATCTCAGGGCTCTTAGCTTGCTCTCCCACTGTTCACTCACCCTCTGCCGATTTGGATACACACTGCATCTCTGCCATGTCTTGGCTTGGTATTTTGCCATTGGCACTTCAGTCAGTTTTGCATTATTTCTGAAATAAATGCAGAAAATGCTGGAGAAATACAGCAGATCTGGCAAGATCTGTGGAGAGAGAAACAGATTTAATCTTCCAAGTCCGATATAACTGTTCTTCAGAATTAAACCTCTGTCTTGCCTTGTCTAATAGTAGCACAGACAGAAAGCCAGGCAGCTTGTCATATTTGCCAGCAGTGATCAGTCATTGGGTATTCATGGTTGTGTATACCACTACATCAATGTCAGATGTACAGCTTGTGCCAGTTGCTTATGCAACAAACACACTGAACTTGCTTCAATCAAATTACCATTCTCAATGCCTACGTGGAATCATCCTCATTTACTTTCAAGACTCTTTCAATGGATGTTTATAACCAGCAGACAATGAACGTGTTGGACCTGGTTCTCCACAGCAGCTTCCAATGCAACAATGGAGACAGACAGGGGCAGCATGGTACAAATTGGGTTGGTGGATTCTTCCAAAATTTGATCCAGTTTGCTGAGTCTCTCTGATGAACCTGTTGGCTGTTCCTGTGTCAGCCTGTTTATTTTGATGATTAGTAATGTTCTACTTATGGAGATCTATAACTAACTCCCAAAGAAATGCCACACATTGCTAGCACTCAGATGACTCCCAGCAAGCTGGCACCTACTCAGCTCCAGGCAGAAGAGATCTCCATAGGGACAGAGGGGGAGGTGAACTGAAGACAGATAGAGGAGAAGATAGGTGGAGAGGAGAGTATGGGTGAGGAGGTAGGGAGGGGTAAGTCGGTCCAGGAGGACGTACAGGTCAAGGGGGCAGGATGAGGTTAGTAGGTGAGAAATAGAGGTGCAGCTTGAGGTGGGAGAGGGGATAGGTGAGAGGAAGAACAGGTTAGGGAGGCAGGGACGAACTGGGCTGGTTTTGGGATGCAGTGGGGGGAGGGGAGATTTTGAAGCTTGTGAAATCCACATTGATACAATTCAGCTGCAGGGTTATAGAACATAGAACATAGAACATTACAGCACAGTACAGGCCCTTTGGCCCTCGATGTTGTGCCGACCTGTCATACCGATCTCAAGCCCATCTAACCTACACTATTCCATGTACGTCCATATGCTTGTCCAATGACGACTTAAATGTACCTAAAGTTGGCAAATCTACTGCCGTTGCAGGCAAAGCATTCCATTCCCTTACTACTCTCTGAGTAAAGAAGCTTCCTCTGACATCTGTCCTATATCTTTTACCCCTCAATTTAAAGCTATGCCCCCTAGTGCTCGCCGTCACCATCCTAGGAAAAAGGCTCTCCCTATCCACCCTATCTAACCCTCTGATTATTTTATATGTTTCAATTAAGTCACCTCTCAACCTTCTTCTCTCTAATGAAAACGGCCTCAAGTCCCTCAGCCCTTCCTCGTAAGACCTTCCCTCCATACCAGGCAACATCCTAGTAAATCTCCTCTGCACCCTTTCCAAAGCTTCCACATCCTTCTTATAATGCGGTGACCAGAACTGTACACAATACTCCAAGTGTGGCCGCACCAGAGTTTTGTACAACTTCACCATAACCTCTTGGTTCCGGAACTCAATCCCTCTATTAATAAAAGCTAAAACACTGTGTGCCTTCTTAACAGCCCTGTCAACCTGGGTGGCAACTTTTAAGGATCTGTATACATGGACACCGAGATCTCTCTGCTCATCTACACTACTAAGAATCTTACCATTAGCCCTGTACTTTGCCTTCCGGTTACTCCTACCAAAGTGCATCACCTCACACTTGTCTGCATTAAACTCCATTTGCCACCTCTCAGCCCAGCTCTGCAACTTATCTACGTCTCTCTGCAACCTACAGCATCCTTCATCACTATCCACAACTTCACTGACCTTAGTGTCATCTGCAAATTTACTAACCCATCCTTCTACGCCCTCATCCAGTTCATTTATAAAAATAACAAACAGCCGTGGACCCAACACTGACCCTTGCGGTACACCATTAGTAACTGGTCTCCAGGAAGAACATTTCCCATCAACTACCACCCTCTGTCTTCTTTCAGCAAGCCAATTTCCGATCCAAACTGCTATATCTCCCACAATTCCATTCATCCGCATTTTGTACAATAGCCTATTGTGGGGAACCTTATCGAACGCCTTGCTGAAATCCATATACACCACATCAACCGGTTTACTCTCATCTAGCTGTTTGGTCACCTTCTCAAAGAACTCAATAGGGTTTGTGAGGCACGACCTTCCCTTCACAAAACCATGCTGACTATCCCTAATCAATTTATTCTTTTCTAGATGATTACAAATCCTATCCCTTATAACCTTTTCCAACACTTTACCAACAACTGAGGGATAAGATTTATGACCATCTGGAAGAGCATGGCTTGATCAAATACAGTCAACACGGCTTTGCGAGGGGTAGGTCATGCCTTACAAACCTTATCGAGTTTTTTGAGGATGTGACTAGAAAAGTTGATGAGGGTCGAGCTGTGGATGTGGTGTATATGGACTTCAGTAAGGCATTTGATAAGGTTCCCCATGGTAGGCTCATTCAGAAGGTCAGGAGGAATGGGATACAGGGGAACGTAACTGCTTGGATACAGAATTGGCTGGCCAACAGAAGACAGCGAGTGGTAGTAGAAGGAAAATATTCTGCCTGGAAGTCAGTGGTGAGTGGAGTTCCACGGGGCTCTGTCCTTGGGCCTCTACTGTTTGGAATTTTTATTAATGACTTGGACGAGGGGATTGAAGGATGGGTCAGCAAGTTTGCAGACGACACAAAGGTCGGAGGTGTCGTTGACAGTGTAAAGGGCTGTTGTAGGCTGCAGCGGGACATTGACAGGATGCAGAGATGGGCTGAGAGGTGGCAGATGGAGTTCAACCTGGATAAATGCTAGGTGATGCATTTTGGAAGGTCGAATTTGAAAGCTGAGTACAGGATTAAGGATAGGATTCTTGGCAGCGTGGAGGAACAGAGGGATCTTGGTGTGCAGATACATAGATCCCTTAAAATGGCCACCCAAGTGGACAGGGTTGTTAAGAAAGCATATGGTGTTTTGGCTTTCATTAACAGGGGGATTGAGTTTAAGAGTCGTGAGATCTTGTTGCAGCTCTATAAAACTTTGGTTAGACCGCACTTGGAATACTGCGTCCAGTTCTGGGCGCCCTATTATAGGAAAGATGTGGATGCTTTGGAGAGGGTTCAGAGGAGGTTTACCAGGATGCTGCCTGGACTGGAGGGCTTATCTTATAAAGAGAGGTTGACTGAGCTCGGTCTCTTTTCATTGGAGAAAAGGAGGAGGAGAGGGGACCTAATTGAGGTATACAAGATAATGAGAGGCATAGATAGAGTTGATAGCCAGAGACTATTTCTCAGGGCAGAAATGGCTAGCATGAGGGGTCATAGTTTTAAGCTGGTTGGTGGAAAGTATAGAGGGGATGTCAGAGGCAGGTTCTTTACGCAGAGAGTTGTGAGAGCATGGGATGCGTTGCCAGCAGCAGTTGTGGAAGCAAGGTCATTGGGGTCATTTAAGAGACTGCTGGACATGTATATGGTCACAGAAATTTGAGGGTGCATACATGAGGATCAATGGTCGGCACAACATTGTGGGCTGAAGGGCCTGTTCTGTGCTGTACTGTTCTATGTTCTATGTTCTAACTGAGGTAAGGCTCACTGGTTCCTAAGCAGAATATGAGTTGCTGTTCCTGCAACCTTCGGGTGGCATTGTTGAGGCACTGCAGGAGGCCCAGGACGGACATGTCATCTGAGGAATGGGAGGGGGAGTTGAAAAGGTTTGTGACTGGGAGGTGCAGTTGTTTACTATGAACCGACTGTAAGGTGTTCTGCAAAGCAGTCCTGGAGCTTCTGCTTGGTTTCCCCAAAGTAGAGGAAGCCACACCGTGTACAGCAGATGCAGTATACCACATTGGTGGATGTGCAGGTGAACATCTGCTTGATGTGGAAAGTTATCTTGGGGCCTGGGATGGGGGTGAGGGAGGAGGTGTGGGCGCAGGTGTAGCACTTCCTGCTGTTGCAGGGGAAGGTATCGGGTGTGGTGGGGTTGGAGGGGAGTGTGGAGCGGACAAGGGAGTCGCGGAGAGAGTCGTCTCTCCGAAAGGCAGACAAGGGAGAGGTGGGAAAAATGTCTTTGGTGGTGGTGTTGGATTGTAGATGGCGGACGTATCGGAGGATGATGCGTTGGTGGGGTGGTATGTGAGGACAAACGGGATTCTCTTGGGGCAGTTATTGCGAGGGCGGGGTGTGAGGGATGAGGTGCGGGAAATGCGGGAGACATGATCGAGGGCGTTCTCGACTTCTGCGGGGGGGAGGTTGTGGTCCTTGAAGAACGAGGACATCTGGGATGTGCGGGAGTAGAATGCCTTACCCTGGGAGCAGATGCAGCGGAGGCGAAGGAATTGACAATAGGGGATGGAATTTTTGCAGGAAGGTGGGTGGGAGGAGGTGTATTCCAGGTAGCTGTGGGAGTCGGTGGGCTTGAAATGGACATCAGTTACAAGCTGGTTGCCTGAGATGGAGACAGAAAGGTCCAGGAATGTGAGGTATGAGTTGGAGATGGTGCAGGTGAACTTGAGGTTGGGGTGGAAGGCATTAGTGAAATGGATGAAATGTTTGAGCTCCTCTTGGGAGCATGAGGCAGCGCCGACACAGTCATCAATGTAACGGAGGAAGAGGTGGGGTTAGGGGCCTGTGTAGGTGTGGAAGAGGGACTGTTCCACATAACTGACGAAGAGGCAGGCATAGCTTGGGCCCATGCAGGTACCCATGGCCACCCCCTGAATCTGTAGGAAGTGGGAGGAATCGAAAGTGAAGTTGTTGAGGGTGAGGACGAGTTCGGCTAGGCGGATGAGGGTGTTGGTGGAGGGGGACTGGTCGGGTCTGCAGGACAGAAAGAAGCAGAAGGCCTTAAGGCCATCTGCATGAGGAATAGAGGTCTATAGGGACTGGACGTCCATGGTGAAAATGAGGTGTTGGGGACTGGGGAATTGGAAGCTCTGGAGGTGGTGGAGGGCGTGGGTGGTGTTACAGACGTAGGTACGGAGTTCCTGGACCAAGGGGGAGAAAATGGAGTCCAGATAATTGGAGATGAGTTTGGTGGGGCAGGAGCAGGCGGAGACAGTGGGTTGACCAAGGCAGGCAGGTTTGTGGATTTTGGGAAGGAGATAGAAGCGGGCGGTGAGGGTTTGGGGAACGATGAGTTTGGAGGCTGTGGGTGGCAGGTCCCCTGAGGTGATGATGTTATGGATGGTTTGGGAGATGATGGTTTGGTGCTTGGGGTTGGGGTCATGATCAAGGGGGCGGTAGGAGGAGGTGTTGGAGAGTTGGTGTTTGGCCTCAGCGATGTAAAGGTCAGTGCGCCATACTACCACTGTGCCACCCTTGTCTGCAGGTTTGATGGTGAGGTTGGGGTTGGAGTGGAGGGACCGGAGGGCTGCCCGTTCTGCAGGGGAGAGGGTGGAGTGGGTGAGAGGGGTGGAGAGGTTGAGGCGGTTGCAGCAGTTGGAGACGTAGAGGTTGAGAGAGGGTAGACGGCCTGGGGGTGGTGTCCAGGAGGAGGACTTGTGTTGGAGGCGGGTGAAGGGGTCAGTAGAGGGAGGGTTAGGCTCCCGGTTAAAGAAGTAAGCGTGGAGGCGGAGGCAGCGGAAAAAACTGCTCGATGCCCAGACTGGTATTTGTTGGTGTGTGGGTGGACGGGGTCAAAGGTGAGGACTGACCGTACATCTTCCATCAGTGGGAGGTCTTGGGGGATGGTAGATCGTCCTCCAACACTTCCGCCATCTACAATCCGACCCCACCACCAAAGACATTTGTCCCACCCCTCCCTTGTCTGCCTTCCAGAGAGACCACTCTCTCCACGACTCCCTTGTCCGCTCCACACTCCCCTCCAACCCCACCACACCCGGCACTTTCCCCTGCAGCCGCAGGAAGTGCTACACCTGCCCCAACACCTCCTCCCTCATCCACATCGCAGGCCCCAAGATGACTTTCCACATCAAGCAAATGTTCACCTGCACATCCACCAATGTGGCATATAGCATCCACTGTACACGGTGTGGCTCCTCTACATTGGGGAAACCAAGCGGAGGCTTGGGGACTGCTTTGCAGAACAACTACGCTCGGTTCACAGTAAACAACTGCACCTCCCAGTCGCGAACCATTTTAACTCCACCTCCCATTCTTTAGATGACATGTCCATCCTGGGCCTCCTGCAGTGCTACAATGATGCCACCCGAAGGTTGCAGGAACAGCAACTCATATTCCTCTTGGGAAACCTGCAGCCCAATGGTATCAATGTGGATTTCACCAGCTTCAAAATCTCCCCTCCCTCTCCTGCATCCCAAACCAGCCCAGTTCATCCCTGCCTCCCTAACCTGTTCTTCCTCTCACCTATCCCCTCCTCCCACCTCAAGCCGCACCTCCATTTCTCACCTAATAACCTCATCCCGCCCCCTTGACATGTCCATCCTCCCTGGACTGACCTATCCCCTCCCTACCTCACCATGCATACTCTGCTCTCCCCCCATCTTCTCTTCCATCCATCTTCAGTCCACCTCCCCCTCTCTCCTATTTATTTCAGGATCCTCTCCCCGTCCCCCTTTTCTGATGAAGGGTCTAGGCCTGAAAGATCATCTTTTGTGCTCCTAAGATGCTGCTTGGTCTGCTGTGTTCATCCAGCTCCACACTTTGTTATTTTGGATTCTCCAGCATCTGCAGTTCTCATTATCTCTGCTTGATTTGTCACCTTGTTGACCACAGCATCTTGCTTGTAACTGATGGAGCATGGGCATGGCTTCAAACACCCAAAATAAGAAGGTGTAGAAGTGGCTGTTGACAGCGGAGGGGCGTATTGAAATGCAGAGTGATGTTCATTTTACAGTCTGTGGTGCAATCCCCCACAGAGAATCATTCCTATACAAAATGAGATTGAGAGGCTTTCAATAAAATGAACATAATTTGCATTCACACTGCCAGAGAAAGATGGTTCAAATTCAGAGACTGAGAGATCAGAGACTAGTTTGGTGTAAATTGAGATTCAATTGTTTCATCCTTGATATGCAATTTACTATCTTAAGCTTTTGTTTTAGTTGGTAAGGTTTAAAAGCGACTAGCTATACTCCATATAATTGTTGCTCTGCTGCAATTTTGTTCAACAACAGTGTAGAGTTGATGTGGTGGTTCAGTGGTTAGCCCTACAGCTTCACAGCATGAGGGATCTGGGTTCAATTCTAGCCTCATGCAGCCCCTGTGTGGAGTTTGTGCATTCTCTCTGGGTCTTCTCCAGGATCTTTGGCTTTCTCCCACAATCCAAAGACGGGTGGGTTAAATGGATTAGTTATGGGAAGTGTAGGATGGTGAGTCTGGATGGGATAAACTTCAGAGAGTAAGTGTGGATGTGTTGGGTTGAATGGCCTGTTTTCACATTGTAGGAATTTTATGAATTCTATAAACCACCCAAAATGGCAAACTGTGTTAATGTCCTCTGGATTACTAGTTGTTTGCAACATCGCACCTAGTTTGCAGCTATGACCTGTTAAAAGGGCATGACCAATTCTCAATCTGCTCATGCAACATTCAGCAAAATGCAGATAGCCCTGTAAGATGGCCTTTTGATTATGAAAAAAATGACTGTATACTTTCTTGAGGCAAGGATTGTCTCAAAATCAGGCTGGTAACATTGAAGAATTAGTGTAATGCAATGGCTTGTTATTTTACTAGCCCCTCTGTCTCCTTAATCAAGTCTGATACAGCCCTTAGCATTCATTTCAAGGGATGCAATTGTTAAACAGATTATGCCAAACATTCATTTTATTTCTCTGCTATTTTTGCAGGAGACCTGACTTTGTAGTATCAATATGTTCCATCACAACTGTCATCAAAAAGAAGAATTAAATTCTCCACCAGTTTCCTTTTCTATCCTCCTAAAGATTGCTGACCTGTCTCACAGTCACAGGAATAATTGCTGCTAGAATTGTGAATACTGGGTATTTTCCTCATGCTCGCTCTGAGCAGCTCACCCAATTAATGGTTGACATAAGTCAATTTTGCACACCTGCCACATCTTGGCGTGAAATTTAAGGCTCTGAGAGTTCCATTATTTTTAATAATCTTTTTATTTGCCTATTATATCAGGCCTTAATATCATACGTATTCAACCTAGGGTGACCACTGGAAGAGTGATTCCAAATCAATTCACTAGCTTTATGTAGATTTTTTCTGAATCCCAACTGGAAACTCATTCCCAGTTGTCACTGAAAGCCTGAAATCATGTCATGTATAATTCACCAATGGAATATCACAAACAAGACTGAACAATTCTATTGCCAGTTATGCATGAGATTCTTAACACAAGTGCAGGTGGCTTGTAAGCCATTAAATGAATAGAAAACAACAGGGGAAATAAATTTAAATTCTGAGCAACAACAGCTACTCTTTTAGATTTTGATTAAATAGCAGGGCCGTCAGAGTTCAGTGTGCTAAATTAGGTTCAAATTATTTTTTGCAATCAAAGCTAATCTCTAAGATTAATCATTCATGAACTAATGCTCTAACACACATTTCTAAAGTGCTTTCCCTCAGCCTTCTTATAAGAAAAAATAATTTTAGTCATCAAGGTTAACAGTCATATTTACTTTAAGTATTATGACAAAATTCCTCAAGGGTTAGAAGCAAATTTGTCAAACGATTATGAACCTACGTAAAACCTATTCCCCAAGAGTTCATTACATTGTTTTACTTCTCACATTGTTTGTCATTGACTGACGTTATCTTGATATACTCATACTGATTCCAATTCTCATATTTACATGAGTTCTTGTTTGATTTGTTTAGTTGTGTGTTAAAACATCCAACACACTTACACAAATAAGGTCAGGGTATCCTACCATCCTGGCCAATCCTCCTTCACCCAACAGCAGTAACAACACATTCACCAGTCAATCATCTCATTCCTGTGTCGCCCATGGGAAAACACACATGTCCAAACACTTTTTCCGATATATTGTTTAAAAGATATTTACCTGGGCATTTCACAGTATTGAAGCCAACAGACACAAGTTGGATACTGATAAAACAGACACAACCTTACTAAACCAACAAACAAAAATAAGCAAGCCATTCAATGTTGTTACTGAACTCTTTCCAACTACCAAGGTTCGCAGTTGAACCTGGAAACAGGTTGTTGAATTTTGTAGAGTTGAATGGCTTTTCTTGCTGTTTGCAGAAGTGGGTCTTGCATCACTGTTAAACTCTCTAAGTAGAGTTTCCTTCTGCCTTGAGTCAGTTATTGGAGTCTCTGTTGTTTTTCTAAGCTAAATCCAGAGTTAGATACCTTCTAGCACATTTCCAAAAAATTCTATTAAGCCCTCCAATCACAGAGCAGTCCCAAATCTTTGGAGATTTGATATTCCAGCCCTAAGGAAACAATCTAGGTGCTGTTCTGTCCCAGGGAAGGGTTCTGATGCAAATGTCACCTTTGATTTCACTGATACCAGGTAACAGTTGTGTCCATTAGCATTCTCTTAGGCTTGGAGGTTCTTGTTCACACACAGGTCATGCTCATAGAGTTACAGAACTATACAGCACAGAAACAGACCATTCAGTTCAACTCATCCACGCCAACATAAAGCCAGTAGAACTTGAAATCTGGTTTCATACCAGCACAAGGATGAAGGCCAATATCATGTCCCAGTTGTACTGTCTTGCAGCACTGTCTTCCTGAGCATTCCCTTCAGAGTGCTATTCAACAATGCTGTTAGATTGAAGGTGATGTCCTACACGGAAATTTTGGTTAATGCAGAATAGTTTCATAACTTCCTGCGTTATTTGGTCTACAAGGTGGGTGGTGAGATTTGACTCAATACTACAGGGAAGACCCGCTCACGTGAAAATCTGCATTAAAACCTTTGTGGTGATTTTGGCAGTGTTTGTTCACATGAGGAAAGCTTCTACCATTTAGGGAAAGTATCTGTGATAACTAGTATCTATTTGAATCCCTCTGGGCAGGTAGGCAAAGGCGGTATGTAATGGATTTGGAGATTTGTCCAGGGGCCTTCCACCAATCAGGTATGCCTTAGTTCTCCCCCATGGGCATCCTGATCTGGGTCATTTTGTGCACAGATTAATCAGTTGAAAATATGATGTTTAAGATCTCAGTTAGTGTCTGGCCACCAACATAGGGCTTTGATTTTCTCCCCTGTGTTTTCTCTTGCCTGATGCCCTTGAATGTCATGGCTTGAGTCAACTCTTCCCTTCAGGGCTAACCCTCACCTGCCAAGGTGTTCCCACGGATGGCTGGGAGTTTGGCATTGATTGTTACTACCTCTAGAGCGAATAGAGCTTGGGGTCAGGCTCTTGTGACACTGGGCTTTGTGCTCAGACTTGCTTTAGTTCTGAGACAGCGTGAGTGTGTATCCTTTCTTAAGAGTTCAGTGATGGATACTGCTTTGGTAGCTAAACTGTCAATGTGGTTTCGACAGTATCCCACCAGGCCCAAGAAAAAGTGAAATGCACTCACATCTTTGGGGAGCAGTAGAGGGTTTATCATGTCAGTGTGTTTCTGATCAATTTCATGCTTTCCATGGGTGATTAGAGTCCTCAGATATGAAACCTGAGGTCACATGGTTTGGGCCTTTTTAGGGTTCACCTTGAGTCGCAATTTTAATGAACAGATCTAATAGTTCTTCTAGTAAGGTAAGTGATCTCTTACTGATGCTTGTTTGCAACAGGAGGTCGTCTACGCATTGTACTAGATATTTTAGTCTTGAGAAGGTTTCTAAATACTTTGGTAATCAATGGTGAAAGATGGGGAATTAAAGGAAGCTTGAGGTAAAGAAGTTGATATATACCGCTGCCCTTCGAAGGTGAATATAAACTTGTATCGACATTCCTCATCTGAGGAAATGGACCAACATCTGTAGCTGATGTTTAATATAGTGAAGTATCATACACTTGGTACATGTTTCATCATGGTCTAAAGACTGATGGCTATAGATGCTGCACTGTAAGGTCTGGGTTTCATCTCCTTATTAGATATGCCCCATGAAATTACTTAGAACAATTTTGTCCATTGGCCATTTTGTTGGCCGTGCTGTGTCAATGTGTTTGGATATGTTTAAGGTTGTCCTTGACTCCCTGATATTCCAAAGGAATTCTAGGGAACGCTTTTCTATTTCATCAGTCACTGGGGGTGTCCCAACGTGATCCCACTAGGTACTACACACCCAAACTAGCACGATTGCATGTCATGATGCTATTTCACTAAACTTGAGGATCTAGGCACACAGAGAACAGGGTGCCATTCTGACTTCCCTCATTTCGGCTGCTGGACCTCCTCAGATGGGGCTCATGAGTGGCATATCATTTGGTCAATACCCCAGATCCTCTTGCTGTGGCTTTCAGGGCCACATAGTTTGTTGTGGTGCCTGGAATTCCTGAGTAAAATGTCCATTTTGGCAACAACGATAAGATTTCTGAAGAAGGGTCTAGGCCTGAAATGTCAGCCTTCCTGCTCCTCTGACTCTGCTTGGCCTGCTGTTTTGATCCAGCTCTACACCTTGTTATCCCCAGAGCCTCCAGCATCTGCAGTTCCTACTATACTTACAAGATTGGTTCTGTCTATGGGGCTCCTGATGGTTGCTTCCTCCCTCTTGGCATATGAGATTCGTATGATGGTGTGATGGCATTTGTAGGATGGTGGGGAACCAAGTTTTGTGTTGGAATTATTTCTATTTGCCTTCATTGTTCCTCCAGGCTGGGTTCAGGTTTTGAGTGGGATAGATTACATTGATCTGTCCTGTATTTTCCCCTTGTTCTACCTCCTTAACCTCTCTTTCCAATGCTCAAACCAACCTTTGAAGCACCCAGGCTTTGTTGTAATTGTCATCACCAGGGCCAAAGTTCTCTCATGCCTGAGCCCCTCTGACTGTGGCCTGTGATATTAAGGTGTTCACCAAGGACACTCAAACTGCCTATACACTTGGGTGAACTGGATCCAACCCCTCTGAGGTCACCACCAAACAGGTAAATGGACTGTCACCTTCTATGCTGACTATCAGGGTTCCCTAAATCCACACTACCCTAGGTTTGGCCTGAGGTTGTTCATCTTTGGAGTATTGTGACAATATATCACTGTAATTTATTGTGTTTGAAGCATTGGATACATTGGATTGGAATGCAAACCTTGCATCATTATCGCCAGGCTGTTAATCCAGAGACCCAGGTAACATTCTGGGGACCTGGATTCAAATCCTGCCATGGCAGATGGTAGAATTTGAATTCAATAAAATATCTGGAATTAAGGATCTAATGATGACCACAAATCTGTTGTCAATTGTTGGGGAAACCCGACTTGATTCACTAATGTCCTTTAGGGAAGGAAACTGCTATTCTTACCTGGTCTGGCCTACATGTGACTTCAGACCTGCAGCAATGTGGTTAACTCTGAACTGCCCTCTCGGCAGTTAGGGATGGATGATAAGTGTCCCCTAGCCATCGACGTCCTCATCCCTTTAATGGATAAAAGAATAAAGTAAAGGGATTTCGGTGAGTTGTGGAGACCCTGGGGACGTACAAAATGGTGGGCAGAATCTGTGCTTCCAACAGCCTGTCATTTTAATTCTCTGTAGTTTGTTAACAGAGAAGTTTATCTAACTAACAGGAAACAGGGAGAGGATAAGAGAGAGAGTTGAATAAATGCGTAATTTTCAAGTCTGAAAATTGTATTTAGTATACTGCCACACAGGTCAATGTTGAGGGTCTTGACTATTTCTGCTAGTGCATTGGCGGGAGATACTCCTTTTTACGTTCTGAGTTGATTAGAATACCTTCTGAGCTTGGAAAAACACGCACTATATCCCCTCCCTACCATTAAATAAGAGGTACAGTGCTATATTATGGGAATGGGCATCTTGTTCTTTTAGTGGACCCAGAAGTTTTTGTAATGACAGAAATCCATTGTGAATGGTTGTCTGAGTTTCAGAAGCTTCAGCTTAGCAGGTGGATTTGAAAATATTGAAACTTTTATAAGCCTATAATAACAGAATATATCTTTGCTATACTTTCTTGTTTGTTTATAAACCTAATAAGCACTTAAATGAAAACAGGTCTTCTCCTTTTTTCTTACCCACAGCAGTCTATTTACATTCAGGATTTTCTTAGAATGCTAGAGATTTAACGTTCATTAAATGAGTATGACATAATTCCCATTGCTGTTGCAAGGTTCTTGAAGAATTTAGATGGACTCTAGATGAGTAGTCATGAATGATAAATGGGGGAACAGAGGAGGAATGGAGTGACATGGGTGGCCTGAATGTGTATGTAGGTTGCATGTGAGAAGAGGTGGACAGTATGGGTGATTTGATATGGCATGGGCAATACATGGGGACAAAGGGAAGGCCTGAGGTGGCAAAGTTAAACTAAGTAGGTATGGCTGTGAAGAGGTGAGTAGAAAGGAATGAGGCAGTTACATGTGAGGTAAGTTTGAGAATTGGGCTGCTTTATTGAACAACTAAGGAAGACCTTCCAGTGTAATAAAATGTGAGGCTGGATGAACACAGCAGGCCAAGCAGCATCTCAGGAGCACAAAAGCTGACGTTTCAGGCCTAGACCCTTCATCAGAGAGGGGGATGGGGAGAAGGAACTGGAATAAATAGGGAGAGAGGGGGAGGCGGACCGAAAATGGAGAGTAAAGAAGATAGGTGGAGAGAGTGTAGGTGGGGAGGTAGGGAGGGGATAGGTCGGTCCAGGGAAGACGGACAGGTCAAGGAGGTGGGATGAGGTTAGTAGGTAGCTGGGGGTGCGGCTTGGGGTGGGAGGAAGGGATGGGTGAGAGGAAGAACCGGTTAGGGAGGCAGAGACAGGTTGGACTGGTATTGGGATGCAGTGGGTGGGGGGGAAGAGCTGGGCTGGTTGTGTGGTGCAGTGTGGGGAGGGGACGAACTGGGCTGGTTTAGGGATGCAGTAGGGGAAGGGGAGATTTTGAAACTGGTGAAGTTTCAAAATCTCCCCTTCCCCTACTGCATCCCTAAACCAGCCCAGTTCGTCCCCTCCCCCCACTGCACCACACAACCAGCCCAGCTCTTCCCCCCCACCCACTGCATCCCAAAACCAGTCCAACCTGTCTCTGCCTCCCTAACCGGTTCTTCCTCTCACCCATCCCTTCCTCCCACCCCAAGCCGCACCCCCAGCTACCTACTAACCTCATCCCACCTCCTTGACCTGTCCGTCTTCCCTGGACCGACCTATCCCCTCCCTACCTCCCCACCTACACTCTCTCCACCTATCTTCTTTACCCTCCATCTTCGGTCCGCCTCCCCCTCTCTCCCTATTTATTCCAGTTCCTTCTCCCCATCCCCCTCTCTGATGAAGGGTCTAGGCCCGAAACGTCAGCTTTTGTGCTCCTGAGATGCTGCTTGGCCTGCTGTGTTCATCCAGCCTCACATTTTATTATCTTGGAATTCTCCAGCATCTGCAGTTCCCATTATCTCTAAGACCTTCCAGTGTGCCCCACTTCTGCACCCACGCACCTCATGCACTCTGCCGCATATTGCAAAATGCGCCATAAAACACAGCCGTTGTGATCTAGGAAAAAACTGACTTGTGAAGCCACACAAGGGCCAGGTGTGCAGTTTATGGCCACAAAGCTTCCTGTCCTGGATGAGATTCTGCCAATGCTAATGAAGAGAAAGATCTGTTAGTAAAATTGATAAGGTCTGCAAACTACAATGCGTTGTGCCAACTCAGAACTACTGTTTCCATCATTAGAGGATCAGGACTGCTGTACTATGAAAATTTTCTGTTCATATTCTTCATTTGTCATTTTACAGTGCATTAGCAGGCATTAACTTGAGAACTGCGTCTTTCAGGCAGTTTTATAGCAATTACTGTAACATGTCCATTTAATGATTTAAATCATTCATTTCGCTATTATTTGCAGTGCATTATCTGTTCCAGCAAAATGACAGCTGATGTTATTAGAATAATAGGTCAGAATGAATGCAGCTTGGACTTCACAGTGGCAGGACATGATAAATCTTTGGTGAATGATCTGATCAGCTGAATTTATGCCTTCAGCAAAGCCAAAAATATCCATATTAAGTAAAAAGCAATTATTTGAAACACTAACCTGATAATCTATTCAGTGTTGATCGCACATGTGGTTTTGATGGAAGTGTTGGCCATTGGGATCTTCGTCGATCAACTTAGTTTATTGCCACAGCTGACTCATTGCTACTTAATGCTGAATCCAATTAGTGGACTATGGAGTGGCATATGATGAACTGGGTAAAATGTACTCTAAAGGCAATGAGAAGGTACCTGTGACATTAAAGGCAAGGGCATCATATATACTGTAAATGGCTAACTGACTCACTCAATAAATAGTCTTCATACTTGAGAGTTCTGCAGACCTGACATGTACTTAGAGTCTGCGTGACCTTCAATGTTGCATTTTAGATGGTGCCAGTATATTGTACTTCTTATTTTCCATTTAGAAACAGGTCACAGTGCCTTTGACAAAGAGAGTATTAGGGAGAATGAAATCCAAGATAACATTAGCTGAAAGTGGATATAATATACAAAATTTGTCTAAAGAAGCCAGAATGAGGGGTTATCAAGAAAAGGCAGAAAAGTGGAGGTGAGGACTAGTAGCTCAAGTAGAATTAGAGATAGATTTTATTGCCACGTGTGCTGAAGCACAGAAGTGCAGGAGTACAGTGAAAATGTACAATGACACCATTCTCTGTGCCATCTTAGGTACAAAGATACCTAGATACAAAATATTAGGTACAAAGTAGAAAATGAAGGAACAAAGTTATAAGTTGAATATTATAGTCACTCTTAGTATAAAGTTGAAAAATAAGGAAATAAAGTTAAAAGTTAAGCAGCCCTTCTTAGGTGCTTAGCTATTTTGAGATTGCACCACCTGTTAGGGGCTCAATCTCCTCCTCTTCGATCCACTCTACTGGAGAACTTGGGCTTTTTGCTCTTACTGCTGCTGCTGCTGCTCTGAGCTTGCTGTTCTTGCATCTGGCTAGATCTCTGGCCATTAAAGTCCCAATTTAGGCCCCCTGCTGCTCCTATGCACTTGAATGATGAAGTAGACTTGATGGACTGAATGGCCTACTTCTGTTTTGATATCTTATGGTTTTGGAAAACTAGGTATTCTCTTGTCTATCTCCCTAAAGGATTTCAATATATAGCCTTTCCACTGGACAATAAATGATTTTTGGAAAGGAATTATGGTTCACTTTAGAATATTATTTCCTGAAATTCAGAGCATGATGTAGCAGAAAGAAATCATTTTTGTCTTGCCTGGCTCTTTGGTAGCTTCTACTCTTTGCCTATCACCTAATAAATTTTTGTTAAATAAAGAATTGCAGATGCTGTTATTCTGAAACAAAATTAGAAATTGCAGGTGAAACTCAGCAGATCTTGTGACATTTTGGAAAGAAAGCGGAGTTAATATTCTGAATCCAGTAACTCTTCATCTGAACTGCATTTTTCCCTTTCCCCAGATTTATCCAATTGTCTTTGAAAGTTCCTGTTGAATTTTCTTTCTCCATCCCTTCAGGTAATATATTCTAGACAGTAACAATTCACTGAGGAAGACATATTACCGTATGGCTTCTCTGGACATTTTACAAATTTTCTTACATTACTACCTTCCGACATATAACATTCTGAGATTGGAAGCAGTTTCTCATTCTTTATCCAAACAAATCCCTCTAAAACTTTGAACACTTCTATCAAATTTTCCACTCACCTTCTCAACACAAATGAAAATAAACTTCATTTCTATACTCTCTACATATAATAAAGCCACTCATTCCTGGTTGTCACTGATTGTCCCTAAGTTTGGGAATGATATCTTTGCAGGAACACACATTTCTGTCATAGGTCTTCCTGTGTCTGAATAGGCTGGGCTTCAATCTGCAAATCTTTGGGCACGTGGGACATGACAGCTCATGAGTTTAAAGTAAAGTCACAGTAGTCCCACTCCCTCAATGGAAAATGACAGCTTGAAGGTCACTAATTCTCAGGTAAAGAGGGGAGACTGATGTGAGGTAAAAAAACTTCATGATAATCATAGCCAGTACAGGAATTGGACCTACACTATTAACGTAACTCATATCGTAAGCCAAGCACCTGGGCAACTGAACTAAAGTCATGAGATAGTGGGATCATAAGTGTGAAATTTGTTTCCATTCCTTTACTTCTCCGCCACCACATTGTCTCACCATTAAGATGCCGTGATCCAAGTCCTGATGGAGAGTTGATGGAGAATTTAAATGCTGCCGTGCTTCAAGGAGAATTTTGGAGTCTGTGAAGTATTTTCTTGCTCCCCACCTGTCTCCCAAGAAGGTTCGCCATTTGAGAGTGATGGAACTGGAACTTAGTTGACCGGATGTTGTATAGCTATCCAGAAACAACATTCAGTCTGTCCAAATTGTTTTGCAGATGTTTTGCCTGAATTCTTCTGGAGACAACTTACAAAAGGCACTAACTTATGTTCAATCTGAAGAATGCAACTAGAATTTCTCTTGCGCAGTGTGTATGTATGCGGATACACATTCTAGGTCTCATTGCAGTATAAGAGTGTGGTGATTAAAAAATGCTCTGTGCACTACTTTATTGTCTTTCAAAGGCTTTGTTGTCAAATATTCACTGTCTCAATTTGTAAGAAAGCTTAACTGGCATGGACGATGTGTTGTGGAAACTCCTTGTCAATGGTAACCTTTGAGAGGAAATAGCTGTCAAGATTTGGGAAGTAGTTGACATATTCCAGGGTTTACCCCTCAAAATATATAAGAGATGGAATATTAATATGAGCTTATTAGGACATACAAGTATCTCATTCCACCTCCATTGCTATTTCATCAAAACATCAATGACCCTGTAGACATATTATGCTGGATGCTGCGTTATTTGCAGTCAACCAGTGAGGAAGTCCTGTTTTGACTCTCCTGTTCAGACTGTTTGGCAGGCAGCTCTGTCATTCCAGCGGTACCAGGTTTGAGTGGTGGCTGCAGCCAGGATCATAGACAGCCCTAAACAAGAGGAGGGGGAGGACCATCTCAGGTTGGTATCCTGGCAACCTTTGCTGTAGAGCTGATGTTGGGCAGGATCAGGGAACTCATTTGGGTGTCTCTTGTCACATTGGAGTCATACCTCTGCAAAACCCATCCTTCACCTTTAATCCTCCTCCATTGTCGTCACAAACCAGACTCCACCCCCCAAACACCCCCCATGGCAAGGGCTGCCATTTTTACTTCACCTCTGGAATTCACCTCTGCAGGGCAGCACAGTGGCTCATTGGTTAGCACTGCCACCTCATAGTACCATATACACTGGTTTGTTACCACCCTCGGGTAACTGTCTGTGTGGAGTTTGCACATTCTCCCTGTGTCTGTGTGCATTTCCTCCAGGTGCTGTGGTTTCCTCCCACAGTCTCAAGATGTGCAGGTTAGGTGGATTGGCCATGCTAAATTACCCATAGTGTTCAGGGATGTGTAAAGGGATGTGTACATTAGGTGGGTTATGGGGAGGGGATGGTTTGGGTGGGATGCTCTGAGGGTTGGTGTGGACTGGTTGGGCTGAAGGGTCTGTTTCCACACTGTAGGGATTCTAAATAAAAAGTTCTGTCCGTTTTTGAACCAAATCTGTAAAATGGTCGGAAGATGAGCGACCCTGACAAAATCCAAACTCAGTGACAGAGAGAAGGTTAGTCTGAAAAAAAGTACTGCTTGACATCCCTGTTAATGATCCCTTTTACCATTTTACTGAAAATGGACGGTAGACTGATTGGGCAGTGATTGGCTAGGTTGGATTTATGCAGTTTTTTACACATAGGAAATATCTGGATAATTTTCCACATTGCCGGGTAGATTCCAGTGCTGTAACCGTAATGGAGCACCTTGACTTGGGGTGCGGCAAGTTCTGGAACACCAGTCTTCAGTACTGTTGCTGGAATGTTGTCAGTGCTGGCAACTTTTGCTGTATCTAGCTCTGTTCAGGTGTTTCTTGATGTCAAGTGCAGTGAATTGAATTGGCTAACCTGTGAATGGAAATCTGGAACTGAGTGGTCCTGGCAGAACTTAAACTGAGCATCCCACTGAGCGGATTGCTGATGAGTAAATGCTGCTTAGTGATACTGTCAACAACATCTTCCATGACATTGCTGATGATTGAAAGTAAACTGATGGATTCCTAATTGGCTGGATTGGATTTATCCTCCTTTTTTATGGACAATAGTTATCAATCTTATAGTTCACTTTGTGACATTGAAATCTTGTGTCACAGCTGTCCAGAAGTTGTACAGAATTTGCCCTCACAATTTAGATAATTATATGAGAGAAATATATATCACTGAAGCTAATGTGCACAAGGAAACAATAGGGTCCTTTATCTTTATTTAACACAAGCCAGGATCTTGTTTGATATCTATTTAATTTGAAACTATTACACTTTTTCTTCTCCAGCCCAAGACATTAGAACATTTTGCTGAATTAATTTAAATGGGAAAAATAAAATGCATTCCCTTTAAAACTTAATAGGCTTTTCAAATCATCATTTATAACCAGATCATAGAGAAAATCTATGGATACATGTCATTTTACATTGCACACCCTGAGCAGGCACAGCTCAGAAAAGGTACCATACTGAATTTATTTAGTGTTCACAAATATGGATCCAAAACTGGCTGAGTGGAAGGAGGCAGAGGGCAATGTTAGAACGTTTTTGTGTGGCTGAAGGCCTGTGTGCGGTGGTGTACCACAGGGATCAGTTCACAGTGAGGACTAATGCTTTAGGTTATAGGAGGATGTGTTTGGATTGGCCAAATGGAAAGACCAGTGGCAGATGAAATTTAACCCTGCAAAGTATGAGGTGATGCACTTTGATGTAGAGGTGCTGATGTTGGACTCGGGTGGACAAGTTCGGAATATGTGCAAATAAAAATTTGCCCTCTCTCTCTCTCTCTCTCTCTCTCTCATGCATATACACACACTCCCCTGCACATTCACTCACTTTCTCTCTGTTTTACACACACACACACACACACACACACACACACAAACGCACACACACACACACACACACACACACACACACACACACACACACACACACACACACACACACACCGTATTCGCAGGTACATTCTATTTTGTTCAAAAGCACACAGTTTGCAGACAGTCAGTTAAAGTGGCATCTTATAAATTCTTACTTTAGAAATAAAACCAGTCTGACTCCAAACTAAAACACAAATAGATTATAAACAAGCCCTCACACCTAACATGCATTGTGTGGCCTAAAATGTCTCCTCTTCTTTACACTGATAAAACCTTTAGTTCTCTCAGGGCAGTGAGTTGAAAGAAATATCTGGATTTACATATACATATTAATTGATTAAAACCTTCCAACTAATTAAAGATTTAACAGCATTTTAGGTTTATTTAATGTATCCTCATTAGTGGTGTGAACGTTTGATCTTTTACTGGCAAATTCTGAGTCTGATTCCACCTCTCACACTAATGCAGGAAGAAGGAGTGAGGCTCTGAGAGCTTGTGATTTCAAATAAAGCTGTTGGATTAAAACTTGGTGTCTTGTGATTTCTGACTGAGGCACTTTGGAAGAAGTAACAGGGCAAAGGAGTATTCCATGATTGAAGGACACCAGCAAGCTCAGATGAACAGAGGGATCTTGGGTGTTCGTCGACAGGTTCCTGAAGGCAGAAAGCCAGGTTAGTAAGGTATTCAAGAGGGCTCTCAGGGTACTTGCCTTTATCAGTCACAGAGACAAATACAAGAGCATGGAGATAATATTGGAGCTGCATAGCGGTTCAGCTACAGTTGGGGTACTGTGTTCAGTTCTTGTCACCTCATGACAGGCAGGGTATGATTTCATTGGAGGGGGTGCAGAGGAGATTCTTCAGACTGGTAACTGGGATGGAGCATTCTAGTTATGGAGGGAGGCTGGATCTGAATGGGCTTAAGGACCTCTCTTTTCTGCTGTGTGACTCTATGTCTCTGTGATTCCATGTTTTCTCATCAAAAGAGCTCGAGCTTATCACCAAATAAATGTGTAGTTGGCTTTAGCTATTTAGATTGCGGGTGAACCGTTTCCTGGTTATTTATTCTAGATATTTCCAAGGCTACAATATATTTTAGTTACACAGTTACCTGGCCAGTGGATTGCTATCAATTTCTAATTGTCAATGGCATTTGCAGCAGCTTTATTGCTGCCTGGGACAAGGGCTTGTGCCAAAAAATTGGTTGAAAATTTGTAACCTTGTCTGTGCATTAGCACACATTGGAAGGAGAATAGCTTTGCTTGGAACAGAAAGGCATTTTTCATAATGAAAAAATCAGAAAGCAATCTCATCAGGAATGTAAAGCAGGGTCAATACTGTTGTGTGCCCTCAAGGATCTGAATCCAAATCATGGAAAAGGCAGCAACACCAAAATGTAAGATGACAGAAAAGCTTTCTTTGTTGGAATTAGTGTCTCAGCTTTATTTGCAGTTCCTTTACTGTTTACCTATTGAAAATTTTCATCTGAGTTTATCCCATAGCACCCTATCAGATGAAAAACAATCTGTTGAGCAATTACTATGCTTTTTTTCCTTTAATGATATGCACCCGTGAACAGGTTTCAAAGGCTGTAAGTTTAACAAGCATTCAGAGTGGCAAACATCTGTCCATCGTGCACTGCAGGCATGAACATACACAATGAAGCCAGATTATTGCACAAGTATCTGGTGATCAGGTGTTGGCAACTATTCTGATAAAATGTTAGCGTAAAAATAGTTTTGACAAGTAGTCACATCAACAATTAGGAAGGCAAAAGGTATGCTAGCTTTTAAAACAGGGAAGTTTGAGTAGAAGAGTAAGAAAGATCAGCTGCAATTTTGCAGAGCTTTGATGAGTCCACACCTGCGATACTACTTGTAATTTTGGTTGGAGGTGCAATAAAAGATTTACTAGATTGATTCCTGGAGTAAGGAGAGGTTGAGTATGATGTATCTTTACTCTCTGTATTTTAGACAAATAAGATGTGATCTTATTTAAACCTGTTATGCCTGACAAGTAAAATCCTGAGAAGATGCTCTGGCTATACAGTCTACAATAAGACATTGTCTCAATATAAGGGGACAGCCATTTAGGGCTTAGACAAGGACAATAGCTTTACCCAGAAGGTGCTGGACCTGTGTAATCCTTTACCTCAGAAACTTCTGGATAGGGTCATGGAGTCATACAGTGCGGAAACAGACCCTTTCGCCCAACTCATCCAGCTTTCCTAAACTGAATTAGTCCCAATTATAAAGTATGGAGCTGGATGAACACAGCAGGCCAAGCAGCATCTCAGGAGCACAAAAGCTGACGTTTCGGGCCTAGACCCTTCCTCAGAGAGGGGGATGGGGAGAGGGAACTGGGATAAATAGGGAGGGAGGGGGAGGCGGACCGAAGATGGATAGAGAAGATAGATGGAGAGGAGAGTGTAGGTGGGGAGGTGGGGAGGGGATAGGTCAATCTGGGGAGGACGGACAGGTCAAGGAGGCGGGGTGAGGTTAGTAGGTAGGAAATGGAGGTGCGGCTTGAGGTGGGAGGAGGGGATAGGTGAGAGGAAGAACAGGTTAGGGAGGCAGGGACGAGCTGGGCTGGTTTTGGGATGCAGTGGGGGAAGAGGAGATTTTGAAGCTTGTGAAGTCCACATTGATACCAATGGGCTGCAGGGTTCCCAAGCAGAATATGAGTTGCTGTTCCTGCAACCTTCAGGTGACATCATTGTGGCACTGCAGAAGGGCCATGATGGACATGTTGTCTAAGGAATGGGCAATCCATGTGCTCCTGAGATGCTGCTTGGCCTGCTGTGTTCATCCAGCTTCACACTTTATTATCTTGGATTCTCCAGCATCTGCAGTTCCCATTAGCTCTAGTCCCAATTGTATTGAATTTGGCCCATCTCCCTTTCCTATCCACAAATCTGTCCAAATTTCTTTTAAATGTTGTAATTGTACTCGCCTCTACCACTCAGTCTGGTAGTTCGTTTCATATATGCACCACCCTCTGTGTAAACAAATTGCCCCTCAGGTCCCTTTTAAATCTATCCCATCTTCATCTTTAACCTATGCACTTAAGTTTTGGACTCCATTATCGTGGGTTAAAGATCTTTGCTATTCACTTTATCTATGCCCTTCATAATTTTATAAAACTCTTTGTGGTTCCGACACTCCAGGGAAAGAAAACCCTTGCCCATCCACCCCCTCCTTATAGCTCAAACCCTCCAGTCTCGGTAACATACCTATCAATCTTATTTGCACCCTTTTCAGTTTAATAACATCTTCCTACAGCAGAGTGACCAAAATTGTATGTAATACCCCAAATGTAGCCTTACCACTGTCCTGTACAGCCATAACATGACACCCCAGCTCCTGCACTCAATGTTCTGACCAATGAAGGCAAGTGTGCCAAACACTGTCTTCACCACCCTGTCTACCTGTGACACCACTTTCAAGGAACTATGTACCTGCATCCCTAGGTCTCTCTGTTTGCCAGCACTACCCAGGGTCCTGCCATTAACTATATGAGAGCTGTGCTGGTTTGTCTTACCAAAATGCTATGCCATGCATTTATCTGAATTAGACTCCATCTGCCATTCCTCAACCCATTTGTCCAGTTGATTAAGATTCAGTTGTAGCCTGAGATAACCTTCTTCACTGTTCACTTTGCCACAAATTTTGGTGTCATCTGCAAACTTACTAACTGTACCTCCTATATTCTCAGCCAAATCATTTTTATAAATTGTGAACAACAGTGGTGGTCCCAGCACCAAATCGCGCAGTACACTGCTGTTCACAGGATACTTAATAATTGCCTAAATTCAAGACTAAATTGATATAATTCTATAGGAAATAAGGGCATGAAGCGATTTCGGGTTGGATGGGAAGGTGAAGTTATTGTAAATGTTCCATTATGGGTTACTGAATGTCAGAGCAGCCTAAAAGGGCTCTCTACTCCTGCTTCTATGTCTTATGTTTTAAGTGATCTCATTAAAGGTTGCCCTGGAGGCGTCCAATTACTCAAGCAACTGCGTTGATTTTATCAAGTGAATCAAAGCTGCATTGTTTGCTAAGGAAAGCAATTTATCTTCTTCCGCATGGACAAGTGTTAGCAAAAGAAAGCATCACAGTATTTAAGTGGAGAGATGGATCAGCCTGGCAATTACCGGCTAGTTGGTTCAATGTCAATAGTGGGAAAGTTTTCAGAATCAATAACCCAGGAGAAAATTTACAGCCATTTGCAATAATATAACCTAATAAATCGCAGCTAGCACGTGTTAAGGAACCTGTGTTTGACTAAGTTGATTGATTCATTTGATGGGCAAGGGCAGTACCATAGATGTTATATATTTGGACTATCAAAAGGACGTTGGTAATGTATCATTTGAAATGCTTACTTGCAAAATTGAAGCTCAAAGAATAAAAGCAGTCTTGGTACAAAATTAATGAATGAATGCATTATCAAGAGTTTTAGTGAATGGATATTGGAAGGTACTGATTATGTCTCACAGTTAGTATGCAACATATTTAAAAGGTTTCGGACTCTATCTTGATTGGAACCCCTTGATGCATGACATGCTGATAGAAGTGCCCAGCTATTTGTAACCACATGGTTTAATCTTAGCCCAGATGCTGAAGAACCTGTGATAGATAAACAGGAGGCTGGAAGAGCACAGCAAGCCAGGCTGCATCTGGAAGAGAGGAGAAGCCAGCATTTTGGGTATTTCCCGTTTTCAGCACTGGCCAAGGGTAATACCAAAACATTGACTTCTCCTTTCTTCCAGATGCTGCCTGGCTTGCTGTGACCTTCCAGCCTCCTGTTTGTCTACTTTGGATTCCAGCATCAGCAGTTTTAGAACATAGAACATTACAGCACAGTACAGGCCCTTCGGCCCTCGATGTTGTGCCGACCTGTCATACCGATCTCAAGCCCATCTAACCTACACTATTCCATGTACATCCATATACTTGTCCAATGACAACTTAAATGTACCTAAAGTTGGCGAATCTACTACCGTTGCAGGCAAAGCGTTCCATTCCCTTACAACTCTCTGAGTAAAGAAACCACCTCTGACATCTGTCCTATATCTTTCATCCCTCAATTTAAAGCTATTCCCCCTCGTGCTCGCCGTCACCATCCTAGGAAAAAGGCTCTCCCTATCCACCCTATCTAACCCTCTGATTATTTTATATGTTTCAATTAAGCCACTTCTCAACCTTCTTCTCTTTAATGAAAACAGCTTCAAGTCCCTCAGCCTTTCCTCGTAAGACCTTCCCTCCATACCAGGCAACATCCTAGTAAATCTCCTCTGCACCCTTTCCAAAGCTTCCACATCCTTCTTATAATGCGGTGACCAGAACTGTACACAATACTCCAAGTGTGGCCACACCGGAGTTTTGTACAGCTTCACCATAACCTCTTGGTTCCGGAGTTCAATCCCTCTATTAATAAGAGCTAAAACACTGTATGCCTTCTTAACAGCCCAGTCAATCTGGGTGGCAACTTTCAAGGATCTGTGTACATGGACACCGAGATCTCTCTGCTCATCTACACTACCAAGAATCTTACCATTAGCCCTGTACTTTGCCTTCCGGTTACTCCTACCAAAGTGTATCACCTCACACTTGTCTGCATTAACTCCATTTGCCACCTCTCAGCCCAGCTCTGCAGCTTATCTATGTCTCTCTGCAACCTACAGCATCCTTCATCACTATCCACAACTCCACTGATCTTAGTGTCGTCTGCAAATTTACTAACCCATCCTTCTACGCCCTCATCCAGGTCATTTATAAAAATGACAAACAGCAGTGGACCCAACACCGACCCTTGCGGTACACCATTAGTAACTGGTCTCCAGGAAGAACATTTCCCATCAACTACCACCCTCTGTCTTCTTTCAGCAAGCCAATTTCCGATCCAAACTGCTATATCGCCTACAATCCCATTCCTCCGCATTTTGTACAATAGCCTATGTGGGGAACCTTATCGAATGCCTTGCTGAAATCCATATACACCACACCAACCAGTTTACTCTCATCTACCTGTTTGGTCACCTTCTCAAAGAACTCCATAAGGTTTGTGAGGCACGACCTTCCCTTCACAAAACCGTGCTGTTTATTATTTTCTAGATGATTATAAATCCTATCCCTTATAACCTTTTCCAACACTTTACCAACAACTGAGGTAAGGCTTACTGGTCTATAATTACCAGGGTTGTCTCTACTCGCCTTCTTGAACAGGGGAACCACATTTGCTATCCTCCAGTCATCTGGCACTATTACTGTAGACAATGACCAGCTAAAGATCAATGCCAAAGGCTCGGCAATCTCCTCCCTGGCTTCCCAGAGGATCCGAGGATAAATCCCATCTGGCCCAGAGAACTTGTCTATCTTCACCTTCTGAAGGATTTCTAATACCTCTTCCCTCTGAACCTCAATCCCACCTAGTCTAGTAGCCTGTATCTCAGTATTCTCCTCGACAACATTGTCGTTTTCTAGAGCGAATACTGTTGAAAAATATTCATTTAGCGCTTCCCCCATCTCATCTGACTCCACACACAACTTACCACTTCTATCCTTGTTTGGGCCTAATCTTACTTTCGTCATTCTTTTATTCCTTAAATACCTATAGAAAGCCTTAGGGTTTACCCTGATCCTATCTGCCAACAACTTCTCATGTCTCCTCCCGGCTCTTCTGAGCTCTCTCTTTAGGTCTTTCTGGACTACCTTGTAGCCCTCAAGTGCTCTAACTGAGCCTTCACGTCTCATCTCAACATAAGCCTTCTTCTTCCTCTTGGCCAGAGATTCCACCTCCTTCGAAAACCACGGCTCCCGCACTCTACAGCTTCCTCCCTGCCTGACAGGTACATATTTATCTAGGACACACAGGAGCTTTTCTTTGAATAAGCTCCACATTTCTAATGTGCCCATCCCCTGCAGTTTCCTTCCCCATTCTATGCTCCCTAAACCTTGCCTAATCTCATCGTAATTGCCTTTCCCCCAGCTATAACTCTTGCCCAGTGGTATACACCTATCCCTTTCCATCACTAAAGTAAACATAACAGAATTGTGATTGCTATCACCAAAGTGCTCGCCTACTTCCAAATCTAACACCTGGCCAGGCTCATTACCCAGTACCAAATCTAATGTGGCTTCACCCCTTGTTGGCCTATCTACATACTGTGTCAGGAAGCCCTCCTGCACACACTGGACAAAAACTGACCCATCTACAGTACTCGAACTATAGTGTTCCCAGTCAATATCTGGAAAGTTGAAGTCCCCCATGACAACTACCCTATCTCTCTCACTCCTATCGAGAATCATCTTTGCTATCCTTTCCTCTACATCTCTGCAACTATTCGGAGGCCTGTAGAAAACTCCCAACAGAGTGACCTCTCCTTTCCTGTTTCTAACCTCAGCCCATACTACCTCAGTTGACGAGTCCCCAAACATCCTTTCTGCAACTGTACCACTGTCCTTGACCAACAATGCCACACCTCCGCCCCTTTTACCATCTTCTCTATTCTTACTGAAACATCTAAATCCCGGAACCTGCAACAACCATTCCTGTCCCTGCTCTATCCATGTCTCCGAAATGGCCAGAACATCGAAGTCGCAGGTACTAACCCATGCTGCAAGTTCACCCACCTTATTCCGGATGCTCCTGGCATTGAAGTAGACAAACCAACTTCAAACCAACTTCTTGCTTGCCGGTGCCATCTTACTTCCCTGAAACTTTATTTCGGACCACCCTACTCTCAACCTTTTCTATATTCGAACTACAATTTTGGTGCCCATCTCCCCGCTGAATTAGTTTAAACCCACCCGAATAGCCTTCGCAAATTTTCCCCCGAGGATATCGGTACCCCTCTGGTTCAGATGAAGACCATCTTGGTTGTAGAGGTCCCACCTACCCCAGAAAGAGCCCCAATTATCCAAGAATCCAAAACCCTCCCTCCTGCATCATCCCTGTAGCCATGTGTTCAACTCCTCTCTCTCCCTATTCCTCACGTCACTAGCACGTGGCACGGGCAACAAACCAGAGACAACAACTCTGTTCGTCCTAGCTCTCAGCTTCCATCCTAGCTCCCTGAATGTCTGCCTTAAATCCCGGTCTCTCTTCCTACCTATGTCGTTGGTGCCAATGTGGAACATGACTTGGGGCTGCTCCCCCTCCCCCTTAAGGATCCCAAAAACACAATCAGAGACATCACGCACCCTGGCACCTGGGAGGCAACACACCAACCGTGAGTCTCTCTCGTCCCCAACGAACCTCCTATCTGTCCCCCTAACTATGGAGTCCCTGTAACTGAAGAACCTATGACTGTCATAGAAGGAGCTGTCAAAAAGTATGCATGTAATATACATTTCACTATCATATTATTCATGTCTAGTTTTTATATTATGGGACCTAGTGTAATTGCTGCCTTATTAGGTACATATAACCTGTTGGAGGCAAAATCCCACATCATGTGGCAGATCAGCATTTCCCCAGGATTCAGCGCTGTTTTTATATACATTAGTAACATGTACTTAGATAGATAACATCATTTTCATTTGCAGATGCCATGAAAATCTGAAGTGCAATGTGCAAAGGGAAGATGGTTTACTAAAGAAGTTGAATCTCTTGTCAAGAGGAAAAAGGAGCTTATGTAAAGATGAGGCATGAAGGCTCAGTTAGGGCGCTTGAAAGTTACAAATTAGCCAGGAAGGATAGAAAGAGAGAGCTAAGAAGAGCCAGGAGTGGACTTGAGAAGTCTTTGGTAGGTAGGATCAAAGAAAACCTTAAAAGTTTCTATAGGTATGTCAGGAATGAAAGAATGACTAGGGCAAGGTTAGGGCCAGTCAAGGACAGTAGTGGGAAGTTGTGCATGGGGGTGAAGAGATAGGAGAGGCACTAAATGACTATTTTTCATCAGTATTCACACAGGAAAAAGATAATTTTGTCAAGGAGAATATTGAGATACAGGCTATTAGACTAGACGGGATTAAGGTTCATAAGGAGGAGGTGTTAGCAATTCTGGAAAGTGTGAAAATAGATAAGTCCTCTGGGCCGGATGGAATTTATCCCAGGATTCTCTGGGAAGCTAGGGAGGAGATTGCAGAGCCTTTGACTTTGATCCTTATGTCATCATTGTCTACAGGAATAGTGCCAGAAGACTGGAGGATAGCAAATGTTGTCCCCTTGTTGAAGAAGAGGAGGAGAGACACCCCTGGTAATTATAGTCCAGTGAGCCTTACTTCAGTTGTACGTAAAGTCTTGGAGAGGATAAGAAGAGATAGGATTTGTAATCACCTAGAAAGGTATAATTTGATTAGGAATAGCCAACTCAGTTTTGTGAAGGGTAGATCGGCTTCACAAACTTTATTGAGTTCTTTGAGAAGGTCACCAAACAGGTAGATGAGGGTAAAGCAGTTGATAAGGTGTATATGGATTTCAGTAAAGCATTTGATAAGATTCACCATGGTAGGCTATTGCAGAAAATATGGAAGCTTGGGATTGAGGAAGATTTAGAAGTTTGGATCAGAAATTGGCCAGCTGTAAGAAGATAGAGGGTGGTGGTTGATGGGAAATGTTCATCCTGGAGTTCAGTTACTGGTGGTATACCGCAAGGATCTGTTTTGGGGCCACTGCTGTTTGTCATTTTTATAAATGACCTAGATGAGAGCATCGAACGATGGGGTTAGTAAATTTGTGGATGACACTAAAGTCGGTAGAGTTGATGATAGTGCAGAAGGATGTTTCAGGTTACAGAAGAACATAGATAAACAGCAGAGCTGGACTGAGAGGTGGCAAATGGAATTTAATGTGAAAAAATGTGAGGTGATTCACTTTGGAAGGAGTAATAGGAATACAGAGTACAGGGCTAATGGTAAGATTCCTGGTAGTGTGGATGAGCAGAGAGATGTTGGTGTCCATGTGCATAGATCCCTGAAATTGTCACCCAGGTTGATATGGTTGTTAAGAAGGTATACGGTGTGTTAGGTTTTATTGTTAGAAGGATTGAGTCTCGGAGCCATGAGGTCATGTTGCAGCTGTACAAAACTCTGGTGCTGCTGCACTTGGAGTATTGTGTACAGTTCTATTCACCGCATTATAAGAAGGGTGTGGAAGCTTTGGAAAGGGTGCAGAGGAGATTTAGCAGGGTGTTGCCTGGTATGGAAGAGAAGGTCTTATGAGGAAAGTCTGAGGGACTTGAGGCTATTTTCATTAGAAAGAAGAAGGTTAAGAGGCGACTTAATAGAGACATACAGGATGGTGAGGGGATTAGATAGGGTGGGCAGTGAGAGCCTTTTTCCTTGGTTGGTGATGGCTAGCATGAGGGGATATAGCTTTAAATTGAGGGGTGATAGATATAGGACAGAAGTTAGAGATAGGTTCTTTACTCAGAGAATAGCAAGGGTGTGGAATGCCCTGCCTGCAATAGTCCTAAACTCATCAACTTTAAGGTCATTTAAGTGGTCATTGGCTAAACATTTGGATGATAATGGGATAGTGTAGGCTAGATGGGCTTCAGATTGGTTTCACAGATTGGTGCACCATTGAGGTTTGAAGGGCCTGTACTGCGCTGTAATGTTCTATGTTCTATGTTCTAATATGGTAATAGACTTCAATAAAGCATAGACAGACTGATGGAACGGTTGGAAACATGGCAAACAAAATTCTACTCAGAAAGATGTGAACTCACTATGTGAGCATCACAGCTCCTTGAAGCCACACTCAGGCTGTCATCCACTCACCAAAGGCAGAAGTAACTACCACTGCTGGTACTTTTACAGGATTCCTGGTGCCAGTGCCACCTTTAAATTGCTGCTGGTTTAGGTTGTTTAGGTCAATCACTGCCAGCCAGAAACTGCCCTTCACGTTTGTAGTAATGGATTAATTACCCCATAGATTACCATCAGAGACAAGCAAGCACCATAATTTTTCTACAGGAAAGTCCAGATGGATGGGATATTAGAGAAAAAAGCCAACTTCTTTCCGCAGGAACACCAGAGGAAACCATGGTACCAGGCCCTGCCAGCTGGAATGAAGTTGCCACCCATGTTTTTGTGGTGCCTACTGTAAGGAGAAATATCCAGCAGTGTAAGAAGAAGGTTAATGATTTTCTGCACTTTGCACTGTTGCCTTGCTGCTGTGCCACACTCACTTTCACTCTGCAATTGCTCATTCATCCAGCAAGGTACATGGCCTATCACTGTCAAGATTGAATGCAGTAACTTTGCTTATTGGTTCTTATCTACCCTGCAACTCTTCAGACTAATAACATTGCCCATTGTACTGCCTATTCACTCACTCAGGATGGTTCACCATCTCTTCTCTTTCGCCAGTACCAAAAGCTGTACCAGCCACTCTTATCTCTCTCAAATCCCCCAACATCCTCCACCCATTAATGTTGTTTGCTTCTAGGAGCAACCATCCCACAATTGGGTGGAGAAAGCTGAGACTGGTGGTGGGGTGTCTGACATCCACCTCCTCACCCCCTAAGAGAAGAGGATTCTTGCTGCAGTAGGAGAAGACATTGACTCCATGGGATGATGCTGAGACCTCCATGTCCCAGCAACCAAATAAGATTTGTTCATTTCCAATAATGGGTCACTGGACCCAAAACATTAACTATGCCTTCATTCCATAGATCTGCCAGACCTGTTGTGTTTCTGCAGCAGTTTCTTTTTCCTTTATGATTCATTGTCATTGTGCTGCTCTCCCGTTAGCAGCACTGTGAATGTGTTGCTCTGCCTCGCCTCCTGCAGGCACCAGTGGTATCTGCACACTCTCCATCATGAGTAGACAGGCTCCACAGGCCATTATCTCCTCCTCTAGGTCTGAGGAAAAATACACTGATCTCACAGAGAAAGTACTGGCAAGGCTGCCTCCTGCACCCTGCCCCAGCTCAGATACTGACACCTCGCTGGGAACATTCACTAGAGTACAGTCTGGAGCACATTCTGAGGAGCTCATCACTGTCCTGTCACTATAGCTAATTGTAGAAGAAAGGCTCCAGGTCACTGGCTCTCTGAAATCCATTGGACACCCAATATCTGCTCACCCTGAGGCAGGAGGGACTCCATGGTGTCAGCCATTAACAACTTCATTCAGTTACACAAGCTGACACAGGGCAGCAGGCAAGTGTGTCAGACTAACTTGATGTTTGGAAGAATCCACCAGCACTATATGAGCCATGTTGCCCCTACTATTCAAGTGCCTGTCTGTTTCCAAGGGCAGGATGACAACTGCCTTAGATAGCTGGGTTTAGCACACTCAGTGCCTGTTGGACATATGCAGAGAAATGCACCCCAGTGTTCCATGCCAGTGGCAAGGTGGCATCCCATTTCCACTCTGAGGCCACTCCAGTGCAGAATTATGTGATAACCAATTCTTTAACCCGCTTAGTGTAAGTCTTTGTCAAATGTTTTCACCCCTTGAAGGGCATCACATTGTACAAAAGTAGATACCATGCATACAGAGAAAAGAAAGCTACTTACTCTGCCCAGTCTAGTGGGGTGGCAGCCATTTTTCAATTTGACTGTGTCCTTGCAATTTGGATGACGATGGAAGGCAATGCTGATCCTGCTTCTCAGAGTGAGTCGCAACCTCACACCTTCACTTTGGGTGAGCTCCCCAAATCCTCATCTTCCTTTCTGCTTTGACCTCCCAGCCATCCCCATCAGCTTTGACCTTTCAACCCCTACCGATCATAGCCCAACTCTTTTATTTATCCGCTCACCTCCCCACTTTATAGCTCCCCACCCTGGGCATTCAGATTATTTGTGCAGTGGTCAGTCAGGTCCAGTACTCCCAGGGTCTGCAGAAGACGTCCTCTCACCTGAACTGCATCGCCCCACTCATTGGTCCTCGTGACTGCAGATATGGCAGGGGAACTTGTACACAGTTCACAGGGGAACAAGGCAGTTCCAGGAGATGCTCAGTCAGAACAGGCCCCTCAGTAGTTACCTCTCAGGACACTCCAGAGGAAGCCTGGCCCTCCATCTCCAACCTGTCTGCCTCCCTTGGACCTTTGGAAGTTCACACCAGGGTGGGTGAACCTGCATCTGGCAAGAAGCCCCTCAGCAAATCTAGCCCACCCAGGCTCAATCATCCCAGGGTCACCTGACCAAACATCCAGTGCCAACAGGCTCCATTGCCAAGCAAGCTCCCTGCAATCCAGTCACAGAACCTGGGTGTGCAGAAAGATGGCAGGGAAAGGAAACAAATGTATTGAGGGCACTTTGACGGCATGAGTAACAATTCTCTATTCATTATTTGTTACGTGTCTATAAATTGCAGTCTTTTGACCTTACATCTGAGTGTTTGTCTGTATTCATAGCCCCAAATATAACTATTCCACAATGAAGCAAACTTCATGCCCAAACAGGATGGGCCATGCAGAACCTGCTGCTGCATGTAGGCTCACAATGACCAAGATGTCTACAGGGCAATGGGCTCTCTGGCACCACTGTCCCTCACCCTCCAACATCCCGGCCCATGTAACCATAGGTGTTGGTGTGGATGAACTAGTCAGCGGTGTTTGTGGCAGGGAGAATCAAAGCAAACAGTGACAATGCATTAGACCAGGGACCCCATGGTGCATGTGTCTGTGAGTAATGTTGATTCTTTTTAAAAGTGTTCACATTGGTGGGTCTTGCACTTCTCTCCCTCACACATTGAGTCCCTGGTCATTCGGGGTGTGGTCTCAGCCATTTCCTTCCCTTTTGCTCACTTGCAATGTTCAGCGGGATGAAAGGCAACAGTGAACATTGCTCAGCCAGTGGCTTCCAGTCTCTGCCTCTACATGTTGGTGAAACCCCAAAGCTCCCAATCTTTTTCAGAGTAGCCTTCCTATGAACTCTGTAGGCTTTGCATCTCCCAAACTAGTTTGCTTGAGCTTGCAGCTGCCCACTTTTCCTCCCTGGCCTCTGGGTTATGAAGTGACCAGACTAGGTGTGGTCAAACACTATCCTATCTTGAAGCCAGGCTGGTTCAGACCATAACTGAACTTGCTTTTCACATGGTCCTTTCCCATCCATGCTTTATCTGCAGATACTGTCTTCACAAATGTCATGCTCCTTCTCCCTTAGCCTGAATAATTGGTTGTCAAGTTTCTTTATTGAAGTAGCAAATCTCTTTCTTCTTAGATTCTGTGGACAGACCTGATGCACTAGCCATGGCCTACCTCCTTGAGCAACTTTACTGGACAACAAAGGTCAAGACATGCCCAGAGCCCTGAGTGATAGTTTTAAATCTCTGTGACTGCATTAGCCCTACACCTGGACTATCTCTTGTGGAGCTATAGGACTGACTATGACTCACCTCCTAGACTAGAGAGCATGGAATCACCGATCGAGATCAGCCTGACCAGAAGACAGATCCTCATCCTGGCTAATTTCCTATACTGCTGTTGGTGATTATCTTTGACTGGCTGAAGTGGCAGGCCTGGCCTCCAAGAACTTCAGAGAGGCTTATTCTCATAAGACTTTGAGGCATGGCTGCCTGCTTGCTGCACACACAGTGTGTTTCCCTGTGAGCCACTGGCAAATGGCATGTGTGAGATTGATGCAGCACACTGCTGTACAGCAAGGTCCCTGCCCTCCTGACTGAGGATAGATTCCTGGTTGCATGATTGTGCAAATTGGCAGGCATGGCATGGCGTGGCAAGACATGGCAAAGATAGGGCGGTGTCAGCATCCAGGTAAGTACAGTGTGCACAACATGAAGAAAATAAACATCCTTGAGATGCAGCCTGGCCCAATCCATGGGCTTCAGATCAGTATGACAGGTCGGCACAACATCGAGGGCCGAAGGGTCTGTACTGTGCTGTAATGTTCTATGTTCTATAAGCTGGGTGTCTGGGAAAAGTGTCCATGCTGCTTTCTTTCAACGTTAGTTGCTAGCATCCCCTGCAATGCAACCCTGTACTTCCTGAGCAGTCTGACAATAGATCAGAGAGGAGTGTAGCCCCTGTTTCTGTGTTCACTCCATGTATCAAAAACTCAAAACGACAAAAGATACTCACATGATAATTTATTTATTGCTTCTGCAGTATTAATCCTACAAGCACTATGCTCAAATATCCAAGCAGTTTGGTTCCTCAAATTTTCTAAGAATCAGGTTAGAGGGCTTCATCAGTCCTCCCCTCATCCAAACGCCAGTAGTTGATCAGACTATTATGTTGAGCACCTCTTGTGCCCCAGTTTGAGCACGCAGACTACGTGATCAGTCCTTGATAAGTTGACCCTGTTGCCCAATTCTCGGTGATTGTTCATTTGACCACTGGTGGGCTTCATAAGCATGTCACGTTCTGCCCTGCAACCTCATGTGGTTGGTCGACTCTACTTGGGTTAATAACACCTCTTTGGGTTTTTGATGATCTTATCCCTTGGTTCAAACTGCATTTGACAACGAGTCCTTCTATCTTCTGTTTTTTGGCGAGGTAACCAGATAACTTAGACATTACCTCAGCCCATATGAACCTCTGGGACTAAGACCATAAGACCATAAGACATAGGAGTGGAAGTAAGGCCATTCGGCCCATCATGTCCACTCCGCCCCTTAAATCATGGCTGATGGGCATTTCAACACCACTTCCCTGCACTCTCCCTGTAGCCCTTGATTACTTCTGAGATCAAGAACTTGTCGATCTCTGCCTTGAAGGCATCCAATGTCCCGGCCTCCACTGCACTCTGCGGCAATGAATTCCACAAGTCCACCACTCTCTGGCTGAAGAAATGTCGTCTCATTTCAGTTTTAAATTTACCCCCTCTAATTTTAAGGCTGTGCCTACGGATCCTAGTCTCCCCACCTAATGGAAACAACTTCCTAGCCTCCACCCCTAGCATCCAAAGAACTAACTCATCCCAACAGCAATTATACTATTCATACATTTTTAATCCAATCTTTGCAATATTTTCCCTTACTCTTTCAGGTTTTTGCAACATTTGTTTCCCTTTAGATCCTTACTGTTTTCTGTTTTCCTTTGCCTGCTCTCCTGCTCCCCTCCTTGGGCCAGTTTGTATACATTTCACGTATGATGTCTCCATATGCATACCATGATGGTTGTGAGGGGTTAACAAATCTTGAATGGCAACGTCTGTTTGGTCAGAAGCAACATGGACGTTCTTCAGAACAAGCAATGATTAGCTTTAATACAAGCAATAGTTGCTGAGTTATGAGAAACCTGATTTATAGCTTGGCAAAACCATAAAAAACTGATTGAGATGCTCTACATGTTGTCATGGGCTTTGCTCAATATCTCATCTGATTCAAACACAATATTGCTGTACCCAAATCATTCAGACCCCATAAAAGTCTGCCTCTTTGATCCCCGTGATGAACAGTATTCCCAGCTGCAGATCCTGGAATTTCTCTCTCTCCTCCTTCGGGGCTCTCTTTAAAATTGATCATTTTGACAAAGATTTTCATCACTTGTCCTAACATTTTTTTATGTACCTCGATTTTGAAGTTAGTTTGGTAGAACTCCTCTGTAATGCTCCTTATCATATTTTACTGCATTGAGGGCACTTGATTTGGAATCATGGAATAATTACAGCACAGGAAGGGACAATTTTATCTGCCGTGTTCTATGTCACCTCACTGCAAGTGAAAATCAACTAATCCCACACCCCAATTTTTGACCACTTGGTCATTGTAGGCAGAGGTGGTTGGTGTGAGACAGCAGCTCAGTGTCCACACCTCAAGCCCAAGGTGTTTGTCTGCTGATAGTGGGAGCTCATTGAGTCATTGGCCATGGAAGCTGACGTTAATTGATGCTTTCTCATCCCATGCATTTCTGCATGCTAATGGAATTGTGACTGCTTGTTGCCACTGAAATTTAATGTGGTATACTAGAATCTTTCCACATATTATCATAGTTGATCTGAAGGTTAATATTCTGTACATACATATACATGTATGTTTATTTGTTGTAGCTCAGTGGTAGCACTCTAACCTTAGAGTCAGTAGGGAGCAGCTCAATCCCACACAAGAGACTTGAGAACAGAATGTAAGCAAAGGAATTGATAGAGATTGATAGGCTTGATTTAATTCATTCAAAACCCATCCTGTTCAACACAGTGATAATTTGACTCACAGTCTTTCAGGTAAGGTGTTCAACCAATGCACCACCTTCCCTCTTAGGTGATTGTTAAACATCCCAAGGTGCTATTTCCAAGAGGAGCTGAGAAAATGTGGCCACGATTTATCCCTTAAGCAACGTCACTAAAAGAGGTTACTCACCATTTTCATATTGCTACTGTGATAGCTACACAAATTGGCTGTCCCATTTCCTATATTAAAATAATGGCTGCAATTCGAAGATAAAAATGAACTGGAAAGCACTTTGGGATGTGCAGAGGTCCTGAAAGATGCTCCATATGCTTATAAAGCCATAGCATGTAAGTACCGAGAATGATTCCAGAGAGTTTTCCTTTCCGGACACCATTCCAGGAGTTGATCTTTTTCTTTGAAGAAGTCAGAGATGACCTAATTGAAACATATAAGATCCTGAGGGAATTTGAATGTGTTGATGCTGAAAGGATGTTTCCTCTTGTGAAAGATTCTAGATAGAACAAAATCAGAGCCTGAAGAAGGAAGTGTTATCAATATACTCAAGATTAATGGGATTTATCACTCGACCGTACCTTCATTAGGTAGGAGAAATATTTCCTTATCAATGAGGCTTGGTCTGTATACAATAAGATGTATTTACCATTCAAAAATCAAAAGAACTGCTCTGAGTACAAACAGTATGTTAACACTAATTTAACAATTTTACCATCATCCTTGAAACGTCAATAAGCAAAGGGACTGCTCTTCATAGGTTCTTTTGGTAAAATTGAACACAGAAATACACTCCCATATGTCCTTGCTATTGAAATGCTACTGCTGCACTCCCTGACTCACTTCCAAAATAGTCACCTGCAGATATATCATCCAACATCTGCGACAGGCAGATTGAATAAATTTACATTTCTGATAACCATAGTCAAATGTTATTAACAGCCGTTTAAATATTTCAATTATATTGAACTTTTGACTGCAAAATTATATTTCACATCACAAATAACGTCTCTCAATTATAGGGCAATGGAAGTTTTGCCAATGTTGCAATCCTGCCTCCATACTGCAATGCTCATTGTCTTTTCTTCCATGGAGGTAGGAATTGCCAAGTATTGGGCCTGGAGAGGTAGGAATATGAGTTAAAAAAAGCCTGCCTTCTTTTACAGAGACATCAGCCCAGTTCTACAGATCAGTATGAAGCCATTATCTCACCGTCATCTTTAGTAACCCGCCTGTCTCAGTTCACTCCTTCACGCTGGCTATGGGGCAAGTTCAGACAATTGGCTATTGAACTTATAGCAGGCCATGCTTTTGTATATACTATAATAAAGAAAAATACTTTTTTAAAGGATTAATCTATTCTAATTGTGATGCAACATGTGTGATCTGTAAATATTTTATTATTTATTTTCGGACTAGTGGTATTCAGTCTGTATGGCACTAGGGATTTAATGATGGGAAGGAAACATTTTTGTAACCATGGTGATTTGTTCTAAAACAAGGTATAAGAGAGAGAGGCTTTCTGAAGAGTAATCGGATTATTTTTAAAAATGCGCGAGTTGATGAATGAACAAAGCAGACTGTGCCATGCTTAAGCTTAGAAGATCATGGACAGTTTTTGACTTAGGGGAAATACTTACAACTTGAAAGAAAAAGATTTTGGGTTTCTGATGGGCAGTTTCATAGGGGTCTTGTTTGAAGCTGAAAGCTCATAGACTCTTCAATGGAGCTTTCGACAAATGATTTTAGACTTATTTACTTTTCAAGTAACCCTTTCAGGGTTTTTACACAAAGATTTCTGGTCCTTTAAGCCAGACTCATTATTATAAATGAAACTGTAGTGATTGACATGTCAGCCAGGTGGACCTTGTAGAATATGAGTTCTCTGATTGGGGCTGTTAATCTGATCCAATCAAAGAGCTCTGGCTGACAGATATAAACAGGAGAGTCAGACATCCTGTTCACTCTGACAGTTGGCTCTCAGAGAGCTGGAACACTGTCAAAATCTCGCTCTCTCGCTCTCTCGCTGGCTCTCATTCTCTCTCGCTCGCTCGCTCTCGCAGTAAATGAAGGGTGGCTTGGTGACAGATTATCAACCTCTGTAGAGTTATTTCAGTTATCTCTTTAGGACTGTTAAGAAAGAGATAACTGAAATAACTCTACAGAGGTTGATAATCTGTCACCAAGCCACCCTTCATTTACTGCGAGAGCGAGCGAGCGAGAGAGAGTGAGAGCCAGCGTGAGAGCATGAGAGCGAGAGAGCGAGATTTTGACAGTGTTCCAGCTCTCTGAGAGCCAACTGTCAGAGTGAACAGAATGTCTGACTCTCCTGTTTATATCTGTCAGCCAGAGCTCTTTGATTGGATCAGATTAACAGCCCCAATCAGAGAACTCATATTCTACAAGGTCCACCTGGCTGACATGTCAATCACTACAGTTACATTTATAATAATGAGTCTAGCTTAAAGGACCAGAAATCTTTGTGTAAAAACCCTGAAAGGGTTACTTGAAAAGTAAATAAGTCTAAAATCATTTGTCGAAAGTTCCATTGAAGAGTCTATAAGATTTTCAAGGCAGGAGAAATTGAAGCCATAGTTAAATTATGCCCTACAGATGTGAAAGAAAAAGAAATTCTGCCTAGTGTGATTACTGTCAAGGATGGGTTTTAGGATGAAGTTATAGTATTTTAAAGAGCATCTCAAAATCTTTAAATTTGTATTATATGTGAATAGAGATGATGGGAACTGCAGATGCTGGAGAATCCAAGATAACAAAGTGTGAAGCTGGATGAACACAGGCCATCTTCTCTGATGTAGAGTCTAGGACTGAAACGTCAGCTTTTGTGCTCCTGAGATGCTGCTTGGCCTGCTGTGTTCATCCAGCTTCACACTTTGTTATATTATATGTAAATAGTCTGGTTTATTCCATTTTATCTACATTTTTTAATATAATAAACTTATGTTTTATTGTTAAATCTAATTTAGGGGTATTACATATTTTGCTTCAGTGAAAGACCACTTCTTTATCACAAAAAGGATCTAAAAAGCCAGATTTTAGTCTGTGATCTGATTTGTCCAGTAACAACAGCTGTGTCCATAATTTATCTGAAACTTTTGCACTTGTATCATTTGTATTGTTTTCTTCACTTGGCAGGTTGAAAGTAATTAAGTATCAGCTGTGTTATTGAATGAAAATATCTTTTATTGAGCACAGCACTATCAGTTATGGAGAGATAGCAACAGAGTTGTAATATCACTGGATTGGTAAGGCAAAGTATTTGGGCTTATTGTGGAATTAAAACGTGGACTAATTTGTAACCATTGTTGATAACTGATGTTTGCTAATATCTCTTAGAAAAGAAAAACTGATATCCTTACCTTATCTGGCCTACTTGTGATCACAGCAATGCAGCTGACTCCGAATTGCCTTCTGAAATTGCGTAGGAAGGAAATCAGCTCAAAGTTTTGAATGATGCTACATCCACAAGCATCCACTCTCACCATGACCAATGCTCAGTAGCGGCAGTGTGTGCTATCTATAAGATGCATTGCAGAAATTCACCAACGATCCTTTGACAACATCTTCTAAACCCACAACCACTTCCATCTAGAACGACAAGGGCAGCAGATACATGGGAACACCACCACCTCTGAGCCACTTGCCATCCTGGCTTGGAAACATATTGCATTCCTTCACTGTCACTGAGTCAATATCCTGGAATTCCCTCCCTAGGGGCATTGTAGGGTGGGCAACAGCCAGTGCTGCTCACATCTCACAAATGGATAAAAAGAAAGGGCCTCAGGGGAGGTGATGGCCTAGTGGTATTATCACTGGACTGTTAATCGAGAGATCCCGATAATGTTCTGGGGACCTGGGTTTGAATCCTGCCATGGCAGATGATGGAATTTGCATTCAATAAATATCCAGAATTAGCAGGTTAATCATGAATCCATTGTCAGGAAAAATCCATGTGGTTCATTAATGCCCTTTAGGGAAGGAAACTGCCATCCTTACCTGGTCTGGCCTACATGTGACTCCAAACCAACACAATGTGGTTGACTCTTACCCTCTGGGCAATTAGGGATTGGCAGCAAATGCTGCCTGGCCAGCAACACCCTCATCCTGTGAATGAATAAAGAAAATAAGGGATGGGAAATGAATGCTGGCCTTGCCAGTTGTGCCCCACTAGTTACATGAACTAAAAAGAAACGTTCACTTTAGTAAGTATAAATATAAGTCAGGCTACATGATTTTATGATGAACTGTAAATAGGATAACACAATTTTTACTTACTTTTTATTTTCTTCCAACCTCATTCTATGGTTCATACATCCATTCCACAGATGTAATTTAGGAAAGCCTCCAAATCTAGTCACTTCTTTGAGAACTAATTAAGTTTTAAAATGCCCATTTTGCAAATGGTGCCACTAACTTTTAAACAGCAGTGTGTGGAGAACCTAGGCTTCTGTCTTTTTTGCTTCACTGAAAAATAGCTGGTGAAATGTGGCAGGATTTCCAGATCCTGTCTTCAGCACTATTTTTTCTCCTGGCAGACACTGCGCAGTCCTGAGTCAGGACCAGAGGATACAGCTCCACCTGTCATCAAATGGTTCTTTGGAAAAATGAATCAAAAATTGTGCATTTTGTATGCCAGACCAGAGAAAACGGAAACATCACAATTTTAAAGTATTTCTGCTGCTGCTTCAGGACTGTGCTCCTGCACTCTTCATTGGCTCGGGAGTTTGTGTCCAACTTCAACCAGATGTACTAAGGGGTTGATCTATTTGGGTCCCCTCCTGATGCCCCAGCATCATAATGTCAGTGTTCAATGCTCTGGATGAAATTTACACCCCTACAAATGCTCTGGAGACAAAATTCCCCAAGGCCTTATTCATCATGGCCGGTGACTTCAACCAGGCCAAACTCAAGAGGGTGCTAACCAAAATACAGCCAGCATGTCTCCTGCACCACTCGGGGACTGAACATCCTTGACCACTGCTACACAACCATCAAAGATGCCTACTGCTCCAAACCTTCTTCTCACTTTGTAAACTCAGATCACAACGCTGTGTTCCTCCTCATAGCTTACAAGCAGAAGTTGAAACAAGAGGGCCCATCACAGAAAGCAGTACTGTGCTGGTCAGAAGCAACATAAGAGATTTTTTGGGACTGCTTGGAAAGGGTGGATTGACCATATTCAAGAATTCAGCAGATAACCCAGACAGGTACACCATGGCCATCATGGACTTCATTAGCAAGCGTGTAGAGGACTGCATGCCAAAGAAATCGATGTTGTTCCCCAACTGGAAACCTTGGATGAACAGGGCAATCCATTGCTTACTGAAGACTAAGTATGCCACATTCAAGTCAGATGACACAGACCTATACAGGAAATCCAGATACCACCTCTGCAAGGCCACCAGAAATGCCAAGCGGCAGTGCCAGACCAAGTTAGAGGCCCAAAATAATTCACATGGACATCTGCTGTATGTGGCAAAGCCTACAAGCCTACACAAAGCAGAACCAAAAAAGCAGAACAAAAACATATCCCTCCCTGATGTGCTCAATCCTTTTTATGCTCGGTTCAAGCAGCATGCTAGTGGCGCCATGTCACCTGCCCTGGCAGCCCGAATGTACCTGTTCCCTCTGCTGCAGATGTCAGATTGGCCTTCCTAAGAATAAACTCGAGGAAAGAAACCGGCCCGGATGGAGTCCTCAGCAGTGACTGCAGATCCTGGGCAGACCGACTGCTGAAAGTATTTACTGGCATCTTCAACCTCTCCTTGCCACTATCTGAAATCCCCACCTGCTTCAAAAAGATCACAATCGTCCTAGTACCAAAGAAAGCACATGCGATGTGTCTCAATGACTACCACCCGGTGTCTCTAACCTTCAACAGGCTGGTCATAGCCCACATCAACTCCAGCCTCCCAGCCTGCCTCGATCCCTTGCAATTTACCAACAGCTGAAACAGGTCCACAGTGGATGCTATTTCCCTAGCCCTACATTCCTCCCTGGGATATCTCAATATTAAGGATGCCTATGTCAGGCTCCTATTTACTGATTACAGCTCCACTTCAACACTATTATCCTAACCAAACTAATCTCAAAACTTCAAGACCTAGCTCTTAGCTCCACTCTCTGCAATTGGATTCTCAGCTTCCTGACCCATTGGTTGCAAGCAGTGATGATAGACAACAGCACCTCCTCCATGATAATCCCCAACACCAGCGCCCTGCAAGGATGCGTAGTTAGCCCCTTACTGTACTCCCTCCACACTCAGGGCTGCGTGGCCAAATTTCATGCAAAATCCATCAACAAGTTTGCTGATGGCACCACTGTGGTTGGCTGGATATCAAACAATAATGAGTTGGAATACAGGAAGGAGATAGAGTGCTTGGTGTTGTGGTGCAATTATAACAATCTCTTGTCAGTGTCAGCAAAGCAAAAGAGCAGATCATTAACTTCAGAAAGAAAGGAGGACAACATGCCCCTATCTTCATCAATGGAGCTGAAGTAGATCGGGTTGAGACCATCAAGTTCCTAGGAGTGATGATAACCAACAGTCTGTCCTGGAACTCCCACATAGATGAGATGGTCAAAAAGGCACAACGGCACCTCATCTTCTTCAGGAGGCTGAGGGAATTCAACATATCCTTAAGGACCCTCTTTGACTTTTACAGATGCACCATAGCAAGCTTTCTATCTGATTGCATAATGACTTGATACAGCAACTACTGTACCCAGGACCATAAGAAACTACTGAAAGTTGTGTATACAAACCCAAGATGATCACAAAAGCCAAGAGCCCATCCTTGGACTCCACCTGTGCTCTAATTGCCATGGAAAGGCAGCCAACAACATCAAAGACCTCTCTCACCCTGGTAATAATCTCTTCCAACCTCTTCTGTCAGGCTGAACATACAGAAGCTTAAACACATGGACCAACAGCTTCTCAGATAACAAAGTGTGGAGCTGGATGAACACAGCAGACCAAGCAGCATCTCAGGAGCACAAAAGCTGACGTTTCCGGCCTAGACCCTTCATCAGAGAGGGGGATGGGGTGAGGGTTCTGGAATAAATAGGGAGAGAGGGGGAAGCGGACCGAAGATGGAAAGAAAAGAAGATAGGTGGACAGGAGAGTATAGATGGAGAGGTAGGGAGGCGATAGGTCAGTCCAGGGAAGACGGACTGGTCAAGGAGGTGGGATGAGGTTAGTAGGTAGGAAATGGATGTGCGGCTTGGGGTGGGAGGAAGGGATGGGTGAGAGGAAGAACAGGTTAGGGAGGCAGAGACAGGTTGGACTGGTTTTGGGATGCAGTGGGGGAAGGCGAGATTTTGAAGCTGGTGAAGTCCACATTGATACCATTGGGCTGCAGGATTCCCAAGCGAAATATGAGTTGCTGCTCCGGCAACCTTTGGGTGGCATCATTGTGGCACTGCAGGAGGCCCGTGATGGACATGTCATCTAAAGAATGGGAGGGGGAGTGGAAATGGTTTGCGACTGGGAGGTGCAGTTGTTTGTTGCGAACCGAGTGGAGGTGTTCTGCAAAGCGATCCCCAAGCCTCCGCTTGGTTTCCCCAATGTAGAGGAAGCCACACCGGGTACAATGGATACAGTATACCACATTTGCAGACGTGCAGGTGAACCGCTGCTTAATATGGAAAGTCATCTTGGGACCTGGGATAGGGGTGAGGGAGGAGGTGTGGGGGCAAGTGTAGCACTTCCTGTGGTTTAAGGGGAAAGTGCCGGGTGTGGTGGGGTTGGAGGGCAATGTGGAGTGAACAAGGGAGTCATGGAGAGAGTGGTCTCTCCGGAAGGCAGACAAGGGTGAGGATGGAAAAATGTCTTGGGTGGTGGGGTCGGATTGTAGATGGCGGAAGTGTCGGAGGATGATATGTTGTATCCGGAGGTTGGTGGGGTGGTGTGTGAGAACGAGGGGGATCCTGTTTGGGCAGTTGTGGCAGGGGCGGGGTGTGAGGGATGTGTTGCAGGAAATGCGGGAGACGCAGTCAAGGGCGTTCTCGACCACTGTGGGGGGAAAGTTGCGGTCCTTGAAGAACATGGACATCTGGGATGTGTGGGAGTGGAATGCCTCATCGTGGGAGCAGATGCGGCGGAGGCGGAGGAATTGGGAATAGGGGATGGAATTTTTGCAGGAGGGTGGGTGGGAGGAGGTGTATTCTAGGTAGCTGTGGGAGTCGGTGGGCTTGAAATGGACATCAGTTACAAGCTGGTTGCCTGAGATGGAGACTGAGAGGTCCAGGAAGGTGAGGGATGTGTTGGAGATGGCCCAGGTGAACTTGAGGTTGGGGTGGAAGGTGTTGGTGAAGTGGATGAACTGTTCGAAGTCCTCTGGGGAGCAAGAGGCGGCGCCGATACAGTCATCAATGTAACGGAAGAAGAGGCGGGGTTTGGGGCCTGTGTCGGTACGGAAGAGGGACTGTTCCACGTAACCTACAAAGAGGCAGGCATAGCTGGGGCCCATGCGCGTGCCCATGGCCACCCCCTTTGTCTGTAGGAAGTGGGAGGAATCGAAAGAGAAGTTGTTGAGGGTGAGGACGAGTTGGGCTAGGCGGATGAGGGTGTCGGTGGAGGGGGACTGGTCGGGCCTGCGGGACAGGAGGGCCTTGAGGCCATCTGCATGAGGAATACAGATGTACAGCTTCTTCCCTGCTGTTATTAGGCTGGTGAATGGACCTCTCTAATTTCAAATCTAATGTTGATCTTGCTTTTGTGCTCCTCCTGTGTGTCTCTAACCCTGTATGGTCTGTTCAAACACCCTATGATCTGTGTGTCCTCACATGTTGCGATCTGCCTGTACTGCTCGCAAAACAAAACAAACCTTTTCTCTGTATTTAGGTATATGTGACAATAATAAATCAAAACAACTCAAATCAAATCTCATCAGCCAATTCAATTCACTCAATGTGATACCAAGCAATGATTGAGTTTTGCAAAGGCTGTGAGCACTCACATTGAACTGCAATGGAACTGAAGAATTGTGCTCGAGAACTAGCGGCACAATAGCCAAGCTGTTCTAGACAAGAGTAGCAGCAACAAATAATGTGAAAAATTTCTCAAGTATGTTTTGTGAGAAAGGCCACCCACTCAATTTACCTAATATTATTCTACTCTCGATTTTCAGCAAAGCGCATAAAGGTGGGTGATGTCATCAATACAGCTGTCAAGTAGTTTTTTCAAAGGAATAACCAGCTCACTGTCACTTAGTTCGGATTTTGCTAGGGCTACTCAGATCCTGACCTCATTGCAGCCGTGATCCAAACATGAACAATAGAGTTGAACTCAAGATTAAAAAAAACATGAGGGGTAATTTTTTGACACAGAGCTGTTTCATATGTGGAATGAACTTCCAGAGGAAGTGGTGGATGCAGGTACAGCTTCAATTCTTAAAAATCGGTTAGATAAGTACATGAATAAGGAATGTTTGGAGGGATATGGGATAAATGCAGGCACATGGGCCTGGTTTAGTTTGGGATTGTGGTCAGCAAGGAGTGGTTGGGCTGAGAGGTCTGATTCCATGCTGTATAATCCTATGTGAGGTAAGTGTGAATCCCCTGGATTCAAGGCAACACTGAGTATGGCACCAAGGAGCCCTGGCAAAACTAGAAACATTGGGAACGGGGGAAAAACTCTTCACTGCTTAAAGTCAAACCTATCAAAAAGGAGGATTGTTGTGGTAGTTGGAGCCCAGTCATCTCAGCCGCACGTCTCTAGGAATTCCCCAGTTAGCTTCAGCTGTTTCCTTAATGTCTTTCCCTCCATCTTGGAAGGAGAAGTTTTTTCATTCATCTGTGGGATTCCTGACTGGTGCTGTTTGGAATGTTCATTGTGGATTGCATAACATTAAGTGCCATTTGCAACTCCTCAGATATTGAAGCAATCATATTCGGCAAGATTGGACAACATCCAGGCTTGAGTTGATACATGGTAAATAATACTCGAGCCACACAAGTGCCAGACAATGATCATCTCCATTGAGAAAGAATTTAACACCTTGATGTCCAATGACAGCATCATCACAGAAACCCCCACGATTAACATCTTGGGGGTTACCATTGACCAGAAGCTGACTTGACCTGCCATAGAAATGTTATGGCCCCAATAGCAGCACAGAGAGTAGGAATCCTGCACGGAGTAACCAAACTCCTGATTCTCCAAATCCCACATCATCCATAAGGCACTCATCAGGATTCTGATGGAGTACATCTCACTTGTCTGGATGAATGCAGCACCAACAACTCTGAAAAAGGTTGACAACATCCAAGACAAAGCATCCCATCCCATCCATTCAATATCTAATCCGTTCACCAGTGACATACAGTGGTTACAGTGGATATTATCCAAAATATGAAGCTCAGCAACTCACCAAGATTTCATTAACAGCATCTTCCAAACCAACAATCTTTATCATACTGAAGTACAACAGTAGGAGATGCATGGGAACACCACCACTTTTTCTCTCAGCCACACACCATGCAACTTTGAAATATACTGCCATTCCTTCAGTGTTCACTGGATCAAAATCCTGGAAGTTCCTCCCTAATCCTGGAATTTCCTACCTATATCCTAATGACTGCAGTGGGTCGAGGAGATAACCCAACACCATATTCTCAAGGGCAATTAGAAATGCTCCATTAACATTGGCTCAGCCAGTGATGTGCTTGTCCCATAAATTAATAAAGAAAGTTACACTCCTGAGCTCCTGAATCTGAGATCCTTCTGCTGAAATCTTAGTTTCCTTGATTAATTTTTAGATTAGATGCAACTTGTAGGAACACCATACCTGACCTGGATTGGTGGTATATTCTGTATGAACAACAAAGTTCTGGAGGAGTTTTCCCTTGGCACATAACCCAAAGTATGAGAATAATTCATTCTCACAGCTCAACTAGAACCAATTCCTCCAAACATTTTAGCAGTCCTATCTATTTTAAGTGATAAACAATGTTTGTTAAGAGAGTGAACAGAAGTGCTGGCTATGGGCCTGTTAAGCATTCATACTGCAATAGCATTGATGGTAATTTCAACCTTGATACGCAATGATCTCATTGATTACAGAGTTTCATTTTCATATAACATTAAAATTAGAAATAAGAAGATGGCATTGCAGGCTCTTGTGAATAATCTATGAATTCCATGTGAACACTTCTGTGTTTTATTAAATACATGCAGTTTGATTCTAAATTTCAACAGGTTAATGCTTCAAAGCAGCTCAGTATTGAACTACTTTACAGTAAGGGGCTCGTACCCAAGCTGATCTTGCTTTGGTTCTATTTCAAAATAAAGTCTTATTTCAAAAAGAACCAAATTCCTAAATTGTGAAATGCAACCAAATGCAGGCAACTGGGGCTAGTTTAGTTTCAGAAACTTGGTTGGGATGAACGATTTGGACTAAAGGGTCAATTTTTGTGCTGTATGACTCTGTGTTCTGGGAACAGTGCGTGGTAGGTTGAATGGCAATCAGGCATGATGGATTCCATAGCAGTGAGGTGGGAAGTTAATGTGACGGGTTTGGTTAGAGGACGATATGTGATGAGAGGGCTTGCTACACTGTGCAGCGAAATGCCCTTCCAAAAACTCAATGGAATTCAGGCACGGAGAATGAAAAACATAGGGTTCAGCCCTCTGTGTTTAAGTCCCACTCCAGGATTTGGTAGCCAAAGCAGCTGCGTAAATAACAGGGCCATACAAGTTAAATTTTAACTTGTAAGTCCTTCTAACATTTGCGAATGGCTTACAAAAATATTGAGATCATTCCTGGCCAGCGGTATGTTGGAAAGAAATCAGACCCTCAATCATCACAATCCATAGTTCCTGTTTACAACATGCATGTAAAAATGGATGTTGCCTGGGCAACTCAGGCTCCTTGGGTGGGCTGGCCATCTCAGTTGGCTGGAAGGCTGATAGGGATCAGATTAGTGCCAATATTAACGGGATTTAATTCCTATTCTGGCTGGAGTGGATTCAGGACCTACCTCCTTGCATTACTTGTTGACGCGAACATAGTGGTACAGATCAGAGCTCCCTAAGGACACAGAAATCAGGCAGGAGAAGATAAAAGAATAATATTTCCATGGCACAGACAGTTACAGATAAAACCAAGAAGTGATAATAAACTACAGTTATATATTGCTTCATGGCCTGGCCTTTGAAATACATTCCAGGATATGTTTCACTGCACACTCACAGGAGAAACAGATCATCACATTGCTGATGATGCATTATAAATGGTCTCTAACAGGAGTCAAAAACGGTCATAAATCACTCATACTTCAGTTTCCCATGACTAGCAGGTCATTCAGATTCATAAATCGTATATTTCTTTTGAAAGATAGCTGGACTGATTTTATTTCTCCAAAATTAAGCTATGGGATGACAATAGTCTCAAAATATTGTTCACAGATTTACAATGCAATAATCATTTGGAGCCCAGAATTCTTATTTTGGGTGCGAGATCTTATTACAGTAATTGCGATTCTCTCTGCTTGGCACTTAAGGGTTGAATTCATTGAATGCGGTCAGATCAACTCCATATTCAAAAGGGCCAAAGGGATTCTTAAAAGGTAACTCCAAAATTTAGACAAGCATTGCTTGCATCCTTGATTCAGGGCCTGTACTTCTGGTCCTCACCTGTGCTCCCCATATCTCAGGTTGTAACTAGCCAGCCCAAACTCCAGGGGTGAAATCTAGTCAGCTGATGTGTGATAGCTATCTGCCTCCGACATCTCAGATAACAAAGTGTGAAGCTGGATGAACACAGCAGGCCAAGCAGCATCTCAGGAGCACAAAAGCTGACGTTTCGGGCCTAGAACCTTCATCGGAGAGGGGGTGGGGAGAGGGTTCTGGAAGAAATAGGGAGAGAGGGGGAGGCGGACCGAAGATGGAGAGAAAAGAAGATAGGTGGAGATTACAAGATGAAGGGAACACTCTGATGAAGGGTCTAGGCCCGAAACATCAGCTTTTGTGCTCCTGAGATGCTGCTTGGCCTGCTGTGTTCATCCAGCTTCACACTTTATTATCTTGGATTCTCCAGCATCTGCAGTTCCCATTATCTCTGATACAATTTTAACCTCACTGCGAAGCCTCTTCCAGGGATGCCTAACCTGAAGAAGTTACTCTCCTCCCTCCGGACCAACCTCAGGGAATCTCTCTTCCACAGCAACTCTCTTGTAATCTCACCTATCTTCTTTTCTCTCCATCTTCGGTCCGCTTCCCCCTCTCTCCCTATTTATTCCAGAACCCTCTCCACATCCCCCTCTCTGATGAAGGGTCTAGGCACGAAACGTCAGCTTTTGTGCTCCTGAGATGCTGCTTGGCCTACTGTGTTCATCCAGCCCCACACTTCATTATCTTGGATTCTCCAGCATCTGCAGTTCCCATTATCTCTGCCTCCAACATCTCACCAGCCCAATTGTAATGCAGCCCAGCACAGGCTTTGCTGTGTGTGAAAGGCTCCATTAAACAAACTGACTCAGTAACAATGGTTCAAATGAAAATTGTAGCTGGGTAAAGAACAGAAGAATTAGAACAGGAGCAGGATTAAACAACTCAGCCCCTCAGGACTGCTCACCATTCAGTACAATCATAGCTGATCTCATTTTGGCCTCAACTCCACTTTCCTGCCTGTTTACCATAATCCTTCAACCCACTACTAACTACATACGCTAGCGACTTGGGCAAAGAACTGGCAGATGACATTTAATCTGGGCATATATGCGATGATGCATCTTGTAAGATCTATGCAGGAGAGAAGTAAATGGTAGAACTCTTAGTAGCATCAACATACAAAGGGATAGGCATACAGATCCATATTCCCTGAAAGTGGCAAAACAAATGGATAAACTGGACAAGAAGGCATATGGCATGCTTTTCCTCATCAGGCAGGGCACGGAGTATAAAGATTGCCAAATCATGTTACAATTGCACAGAACTTTAGTTGGGCCACATTTAGAATATTGTGTATAGTTCTTATTACCATTCTACCAGAAGGATGTAGAGGCTTTGGAGCGGGTACAGGAATGTTCACCAGGTTTGGAGGGTATTAGCTATGAGGAAAGATTGGACAAATTGGATTTGTTTTCACTTGAACATTGGAGGATGGGGGTTGACCTGTTAGAAGTTCACAGAATTACAGGAGGATAGTTTGCCTTTTCCCTGCATAGAAATCTTGATTACTAGAGAACATAGGTTTTATGTAAAGGGGAAGAAGGAGATGTGAGAGACAAATTTTGTACACAGATGGTGATAAGTCCTTGGGAACATGCTGCAGATTGAAGTGGTGAAGGCAGGTACAATAGCAATGTTTAACAGGCACCTTGACTGGCACATGAAAGGCAGGGAATAGAAGGATACAGGCCACATAGAAGCAACAAGATTTTTCACTTAGGAAGGCATCATGTATTAGTTCAGTCTTACTGGGCTGAAGGGCCTGTTCCAGTGCTGCACCATTCATTGTTGTTGTTAATTAAAAATCTGTCTATTTCTGTATTTCGCCGATTCATGGTCCTTTGAGAGAAGTAATTCCTCTGCATCTCAATTTTAAGTCTGCCATCTCTTAATCTAAAACTGTACCCTCAATTTAGATTGTCCCACATGAGGACACATCTGCTCTATGTCTACTTTGTCAATTCACCTTTAGGTCTCCTCTAATCCTTCAAAAGTCCAACAAGTGCAGGTTTAAACTGTTCAATCTCTGCTCATAGGGCATGTCTTTCTTCTCTAGAATTTATCAAATGAACCTTCTCTGAACTGCTCCAGTGTGATTCGATTCTTCCTCAAGTAAGGAAACCAAACTGTACACAGTGCTCCAGATGCGGTCTCACCAATGCCTTATACAATTGCAACAGCAATTCCCCACTTTTGTAATCCATTCTTTTCACAATAAAAGCCAAATTCCATTTGTCCTCCTTACAGCCTATTGTATCTGCATACAGTTCTGAGGAAGGGTCACCAGACCCAAAATAGTAACTCGATTTTTTTTTCTTCACAGATGCTGCCAGACCTGCTGAATTTTTCCAGCATCTTTGTTTTTGTATTTGCTTGTTTAAAGTTTTGGGCAAACATGGACCTATTCTGATCTTAAAAGTTAAAATTGCCACATAACATTATTACCATTGTCTGAATTAAATAGAGCCCTTTTATTCTCATCTCCCCAGTACAGCAAGGTGACAATGAAGAATAAATGCCCTTCAGAGAAATACTCTGGATTAACAATGTTGAAGATTGCTGTTAAGCAACCACATTAGCTGTAACAAATTATCATATAAAATGTGAGTATATTCTGGTGAATTGAAGAAAATGACATTTTGCTCAATTGTGAAATAAGTGTGAACACTGTCGATTTTGATTCAGTTATTTGCAAAATTAAATATTCTTCTTTCTCCAATATTTCATGTTGCTTTTTATGACATGAATTGTCTTTAAATGAAAATTTCAATGCCTGAAGTAAGGCTTCCTCTACAACATGTTAGGATGGCTGCATTAAGGGCAGTGTGTATCCTGGCTTCTGATGCTATTGGGATCATCCATCAGCAGCAGCACTACCATTGTGACAGGCATTTGTTAACTTGTCGTAAACAATTAACTTCAGTTGAAGAACTGCATTGGGGAATCAAATGCTTCAGACAGCTTGACAATGGAATTTCTATCTGGCTGGACTTGAAATCAAAAGTGATTCAGATCTCTTCTCCACAATCTGTCATATGTGGGTCAGAAAGCTGTTTCCATTTACTCAAAAACTGAATATCACAAAATAAAGTTCCCGTAATTTTTAAATCACTCAGATCATTCCTGACTTGAATATTATTTTTCTGATTAAGGAAACACAATTAGGAATTCTAAATACTAGAAAAAGCCATTTCCATAATTTGACAAGTTCTTCTTATCTCGTATTTCTGAGAGTTTATTACTTTGCTACAGACCATTAGTAACTACCTATTTTCAAAGGAAAGATGTTTGATTGTTACAAATTTGCTGAACATGTCATATGACATAAAAGTTGGATGTCAACAACACCTTACTTGTAGGTTTAGCTGCAAATAGTTTTTACTATTCATATTTCAAAGGCAGTGTATTTTATGTTTAATCATTCAGTTCCTAAAACATTAATTTACTTTGTACTAAAAGGCAGCTACATCAGTTGGAACAAATTGTGGATATTTGTTAAAAGCAGTAACAAATGACAGCTGGTCTTGCTTTTTGCTGTGTTCTCCTGATGTTTCAAAGAATATTCATGGAAAAAAAACAGATCACTGAGCCACTGATGATGCATTGCAAACATTCTCTAATATGTGCTAAGGTAATGCTGAGTTACACTGCAGGTGCATACCAGTGGGTCATTCAGATTCCTAAATGGGAATATTTCCATGCCAAAGGCATTATTTGCTCAGATTTTGGGGGAAAATAACAGTGATTTTAATGCACACATTGTTCAAAAATATAAACAAAACATTAAAATTGTGACACTTTGCTTTTAGCTTAGTGCAGACAGTAGTTCATCACCACACTCCCCGTGATTTACAAGAAATTGCTGTATTTATGTTATTTAAACACATTAAACCCTCTGCTGAAATTTAGTGCTGGTATTTAATAAATTAAGAACACTTGTACGGTGAATGTAACAACGTCCAGGTGGACTCTAAAACATGACTTCCCTGATTGAGACTATTAATCTGGATCAACATTTTACCTGAGTGAGGTCCTAATTAAATATCCAGAAGTATCTCAGTAATGTCTAGAGACTATCAAACGAGGCAAAGCCCCATTGCATGTTGACCAGGAAGAAAATTTGCAAGGCCCATCCAGTGCCTTTTGCCTTATGGTCGAAAGTAGAGACAGGGATCAGGAGGCTGGAGAATGAAGGAGTCATTAAACCAGGACAGTTTGCAGAATGGGTTGCACCAGTTGTACTAATTGTGAAACCTGAAGGGTCGGTTTGCCTTTGTGGAGATTTTAAACAAACGGGAAAGTGTTTTTTCACAGCTGGATAAATATCCAATCCCTCACTTAAGAGGATTTATACATAGAGCTGGCAGGGGGGCCTTTCCTTCATGAATCTGGACACAAGCCATAAGTGCTTGCAATTGTGGTTAGATGTGGAGCCCCAGAAATACACTACAATTAGATTTAGATTTAGATTTTATTAGCACATGCACTCAAATCCCTCACATGGAGGATTTATATGCAAAGCTGCCAGGGGGGCTGTCCTTCACAAAACTGGACCTGAACCATGTGTACTTGCGATTGCAGTTAGATAAGGATTCCCAAAAGTATACTATAATTAGATTTGGATTTAGGTTTTACTGGCATGTGTACTGGGTACAAGTGTACAGTAAAACGTGTACAATACAAAAACCAAAAGAACAACGGATACTGTAAATCAGGAACAAAAACAGGGGTTGCTGGAAAATCTCAGCTGGTCTGTCTGCATCTGTGAAGAAAAAAATCAGAGGTAACATTTCTGGTCCGGTAACCCTTCCTCAGAAACGTGTACAATGTTGCCCACAGTGCTATCTTAGCTATAAATACCGAGGTAAAAAATCTTAGTTACTGAAATAGAGAAACAAAGAAGTAAGTTCAAAAGTTCAGCATTACAGTTTTCTTAGCATAAATGTAGAAAAGTAAAGAAATAAAGTTAAAATGTTAAGCAATACAGTCCTTTCTTAAGCCATGGGCCAGCAGATACTCCAAGCTGGGCTTCCTCAAGGGGGCTCGCTCTCCCTCACACTGGGAACACTTTCACCCATATTGGGATAAGAACCATCTGGGCATGCCAGGCTTCAATGCCATTCACAAGGCTTTGGCTCCAACTACCACATTGCTACTGACTGCCCTACCAGCCATCCTTTGCTTTCGTTGCTGCCCGCTGCTGCCACAGGGTCCCAGCCACTGCTAGTTTCTGTTACCACCGTTACCTCCATGTGCTGGACCTGCTCTCCTCTATGCAGGGCTCACTTGAGCTCTGTCCCTGATGCCATCCAAGCTCTAGACGTAAGTAAGATAAAGAAAAGAAAACAAGAAAAGAGAAAGAAAAGCAATTGGAACTGCAAGCTCCAGCTCCAGAGCCCTACTATGCCACCATCTTGGAATCAAATATTCCAGTCAAACAATTAATATCCATAAGGGTTTGTACCAATATACGAGACTGCCATTTGGGGCAACACCAAGCCTGTGCCATTTCTCAGTGGACGATAGAGAACATTTTGCAAGGGTTACCCTCCATTACCGTTTATCTAGATGATGTGCTAATAACAGGGAACATGAATAAAGAATACTTAGACAACTTGGACATAGTCCTTAAACATTCCTCCGAGAACGGTATATGCCTTAGAAGGGAAAAATGTGTGTTCCAGGCACCCCAATTGATTTACTTGGGCTATAGAGTCAATAAGACTGGGTTATATCTGTTGGACAATAATGTGAAGGCGATTAAAGGTGCCCTGGCTCTCACGTTTAGGTCTGAAACCACAGAAGTGGCCACACATGGGTAAGAGACATGGCCAATGCAAAGTCAGTTCCCATAACGTATCAATATCGGGTAGGTGAAATGGTGTCGAACAATCACGTGGACCACATGAAAGCTGCAAACTTGCAAACGCGGCAGGAGCAAACCATGCCCATTCCGTAAGAACGGCTGGAAAGGCTGTCCATCTAGCGCCTTTCTCCCCCATATAGCCCTGAAGAAACCTTGGAATCTGAAATGGATACGGTGGATGTCACAGCCGCCTGTGGAAGAGAATGAATTTCTTCTGAGACAGCCTGGGCACAAGCGACTGGTTACAGTCCCATACACACTGAATGTGAGGCTGAGTTGGAGGAATAGAACCTGGTGTAAAAGCATCCCAGAAGAGGCTACAAGCAAAAGAACAGGGCTCCATCCCCGAACTAGGGGTTTGGGGGATGTAATGATTCTAATGAGGCCAGCCAAGTGGATCTGATAGAATATGGGTTCCCTGAATAGTCTTAATCTGGTACAACCAGGGAGTCCTGACTGACAGGTATAAACAAGAGGGCCAGAGGCTCTGTTGACTTGGACAGCTTGCTCTGAGTAAGCTGGGCCAGTATCAAGTATTGTGCACTTATTAATAAAGGATGACTTGTTGACTGGATACTACCCACTGTGGAGTTGCAATAAAGAATTTTATGCTCCTGAAATGCCAGTTAACCTCTTGTCCCAGAAGAGGAATAACTAAACTTTGCCATACTTGTAGCTAACTGCTTCTAAAAGTTCTTAAAACTTTTAATTTATATTTCATTTTTTGTCTATTCCTTCTGTCCCTTTCCTCTTTCTCCTACTCTAATTTTAATTTCTCTCTTGTTTTTCTTTCTGCATTGCATTTTCTCTAATTTATCCTATTTTCTTCTCCATCTTCCTCTTTTTGATTATATTTCCTTGGTGAAGGGCTGTTGATCTGTTGTTAAGTAAGTTCCCTGATGCTCCATTTTCCTTTAGTGCTGTGATTCATAATTAAAATCCCATTGTAGTCCTCAGCAATCCCACAATGACTCATTGTGCACAGTAAGAACAAGTGCACAGCATGCCTCAACACAAATTGTCAATTGTTTTTCATGACATGCAGTGTTATATAGTCATTTAACTATTGAAAATGTTGTCTGGGACACAATATTTGATCTGAAATTTCATTAAAAACTCTGTCAGGTTTTCTCAATTGGAAATTCATCTCAAAAAGGGCAGGCATTTTAAACCAAACAATATTGCCTGCAGAGCTTAATTATTCCTGTAGACAAGGTGAAATAGAATACTTGCTACTTAAAGAATAGCTGCTATATTATGTTCATAACTCCTAATTACAAAACAGTTGATTCTGCTTATGATTGCAGAGTGTGGCCAATGAATGTCACTGTAGGGCAATCTGAGCCTGAACACATCTGGCATTCACCAGCATCAGTGCCAGTAAATGTTAGTAAAAAGTTCACCGTCACATATTTAATTTCCCAATGGAGGGCCATTCTACCCAATTTCTGGATAAAAGCCTGTTTTTATTTATTCCACTGCTCCGTGGAAGCTCACTGATTCATTATTTACTTCCACAAAGATAGATTTCAAGCAACCATCTCTGCAGTATGTTATTACAACTCAAATTACCTTAGTAAAGAGTTGAGTTGGAATCTAAGCTGTAGCATCGCAGGGTATGAGGGAGGAAGGGAGTTACCTGAATACTGGGTTGCAGAAGTCAGCAATGCCACTTAGATTAAGTGGCACTTTACAGTTGGCCAATGGTCAGGGAGAGCAGAGTATGAATGCTTGTGGAGCAAGTATCCAGATTTAGGATGTAGTGATGGGATCCATTCATTGGATGTGGATGCTGTTGGCTGGGTCACCATTTACTGCCTATCCCTAGTTACCCTTGAAGTGTGTAAATTTATTGGAGACACTCCGATAAAAGTAATACTTGACCAGGTGATAAGTCAAGATTTGGCATTCATCTCTGATGTAGAGCAGTGGGTGGAAGGCTAATGATTAAACTTTCTTCATTACAGCATTAGCTCAGTGCCATTTGCAACTCAGGAAAAATTAAGAAACTGTGATCATTGTATTGTAAGATTTAGGATGAAGGCAGAAAGAACAATGTATAAACCAGAGTAAGAATAATCAATGGGAAGAGAGTGATTTCAATGAGCTACCTTCGAAGATATGATGGGTCAGGTGCAGTCAAGGTATATTCCCTCAAAAGGGACGTTGTCTCAGACCTTTAGGGCCCATCAGAGACTTCAACTAATTGGTCATAAATGAATTGCCACTGGTGTCTCATAATACCAGAATGGTCAAATCACTGCAGACACAAGTTGGTACCAATGAAAACTCATGAATTTATTAAAAATCAAGTAGTAGTGAGACAGTAATAATAACAAAATTATTCCTAATTATTACTAATTCTGCCCAATCCCCTTAATCACTACAATACTTCCCAGAGTCTCTTATAATGTTAGTTGGATTTAACAAGTTTTTACTCATTTTTTTCTCTCACTCTGGCTGGTGAGTTGGTCTTTGTCTTTGTCACATTAGTCATTTCTTCATTTCCAGAGAGTCCAAGAGATCAATCAGCAACTAAGCCCTGTTTTTATCCCTTTTTGGATGGGTTTCTGAAACTTTCTACAGGGTTTGCTAATATTTGTTAATGCCATTGGATGACTTGTTAATATTTGTTCCTTCATGTAGCAGAGTCTATGTGTCACAAAAACAAAATTTCTGGAAAAGCTCAGCAGGTCTGGCAGAACTGAGGAAGGGTTACCAGACCCCCAGCGGGTCTGGCAGCATCTGTGGAGGAGAAAACAGAGTTAACGTTTTGCGTCTGGTAATCCTTGCTCAGTTCTGCCAGGCCTGCTGAGCTTTTCCAGCAACTTTGTTTTTGTTCCTGATTGACAACATCTGCAGTTCTTTTGGTTTTTATTTCGGGTCTATGTGCCTATCTGTCTGGCTCTTAGTTGAAAGTAAGTATTTCTCCTTTATTTGGTTGATACGGTGTAAAGGGATATGCCTGCCCAGGATAACTGTTGACAAGATGCATCCTTAGACACTGTGCTAATGTCATTAGCTCCTGGCTGTTGTGTTTGCACTCTATTTAGTTTCTGGGTTTGCAATTTACAGAGTTTTACTAGGCAAATGTGTCCCAGTATCCCTTGCTGTTTCACCAAATTGGCAATCTACTTGTATTTCAACAGCCATGAAGCTGCTACAAGGATTTGGAAGATGAGAAAATCCAGAGATCCTTGGATGAAAAAGAAGCAGAAATTAAAATGAACTGGAAAATGTATGCTTATGACAGGTATGACAGAAAGTGCTGGAGAAACTCAGTAGCTCCAGCGGTATCTGAAGAAGAGTCATGGAATTCAATATGTTCACTCTCCTTTTCTCTTCACAGATGCTGCCAGACCTTTTTGAGTTTCTCAGGAACTTTATGTTTTATTTTCATTTCAGATCTCCAACAACCAGGGCAATTTGTGCCTTTTGTTCATGATGGATGTTAGGTGAAAGATACAACTGAGAACCAAGAGGGCTACAGGAAGTTTCGAAGGGAGAGGAAAAAGCACATTAAATAAGCAAAAAGTGATTATGAGAAAAGTTTGGTGACCAACATTAAAGGGAAATTCCAAAGTGCAGTAAAAGGAGGAGTCCAACAGATTAGGGATCAAAAAGGGAAAATATACATGAAGGCAACAGACATGGCTATTTTGACAAATGTATACTTTGCATCTGTTTTTACCAAGGATGTAGATCCTACCCGAGGCCATGGTGACAGAGGGAAAAGCTTTGTCTTTAGAAGAATTTAAAGTGGATATCAGGGAGTGTTGGATAGACTTTCGATACTTGAAGCTGACAAGATATGGGAAGGAAAATAAAAACCAAAAGAATTGCGGATGCTGTAAATCAGGAGCAAAAACAAAGTTGCTGGAAAAGCTCAGCAGGTCTGGCAGCATCTGTGGAGGAGAAAACATAGTTAACGTTTTGGGTCCGGTGACCCTTCCTCAGAACTGATGGTGGCTGGGAAAACGTCAGTTTATATACAGAAAATATGGAGGTGGGTGGAGTAGGGAGTAAACGATAGGATAGAGCCCACAGAGAGAGAAAGACAATTGGACAGATAAAGAAGTTGCTAACAATCAGGCTGGGAGGGTGAGTACCTGTTAATGGGGACTGTTAGTGACTAACAACGGGGGGTGTGTACTGGCAGGCTATGTGGTAACAAGGCCTGGTGTGTGGGGTCAGGGGTTGGGACATGGGGAAGCTTAGGCCCTAAAATTACTGTACTCAATATTGAGTCTGGAGGTCTGTAGGGGCCCTAAGCGGAAAATGAGGTGTTGTTCCTCCAGCTTGTGTTGGGCTTCACTGGAATGCTGTAGCTAGCCGAAGATAGAGATATTGGCCAGGGAGCAAGGTGGTGCATTGAAGTGGCAGGCAACAGGTAGTTTAGCGTCTTTTTTGCGAGCAGAATGTGGATGTTCTGAGAAGCAGTCACCAAGTCTACGCTTCGTTTTCCCTAATGTAGAGGACACCACATTGCGAGCAGCGAATGCAGTAGACTAGATTCTTGGAAGTGCAGGTGAAGTGTTGCTTCACCTGGAAAGTATGTTTGGGCCCTTGGGTACTGGGTAGGTGTCGCACCTTCACTGGTTACAGGGAAAGGTGCTGTTGAGCTGTGGGGGGGTGTTGGGGGTGAAGGAAGTGTGGACCAAGGTGTCTCGGAGAGAGCCGTCCCTGTGGAAGGCAGACAATGGAGAGGAGGGGAATATGTGTCTGGTGGTGGCATCTTGCTGGAGGTGGCAGAAGTGGAGTCTGATGATCTTCTATATGTGGATGCTGGTGGGATGGTAGGTGAGGATAAGGGGGACCCTATCGCTGTTGCAGGAGGGAAGAGAAGGCGTGAAGGCAGAAGTGCAGGAGATGGGTTGGACCCAATTGAGGGCCCTGTCAACAACGGAGCTAGGGAATCCTTGGTTGAGGAAGAAGGTGGACATTTCGGAGGTTATCTTGTCGAAGTTAGCCTCATCTGAATATATCCGACGGAAACGGAGGAACTGAGAGAATGGGATGGAGTCTTTACAGGAAGCATATAGGAAGATATGGGAAGCAGATAAGTTGCATCCAAGGACACTGAAGGAAGTTAGCATGGCAATTACAGGATCACTGGCCATAATCTTTCTTCCCTTGAGTCAAGGAAGGTACTTTAAAACTCCATATGTTATGCTGTTGTTCTAAAAATATGACATAGACATGAGCAGCAACTATAGACTAGTCAGTTTAACTTCAGTGGTGGGGAAGATTGTGGAAATAATTATTCAGGATAGAATTAGCAGTCACATGAGAAAAGTTTGGTTGATTAGAAGAACTAGGATGAATTTGTATGGGAGGCATTGTGTTTCACCAACTTGCTAGAGTTTTTTGAAGAGTTGACAGAAAGGGTTAATGAGAGCAAAGCTGTTGGTGTGGTGTATATAAACTTACAATAGGTATTTGATACTGTGACACACAACAGACTTGTGAATTTTTTTTTCTCATGGAACAAAAGGAACGGTAGCAACATGGATACAAAACTAGTCTGAGTATACAAATCAGACATTAATGGTCAATTTTCGGTCTGGAGGAAGTTTTGTAATGGAGTTCTCCACGGATTGATATTGGGTCTCTTGCTTTTCCTGATAAATATTAATGATTTAGGTCTAGGTCATATTAAGCCCAGGTTGATTAATTAAATTTTACTTCAATTAGCAGCCATTGTGAGATTTGAGCCCAAGCATCTGAAACATTAGCCTGGACCTCTGGATTGCTCATCCAGTCATCTTAGCATGACACTGCAGCATCATCACACAGACGGCCACACAATTGTTTGACATTGTACTAGTAATGCAGACAGTAAATTACAGTGTGACAAGTTAATGAATTGCAAATTGAACTCAATAAATGTAGTAAATTATGGTTTGCTCCAAAAATGAGAATTGCTTTATCTGATGAAGGGTCTAGGCCCGAAACGTCAGCTTTTGTGCTCCTGAGATGCTGCTGGGCCTGCTGTGTTCATCCAGCCTCACATTTCATTACATTGCTTTAGTGATCTTTGATTCTCTGCCTCAACATCTCCCTGTTTCTGGTCTTTCACTTCCTCTCTTTCACCCCCTCCTCTCTTCATCTAACACTCCACTCCACCTTTTCCCTTTCTATATCATAACTGATCCTTGCCCTTCTCATTTCCTTCATACTTTTCCCTTATTGTATCTCAGTCATACCTCAGCATTGACACAATTATCTTCATCCTGTGATCCTACTTCATTTGAAGTACTCCTTCCCTGAGCATATTGCCACATATTTCAACTAACATCAAAAATATAAGCTGTGTTGTGTAAAGACTCCCATAAAGGAGGCTAAATAAATGGTGCATTTTATAACATGCCGCATGTCTTTGTATTTTGTTTGTAGTACAGGTGGAGGCAGCATGAAGACCAATAAACCTATTGCTGGAGAGCACAGAGATTTGAGTGAATTGGTCACAGGCAAAATACTTCCATCAATTAGGCTGCAAACTGATGACTTTATTGTGCGAGAAGGTTTTCATGAAATGAAATCATGCCATATGGCATATATTCTTGAGCTGGTTTACCTGATGTTACATTGCATGGTCCTAAATATTACTGAAGAATGAGTGACTTTCACAATCCTTATGAGGTTCTGTCTGAGAAAGGTTCGCCAAAAGTCAAACTATTATGTGTCATCAGGAGTAGCTTATTTCTTTCAAGAGGGAGGGGACATAATTTGATGTTGGACCCCTTCCTTATTCTGGCCATATTTTGTTAGTAGGAAGTAGACAGCTTCCTGCCAATACTTTCAAACAAAGAAGACTACAGCACAGGAATAGGCCCTTTGGCCCACCAAGACTATGCTGACACATCAGAGATAGTAGGAATTGCAGATGCTGGAGAATCCGAGATAACTAGGTATAGAGCTGGATGAACACAGCAGGCCAAGCAGCATCAGAAGAGCAGGACGGCTGATGTTTCAGGCCTTGACCTGTCATCAGAAATGAGGGAGGGGGAGAGAGTTCTGAAATAAATAGGAAGAGAGGGGGAGGCGGATAGAAGATGGATAGAGAAGAAGATAGGGTGAGAGGAGACAGACAAGTCAAAGAGGCGGGGATGGAGCCAGTAAAGATGAGTGCAGGTGGGGAAGTATGGAGGAGATAGGTCAGTCCAGGGAGGACGGACAGGTCAAGGGGGCGGGATGAAGTTAATATGTAGGAAATGGGGGTGCGTCTTGAGGTGGGAGGAGAGGATAGGTGAGAGGAAGAACAGATTAGGGAGACGGGGATGAGCTGGGCTGGTTTTGGGATGTGTTGGGTGAGGGGAGATTTTGAAGCTGGTGAAATCTACCTTGATACCATTGGGCTGCAGGGTTCCTAAGCGGAATGTGAGTTGCTGTTCCTGCAACCTTCGGGTGGCATTGTGGTGGCACTGCAGGAGGCACATGTCATCTGATGAATGGTTGGGGGAGTTGAAATGGTTCACGACTGGGAAGTACAGTTGTTTTTTGTGAACTGAGCCCATCTACATTGGGGAAACAAAGCGGAGGCTTGGGGACCGCTTTGCAGAACACCTACGTGCGGTTCGCACCTCATCTGCCCACTCAACCTGTCTGTCCTCCATGGTCAGATCTATCCCCTCCTTAACTCCCCAGCTACACTCATCTTTACTGGCTCCATCCCCACTTCTTTGACCTGTCTGTCTTCTTTCCATCTATCTTCTCCTCTATCCATCTTCTACCTGTCTCCCCCGCCCTCCCTATTTATTTCAGAGGCCCCTTCCCCTCCCCCATTTCTGATGAAGGGCCCAAGCCCGAAATGTCAGCTTTCCCGCTCCTGTGATGCTGCTTGGCCTGCTGTGTTCATGCAGCTCCACACATTGTTATCTCTATGCTGACACGTGACGTCTTTCTAAACTAAAAACCGTTTGCCTCTGCGCAGTCCCTAATCCCTGCCTATACATGTGTCTATCAAAATGCCTCTTAAAAGTTGCTATTGTATTTGTCTCCACCAACTCCTCTAGCAGCAGACTCCAGGCACTTGCTACCCTCTGTGTAAAAAACGTGCCTCTCACGTCTCCTTTAAACTTCTTTTACCTTAAACCTACGTGTGCTAGAAATTTACATTTCTACACTGAGACAAACATTCTGACTATCCACTCTATCAATGCCTGTCATAATTCTTTAAACTTCTATTGAGTTTCTCCTCATCCTTCGATGTTCAAGTGAAAATAAACCAAGTCGTCTAATTCTCCTCATAGTCAATGCCCTCCAAACCATGCAACATCCTTGAAAACCATTTCTGCACCCTCTCTGAAACCTTCACATCCTTTTGGTAGTGTAACTACCAGAGCTGTATACAATACTCCAAATGTGGCCTAACTAAAATTGTTTACATCTGCCACATAACTTGCCAATTTTTATTCTCTGTGCCCCAACCAGTGCAGGCAAGCATTCATGTGCCTTTATGATCATTTTATCCACTTGTGTCACCATCCCTGCACTCAGGTTCCTGACGCTGAGTCCCAGGAAATATAGGGAAAGTTAAGATCACCCACTACAACTTGTTTTTTACGTTTTTCCATAAACTGTTCAAATATCTGTTCGTCTATCAACCAGTGGCTATTCGGAGGTCTGTGGTGCAACCCCATCAAATTGATTGCACTCTGTCTATTCCTGGCTTCTATTCATATGGCCTCACTGGATGATCCTCCAGGGTGTCCTCTCTCAGTGATGTTCGCCCTTGTCAGTAACACAACTGCTCCTCCACTTTTACATATCTCCCTACCTCACCTGACAATCGAAATCCCAAAATGTTAAGCTGTCTGTCTTGACCCTCTCTCAACCATGTCTCTGTAATAGCTACAACATTGTAGTTAGATGCATTGATCTAAACTCCAATTTCACATGCCTTACCTACCATTCTCCTTGCATTAAAACAAATATGCCTCAGGCCATCAGTCCTGCGATGCCATCCCTCTCTATTCTTCCGCTTCATTTCGATGGCTTTAATCTATAACTCCCCTTCAGTCATTTTACTTGCTGATCAAGTGCTTGGGTTCCTGACCCTGCCACAGTAGTTTAAACTCACCTGAGTGGCACTAGTAAACTTCCTTTTCCAGGAGTTCATCTTGCTTTCTGCCTATGTTGTTGGTACCAATACGAACCACAACTTCTAGTTTCTCACCATCCCATTTTCAGAATATCTTGTGCCCAGAGACATCCTTGATCCTGGGACCAGGGAGGTAAGACATCATCTTGGCATCTCGCTTATGGCCACAAAATGCCTATCAGTGCCCCTGACCACAGAATCCCCTGTCATTACTGTCTGCCTATACTTTGAGCCTCCCTGCTGTGCAACAGAGCCAGTCATGGTGCTACAGTTCTTGTTGCTGTGTTCCCCTGTGAACCCATTCACCTCAACAGTATCCACAACATTATACCTATTTGAGAGGGGCAATCAGAGGTAATGAGAACTGCAGATGCTGGAGAATCCAAGATAACAAAGTGTGGGGCTAGATGAACACAGCAGGCCAAGCAGCATCTTAGGAGCATAAAAGCTGACGTTTCAGGCCTAGATACTTCATCAGCTTTTCTGATGAACGGTCTGGGCCCGAAACAAGAGCTCTTATGCTCCTAAAATGCTGCTTGGCCTGCTGTGTTCATCCAGCCCCACACTTTGTTAACCTATTTGAGAGGGGACTCCTGCACTGCCGGTCCACACTTACTTGTCACCCTGATGGTCACTCAACTCTTCACTGTCTGCGTAACCTTTATGGTGGTGTGACCAACTCTCTAAGTGTGCTGTCCACAACATCCTCAACGTTATAAATGTTCCATAATCAGCCCATCTGCAGCTCCAGGTGCTCCTTGCAGCAATTCAGGAGCTGCAGCTGGACACACTTTCTGCAAATGTAGTCACCGAGGATGTTGGGAGTGTTCCTGATTCCCCACATATTGCAAAAGGAGCATGCCACGGGGCCAAGATGTCCTGTCATTTAGAGCCTTATCAATGACAAACGATAATTCAGGAGCTGATTGTATAAACTTACCCATATGACACCAAACTCCAGTCTGTCACTTCCTACTCTCTATTCCTAGCAGACTACAACTACAAAAAGTAAGTAATTCATCTCTCTCCAGACACACTCACTCATTCTGTAAATCTGGTTCCTGAGGAGCGAAGCCTATGTCACTTTTTGAGTCATGATGTCACCCCTGGAGTTGCACCCCTAGATTCAGGTCCACGTTCATTCTGACTGATCCTGCTCCTCAGGTATTTAACCCACTGTTGCTGTTCACCCACAGGTTCACTCTCTTTTGCCCTGTCAGATTAGATTAGATTCCCGACAGTGTGGAAACAGGCCCTTTGGCCCAACAAGTCCACACTGCCCCTTGAAGCATCCCACCCAAACCCATTCCCCTATCACCCACACACCCCTGAACACTACGGGCAATTTAGCATGGTCAATCCACCTAGCCTGCACATCTTTGGACTGTGGGAGGAAACCGGAGCAGCCGGAAGAAACCCATGCAGACACGGGGAGAATGTGCAAACTCCACACAGACAGTCACCCGAGTTGGATGGACAGCTTTCATGCCAACTTTAAGAGGGAATATGCTAGAGCAAGTTGGATTAATCTTCCCTTCCTTCCTGTCAAGTGCTACATTGCATTCACAGTGCAGAGATCCAAACTTCATTTTATATGGCAAGTCACTCCAAAGTGCAGTCCGTCTTCTGACACATATGGATGTAATCTTCCCAAGCACAGAAAGACATGAGCTTTGGTGAGAAAGTTGGGAAAATCACAAGAGTTCGCCAGTGAGGAGCTTCTTGACATCAAGAGCAAAAAGACCAATTTTTTCAACCAATTGTTGAACGGCAAGATGAGATTCTCATGCAGGAGCTGCAAGAGATCTATTATTTGTATTACCATCTCATTGGTGGTAATTCTTACCTTATTAATATGCAGTTCTCCATTCTCCAAGCTGCTGGATAGAAACCAAATGCTGGCAGTTTGTAACATGAACGTCAGAGGGGTTTCATGACGAATCCAGCTGGCCACTTGCTCCCTGAGCCATCTGTCTTGGAAACCAGTTACTAACGTGTCAGGGCACATGCCATGGACAATAAATGTACAAACCTGTCAAAATTACATTCCCCTCTCTGCCATCTTCTCTTTGATACCTTGCAATCACTCTATCCCTGTAACTGCAGCCATCTCGCACAAAGGTTCTTAGTCTACCACTTTCACTATTGCCCACAACATCTTCTGTCGCTCACTCTCACCCACCCAAACCCCCAACCCCTGAATGCCCTCTGCATTGCCTGCTCATTCACTCATGACACCTCCCCATCTGTACCAAAAGTAACTGCTGTGCCACCTTTCATCTCCCTTAATACCCGCCTCTTTCATTCCAGGCACAGAACTGCCCATAATAAGGCAGACAGAATCGAAGCAAGTAGTAGGCTGCCTGACATTCGGCTCCTCACCTCTTGTGAGAAGAGTATCAGACCCTGGCCACCCCAAGTTGCTGACTGACCCTATCCAAGACCTTGGACTGTTATTAGAACCTGTCCTTGACTTACTCTTCTTGAAACCCCTGAGTGAAGGTTATCACCCTTGGCTAGACTGATGCCGACTGACAATTGTGACAAGCTTCATGCCTTTGTGTCTACACAGACTGGCAAGGCAAAACTGAAGTAATAGGACCCTAGTATCTCCAGCTGAGGTTTTAAAGTACTACAAAGGCAATGCAAGGCAATACAAGGCAATGCTGTGAGCATCAAGATAGCCACTACAGCAGCTGCCAATCTGAGATATCAGAGACAACATAGCTCAAGGTAACCCTACAGATCTTGGCAGTACTTCCACCAGTGCTGAGTGGGAGGTTACCGTGAGCAGGGTGCCACAGGAATGCAGATAATGAGGCTAGTTCAGGAAGATAGTAAGAGAAATCCCACCAAGCCTTACGGAGAAACACCCTCCATGTAATTCCTCAAAATCAACACTTTGCTGATCACTAATAAAATTCAGCCTTAAATTAATACAAAGAGGCAATATTTTGAATTCAAATTTAATGGTGCACTTAATTCACATAAATTTTAAATAACAGCTATTTCAAAAGCCAGAAATTTTATTTCAGTTAGTAATGCTTTTAACACAAACCTGGGAACAGTTTGGGGACACACAAATATGAATAATAAGCATGAACTGTGTTAGAGGTAAACACTGACATAGAGATGCAAGTTAAAATTTAAACATTAGAAACAAATCCATGGACTAGAGGACAAGTGCACAGAGAGAGTTTCTTTCTGTAGATACCTTACAGCTTGTTCATTGTAAAATTATCTACACTGCACATCGTAACAGAACACTACGTATTGTGTTAAGCAATGAGCGTACATAATTCCTTACATATAAAATTGTTAAATCGTTTTTAAAGTACAAAAAGACATGGGCTAGGGTGAATATAAGAACATGCTGGTTGGTATGAAAGATTTTCTGTTGTTTTGTAAATTAATGTTAACATTGATTACTTCTTGAAGCAAGTCAGCCTGCCTAGCATGGAATCCATTATTTTGGAGCCATTTGGTGGTGAAATGTTATGTAATTGAAAGTTCCTTGGATGGGGATTAGTCTGTCCCTATCAAGCAGCATTCCTCACCATGCTCTCATTTAAAATTGTGCCCCAGTTATCTAATGAGTACCTAGTCTGCGCCTTTCAGAAAGATCCTGCTGGCTTTGGGCGGAGGTCTTTGTCACCAGCCTTTTTGATTGGACTGGAACAAGACAAAAGTATGTACATCTACCACTTCATTGGAACCACCCCATTTAGCTTCCACAAGAATAATCAGATTGAAGAGCAGCCCCATGCTTTGGCAGCAAGGTGTTTTTAATCACAGAATTGTTTTGGTGTAGAAGGAAACCATTCAGTCCATCATACCTGCACCAGTTCTATCAGCTAGTGCCAATCTCCTGCCTTTGCTCCATATCCCTGCACACCACTTCCATCTAAATAACCATCCAATGGCCCCTTGAATGCCTCAATTTAACTGACCTCCACCACACTTCCAGGTAGTGCATTCCATACCTTTACTTATAACACATAAAACTTCCCTTGTTTGCGCATCACTTAATGTTACATGTAGCAATGGAAATGCTATTTTATTGTCTCATAATTAGAATTTAAGAGATTGATTTTAACTGTGACCACTTTGTATAATAGCAGTAATAGTATTATCACATTTAATTGCCTTCTTATGCTGTTTTTTTTTGCTATTGTCATTACCACTTTTACTGGTTGACCAGAGTGCCTACCTGGTTCAGCAGGAAGGTTACCTTAATATGCAAAATGGTGTGTTATAATGTGCACTAGACTTCAGTTGCAATTGTGATTTAATTGGTTGGAGTGTGACCCATCTATGATCTGCCTTGTGGTATCAAATATTCAGCAGCCTAACTTTAATGGGACTCCTGGAGTTGATTAAAACATGGCTCACAGCAATTATTGCCTGTTATTAAAATGTCATAATTATTTGATCTCCAAAGTGAGTGAAATAGAGTACTGGTTTGATGAGAGTGAGATCTGGGCTGCAGTATTGTTTGGGTCTCATGGTAGCAACATAACACAAATGCCCATCTTGCGGCAAAAATTAATTGCAGCATCTTATAAACAAATTGTTGCATCCTGTCAACCAGATAAGTATGATCAAGGTGTGGACATTTGTGCCCATTTAATTGGACTATTATATGTTCTCCTGGTATTATCAATGCTTATGTATGCTCAAGTTTTCCAGACCATAGCTTGGGTCTCATCATTCTAAAAAAAATAAGATGCTTATATTGTTAAAAAGCCCTTTCATACAAAGGGCTCTCATGAAGTTGTTCCGGAATTTGAGAATTCATCATATTTGTTATAATACTCAACTTTTTTATAGTTGAAAGTTATTTTTAGGTTTGAAGGCTGATCCTTTTTGTGAAACCCATGAAATATATACTGCAATAAATTTTTAGTAAAAATCATGGACAAAGTTCTGAACCTAGATGAGATTACTTGCTCACTTGAGTTCATTCTACTTCTGAATAAACTAAGGTTGCATTGATTACTTTCATTTAGCTTTGCCTAATCCAGTATGCTGGGCTGGATGGCCATTTTCTGATGTAGAATGACACCAATAGCATGGGTTACACTTTCTACACCAGCAGCTGTGGTTACCATGAAGGACTTTCCTCTCCCCTCACCTGGGGCATGGTGACTCTCATATTAAACTGCTGTCATGCCTCTTTAATAAAAGAGCAGCCCTATGGTCCAGTGAGACTCTGGTGACTTTACCTTTTGATAATGCAAAAGATGTTTAGTCATCAACTATCTCCTATGTAAGATGGGAGAAACAATTTCTCTGATGTTTACATGATTTTCCTTGTTCAGTATTTCCAGACAAACTGTAAAAGCAGTCGGCAAGAAAATTTTTACACTCTCAGTAAGAATACTGGGAGGGCAAATCTTCATTGATGAACCAATGATGTGACAATTCACAGGCACCAGAGGAATTTTAAATGCATGCTTTTTATTTTGCAACTGCTTTGGCATGGAGAAGCCTGTCATAATTTTCTAATGTTTTATTTAAAGATAATGTTCAAAAAATTTATAAAATGCAATATTTTAAATAGCTTGGTATGTACGCGAAAATGAACTTCATTCATTCCAAACTGGCTTTTTAAAAATTAGAATCATTCAGAGCTCCTTACTGAAAAGATCATTGGTGTCATAACATGTAATGGCTTTTTCCACCATAGTCTTGCTTTCATGATTTGTTGATTATTGATACTAAAAGAAACCTAATTAAATTTAATCTTGACACAGGCCCTGAAGAAAGCTGTAATTGTTAATGTGAACATATCACGGCAAGAGAATCCATTAGCTTTCAGAGAACCCAATCTATGAGCATTAGTATATATGTTTATACTGTGCTAACCTTTAAATATTCTACACACAGCAGAGACAGAGTACCTTCAAAACCCTGATTCTCATGCAAACATATTGTTAAAGTATCAATATTAAAGGAATTCCTCAGCTATGCTTTTTTTGTCTGGCTCTGCATCCTGTAATGCCATTGTGCTGCTTCAGATCACTGCATTCAGACAGCATGAATAATGCTCATATTTGGCTAGAATCAGAAACTGCATTGATAATTAAGCTAAATTATATGTTTATTAAATAAAAGAGTTATACTTATAGAGGTGTCTTTCGCCAAATAATTACTTCTTAAGCACAGTCACTGTTGTAGGAAATGCAGCCTACCTATACTCAGTAAATACAAAACACAACATGATAATGACCAAACAATCTGTTTTATGAAGTTTGCTGAGTTCTGAATAATGGCTCTGATACAAGACCCAAATAGCAACATGGCATCTTTCATGTTTCACTCTGACATTGGCTGGCTCTTGGTTTTGCACCTTTTCCAAAAGATGGTGTTCTTATCAGTGAAGTGTCAGCTTTGATTTTTGAATGCTTTCCCAATTCAACCAGCTCAGAAATGTCATTACACACATCTGGAATAGGTGGGACTTGAGCCGAGGGCTCCTAGTTAAGAGATAGGGACACTACCTCCATGTACATGAGCCCACTCCATCCCCAGACTTGACTTTAAGGACTGGAGAGGGAGTTAAACCCACAATCTGCTGGCTCAGAGGTGAGAGCATTACCAACTGAGTCACGGCTGAGTTCACCATTATTAATTTTTAATGCACAGACAAGCCATGATGGAAGAGTCTTGAGTGATACATTCTGACAATATTCCTGTTAGTGTAGTCGTGCTCTAATTTCACATCACATGACTGTACTCATGACAGTAGTGTGTGGGCGTTGGGGCAGCATTTTACTAGCCCTCTTGAGGTGTGCTGAGAGATGGGTGACCTTGTAAAATGGTGGTGGAAGATATCAGAAGGTCTACCCACCACCACTGTGTATCCTTGGAGGTGGGACCTCAAGAATGTGCCATTTGCCAACTGGAGATGTGTGGGCTTTTGAACAAATTAATTAATCAAGTCAGAGTTTCTTCCCATCCTTGTTGGCATTGGAAGGTAGCGCTTCTATGCAAAAGATAGCTAGATAAATCCTGGAAACTTGTCAACTAGTTTTTTTATGATGCCCATGGTCTATAGTGAGATTGCCTAATGGCTTACCCGGAGTAAGGGAACCATGCTGGATGGTGCACCTCCTTCCATGAATAGTGGGTCTACCTGTCTGGCCCTAGTATGATTAAGTAAAAACTCATAGACTTGCTTTTGAGGGTGCCTCAGCATGGAGGTACTCACTCCTTCTTCCTGCAGACTCACCCATCTCTAATTGTGGTGCTGGTGAGCTGCTAGTTCTGTTTGAAAGTAGTGGGGATCATGCTGATGGCACCTTCTTACTATACTGCTGTAGGTAAAACAAGGCTCAGGTTCTCACTGCTTATTCCCATAGGAGCACTGCCATTCCCAGCAGTGGGACCACTGATCACATAGAGACCTTCTGCCCAATGTAGCATTGTGCATGCAGTCTTCACAGTAAAAAGTTACAATACTAGGAAATAAGGTGCATCATGTGAACCAGAAAGACCTGTAAGTCTGTGAAATTGCAACAACTTGCACTAATTTCAAACTAGTATTAACACAGGAATTGGCTTTGGGGACAACAACTAAATCTTCAAGGCTTCTTAACTTTTATGAGGAGTGTAACAAAAGCCAGCTAATAAAATTCAAAGTTATAAATCAACTGGTTGAAGTCAGCAAAGTGCTTGGCTCAGATTTACTACACAACGTGCTATGTTGCACACTGCCTTGGCGTTTATGTGCAGTCTGCAATCTTGGTGCAAGCTCTTTGAATTCTTCTCAGTCACACTTTTGTAGCAGGGCCTTGTCTTTTTTCAATGACTCGCAGCCATGGAAACAGCGTTTGTGTCAACTAATAGCTCCATTTTCCAGTCAGATTTCTGCAAGTAGCATTGTATGAAATATTGCAACATCTGTCTCATCTGGCTCCATTCTAGGCTTCTGCTACCAGGAAAGTGTTGACTTTTTTTTATCCTGCTGGGTCACGTTGCCTATTTTAGAGACTGACAGTTGATACTGGAGTCTACATTTAAATGGGGAAAATGTGGCTTGTATTATTATTTTCAGGCAAGTTAGGCGTACATCTCTTTTGACTTTAGGGCAGCAATTTCAGATTCTTCCATGTATTTGCCATTTAAATGTTCGCTATTGCTGTCCTGATGATACAGGTAAACAGGAACCTCCGTGATAGATGTCGCTGTATACGAGGTTGAACGCATGGAGCAGTGCTCACGACGTCGCTGACCCAATTGCATTTTATATTGCATCCATTGTCTCTTCAGAGCTGCCTGCATCTAAGAGTTAACATAATGAAAAATCCATCATTCGTTTGACACAATAAGCTCCATGCAGTTTAATGTACATTTTTATGAGCGGCACAAGTATGGCGCTTTATGGCATTTGCTGCTCTTTCACAAATATCCCGGCCGAACACAGATACAATAGCAGTGCAGGCCATGACACAGAATCTCTACACGACCTCGCCCTAACATCTCCCCCATTCCCCCTCCCTCACACTGACCCCCTACCCCCTCCAACCTCTCTCCAACCCTGAAACCATACTTTCTGTTTACTTTCCTGGTAAACTCTGGTGTTGACCTGAAATTCATGCCCCGAAACAGGCTGCAGAGTTTTGTATTTTGTATTTACTTTTTACTTAGCTTCCCCAACATAATTCCAGTTTAGGTTCAAGGGTTCAGAGCTACCTGTTGGATTTGATGAGTTTGGTATTTTTGTTACATTATTCTTAATAAAGTAGACTGTCCATTGGTTCTAGAAGCAGGTTGATTTTACATCCTTGAGGCTTAGAAGCGAACATTTCTATTTTCGTCAACTTTACTTAAAAAGTATGTGCGATTTAGAAAGTCATAAATTTAAGTGTAATGGTTTATTTTTGCATTTGCCTGAGTAAGGGGAGAAGTTGGAATATGAAACAGACTAAACAAAACTGAAAATAAGATTAAAAAATCAGTTCTAAGGAAGGGTTACTGGACTTGAAACGTTACCTCTGATTTTTCTTCACAGACGCTGCCAGACCTGCTGAGTTTTACAGCAACTTTGGGTTTTGTAAACAATAAGATTGCCTATCTGAGGCGGTGCTAATGTAAAAGTGGCATTCGTTTTACTGACAAAAATCGTTAATAAGGGAGTAGTAAATCTCTTTTGACCTTAACTGTAGCTTTTTAAAGTTATCAACAGGAGATCAATTCCATAATTGGCATATTGAGAAGAAAGCAATATCTTGTATATACAGTGTGTTACAAGTAAATACTTGATGCTGACTGCCAAAGTGTCAATTCTCTGTGAAAGACACTCCCTGTCTTGGAGAACATAACATTTCACAATAAAGTATTTTGTCACTCATTTATTCCCCAAATGCTCCTTGTTCTTTATCAAATGCTTTGTTTCAATTTTGCCATCTGTTTCTCATTTTCTCTTTCAATACTAGGCCACTTGAAAAGGTATTAATAGCTAATAATGCAGCATGGGATTGGAATCATATGAAGGGGTGGTAGATATCTATTAAAATACCAGTGGGATTTAATGATTATTCACAGTCATTCCATTGTCGTTTGTATTTGTGTTCACCTGCAGGTTACCAGATTTGCTGAAGTCAATTGTCATAAGTTACCATGGTGGGATTTATAATTATATCTTTTGATTACATCAGTCTCATACAGTAACAACAAGGCTCTCATACACAATACGCCTCATTTATTTTCCAACTGTGTATTGATATGTCTCACTACTGCTTATAATAACTGCTCATTCTGTAAGCTGCCCTGGAATCATTCTCTATGAACCATTCACACCTTGTATATCTTGATATTAATAATTAATTAATATCTAATTGAATGTGCAAACAGTTCCATGCACTTGAAATTTTGGTGATTTGTTTGGTGTAAGAAAATAAATTTTGCATTCAAACAATTGAAGCATCTTAATTAATGCTTTTTTGCTGTACAAGACTTTTAATTGTGTCTGATTTAAAAGTAACAGCCTTCATAAGAATTTTGACGTATGAAAATATATTCATGAGGCAGCTATTTTTTACTCAATTATATTGTCAATGTGGAAGCTATTTTTGGGAGAACGGATAGTTTAATCACAGTGTAGGAATTAGACAAGGTAAATGTATGAAGTATGTTCCCAGTGATTGGGCAGTCCAGAACCAAATGTTATAATTTAAAGATACAGGGTAGTCCATTTAGGATTGAAATGAGGAGAAATTCCTTCAGAGTCATGAGACTGTGGGGTTTTCTGCTGCAGAAAGCATTCGGCCCCAAAACATTAAATGCTTGCAAGAAAGAGTTAGATGTAGTTCTTGAGGCTAATGGGATCAAATGTATGGGGAGAAAGTGGGAAGAGGGTACTGAGTTGGATGGCCAGCCAAGATCAAATTAAATATCAAACCAAGTTTGAAGGGCTGAATGGCCTAAGCTTGCTTTTGTTCTCAATGTTTCAATGGACCTAGACATACTTTACCCCATAAATTTTATCAATAAATGACACTGTTTTCATTTTGACCTTTACTCTGGGTACAGGCCTGCCACTACCACTCCCACGCATTCCCAAAATTGATAGCTTGTAATAATTATTAATCGAAAGAAAGTAACCCCTGATTTGTAAATTAACAGAGTGGCCTACAAAAGAAAACTCATGTTCTTAAAAAGGCGAGCAACTAAGGTAGTACCAAATAAGATAGTAAGTTCTCACTAGTAATTTACTCTTGCCTTCGTCCCAGCTAGTTGTAAGATAGTGATTACTACTGGTAGTTTTTGTGAAATGAATGCATAAACATGTCCATATAACATTCCTGTGATCACTAGACTGAAGTTAAGTTAGCAGCCAAGGGCTTATCACACAACTAACCTCTAAATGAACAACAATAGCCTATAAATGGTTAGTCAGAATGGCTGAAATTATTAAACTGTGATGAGATGTTGTGCAGAGCTCCTCAAGCATAGAAGAGCAACCAAAGAATTAATCAGTGCTTTAAAGCTGATTATATAATTTGATAGGGTAGGTAGACAGAGTCTGTTTCTGGGAAGTCCAGAACAAGAGGACATATGCCTAAAATTAGAAATTTTTCTGAAGAAGGGTCCTGACCTGAAACGTCAAGCTTTCCTGATCCTCTGATGTTGCTTGGCCTGCTGTGTTCATCAAGCTTCACACTGTGTTATCTCAGATTCTCCAGCATCGGCAGTTCCTACTATCTCTGCCTAAAATTAGAACTAGGCTATTCAGGGTTATATTACAAAACTCTTCCTCACATAATGATTGGTAGAAATTTTCTACAACACACTCAGCCAGTAGCTCTGACTAATTTACAATAACAACTTGTGTTTCTTTATCAATGCAGAGGCACATCTGAAGCCATTTTAGAGAGCAAAAGGAACAGCTGGAAGGAAGCAATAAAGGAGTGGGAGGGAGCACTTAAAGACATGTTGAGATTGTGAAAGGTATAACTGTAGGACAAAAGTACTGTTGTCAGGTTAAAATGAGATAGGAAGACTGGTGTGATGCAGTATGCACAGTAGCTGAAATAATGTGATAACAAGTTGTAGAGCTGGATGAACACAGCAGGCCAAGCAGCATCAGAGGAGCAGGAAAGATGACATTTCGGGCCTAGAACCTTTTTCAGAAATAGGGGAGGGGAAGGGCACTCTGAAATAAATAAGGAGAGAGGAGGAGGAGGTTAGAACATGGATAGAGGAGAAGATAGGCGGAAAGGAGACAGACAGGTCAAAGAGGCAGGGATAGAGCCAGTAAAGATGATTGTAGGTGGGGAGTTGGAGAGGGGATAGGTCAGTCCAGGGAAGATGGATAGATCAAGGGGGCAGCAAGAGGCTACTAGGTTGGAGATGGAGGTGAGGCTTGAGGTGGGAGGAGGGGATAGGTGGGAGGAAGGACAGGTTAGGGAGGCGGGGACGAGCTGGGCTGGTTTTGGGATGCTGTAGGGGGAGGGAAGATTTTGAAGCTTATGAAGTCCCCTTTGATACCATTGGGCTGCAGGGTTTCCAAGTGGCATATAAGGTGCTGTTCTTGCAGCCTTTGGGTGGCATTGTTATGGCACTGCAGGAGGCCCAGGATGGACATGTCATCTAAGGAGAGGGAGGGGGAGTTGAAATGGTTCGCAACTGGGTGTTGTAGTTGTTTATTGCGGACCGAGTGTAGGTGTTCTGCAAAGCGGTCCGCAAGCCTCCAATTGGTTTCCCCGATGTAGAGGAGGCCACAACGGGAACAGCGGATGCAGTATACCACATTAGCAGATGTGCAGGTGAACATCTGCTTGATGTGGAAAGTTTTCTTGGGGCCTGCGATGGGAGTGAGGGGAGAGTTGTAGGGGCAGGTGTAACACTTCCTTCGGTTGCAGGGAAAAGTGCTGGGTACGGTGGGGCTGGAAGGGATTGTGGAGCGGACAAGGGAGTCATTGGAGAGAGTGGTCCCTCCAGAAGGCAGATAAGGGTGGGGAGGGAAAAATGTCTTTAGTGGTGGGGTCGGATTGCAGATGGCGGAAGTGTTGGAGGATGATGCGTTGGATCCGGAGGTTGGTGGTGTGGTACATGAGGACGAGGGGCATTCTTTTTTGAGTTTATTTTATTATTGCAGGGAGGGGATGTGAGCGATGAGTAGTGGGAAATGTGGGAGACACGGTCAAGGGCGTTCTTGTCAACTGAGGGATGGAAGTTGCAGCCTTTGAAAACCAAGGACATCTGAGATGTTTGGGAGCGAAATGCCTCATCCTGGAAGCAGATGTGGCAGAGGCAAAGGAATTGGGAATGAGGATGGCATTTTTGCAGGAAGGTAGGTGAGAGGAGGTGTATTCTACGTAGCTGTGGGAGTCGGTGGATTTGAAATGGATATCGGTTTCCAGGTGGTTGCCAGAGATGGAAACAGAGAGGTCCAGGAAGGAGAAAGAGGTATCAGAGGTGGTCCAGGTGAACTTAAGGTTGGGGTGGAAGGTGTTGGTGAAGTGGATGAACTGAGCAAGCTCCTCATGGGAGAACAAGGCGGCACCGATACAGTCCTCAATGTAATGGAGGAAGAGATGGGGGATAGGGCCAGTGTAGCTACAGAAGAGAGATTGTTCCACGTAGCCTACAAAGAGGCAGACATAGCTTGGGCCCATGCGGTTACCCGTGGCCACTCCCTTTGTCTGTAGGAAGTGGGAGGAATTGGAAGAGAAGTTGAAACTGAGGATGAGTTCAGCCAAGTGGATGAGGGTGTCATTGGAGGGGGATAGCAGGACAGGAAGTGGTGGCGGGCCTTTAAGCCATCTGCATGGGGAATGCAGGTGTAAAGGGACTGGACATCCATGGTAAAGATGACCAGGGAATTGGAAGTTTTAGAGGACGTGGAGGGCATGGGTGGTGTGACAAACATAGATAGGGAGTTCCTGGACCAAAGGGGAGAAAATGGATTCAAAATAGGTGGAGATAAGATCAGTGGGGCAGGAGAAGGTGGAGACAATGGGTTGACCAGGGCAGTCAGGTTTGTGGATTTTAGGAAGGAGATAGATGCGGGCGGTGCGGGTTTGGGAACGATGAAGTTGGAGGCTGTGGGTGGGAGGTCACATCAGATGATGAAGTTGTGGATGGTTTGCAAAATGATGGTTAGGTGGTCAGGGGTGGGGTCATGATCAAAGGGGCAGTAGGAGGGGGTATCACAGAGTTGGCATCTGGCATTGGCCATAGAGAAGTCAGTACGCCATACTACAACTGCACCTCCCTTGTCTGTGGGTTTTATGGTGATGCTGGGATTGGAGCGGAGGGAGCGGACGGCTACATGTTCTGCAGGGGAGAGGTTGGAATGAGTGAGGGGGTGGAGAGGTTGAGGCGATTGATGTCACAATAGCAGTTGAAGATGAAGAGGTCTAGTGAAGGTCAGAGGCCTTGGGGTGGTGTCCAGGAGGAGGGGGTGCGTTGGAGGCAGTAGAAGGTGTCAGTAGGGGGAAGGTTAGGTTCACGGTTGAAGAAGTAAGCGTGGAGGCGGAGGCAGTGGAAAATCTGCTCAATCTCCAAGCGTGACCGGTATTCGTCCATGTGTGGGTGGAGGGGCACAAAGGTGAGCCCTTTACTGAGGACTGACTGTTCGTCCTCAGTAAGGGGGAGGTCTGGGGGGATAGTGAAGACCCGGCAGGGCTGGGTGCTGCTGTTTCCTCTGGAGCTGATGGTTGTGGAGGCGGAGGGCAGAGTGGCACTGGCGTTGGTGGTGGGCGGGGTTGCGTCGGCTGTGAGACCAGATTTTCAGCCACAGATTGACAACACAAAATAAGGACATCCCCTGGCTGTGCAAATCCAATATGGTAGAAAGTGGTCTGTAAAGGTGGGATTTTTGTTTTTAGATGGCAGGGTTCCCTTGGAGTCAGGTCAGGCTGCTGAGTGCAAAGGCAAGGGATGGCAATGTGTAGAGCTGGATGAACACAGCAAGCCAAACAGCATCAGAGGAGCAGGAAGGCTGATGTTTTGGGCCTAGACCCTTTGACTTCGCAGTGGGGTTAAAATTGTTTCAGAGATAGTAGGAACTGCAGATGTTGGAGAATCTGAGATAACAAGGTGTAGAGCTGGATGAACACAGCAGGCCAAGCAGCATCAGTGGAGCAGGAAGACTGAAGTTTCGGGCCTAGACCTCGGTCCAGGCCCGAAACATCAGCTTTCCTGCTCCTCTGATGTTGCTTGGCCTGCTGTGTTCATCTAGCTCTACATTCTATAATCTAGCTTTGTTCCATTTTCTGTCATGTTAGCATCATTTGTTCAATAATTTGAGCATTATATAAATTTATTTGTGAATTAATTTCAGTGTGGTTTTCTAACTTGCGCAGACTGAATGGTGTTCATTTTTACCTCTTGATATGCCTTAAAGATTATTCATTTAATATTATAGAATTGTAATAAAGCTTCCACTCTTCGGTAAAACAACGTGTTGCCAACGTGTGCAAACCTGAAGGTTTTGAGTTCAATTTCATTTTGCACTGAGGTAATTGATCTCAGGAACAGTAGGGGCATGACAATTTACCTCAGCCCCATGGGACTGAGAAGAAGAAAATTTATAAAGTAGTTTTCGGTCTTGGTTGCAGGCAGAAGATCAGTCCAGCTCCTTGTTTCCCAATTGTGCAGCATTGTTTTCTTTAGCAAGTTCTCTAATTGGAGTTGATTTATTCAAATATTCAGTCTTGTGGAGGCTATTTGCTTCTGTTACCTTGATGGATTGGCCAATTTTGACTTGGAATCTTAGACTGAGTACAAGCAGGATATCCAATTGTGGCAGCATCACCACTAAAATACAATGTGGTCCTGGTACAATTTAAATTTTAAAACAGAGGCCACTGGACTGTGATTGGGAGCAAGGGCCATTATTAATGACTTTTTTCCCCATAGTCCCAGGACCTAGAAATGGATTTTCCTACTCCTGCTGTCAGCTAACTGAAATCAACCAACTAGGCATGGATTAAAAATGAATAAGGGACATACTACTTTGTATGACTTGAGTGCCTACATTTTTAACCCATAATATCATGTTTAATGTAACAATATTTTTCAGTCATAAGTTTCATTTGCCTGGATGATTCTTGGATTTATTATGAGATATCTGTGCCCTCTATTCCTTTTATGTTTATATTCATGTTAAGATTAACATTCCCTATCTTATGACCCTAATTTCTGTACTTCTCAGCAATTTGTCAATATGCATGCAGTTCTATCTCTGTTTTGCTTTTATAACATACATCTAGTAATGTGATTTCCCTTTTCGTCCCTTAGTTCATTCAACATGGCTGCAATAGATGCTCCTTCAAGGGCATACTATCTCTATTTTGTCTGTTTCCTCAGGTTCAGTGTCCACAATATTCTTTTGCTCTTTATCGTAAACGCTCTGAGATATCTTACTGTGTGTGTGTGTAAAGTGTTACATTGAAGTAACTAATTATTGTTTCATCCTTTTGCTTGTATTTCAATTATGATTTTTTGTTTATTTTACAATTCTAAGCAACTGTGACCAGAAGGCCAATGCACAGTATGATGCCTCGCACACAAGGTGCGTCAACACACATTTCTTCAATTTATTGCCGGAAGACAACATTATAAAGCACATAATAAATGAAAATGCACATTGTGATTGATTTGCTTCCTGAGGCACTGTATTTAGCTTTTTCTTACTTACCTCACCATTGAAGTAGCAAAATATGGTGGCCACTAACAAACCCTGTGGGGAAATAAATTTTCATAAATTAATTTAAACATAAAATATAAAATAAGATGAAGTAACAGAAATCAAAACACCAAAAGCTTGAACTTGCAAAACACCTTGAACCTTGTACATCAGCCCAAGGTATTTATTGCCCCAAAACTGCCCTGGAAGAAACACCAAAATCTCATGATATTTTGATATGTGATATTCAGAAACTTTACAATTTATCATAAAGCAAACATACTCTCTGACTTCTTTAATGGTTTCACTGTTTTCTGGCACAGCAGAGTCAAAGAATTTGTGAAACTATGTTGTCAACCTATATATTGCCAATAAGATACCAAATATGCCAGTCTGATAGTCAGTGAAAAATAAACATGCAGATGTTACTGGACAAATATACCATTTCCAATAATTTGTCGACCTAGTGGAAAATTTGAGATATTTTGTTTTTCAATAGGAAAGGCTTGATAGCAAAAACAACCTCTATTAAGGGCTAAACCATATGTACAGGCATTGGAAAATCATGGCTGCATTCTGTAGAAGAATCCACGAAAATCCTGTTTCCCCTGTAAAATAACATAGGTCTTCCCTGCTGAGAATTATCCAGGTTAAGCTCTTCAACTAATTTCTTAGCACTGTTTCCAGTTTATCTCTCTTATCTACTCCTTTCCCTGTTGCTCCTAGTTCCTACTGGGAATGGAATTTTACTGCATACAGGTAGGAATTTTTGTCATAATTTTGCTGAAGCAGGCAGTTCCATGCACAAAATGAACCAGTATCTTGAGAAAGAAGGCTGGAGTAGTAGTAAGGTGAAAATTGGGGACTGACTCTGCAGACTAAAATGGGAATCGAAAAGAAAAAGCAAGGAAAGGGAAGAGAATGTGCACTATCATGTGGAAAGGTAAGGGTTGCACTGTGGCTCAAATATGTTGCAAGATTTTAATTAAGACTAACCTAACATAAATTACACATTACTAGGGATACTTAAATTGCATTCAGTGAAATGAAGACATTTATTTAGGAAACAGTAGCATACCTGGTAATGCACAAATATGTGCATAATATAGTCATAAATTTCACCAGCAAGTCGGTTTTCTGGTCTCCAAGGGATAATGACAAACTGAATTCCCAGCAGTGGCACAAGTATTAAAGTTGCTCGAACAGCCTTCATGTACATATTGCTTTCAGTACGGTGGGTATCTCTTAGCTTTGTAACAAGGACACGGACTATGTTGAGCAAGAAGAAAAGGTTCACCTATGAACGACACGAAAACAATGTTATTACAGTCAAAAAATGAATAGCTTAATATAAATCCAGATAGCAAACTTAGATTTTGACTGAGGCTGTTTAATTGTTCATGAAAAATACACAGATTGGTTTTTTTATCTGAAGGAGATTTTACAGAAATATTTCGCTCAGTGATATTGAACTACAAAATGTGTGATACAAATGTACATGAACAGGCCGTTCATGAAACTACGAAAATATGAAGGACAGGAAAAGGCCACTAGGCCCATCCATGCTTGTCCTATCTGTTAGATCGTGCAATCTCATGTTCTACTTCCCTTAAACACTGATCATGCCAGCTCCTGAGAAAACGTCACTGAAAGCAAACAAAACAGATTTTCTCACATCGCTGACATAATCAATCAAGCTCCAGAGAACTGAAGTTATTGACAATGAACTAGTACATTAGTTCAACTAAATTACACATACACGCTTATCTAATCCTATCAGAAAAAGTTACAAATTGATCATGCTTTTGAGCGCAAGGCAATAAAAATATTAATTAGATGTAATTAAACTTAATTGTGACAATTACAGTAAAGGAAGTCTTAATTTTGTGTAACATCTTACACGATCACAGGACATTTCAGAACACTTTAAAGCTAATGAAATACTTTAAGAAGGATAGGTACTGTAGATATATGGGAAACATGGCAGCCAATTCATGTCCAGCAAGCTTCTGTGAACAGCAATCAATAATGACAGGTAATCTGTTTTGTCATATCAGTTGAGGAATTAAATATTGATCAGAGTATCAACAGTAACTCTCCCACTCTGTAAATGATGTGAGAAATTTTTACACGCCCTTGAAGGAGCAGACTGAACCTGAGCCATCTTTTGAAAGACAGTTAACATCTCCAACAATGGAGCATTCCTTCAGCATTATACTGGAGTGTCTGCTGAAGATTTGCGTGCTCAGGTCTCCAAAATGCAACTTGAAATCACAATCCTGTGAATTAGAGGCAAACTTGCTTTCAACTTAACCACAGTCAACATTATGAATAATGTATAAATTGACTCAACTGTACAGTCTGTGGAGAAGTATTTCAAAACTATCCCTCAATTAACTTACTGATTGGAATGGAACAGATGACATCCATAATGCATACACATTGTGGACAATTTTTGGGGTGAACTTGACAGACAGAATGGACCTAAAGTTGCATTAAAGCATTTTCATTGTTAATGATGAGTTACTACATTACATAAATATACCTGAATAAAATTACAATTTTAAAATGAAAATACAACTTTATTACTGAGCAAACATTGGAAGTAAATTCATTTGGATGTGGACAGGGATTTGATTCGAGATAAACCACTGATTTTGAGTGAAGCAGAAGCAAGTGGTGTGACCATTCCCACTGATCCTGTAGTCCCACCGCGATTAAACACTGCACATACAATTAACGACTAAATAGCAGGCAAATAGAAGGCCATATTGGGGAAAGTGCTGACCAGGGAACTCTCTCACTAACAGTGGTGTCAATGCATCATCTACATCAAAAAGACTGTAGAAGTTCAAGAAGGCAGCTTACCACCACCTTCTCAAGGACAGCTAGGGATGGGCAGTAAATAGTGACTCAGCCGAATTTGCCCACATCCTATGAATGAAAAAGCCAGCAATAAAGGAATGAAACTCAGTGCAAACAGCATCACTATATGTTGCAATTATACTATTAAAGACAATCAGGCAAAAAAATTAGAATTAAGAATACCTACAGTGTAGAAACTGGCCCATTAGCCCTACTGGACCATACCACCAGCCTGCACATCTCTGAACACTACAAGCAAATTAGCATGGCTAATCCACCAGCCCTGTACATCTTTGGACTGTGGGAGAAAGCCCACACAGAGAGAATGTGCAAACTCCATACAGGCAGTCACCTAAAGGTGGAACTGAACCTGGGTCCCTGGCACTGTGAGGCAGTAGTTCTAACCTCTAAACCACCATGTTGCAGCAGCAAGTGAGGGTTGGAAATGTGGTGAATTATGTGACAAATCGTATTTGGTAACAGATCATTTTTTCAAATATTTATAAAGACTACTCAGGTAGTTTAACAGTGTGGAAATTGTGCCATTTTTACAAAATTTGAATCAGCTACATTAACAAGCACAAAGATAAGTTTGTTTTTCTATTAATTTGTGGGATGTGGACATTACTGGCTAGTCAGCACTTCTTACCCATCCATTGTTGTCCTTGAGAAGGTGGTGGTGAGCTGCTCACTTGAACCGTACTGTGCATTGGCCCATAAGATATTACGACAGAGGAGCAGAAATTAGGCCATTCGGCTCTCGGAGCCTGCTCTGCCATTCAGTCATGGCTGGGAAGTTCCTCAACCCCATTATTCTGCTTTCTCCCTGTAACCCTTGTTCCCCTTGATAATCAAGAGCCTACCTATCTCAGTCTTAAATGCACTCAATGATCTGGCCTCCACAGCCTTCTGTGGCAGTGAATTCCATAGATTCACCACTCTCTCGTTGAAGTAGTTTCTCCTTATCTCCACTCTAAAAGGTCTTCCTTTTACTCTAAGGCTGTGCCCTTGGGTCCTAGACTGTCCTACCAATGGAAGCATATTCTCAACATCAACTTTGTCAAGGCCACTCAGCATTCTAAAAGTTTCAATTAGATCCCTCCTCATCCTTCTAAAATCCAATGAGTATAGTCCCAGAGCCCTCAAACGTTCCTCAGTGTTAAGCTTTCCATTCCTGGTACCATTCTCGTGAACTTCCTCTGAACCCACTCCAGGGCTAGTACATCCTTCCTGAGAAATGGGATCCAAAAACTGCATGAAATATTCCAAATGTGGTCTGACCAGAGCCTTATAAAGCCTCAGTAGTACGTCCCTATTTTTATTTTCAAGTCCTCTCAAAATAAATATCAAAGTTGCTTTCGCCTTCCTGACTACTGACTCAACCTGCAAGTTTACCTTGAGAGAATCCTGGACTAGAACTCTCAATTCTCTTTGCACTTCAGACTTCTGAATTTACTCCCCATTTAGAAAATAGTCCATGCTGTTATCCTTCTTACCAAAGTGCATGACCTCACATTTTCCCACATTGTACTCCATCTGCCACTTCTTTGCCCACTCTTCTGACCTGCCCAAACCCTTCTGCAGCCTTGCCACCTCCTCAGTACTACTTGTCCTTCCACCTACCTCAGTATCATCAGCAAACTTAGCCAGAATGCCCACAGTTCCTTCATTGAGAACATTAATGTAAAGTGAAAAGTTGTGGTTCCAGCACCGATCTTTGCGGAACTCCACTTGTCACCAGCTGCCATTCTGAAAAAGATCCCTTTTACCCCACTCTCTGCTTTCTGCAAGGCAGTCAATCTTTTATCCATGCTCGCTCCTTGCCTCCAACACTATGGTCCCTTATCTTACTCAGCAGCCTTCTGTGTGGCACCTTGTCAAAGGCCTTTTTGAAGTCCAGGGAGATAACATCCATTGGCTCTGCTTGGTCTACCCTGCCCGTTACTTCCTCAAAGAATTCTAACAGATTTATCAGGCATGACCTGTCCTTGAAACCATGCTGACATTGCCCTATTTTACTATACACTTCCAAATATTCAGCAATCTCATCCTTTACAATGGACTCCAAACTCTTACCCACTGAGGATAGGCTAAAAGGCCTGTAATTTTTCCATTACAGGTGGAAGTGGTCGTGTGTTTGGAAGGTGCTGTCTGAGGATCCTTGGCGAATTTCAGCAGTGCATTTTGGAGGTAGTACCCGCTGCTGCTAGGGAGTGTCTGTGGTGGAGGGAGTGGATGCTTGTGGATGTAATGCCAATCAAGTGGGCTCCTTTGTCCGGGGTGTTGTCAAGCTTCATGAGTATTGTTGGGGCTGCAGTCATCCAGTCAAGTGGGGAGTATTCCACCAGGCCTCTGACTCGTACATCGTAGATGGCAGACAGGCTTTTAGAAGTCAGGAGGTGAGTTACTCGCCACGGAATTCCTAGCTTCTGGCCTGCTCTTTTAGGCACTTTGTTTATGTGGTGAGTCCAGTTGAGTTTCTGGCCAATGACAACAGCCAGGGTACTGATAGTAGGGGACTCCGTGATGGTAACACCATTGAATGTCAAGGGACGATGGTTAGTTTTTCTCTTATTGGTGATGGTCATAGCCTGGCATTTGTGTGGAACAAATGTCACTTGCCGCTTGTCAGCCCAAGCCTGGATATTGTCCATATCTTGTCGCATGTGAACATGGACTGCTTCCGTATCTAAGGAATCATGAATAGTGCTGAATGTTGTGCAATCATTGGTTAACATCCCCAATTCTGACCTTATGACGGAGAGAAGGCCATTGATGAAGCAGCTGAAGATGGGTGGGCCTAGGACACTACCCTGAGGAACTCCTGCAGAGATGTCCTGGAACTGAGATGATTGACCTCTCACAGCCATGACCATCTTCCTATGTGTCAGGTATGACTCCTACCACCGGAGAGTTTGCCCCCTAACACAGATTGATTCCAGTTTTGCTAGGGTTCCTTGATGCCACACTCAGTTGAATGCTCTCTTGATGTAAAGCGTCACTCTCGCCTCACCTCTGGAATTCAGCTCTTTTATCCATGTTTGAACCAAGACTGTAATGAGATCAGGAGCTGAGTGGCCCAAATGGAACACAAACTGGGCGTCACAGAGCAGGTTATATCTGAGCATGTGCTGCTGGATAGCACTGTGGCTGACACGTTCCATCACTTTACTGATGACTGAGAGGAGATGATGGGGCGATAACTGGCCAGGTTGGATTTGTCCTGTTTTTTTGTGTATTAGACGCACTTGGGCATTTTTCCACATTGTTGGGTAGATACCATTGTTATATCTATACAGGAACAGCTTGGCTGGGGAAGTGGCAAGTTCTGGAGCACAAGTCTTCGGTACAATTACTGGAATGTTGTTAGGGCCCATAGCTTTTGCAGTCTTCAGTGTACCCAGAAAGAAAGGAATTGACTGGAGACTGGTGTCTGTGATGCTGGGGACCACTGGAGGAGGCCGAGATGGACAATCCACTTGGTACTTCTAGCTGAAGATTGCTGCGAATGCTTCAGCTGTATCTTTTGCACTGATGTGCTGGGATCTTCCATCACTGAGGATGGGGGTATCTGTGGAGCCTCCTCCTCCAGTGAGTTGTTTAATTGTCCACCATCATTCACAAACAGATGTGGCAGGACTGCAGAGCTTGGATCTGATCCGTTAGTTGTGGGATCGCTTAGCTCTGTCTATCACTTGCGGCTTTCACTGTTTGGCGTGGAAGTATTCCTGTTTGGTGGCTTCACCAGGATGACACCTTATCTTCGGGTATGCCTAGTGCTGCTCCTGGCATGCCCTCCTGCACTCTTCATTGAGCCAGGGTTGATCCCCTAGCTTGATGGTAATGGTTGCATGGGGATATACTGGGATTTTTTAAAATCTGTACTAACAGTTTGATATAGAATGATGCAATAGAACCCACAATCCGAAAATGTGCAGGTTAGGTGGATTGCCAATAGTGTTCAGGGATGTGTAGATTAAGGGGATGGGTCTGGGTGGGATGCTGTGAGTGTCGGTGTGGGCTTATTGGGTCAAAGGGCCTGTTTCCACACTGTAGGGATTCTATGATTCTATGAATCCTGAACAAACCTTATCCCCTGAATGCATTATACTTTTATTGCAGAATATTTTGATTTCATTGTATTTGTGGAAAATTGAGAATTCCAGCTCACTCATGGCAGAGGCTGAATTGAGAAAGTGTGTGTGTTGTTATTTAAAAAATAAATAGTTTCAGAAATACAAACATTGATGTTAATATTCCTTTTCCAGAAAATAGGAGAATAGCATTAATCTGTAATTAAACTATAGGAACCTGTGGCTTGGAAGCATACGATCCCTAATAATTAGGTTCAGTCATTAGCAGTGGGAAAAACACAGCCATTCTCCTGCTTTTCATCAAAAGCAATTTTACAATTTGCTGAATCAAAATATAAAAAGAAGTCATGCATTACAGGAGGGTTAGGATTTCACTAGAGAGGGTATAGAAGAGATTTATAAGTATTTTGCTTGGAATAGAGAATTTTAGTATTGACAAAAAATTGGAAAGGCTAGAATTGTATTTTTGAAACAGAACAGGCTAAGGAAGGCGTAAATATGATGTACAAAATTGTGAGGGATATAAATACATTGATAGGAAGGATCTAGGTAGAATGGATAAGAAGGATCTATTTCCCATTGGATAAAAACTAACAGGCGTAAATTTGAACTTATTTATGGAAGGAGTTGGAATAATTTTTTTACAACACAGCAAGTTGTGGGGTCTGGAAGTCACTGTCTGAAAGGGTGATGAAACCAGATATCACATTTAAACTAAATACATTTGAATAGGTACTTGAAGTTCTGTAAAGAGCAGGGTTGTGGATCAAGGGGTGGAAGAAGATATTTGGCTTGAGAACTGTTTTCACCCCATACACATAGTGGACTGAATGGAAAAGAGTAAAGCTGAGCCATTCTTTTACAGACTGGAGGAAGTTTTGTAGTGGTCGTATTGTAGGCTTTGGTGTTAGGGCCTTTGCATTTATTGATAATATACTAATGATCTAGACCTTGGTGTACAGGATACAATTTCAAAATTTGCAGATGGTATGACGCTCAGAATTACTGTGAAGTGTAAGGAGGATATTGTAGAATTTCAAAGCACATAGGCAGGTTGTGAAACAGGCACACAAGTGGCAGATTATATTGAGTTCATAGAAAAGTGAATTCATTTGTTGAACAATGCAAAGAGACAATATAAAATAAAGGGGTTGCAGAAGCAGAGTATTGTGGATGTATTTGTACATAAATTATTGAAAGTGGAAGGAAAAGTTGAGAGGGCACCAGTTGGAGTCATACTTGCACATCAGAAGATAACCGTGGTTATTAGAGGTCAGTCATCTCAGCTCCAGAACATCTCTGCAGGAATTCCTTAGGGTAGTGTCCGAGGCCCGGGCATCTTCAGCTGCTTCATCAATGAACTTGCCGATGATTTCACAACATTCAGCACCATTCACAATTCCTCAGATACTGAAGCAGTCCATGTTCAAATGCAACAAGATGTGGACAATATCCAGGTTTGGGCTGACAAGTGGCAGGTAACATTTGTGCCTCACGAATATCAAGCACTGACCATCTCCAATAAGAAACAATCTAGCCATTGCCTCTTGACATTCAACGATATTACCATCACTGAATCCCAGACATCAACATCCTGGAACTTACCATTGGCCAGAAACCTAACTAGATTCACCACATAAACAAAATGACTGCAAGAGCAGGTCAGAGGCTAGGAATACAGTGATGAGTAGCTCACCTCCTGACTCCCCTTAGCCTACACATCTACAAGGCACAAGTAAAAAATGTGACAGAATACTTCCCTTTTGCCTGGATGGGTGCATCTCCAAAAACACTCAAGAAACTTGATGCCATCCAGGACGAAGCAGCATTCTTGATTGGCATCACACCCACAAACACCCATTCCCTCCATCACTGATGCTCAGTAGCAGATGCTATCTACAGAAGCAATGCATAAATTCACCAAAGATCCTTAGACAGCGCCTTCCAAATCTATGACCACTTTCATCCAAGGGCAAGGGAAGTAGTTACATGGAAACACTACCACTTGCACTTTCCCCTCCAGGCCATTCACCACCTGTCTTGCAAAATAACCCAAACCACATAGGCTGCAGTAGTGCAAGATGGCAGGTTGCCATCACCTTCTTGATGGCAACTAGGGATGGGCAATAACTGCTGGCCAGCCAGCAACACCCACGTCCCATGAATGATTAACAGAAAATCAAGCTTATAGCATCCTACTACAGGGACATAGAGTACAAATACAAGCAAGCTATGTTAATCATGTATAAAATACTGGTTTGCCCTCAAATAAAGTATTGTCACTAGTTAATAGCACCACATTAGGAAGAATGCAAAGGCATTACGGTGGTTACAGAAAACAGTCACAAGAATACTTCCATGCATGAGGAACCACAGTTACATACAAAAATTGGAGAATTTGCGATTGCTGTCTTTGACAAAGAGAAGAGATAGTTCTGTCAAAATATTTAGATCAATATTCTAAAATGCTCTTGCTGTTTTATACATATTCTTGTTACCCACGCAGAATTTTTGAGACCATCCAAACCCATTTCCTATAAAACCCATGCAAGCCAGCACAGAGACAAAAGGTTCTTGCGAGTTTAAGTTGAATTCGAACACAAGACTCCAAAAAGGGGCAAATACAACAATGGAATTTAAATTTCTGGCAGGATGCTTCAACAGCTGGCAGCTCACATTGACAAATTCAAGTACACAACGCTTATGATTTTCCATCTAAAGATTGAGAATTGAAGGAAACAAATGCCTGGATTTCTGACAGACACTGCCAGTCAGTAAGGATTCATGCCAGTTACATGTACTTGTAAATGATCCTTAAAATACTAACGCTGTGCACTTCCAAAATGTGTTGGAACAGGCAATAGGCAGCAGCCATGAAGGTTACAATTACTTTTTTTATTTCAAAATAAAATGAACTTTTAATGAAATTGTCAAGCATCACATCTTCCTTTAATGTCATGCCTATTCTTCATTGCACAACCCAGTTCATTGAATCAGCTGGATTGAAAGTACTATTAAATTGATAACGCATCTTATTAAAAAAAAACAAAAGGCCTGCAGATGCTGGAAATCAGAAACAAAAACAGAAATTGCTTGAAAAGCTTAGCAAGTCTGGCAGCCTCCATGGAGAGAAATCAGAGCTAATGTTTCAGGTCCTGTGATCCTCAGAGCTAAATGCATTTTATTTTACTCTCTTGGTCAGCCTGCTTTCTTTTTCAATTTAAAATACATTACTGTCATTCATCAGAAAGAGTATCATGGATATTTGAGGAAACAGATAAATTGGCCTTGAAAATGCACAATATTTCTGTGCACTCCACCATAATTTTGAGCAAGTCAACTGGAAAGGACAAAAGCGAATCCAAGACCTGGCTATCTGGCTCATATAGTGTGCCTGATAGTTAATTAACCTACGCTGGGTCAAGTCTCTGCTCCTTCCAAATATAGGCTTTGGTTTGAGGGGAAAGAGGACAGGCAAGGAGTTCCCTAAATGAGCAAGTAGACTCCATGGCAAGACCAGTTCCCAGATATTCCAGCTTACTGTCAAAGGAGGCACTACAGATGCAAATTCGGAGGAAACTGCCCTGGAAATTAGTATTTCCATGATTTTTAGATCATAATTTTTAAGATAAAAATCAATTAAAAAAACAGTTCTGGTTCAAGATCCACATGTAGTTGTTGTTGTGTTATGATGTTGATGTTGCTTTATCAAAATAATTACTTAGCAATGCAAATAACATATTGAATCAGGTTCGGTGGTTGGTGATAAAGGGATGTGCTTGCCTGAGACTTAGAGAAGAGCTAGTCATAAAAGTTTAGTGGGCTATGTAGTACTGATTTCCTCTACTCTGATGTAAATTTGAAACTGGTGCTATATTTGAAATTGAACTTTATAGGGCCCCAGGTGGCAGGCAGTGGGTTAAAATTGAGCAACATTATCCCTTACAGGGACATCATTTCTCATACAAAAACAGAAATTGCTGGAAAATCTCAGCAGGTCCGACTGTATGAGAGGGGAGAAATCAGGGTTAACGTTTCAGGTCCAGTGACCCTTCTACATACAGAAGATGGGATGGGGGTGCTGTGTAAGGAGAGAGTAAACCATAGCTAGGGAAAGATCCCAAAGAGAGGGAAAAGTAGTTGGACAGACAAAGGAGTGTTTAAAGGTCAGTTTGGGGGAAGGCATAGCTGCTAATGAGGACAACTAGTGATGGACAATAGGCTGCGCATCATAGCAGCCCATGTGATGCCACGATGTGTGGGGGCTGATGGTTAATATGGGAAAAGGTAGTCCAGCCCTAAAATTGTTGTGCTTGGTATTAAACCCAGGACCTAGAAAAAGGCTTCAGAAAAGAAACAAAAAGAAGGCATGAAGGATCACATTATGCAACAACTCAGAAATACCCAAGACCCTTTGGAACCATCCTACTCTACCTTTTCCCTCTAACCCCACCCCCTCTCCCACCCCCACCTCCTGTCATACTTTTACAATGCCTGCTGACCTTCCGCTCTGAAAAGAACAGAAGATTTAGGGCTTAAGAACCTTTCCCCATGCTTCCCTCACCCCCACACACCGAGCCTTGGCATCTCATGGACTACTACCACACACTACCCATTCTTAGCCACTAACTGTTCCCATTAGCAGCTATTCATTTCCCAAATTGACCTTTAACTACTCCTTTGTCTGCCCACTGTCCTTTTTTTCTCTTTGGGCTCTATCTATTGTTCACTCTCCCGGCCCTCCCCATCTTCTGTATAATCATCATCCTTTTCCTAGCTGCCATCAGTTCCCTAGAAAAGTCAGCTGGACCCAAAACGTTAATTCTAACTTCTCTGCACAGTTACTGCCAAACATGCTTAATTTTTCCACCAATGTCTGCTTCTGTTTCAGATTTCCAGCATTCACAGTTCTATCGAGGTTTTACACCATTTCTGATGACTGCTCACCTGTCCCTGCTGTAATATTACTTACAGTGGGGGTGGCATCAAAAGCTCACCCATCCATTAGCTAATTGTGGCCCATATTTAATGTCCATTTCAGGGTGTCCTCTTTCCACAGCTCTCTAGCCTGCTAAGTTTCACTGGACGAGGTGGTAACAGTTGGGTCTGCTTCCTTTTTGGACTCCCAGGATTCATCAGAGGTGTCATCTAAGGAATTTCCCCATACATTTCTCTTCACCACTGCCTTATTCAACTTGATGCCCCCAAAACCACTCCCCCTCACACCACTGACCACGGCCTGTCAACCTAGCTTTGACGTGAAATACAGCCAGTGGGGCCTGGCAACATTGCAGGCAGCGGGCAAGCTGGTCAGATGTTCAGAGTGAAAAATTCTTCCAGATCACAAAGCAAGGAGAATGTGTCAAAGATTTCAATTCACATTTGAGGATATTTTACAGAAAGCGGCATCAAACATGATTACAATAGGAGCTGAAATATCATAAACAGACTTAAAGATATTATTTTTAAAATGATGGAATTTTAAAATGTTCTTCTGAGTGAATGACCTTCCGCAATAAGAAAATTAGTTTTTCATAGTCAGCATAATTGCTCAGTAATTGTAACAGTGTGTGGTTAAAACTTACAGCTTACTCAACAAGGGCTCATCATTTCAAATAGTTTTTCCAGTGAATGTAATGTGTTAATATTGAACTTTTTATAAATCACTAATTCAATGTTGATATACATCAACAAAGATTGCAACTGTGCACACCACATCGCTATGTATGGGCACCACAAGTTACTGCCAATTTTATTCCATCAGTTGAGAATGCTGACAGTTTCCCCTCCATTACAATTACAAATTATGGGGTATTAACGTATTAAGAGATGGAGTACTTCTTGGAAATTGTTCATAATTGTAGCTGACTAAAAAGTTCTCATACTGTGGCTGCACAATCGTATATTAGCTGTTCAGCTGAATTCCTTACCAACAGAGCTGCAACAATTGGAGCATGTACTATGTAAAGCAGATGTGTTTCAACACTTATCCAGCAACTGCAAGAAATGGAAAGGTAAAAATGAAATGCATAAAAGTAGTTATACATGTACATTCATACCTTAAATCCTAGTGAAATTAAAAATAACATTTCCAAAATTCTGATCTTTGTGAATGTGCGTGGCAGTACCAATAGAACACATAACATGTTATGCATTTACACAATATTTTTGCTTCATTGTCATTCATCAACAAATGCTATTTTTGAATAGTTTAATTCCAGCTTTGATATAGTCATTCTCATACCAATTCCATGCAACATAACAGTGGGAGTGTGATAGTGTCAGTGGTAGTGTTGTTAGCACTGTTGTCTTTGTCTCACAAAGTCATGAGATTGAATCCTGCTTTCCAGTCCATGTCAGGTTGTGACATCCAGTTATGAAGTGGGTAAAACAGATGGCACCAAGTGCCCATTATTAAGCATCCTACCCTGTTTACAACCTTGGAGTCATTTGTAACCCAGAGATGAGGTTCCAACAATGTATGTGCACTATCACTAAGCAAGCTCATTTCTACCCTAGTAATGTCATCTGACATTCCCATGCCCCAGCTCGTCTTACAGATGGAGTCCAGCTCAATCACAACTTTATGTTTTATAAATAAATTTGACTATCACACTCATGGCCAACCTCCCATGTTCTACCCTTTTGAACTCAAAACCCTGCTGTCCATGTCTTATCATGCACCAAGCCCTGATCACCGATCATCCCCAAATATGCTAACTTACATTGGGCCCTGGTGAAGCAATAACTTCTGGCCAAATTTTGCTTCCTTGTTTTATATTCCCTTCAAGTTCTTCTTGCCCTTCTGACACCTTCTCTGGACTCAAAACGATCCACAGTATTCATCTAAAACTAATTCTTCTGCATCCCCAAATTTAACTGAACTGTTATTGGTGGTTGTATTTTCAGATATCTACAGGGTGGGGGGAAGTTCCGGACATTCACTTTTACAACTCTTTATCTTTCTTTAAGACATTCCTTAAAACCTAATTCTTTGAACAATCTTTTGGCAACCTGTCCTCGTTTCATGTTATGTGGCTTAGTGCCAAATTTTACTTGATAAATCTCTTCTGAAGGGCTTTGGGACATTTTATTATGCCAATGGCACTTCATAGATATGAGTTTATGTTGCAGTAAGTACTGTGATGAAACTAGTAATGATTGCTTAGTGAGGTTAATGGTAAATTGATCCAAGGAGAATCAGCTTTTGTTTCAAGTAGCCCTTGACCACCTGGAAAACTTATTGAAAATAATTTTATTTTCTTTAGCTTGATGTGAGTCTGTGACTTTCCTTTTCCTTTCAGTATGAATTCTATGACCACCATCCTCAATAGTTAAATCACTGTTAATATCTTGGGAGTTACTACTGACCAGAAACTAACTGGACATGCCATATGTACACTATGGCTGCAAGAGTAAGTCAGAGGCTAGGAATCCTGCAGAAAGTAACTCACCAACTGACTCCCCAAAGCCAGTCAACCATTTACAAGGCACAAGCCAGAGATAGAATAGAGTACTTTCTCAGTTTCCTGGATAAGTGCAACCCCAAAAATATTAAAGAAGCTTGACACCATTCAGAACGAAGGAGCCCATTTGATTTGCACCATGTCCACAAACATTCACCCCGCCCCCACCAATATTTCAGAAGCAATATCATCTACTAGATATACTGCCGGAATTTTCCAAGGCTCCATTGACAGTACCAAACCCAGGTTCATGGCCCTCTAGAAGGAAAAGGATAGCAGATACATGGGAACACCTCACCTGAAAGGGCTCTTCCAAACAACTCACCATCCAGACTTGGAAATATATCAATGCTCTTTCAGTGTTTCTGGGTGAATAAAACACACTATCCTGTCACTAGATTTTGAGATAGGGCCAAATATGTATTTGCACATTAGTGCAATGTGCAGCAGTACTGACCCATTACACTTTAACTAAAGCAATGATACTCTGAAATTTCAACATGAGTGTGCCTGTAAGTAGAGGGATATGGTAATTCAGCACTGTATTTTATCTGTGAAGGATCTACATATAATAAAAATACCAGAATATGGCAAACTATCTTAAATTGTAGCGATATTTTCACTGGTCTCTATTGTACCAGATTAGAAATTCTGTAAACTCCCTGGTGAATCCAACATCGTAATTAAAATTCTCATTTAGTTCAGCCCGCCAAATCACAAATATGGATAAACAAACCATGGATTAAATTAACATTTATTCACACTTCAGTGATTACTTACTTTTTTTAAATACCCAGACGGCATCAATAATAGTCCCTTAGTTACTAAATTACTGTCTTTTAATAATTTGTCACAGTGCTCATTTCAATTTCTGATTCTATGCTTCATTGAGATTCTAAACAGGTAAATATTTTAATCAGATTTTCATTACAGACATTATACTGCTAACACATTGTGCTTTCCACTTAGGTCATGTATTCAACAGGTTAGCAGAGATGGCCGTGCTTAATTAAATCCAGCAGTACATTTGGGCCAGAGGACCTAGTATAATTAGCAACAGCACATCACTGTAACTTAAATGCATCCCTATGAGTTCATTTGTTGAAAAAAAGTACTGGCCCATGTATAATCATTTAGGAACCAATGGTTTTTTGGTTGCAAAAGTAAATAAATCCATTGCAATATACTTAAAACAAAAATCACAATTATGGAAGACCTGTTCTGTCACCAAAGTGCAAAGAGAAGAACATTACTTGTCTCGACTTGATCTCATCTTGACCCTGATCCATATCTCAGGGAGATGTTTATTGAATATCAGGGAAAGACATCCACACTACTAGTGCATAGTCGACCCAAGGTCTGGAGACCTAAAGGAGCTTTGAAGTATTGTCCTGAGCATTTAAGGTTAAGGTGACTAATGCTGCTTGGTTGCTCATCTACTTAGAGCTGGACAAAAAAAAAGACTTTTGGACTGTCGCTTTAATAGGGATGTTTCATGCAGTTCTTCGAATATAAACTGAAGAGATGGTATAATTGCTTAACTATTCCAAAAGAATCCCACTAGAACTCTGAAAAATTAATGAGCATCAGTGCTATGGAGGAAAAAGCCTTAGAATGTGTTTGAGATGGTTTTCAGGAGCAATATGTTGAAGAACTAATAAGGGCATGGACAGTTTTAGATCTATAATTACCAAATGTGAAAAGGTTAATGTATAATGTTGTTGCAACAAAACCTTTAGGGAATAGTAATAGCTTGAAAGAGATGTAGGTCAATTTGAAGCTGGTGTCTTAAAAATAAAAACAAGGGAAATTATGAAGATATGAAGTAGAAGGTGGTTGCGATGTATTTGACAAATACATCAAAATATTAAATAGACAAAGCTCAAATATAAAAAATAAGTTTGGTTTTCAAATAACATTCAATATTTTAAGGCAAAAAAAAGTTGAAGTAAGAGTTAACACAGTGTGGAGCTGGAGGAACACAGCAGACCAGGCAGCATCAGAGAAGCAGGAAGGCTAATGTTTCAGGTTGGGGCCTTTCTTCATAAATCCTCCTGGACACCATCCCAAGGCTCCTAACCTCTAAAAATGACCTCAGGTGAAACAAGGGATGTTAAAGATAGTTTAACATCAAAGGAAGAGACTTCAGAAAAGTCTGAAGAAGGATCTCCAAGCTTGAAATGTTCACTCTGCTTTCTGTCTACAAATGCTGTAAGACCTATTGCGTTTCTGTAGCAATTTATGTTTCTGTTTCAGATCTTCAGCATTTGCAGTTCTTTGTTTTGAGCTAAATAATTAAGAGATTGTGAAACTGAAGGAAATTAGTATGAATAAAAATGCAGTATTAGGAGAGATCAATGGGAGTGAAGGGCGACAAATCCCTGGAACTACACCTCAGAGCGCTGAAAGAGAAACCTACAAAAATCTTGCGTGCATTGGTGATCTTCTTTCAAAGTTGTATTAATTCTGCATTGGTGCCTGCCAATTGGAAAGTTGTGAATGTAACCCCACTGTTTAAGGAAGGAGGAAGAGAGAATACAGTGAACTAGAAAACTCTTAGTCTGTCACAGGAGTAGGGAAAATACTAGAATCTATGATAAAGGATGTGATAACTGGATTTCAGAAATAGCTGTGTGTTTGGACAGAGTCAAAATGAATTTATGATGGGGGAATCAAATTTAACAAATGTGGTAGATGTTAATTGAAGATTTTACTGGCAGAGTCAATGAGGGTAAACCAGTGGATTTGGCGCACTTGGATCTTCAGATGACTTTTGATAAAGGTTCTCACTGGAGATTAGTAAAACAGGAGCACATGATGAGAACTTAGCAAGGATTGAAGGCTATTTAACAGAGCAGGGAATAAGCGTGAACAGATCATGGAATATTGGCAGGCTGTAACCAGTAGGGTGCCACAAGGATCAGGGTTGGGCCCCATTTGCATTGCGATCTAGAGGCCAATTGTGATATTTATAAGTTTTTGGAGGATATAAAATGCTGTAGGACTGAGAGCTATTAGAAGGATGCTAGCGGATTTAACAGGATATAGACAGGCTGAGTGAGTGGGTGAGAACACAGAAACTGGAATACAATCTGGACAGTGAAAATTATCCACTTTGGTCAAAGGAATCAAGTGAAGAGTTTTCTTTTAAATGGTAAGAGATTGGACAATGTTGATGTCCAAAGGGGCCTAGCTGTCTTTGTTCATAAATCATTGAAAACCATCACACAAGTGTAACTAACAATCTGAAGGCAAATGTTACATTAAGTCTTTATCACAAGAGGATTTGAGTCCAGGAGCAAACTGATGGGATTGTTCCTGCAGTCTCAGGGGCAGTCTTGATAACATGCCTAAGCATATAGTGTCCATACAAGGAGTAGATGCAGAAAGGATATTTGTCCTAGATGTGGGGTCTAGAAACAGAGGACACTGTCTCAGAAAGAAAGTAAACCATTTAGGGCTGAGACGAGGAGGAACTCCTTCACTCAGAATGAGGTAAATCTTTGGAAGGCTGAGGAAGTTCAGTCATTATGTAAGTTCAAGTCAGAAATTGATAGATTTTAAGCTACTAAGGACAACAAGGGGTATGGAATAGGTGAGTGTATGAGGGAGATGATTGGCCATGACCTAGAGTGACACAGCAGGTTCGAGGGTTGAATGACCTACTCATGCTTCTTGCTTCTTAACTCATGGCAGAAATGCACTGGAATAGCTGTAAATTCTGTTGGTAACTAGAAATATACCTATAGTTCAATTATAAAATAAAAATCTGTTTGGAATATTCTGTAAAATATACAGCTCAGAAGCAGGTAATTTGGCCCAACTAATCCATTCCTACTTCTTATTCCTGTGTTAACAATCTGCACAAGAGTCTTCACCTAAAGGCATTTCTCCTGCACTCATTTTAAAACAAGTATTAACCTATAGTTGTTGCCTGGAGGAATCAGGGGAATCTGGGTGAGAGTATTCTATACAAGGGTTCTATAAAATGTATACCATATTATATTTTGTTGTGTTTTGAAGAGCAATTTAGTGAATTGTAGAACATTTAACAATGGATTCTTTCAATATGCTAGTCTTCCTGCTCCTTGTCATTACTGTGGTGGCCAGGGATCATACACATGACATAGAGCATGCCAGCAGGAGAAATATAGAATGATGGATAAGGTGTGGATGATTGCCAAACCCAGATGAACTTGATCCTTTTTTAGGCTTAATTCACTGAGAGCTACAGTGCATTTTACTGGATTTAAAACATTGGCACTGTCTAAAGAAAACAGTAGCAAATATATTTTCTACTTATGTTATTTAACATAAACCTTCATTAATGAATGACTTTTTAAAAAATCATTCAATTATTAACTTTAACCATGCAATTTAGTTAAACCACTTTGTCCACAAAAGGAATGAAGAGGGAATTATAGCTGACAATACAAAAAAAATGAATTATTTAATATTGATGGTAACTCAGAGTTCCACAACTGGTGAGTCCAATTGTCATGTGATGGGCACGTTTCCTTGTTTGAACCTGAGTGTGTGTAATTGCTTCATGAAGGTTGGTATGACTAAGCTATAGATTAGAGGCTCGGAGTGTAATGCAGAGTGGTGAAGTCTTAAATAGAAGAGCTGGAACTTGTGGAAATGTAGAAACTCAGTGTGAGGAAGAACGGAACATGAATGTTTGTGAGGGATAAACTAGATCAACAAGATGAGCCTGCAATGCACACTACCAGGTGTGATCTTTGTTGTCTTGCACCTTGATCTGAAAGAGAAACATGCAATGTATAGAAACTGATTGCCACCCAGACCTAGCAGGGAATAATGGATGACTAGAGGCATTGAGATCAGAGATAACAGGAACTGCAGATGCTGGAAAATACGAGATAACAAAGTGTGGAGCTGGATGAACACAGCAGGCCAAGCAGCATAAGGCATAGAAAGTTGAGATCAAGTGAATCTCTTGAAGAGTAAGTGGGGAGTGGGGACTATGCTAACAAGGGATTTCAGGAGGGTAAAAGGGGATATGAGATAGCCTTGACAGATAAGGTTAAGGAGAATTCAAAAGATTTTACAAATACAGTAAGGCCAAAAGAGCAACAAGGGAGAGAATAGGACCCTTAAAAATCAACAATGTGTGAAACTGCAGGAGATGGGAGAGAGGCTAAATGAACATTTTGGATCAGTATTTACAGTGGAGAAAGACTTGGAGGCTAGGGAACTTGGGGAATAAATATGATATCTTGAAAACAGTCCGCATTACAGACAGGAGGTGCTGAAGGTCTTACAAAGCATAAAGGTAGACGAACCTTCAGGACCTGATCACGTGGTTCCTAGAATATTGTAGGAATCTAGGGAAGAAATTGTGATGCCCTAGCAGAGATATTTGTGTCATCTGCAGCTATGGGTAAGGTGCCAGGAGGCTGGAGGGTGGCTAATGTTGTGCATTTTCTTAAGAAAAGCTGCAAGGAGAAGCTTGGGAACTATAGACCAGTGAGTCTGACGTCAGCTGTGGATATAATGTTGGAGGGGAGTCTGGAATTTACATGCATTTGGAAAGGCAAGAACTGATTAGGGATAGCCTCCGTGACTTTGTGTGTGTGAAATTATGTGTCACAAAATTAATTGAATCTTTTGAGGATGTGACCATGAAGATAGTTGAAGGCAGAGTGGTAGACATTATCCACATGAACTTTACCACGGCTTTGACCAGGTTCACCATGGTAATCTGGTTGGTAAAGTTAGATTGCACGGAGTGCTAGCCAACTGAATACAAAATTGGCTTGACAGTAGGAGACGGGGGTGGTGATGGAGGGTTGTTTGTTGGACTGGGCTTCTGTGGACAGTGGTGTCCTGCAGGGATCAGTGTTGGGTCCACTGTTGTTTATCATTTATATGAATGATTTGGGTGAGAATATCGGAAGCATAGTTAGTAAGTTTGCGGATGACTTCAAAATTGATAGTATAGTGGATATTGAAGAAAGTTATCTTAGAGTACAATGGGATCTTGATCAGCTGGGCCAGTGGGCTGGCAAGTGGCAAATGGAGTTTAATTTGATAAATGCGAGGTGTTGTATTTTGGTAAGACAAGCAAGGGCAGGACTTACACAGTTAATGGTACGACCCTGGTGTGTGTTGTCGATTAGAGAGTCCTGGGGGTTCAAGTAAGTAGTTTCTTGAAAGTAGCATCATAAGTAGATAGGGTGGTGAAGAAGGCATTTGGCATGCTTGCCTTCATTGGTCAGAGCATTGACTATGGGAGTCAGGATGTCAAGTTGCATTTGTACACAATGTTGGTAAGGCCACCTTGGAGAATATGTTGCAATTCAGGTCAGCCTGCTCTAGGGAGGATGTTATTAAATTGGACACGGTTCAGAAAATATTTACACAATGTTGCTGGGGCTGGAATGTTCAAGCTAAAAGGAGAAGCTGGGACTTTTTCCCCTGGAATGTAGGATGTTGAAGGGTGATGTGATAAAGGTTTATAAAATCATCAGGGGAATAAATGAGGTGAATTGGAAGGATCTTTTCCCTTATGTATGAAAGTTCAAAACTAGAGGGCATAATTTTAAGTCGAGAGGAGAAAAATGAGGAGTAACTTTTTCGTACAGAGGATGGTTCATATATAAAATGAACTGGCAGTGCAGGTGGTAAATGCAGGCACGGTTACAACATTGGAAGGACATTTGGACAGGTACATGAATAAGAAAGGTTTACAGTGATATGGGCAAAACACAGGCAAATGAGATTAGTTTAGTTTGGGAAATTTAGTTGGATGGTTGAGTTGGAACAAAAGGTCTATTTCTGTGCTGTGTAACTCTATAACTTTAAAAGGCCACCTGACCAAGAAGGTGATATGGCAGCCCAGATAGTTAATGTGAGTGGTCAGTGAGGCAAGGCGTAAAAGGAAGAGACTGAAGAGGATCGCTAAAATGTTCGGAGAAGGATTAATTTGAGTAAAATTTGTACAATAACAGTGTGAAATGCAAGTTTATCTTGTGGCTTGGAATTTGTGGGTGAAATTTAGAGCAATGACTGACACAAACTTCCATTAGTCATAAAGAATAAAACAGTCCCATCCCCTTAATTCAAGTCCAGCTGTTATATTTTTAGAGTAAATTCACTGTGTAAAGTTACAACATTGCAATTAACATACATACTACAGATATAAATACAAACTAGGAGCAAGAGTAGATCATTCAACCCTTCAAGCCTGATCTGCTGTGGTTTCATTCTACGTACCTGGCGAGCCACAATAAGCTTAGACAGGCTTGTCATCAAAAATTTGTCTAACTTAAAAACATTCAACCATTCTGCCTCTACAGCTCTCTGTGGAAGAAAATTCTACATAATAATGACCCTCTGAGAGGTAAAACTTCTGCTCAATTCAGTTTTAAAGGAGCAATTCCTTATTTTGAAGCCATATCCCCTAGTTACAGTCTCTCCCACTAGACATTCCAGTGACAAGAGTTATTTTGCATAGATTAGCAGCTGCAAGAGAGGAAAGAGAAAACCAGGGGAAGATAAAACCACACTTTTTTATTGAGGATAAAACTTACTTGTCATTAAAGTATTTCATTCTTGCCACTGCATGAATGCTGGCTGGTATTAAAGGAAATCCTGAAAGAGAAGTTATTCAAAGTTAGTATGGACTCCTTGCACTTCAGAAGTTTTAATTCATAAGACTAGATCCTCAAGGGTCTCAGGCAGCACAGTGGCTCAGTGGTTAGCACTGCAGCCTCACAGCACCAGGGACCTGGGTTTGATTCCAGCCGCAGATGACTGTCTGTGCGGAGTTTGCACATTCTCCCTGCGTATACATGGGCTTCTGCTGGGTGCCCTGGTTTCCTCCAACAGTCCAAAGATGTGCAAATTTGATGGATTGGCCATGCTAAATTGATCATAGTGTCCGGGGGTGTGTAAGTTAGGTGGATTAGCCAGGGGAAATGCAGGGTTACAAGGAAAGAGTAGGGGCTGAGTCTGGGTGAGACACTCTTCAGAGAGTCAGTGTGGACTTATGATTTGGAGTTTTTCCCCACTGTAGGAATTTTATGAATAAAACTTGTCAGAAACACTCACCCCTGCCAATGCATGATAAAAAAAATCATATGCACTTTCCATCCACCAGTGGAAAATTCAAACAAAGAGATATAAGATTAAAGTTTTAAGAGAACATCAACTTCTAAGTAAATTATGAAAGAAAGCAAAAGAATTGTGAATGCTAGAAATTAGAAACAAAATAATAAATTCCTGGAAAAACTCTGCAAGTCAGGCAACATTTGTAGAGAGAAGACAAAATTAATGTTTCAGGCCTAGTGACCCTTCTTCAGAAAAGGGTTACTGGACCTAAAATGTTAGTTTACGTTATCTCCACAGATGCTGGCCGACCTACTGAGTTTGCCAGCAATTTCTGATTTTGTATCTAAATAAACTAATTGATTGAGAAAGATCACCAAACATCACAATAAATTTAGATATTAACACACTATGATTACCAATGCCATGCTTCGAGACATTTCAACATAGTCATTATCATAGAAACATAGAGTCATCTGCAAGGAAATTTAATGTAGTCACGGAAACCTGAACAGCGTAGTGCATGTTTGTGTGCCCTAGTCAGGTCTAGTGTGGGATCAAGTGATGTTTATATGCCCATTCTGAACACCAGGCATTCCTTTACCCTACATAGCTCATTTTAGTGCTGTACTGTTGCTGACCTCTTAAGGAGATGCCTGCTCTCTCCAGCAAGACGTAGTAGCCACAAACATGTATTTTGTCTAATTTCCCCCAATGTCAGAGGCACTCAGTATCACTACTTGGGCACTGAACTTGCCTCCTGACCAAGTGGCTTTTAGAAGAAAAAGCCAGAAACTATAGACCAGTGAGCCTGACATCGGTGCTGGACAAGTTGTCGGAGGTAATCCTCAATGACAGGATTCACATGTATTTGGAAAGGCAACGACTGATTAGAGATGGTCAACATGGCTTTGTGTGTGGGAAATCATGTCTCATGAATTTGACTGAGTTTTTTGAAGAAGTAACTAAAAGGATTGCAGAGCGGAAGACGAAATCTCTATGGACTTCAGTAACGCATTTGACAATGTTCCTCATGGTAAACTGGTTAGCAAGGTTAGATCACATGGAATGGAGGGAGAACCACCTATTTGGATATAGAACTGGCTCAAAGGTAGAAGGCAGAGGGTGCTGGTGGAGGGTTGCTTTTCACACTGGATGCCTGTGACCAGCAGTGTGCCACGAGGATTAGCGCTGGGTGCATTGCTTTACATCATTTATATAAATGATTTGGATGTGAACAGCGGAGGTATGGCTAGTAAATTTGCAGATGGCATCAAAATTAGAAGTATAGCGGACAGCAAAGAAGATTACATCAGACGACAATAGGATCTTGATCAGATGGGCCAGTGGACTGAGGAGTGGCAGTGGAGTTTAATTTAGATAAATGTGAGGTGCTGCGTTTTGGAAAGGCAAATCAGGCCAGTACTTATACACTTAATGGGAAGGTCCTGGGGAGTGTTGCTGAACAAAGAGACATTGGAGTGCAGGTTCATTGTTCCTTGAAAATGGAGTCACTGGTAGTTAGAATTGTAAGGGAGGTGTTTTGTATGCTTGCCTTTACTGGCCAGTGCTTTGTGTATAGGACTTGGGAGGTCAAGTTGCAGCTGTACAGGACATTATTAAGCCATATAGGAAGGATGTTGTGAAGCTTGAAAGGGTTCAGAAAAGATTTATAATGATATTGCCAGAGTTGGAGGGCTTGAGCTATGGCGAGAGGCTGAATAGACTGGGGCTACTTTCCCAGAGCATGTGAGGCTGAGGGGTGAACTGAAAGGAGTTTATAAAATTAGGAGGGGCATAGAGAGGATGGGGGAGGCCAAAAATAGAAGCCATAGGTTTAAAGTAATAGGGGAAGATTGAAAAGGGACCTAATGGGCAACTTTTTTCACACAGAAGTTGGTGCATGTATGGAATGAGCTGCCAGAGGAATTGGTGAAGACTGGTACAATTACAACCTTTAAAAGACATCTGGATGAGTATATGAGTCAGAGGGGCTTAGAAGGATATGAGCCAAATTGGAGTAAACTAGTTTTGAATTTCTGGTCAGCATGAATGAGTTGAAGGGTCTGTTTCTGTGCTGTATATTTCAATGACTCTATGAATGCAAAATTTGCAACGTAAGGGTGATAACTAAACAGTGGGATTGTTACAGAAATTTGTCACTGTTCGGATGCCAATGCCATGTTGAAAATTAAGTCCAAGGTGAATGAAATTCAAACAAATGCAAGACACATGAAAACAAGCTTTAGACTATAATCATTTTATGCTTTCTTCTTCTCTCTGTTATGAACTTGTTTTGTTTTTGTAAAAAAAAATTGCAATTATTTGTCTTGTTTTCCTTTTCCTGGAGCCTTGTCTGGTGTTGCGCTGCATTTTAACATCTTTAATTTTACATTTTTTGGCTGATTTCTGACTTTGCAACTCTTTCTTTTATATTTACTTTGTTCTTTTTTGCAGCATTGCCTTCCTTTCCTTTCAATTCTGTTCCTTTCTTCTTTCTTTCTCTCTGTCCTGTGTCCTTCCGTTCTTTTCTGCTGTACATTAAATTAGCAGTCACTCAATTTACCAGTCCTTGGTTACAGACCCTCTCTTCATGTTTGTATGCAGAAATGTCATAAGGCTCATAGAAATTTGCCAATTCCCAGTAATGTGATTTCTTCTGCTCCTTTCATCGGAAAAATAAGAAAAAGATAATCAAATATAATCAAATTTTAACTTGTCAGAAATAATACGTACCCCAACCCAGAAGATAATACCAGTGCAGATGTTGTTCCTCAGCAAATACAGCCACTACAATGAGTGTGTGCAAGTAGATCCCTTCACAAAGCATCCAAAAGTAATTGCAGCCCAACATGTACTGGAGAAAGAAGTGTAGCACTTTGCATCCCACCTGTGGAAGCAGTCATAATCTTGTTTTTAAAATTTGTTCATTCAAACAGAACAACAATTTCTATTGAATGCCTGCAGTAAGATTAGGATAAGCTATTGTGTCATTTTCACCTGCAGTTCTCTGGGAAAAAAAGAGGGATCAACATTCTTTTAAAGTTTTAAAACTATAAAAAATATTTTAAAGAAGGTATTTTGATATTGGTGGCTCATTTTAAGTCAACAAAATGCAATGCTCAAAAAAACTTCCAAACCTGTAAGCAAAATGTTAGATAACAAGGTGTAGAGCTGAATGAACACAGCAGGCGAAGCAGCACCAGAGGAGCAGGCAAACTGATGTTTCGGGGGCCTAGACCCTTCTTCAGAAAATGTTACTTCAGTGTTATTTATTATCAGGTTTCTGTAGAATAGATAGGCTGATATATATTAATTTTATTTGAAGCCATTGGTAAAGATATCCAGTTCAGGGCCCCATTAAATCCCCTAACCGCAATGTATCCTCCTTTCTGGTTCACGTGCGTGAACAGCAGCTATAAAAATCCACCAAAGCATTCACATCTGCTTGAAATAATTTAAATTATGGCTTGTCAACTCGTATTATGAACATACCAAAAATAGTAAAACACAGCATGAGAAAGGTACTACTGACAGGATAAATCATTTTGTCAAAAACAGCAATAATATAGCCTATTTTTTAATACACATTAGAGCTCCGACAATGTGGCACAGATGGTAATAACATTACTGAAGGGCCAGATTTTGAGTCTAACTGAAAAGTGACCATATATGTTCACTTTGACTGCAGCTCCATCTTTATTTAGGAACCTAATGAATTTAAAGTATGGTGAAATAATACTGGCATTGAGGCCAGTATCCCATCACAAAGTCACCTTTTTTTCACTTGTGCACAGTACACTGGTTACGGCCAGCCAGCTCGGAGCCAGTCGCCGGGAGATTCTCAACCTCCTGGTTATATTGGTCAGACAGGGCTTCCTGACTGGCTCAGGTTAACAACCCCAATCCACAATCTCGTAGTCAATGAGATCCACCTGGTTCAAGTCATGACATCCCTCTCTCACTAAGCCCAGCGGTGTACACCTGGTCTTTCTCTTGCAGCTTTGCCTATGGCGTTTTCACCCTAGGTCTGGTTTCCTGATTCGTACTCTGACATGGGTGGCATCTAGCAGACCATAGTCCGTCTCTTGGACCTGCAGCGTCTCAAGAGAGTTTCTTCCTCTTCTCCTGGTGGTAATGGTACCGAGGCTATATCCATCTCAGACTCTGTGGTTTCCTTGACACTAGATGGAACTTATGGTTTCTGATGAGCCTTTTGGCTGCTCTCAGGGGCTGGGTATGTTTTGTTCCTGCTCCGTTTGCATTGTAACAGCTTGTTGCAATGATTCATGTGTTTCTTCAGGACTATATCACCAACTTGAACTTTGTAAGTCACAAGAACTGACCTTGCATCAACCTCGTCCTGTACCTATACAGGGCCATTTCCATTGTTCTGGGGACCAAACTTCATCCCCTGAATTCAGTTTTCTCTCTCACTTAGAGGAGGCATGTGACTGACTCTGGTGTTCCTGCTGCCATTTCACTCTCCCCCTCCCTAGGTGGGGGTGTATCAGGTCTAACCTGGTGTAAAGTCCTCTCCCCATCAGCAACTCAGCCGGAGCTATCCCCGTTGTTGCTTGTGGGATGGTCCCATAATCGAACAGGAACCAGAACAGTTTGATATCGACTAACACTGTAGGCTGCTTCTTTAATCCTGTCTTCAAATTTTGGACTGTTGTTTCCACCAGACCATTGGACGATGGATGGTATGGAGTTGTACTTACATACCGAATACCATTTGAATTCAACTTTCCTCCAAATCTGTCATGTAATCTGAAATAACTGCACAGAGGCCAGAATCCCATCACCAAGTCACTCTTTATTCACTTGTGCGCAGTACACTGGCCAGTTAGCTCAAAGTCAGTCCCCAGAACTGAGCAGATTCTAAATGTCCTGGTTATATTGGTCAGCCAGGGCTCCCTGATGGGCCCAGGTTAACAACCCCAATCAAGGTCCTTATAATCAATGAGATCCACCTGGTTCCATCACTATACATGATTTGTTTTCATTTGTTAAAATATTAGGTAGAATACAAGATACCTCAGGTGGAATCTTGAAAAGACAATGAGTCTCAGCTACTGACTGGAAAACATGCAATGCTATGTTGCCCTTTCTTTGGGAAGGCAATTCAGGCAGTAAGGTAGCTTCAGGTGCTTCACCAGAATAAAGGCCCTGGGGGAAAAGCAACTCACTGTGAACTATCAGCCAATCAGAGCCTTGATGTTTTTATTTCAAAAAATACTTTATTTATAAAAATATCTTTATGTACATTCTACTCTACAGCAGTTTGTTTCTGCACAGTCTTTGCATATTGAGAACAAACAAACATTGGCCTTTAACTTTCCAGACAGTACCCCAACAACCCAAAGGCATTTCTTACTTATACAGCATATTATTTACACATATCTGCAGTACTGGGAGGGTCTGATGACTGAATAGGGTCCTATTGTACTTTGGTAGAAAGGCCTTAGATGGTATTTTCTCCCTACTGTGGCCTTGGTAGCAACTGCCCCAAGCTTTTGTGTGCCTCTCAGGACTAAGCTCTGGACTGTGGAATGTGCCAGTCTGCAACACTTGGTCAAGGCCAACTCCTTTCTCTGGAAGGCCAACAAGTTTTGGGAATACCAAGTAGCTGTCTTTCATGAGTTGATGGTCTTCCAGGCGCAGTTGATGTTTCTCTTGGTGCGCATCCCCAGGGACCAAACCGTAGAGCAGAGTCCTGTGCCAGAGAGCTGCTCAGGACGAACCTTGACAGAAACCACTGCATCTTTTTCCAAACCTTCTTAGTAAAGGCACATTCCTGAAGGAGATGTGTAACAGTCTCTTCCTCCAGCAGTCACTTCGAGGGAAACATCCAGTCATGCAAAGAGTTTGGGTGCACATGAAGGATCTCACAGGTAGTGCCTTTCTCACCACAAGCCAAGTGATATCCTGGTTCTTGTTGTGAAGTTCTGGTGATGAGGTATTCTGCCAAATGACTTTGACAATCTCCTATGGGAACAACTCAACAGGGTCCACATTCTCTTCTTCCCGCACGGTCTCAAAGAAGCTATGTGCTGATCACTTCTTGATGGAATTTTTTTATTCATTTGTGGGATGTGGGTGTCGCTGGCTGGCCAGCATTTGTTCGATCCCTAGTTGCCCTTAAGAATGTGGTGATCAGCTGTCTGCTTGAACCGCTGCAGGGCCACCTCCTATAGGTTGGCCCATAATGCCGTTATGGATGAATTTATCCCAGCGACAGTGAAGGAACAGCGGTATATTTCCAAGTCAGGATGATGACTGGATTGGAGGGGAACTTGCAGGTGGTGGTGTTCCTATGTGTCTGCTGCCCTTATCCTTGTAATTGGAAGTGCTCATGTGTTTGGAAGGTCTAAGGATGTTTGGTGAATTTCTGCATTGCATCTGTGAATGGTACACACTGCTGCTATTAAGCGTCAGTGGTAGAGGGAGTGGATATTTATGGATATGATGCCAATAAAGTATGCTACTTTGACCTGGAATGCGTACAGCTTTTTGAGTGTTGTGGAGTTGCATCTATCCAGGCAAGTGGGGAATATTTCATTACACTCCTGACTTGTGCCTCATAGATGATGGACAGATTTTGGAGGGTCAGGAGGTGAGTTTATAGCCACAGTATTCCTTGCCTCCAACCTGCTCTTGTGGCCACTGTATTTATGTGGTGATTCCTGATGTGTTTCTGGTCAAAGGAACCTCTAGGACGCTGATAACGGGGCATTTGACTTGTGGTCGAAGGTGTCTTTTTTGCAAATTTCTCCATGACGTACAAGTGATATGGAGTGGTCCACCTACTTGGGATATTCTGCAACAATGAGGCCAGTCCTGTCCTCTGCCAACACAGGGTCTGGTAGAACGTCAGTGCATAGTGACACCTGATGTTTGCATACTGAGGGTCGACATGCTACCTGATGCAACCACACATAAAAGTGGCCATCACATTCTTTCGCCCTTTATCCAGAGTTTAGTACATGGTCTCTCTGCAGAAACAGTCCATCCTAGGCAGCCCGATGATGTGGAAGATGGCTTGGGTGACTGCAACAGTGTAGGTTCAGGGAATGGGCCAGACCTGTGTCACGTACAACAGAGATGATGCCTCACAGCTGACGACAAAGTTTTTACCTGCAATGAAGAAGGAGCACTGCTCCCAACATCCCAGTTTCTGCATTGCCTTGGCAATGCATTCCTGTCAAGATTTGCACATGCTGTGGCCCCTGTGAACCATATTCCCAGCACTTTCAGGTAACCTGTCCGGACGGTAAAGGGGATAAAGGATCCATCAGCCCATTTCTCAAAGAACAAGATCTTTCTATTGCCTCAATTTACTTTGGCTCCAATGGCCAGTTCAAACTGGTTGCGCTTATGCTTCTGCACACTGACAGCAGATCTGTTCAGAAATTGTTGATGTCATCCATGTAAAGAGAGGCCTTGACACGTAAGCCTTTGCTGCCTGGAATACTCATCGCTCTCAGGCTCACATCCTTCCTGATGGGTTTGTCAAAAGGCCCCAAACAACACACAAACCAAGCATGAGAGAGTGGGCAGTCCTGCCTGAGCCCAGATCTGACTGGGAAGATTGCTCATTCTCACATACTGTTAGAGACTGCATTACAATGTTGGTGTAGAGCAGTTGGACCCAATTGCAGATTCCCTCCCCAAAGCCCATTTTGGAGAGCATGTCCCGCATGTCGGTGTGCAATATCCTGTGAAAGGCACTCTCCAGGTACAGGCTGATGAGGTAGGCATTCACCCACCTCACCCCACCCCCCCACCCCCAACAGCCCCCCCACACCTCCGCACCACCTCGCTCCCCCACCGCCCTGCCCCGGCCTGTATGTAGCTGATGGTATCCCTGAGGAGCACAAGGATCTCAGAGATTGTGGTGCCCAGTACTGCAGAAGTTTGGTTGTTGGTTAGTCACAGATCCCAGAGCAGATCTGACTCAGTTGATGATGACCTTAAAATGTATTTTATGATCTGCGTTCAGCAGTGAGATTGGTCGCGAATTTCTAATGTCCTCCCTCTCCCACTTCCGCTTGTAGATGAGGATGATGACACCTTTCTTCATGGAGTCACACACATGCCACCTGCCAGAAACATACTGTCATACACCTCCAGCGGGTCCTGGCCAATCAAGTTCCATAGAGTTCATTGCAACTTGGCCAGTAAGCTATTGCTTCCGGGAGTTTTTTTCTTTTCTAAGGACTCAAGGGCCTTGGTCACCTCATCCATCTATATCGGCTGGTCCAAACTGTCCCACATGCTGTCATCTAAGACCTTTGTGATAGAGGACAGGAACGACTGGGAGACTACTGCACTGTCTGTGGGTTTCATGTTATTTGCAGAGTAGTTTAGTTCCATTTTCGCTTGGTTTGCATCAAATTTCTCTTGTATTCCGGACGTGATTGTGTCTGATTTTACCAATCTAGTGGTTTAGAGGCAATTCACTTGTTTCCTAATAATTGTTACTTTGGTTGTGTGTTGGATTCAGATCAGGTGTGTGTGTGTGTGTGTGTGTGTGTCTGTGTAGCAGTGGAATACATCCAGCCCAAGTGATGTGACCGTCTGGCCTGTCTGCATCCATGAAACAAATAGAACCAAATAGAAACAGATGGAAATCTTATTCCCTGTAATCAAATATCTAGCTTCCAACATCAACAATAAAGTTACTTAAAATATATGTCCCTTTATGCTACTTATTCCCTGAAACACACTTTCCAGTTTCATTTTTTGAAAAACAACAATCCTAAATTTGCTTAGTTGTGACATGAGATTTTGTTGTTCCATGAAAACACTTCTGCATTTTTGTTGAGCTACTTATAATTAAACACAAAAATATTTCTATCTGCAGCTTGTGAAATGTCATCATCTGAAAAAATTGTCTTGATTCCACATCTCTTCCCTTCAGTTTTGCTGCCAGGTTAATTTCAGGCTGGATTAAATTACTAGCTGACATTTAAGACAAATGATTTCAATTGAACTGACAGATAACTATGCTGTGAATGCCCTTTTATCATTAACAGCATAGCAGGGATGTAAATTTCCAAAGTTAATGTAGCTTGCAGTCAGAGTTCAAGAAAGTGTCACAAGATTTAGAGACATGTAGTTAAAGGCTAAAGGACTATCGCTGGGAGTATACCATTATTACTTAAGCTGAGGGTAATTTATCCCTTTTGTATAATTTTCTAATCTTACTGTATACTTGTCAGTTATGAAATTGGAGTTACCTTTCCCAAGTTGTCAGCTTTATATCTGCTTTAAATTAGCAATGATGATGAGCAGTAGAATGTATTAATATATTCATGAGTACTGCAAACACTCTTCAAGCCAACACAAGTCTAAATTGCTTCTTAAGTAAATGTTTTTTAAAAGAGATTTCTGGAAGAATTATTTATATTGTATGTTCCCCAACTTTTTACTCTCCCACCTAGATTTACTGTTTTCTTTCATCCGCTTATTTGGGTTGTGATGGAGCCAGCAGGCCTCTCTGACATGTGACCTGTTCCAAGTTACTTAATGAGCAGCCAACAGGAGACACCTGTTACGGAACAAAGTGTTTTTGCTCCAAGTTAGAACAATATCAGAAAACATTAAATCCGTTGTTCTCGAGCACAACTGAGTTGATGAATTGTACAAAGGGCAGGTTGATCTGTAACTTTAAGAGAACTGCGTAAATGATCTTCGCTTTGTAACATTTCCATGACTCCTCCCCAGTTCCCAATCTAATGTGAAGCCCTTCGCTACGTGGGTTTCAGCTCAGCAAGTTCCATGCCACATCTGAGTACAGGAAGCTGGTCACCATGTGATACACCAGGTGTGAAGGGCTCTGAGGAAGATTTACATTTCACCTCCTCTAAACCTCTGATTTTTTTTGTTTAATCATTATCGCACACTATTTACTTGTGATTTTACTCAGGCTGAAGTTAATAGAACATTTTCCACTTTAAGAACCCTGGCTCAGTTTGAAGTGCTTTGAGGTCAAATGCAGGCATAAGAGAGATGGCATAATACAACTCTTCCCTCCAAACATTAGCAAGGAACTAGGCATGTACAACAGTGGAAAAGTCTCTGCAGTCTAACAGGCTTGCCCATTCACTAGCTGGCGTCAATTACAAGGTTGTTGTTGAAGGTGGATGAAACCACAATTCAAAGGGGAGAAGAGGTTTTCCGTATATCTGGGGTATCATTCATATTTGTGCTGTTTCCACATCCAACTTAAGCATGTTTAGTAAATGTACCTTTGTAATTTCGACCCGCAAGTTTTACAGCCATGGCTACTCTAAGGTGTGCTTGTTAGGCTTCATCCAATTCGTGTTTTCTTGAATTCCCTGAATGATAACAAGCGCCAGCACTGACTAACTCAGAAACAGAAACAGTGGGCATATTTTTAAAAATGTGTTTTCCAACTGTGGAGGCAAGGGGTTGAGGTGGCAACTCACCAGCTCATCAAGGGCTGATGGGCAGACCCAGGGCGAGCATCACAAACTATCACAAACTTTGATATTGGTATTATTGGTTGGTGGGTTGCCCATCAGAAGCCAGCAGCTTTTTAGTCCTTGACGTCCACCAATTGAGGGCTACATCTTGGGGAAGTCACTAGCAGGAAGGCAAAGCATCTTATTGTCTTATCATGGATTGAATGTCTTAGGGAGGGAGGTGTGCTAGGAGTGTTGGTGGCAAGGTAAGGTGTTAACTTTTGGAGACCACCATTGTGCCCCATCCCTGTGCTAAGTGATATGTTTGACTACTCCAACCCAGCAGGCAGCTCATCTTGTTTTCCCCTCAGGTTGTTTCCCACCCCCCCCCCCCCCCCACCCCCGATTCAAAATAGCCACCAGCCCCTGACAGCTGCCGACTCAGCCAGATCAGGCTTCTCAGCGGTACCAGCAGGAATGGGGAGTCACTTCTGAGGTAGGCAGGGGCCCTGTAGCTCAGCAGATAGGCCAAAGACTTTTAGCACCTTGCAAGTGATGTAGAGCAAACCCTCAGAGATAACAGCCAGCACTGTGAGGACGGCTCTTCCTTGGCCACTGTGCTTTAATAAACAATTATTCAAACTGTTGCTTGGAGCCCACTTTCATTTAGCTGATGGCTTCCTCGCATAGCTGGAGAAAAAGCAATCTACTGTTGGAAAAATGACAAAGGCCTTGATAAAAATCACCGCGGATAAAATCTTTACGCATTTAAATTAGTCACCAATCGCCTTGGGAAGGCTTCTATGATCCTTTTCACACTGTCAACAAGATTCCCCAGGAACTGCACATAGTCAGGAGCCAATCAGGTATTCCTTCCCACATGTTATTATATCCTCATGCCCCATATCTCTTCTGCTGTGGGCCGGTAAAATTCTGCCCAGCGTGCGCATTTCATCAGTAGTTAAACACCGCCATGGTCTTCAACTAATTATGATAGCTCAGATGTCTTAAGCTAGGGATAAGCATAGTTGCTCTCTTCTGTTACTGCCATCAATGATATCCTTTCTGAAGCCCTGTGATCAGGATGGTACACAGGATTCTGCCAGTAGCTGCACCAGTGGCCTGTACATACTTCATATCTCTTTTTAAGATTTGTGTTTCATTTTTCTGGTTGTGTATTTTCAAAAATCCCATTTCTCCAGCTGCTCTGCTGCACAATTATTAGATGAGATCTTTGTCAATCCTTAAAGGCCCCTTTCCTGCTATAGCTGGAATCATGTTGTTGATTTTTTTCTTATTCTTCGTATCATTAGTGTTCTGGAGAAGTGTCCCATATAGCAGTCAGAACATTAACTTTGTTCCTGTTTCCACAAATGTTTCCAGATTTGCTGAAAGTCTCCTACATTCTCTGTTTTTATTTCATTACCGTACACTTGAGCTCATTAAATGGTGTTTGTGGTTCATGAACTTGCTTCATCAGCTTGTTCAGATTGAATGTGGTTTGTCACTTCCATATTTGTATCTCTATTTATTACCCAAGCTGGTTTCCTTTCTCTCCCCAATTTCAAGTCAGTAAATGTACAGTAAGTGGCACTGAGCACTAGGAACACAATAGGAACACCTGCCCTTTGTACACCACTGTATCCACAATTACCTTTAATTGACTTTTATTCTGCATAGAATCTTGCCTCTTTTCTAATGCCACATTTTCATTTTCACCACTTCCAAATGAAATACAATTTTAAAAATTTCCAGAGCTGTTGCCTTGTTGATGAAAATCACAATCATATTGTAATAATAGTGAACTAAAAGTGGAAATTTCAATCACGTGTGGCTTTCCTCAGCCTCGGCTGATGCCATACAATAATACCATACACACCCTTCTAGAGTTTAGTGGGAGATTTGATTATGTGATTTGATCAGACATCCCCCTACTGAAGTATGATAATATTTTGCAATATAACAACAGCCGTAAGAAATAGGAGGGGATATGGTAAGTTAGAACTAAATTCTACCAAAACTTAGCGTCAATTTTGGCGAATTTCATGGAGAGTTTTCTCCGTGGGTTCGAACATGTTATCTCTCTTAATCTTCCATTGCTCGTCCCCAGTTGCATGCACCCTGCCTTTGCGGTATCCTGCTCTTGCTATCATGCATTCAATAATGGCAGGAGGACTTGCCGCTGCTCGGTCCTCCCAAGGTTCACAATGCAGGCACGATGTTTAAAACACAGCCGTGCACTAGGTCAAGCGCAATAAGACACGGTGCACATAGCAGCTCGAGAATTGAAAAGAAAATATTTGGAGGTCACATAGATTGCACTTAATTGCAAATACAAGCTCACATTTATTAAGGTATTGTTATTTTACATCAACGCCTGTCTGAGTGACTGTCATGGTAACTTCTGCGACGAGAGTCAAGTTAGGCTACTCATCCTTAGCAATATACCTTGTTGGAACCCTGATTAAGAGACTGCTGCTCTTTCCATAATATCTTCTCTGTTCGACGTGGGACCATCACATGCTTTTCGATAGGTACCACTTACATTTCAAGCAACAACAAACTTACAGTCAATGAATAATAACTTTGTGGAATGGTGGCTCAGTGGTTAGCAAAGCAGCCTCATGGTACCAGGGACCTGGGTTTGATTTCAGCCTTGGGTGACTGTCTGTCTGGAATTTGCACATTCTGCTTGTGTCTGTGTATCTTTGCTCCGGTTTCCTCCCACAGGCCAGAAGATTTGCAGATTTAGATGGATTGGCTATGCTAAATTGCTCAGAGGAGGGTGGGTCTGGGTGGAATACTTCTTTGGAGGGCTGGTGTGGATTTGATGGGCCAAATGGCTTGCTTCCACACAAAAGGGATTCTGTGAAACTCCGTTCTATTCTATATCTATGAGGACTATGTGTGTGTTAAGTGTGTCTAGCTTGTTGAGCTCAGTGCTATGCGGTTGTATCACACTGAGAATGATTGTCATCCTGACAATTGACGTCTTCTTTGGAAAACTGCTGCCACTCTCCCATTTCTTAAGTGTCTATCAACTCCAGTGATTCCCTGTTCCAGTTGCGCAGTGAACTCCATGCTACGAAAATATGACATGCTCTTTCTGGACTGCACTGCAAGGCCATGCCACAGCAATCCAAGCATCAGGACCTCATCCTCAGGAGGTCTATTGACTGCTTTATGTTGGCTCTGGTGGAAGAATGGGTAGCTTATTATCTACGTTTGGCCTCTGTGGGTTGTGTAACCACGATTACAGAGGGTGGCTCTTGTCAGCCAGTATCCAATCTAAAAGCCATTAAGTGCTTGGAACTAAGCAGGAACACAAGAGTTTTCACAAATATATGCAGCTTCCAGGCTATATGGTGGCGAGTACCAAGATGTGGTGCTGATTATCAAAGATGGATTTTACATTGATGCAATGGAGCTTTTTTTTCTTGATGAAGGATGTTGCAGTGTGATATGGCACTCTCACAACATATTCTTAGGAATGTCATCAAAAACCTTTAACATTACACACAAGTGATGGTTTAGCATAATCCTTGGTACAATGGGACAGGGAGGACACCACAAGAAGGGACATGACATGCTTCTATTTTAGCTTTGAAATTATTCTGATGTATGCAGAACAAGCTTTGCCATGAAAATACATAAGGAGTTTGTTAGTGCAGTAGACTTACTGAAATCTTGTGTACCTATCACACACTACACATCACTGAAGGAAGGTACCCACTTAACTCTTTTATTTACATCTTAATGGACAAACATCAGCCTCTGAGTGCTGGCCTATCGGCTTAGCCAGCTATCAGTTGCAGCAGCCCCTATCAAAGCCAAAGAGGTTGGGAGCACTTCTCAAGCAGTGACCCATGACTTCTACTGAACAGAGATAATGGGAACTGCAGATGCTGGAGAATCCAAGATAATAAAGTGTGGAACTGGATGAACACAGCAGGCCAAGCAGCATCTCAGGAGCACAAAAGCTGACGTTTCGGGCGTAGACCCTTCATCAGAGAGGGGGATGGGGAGAGGGTTCTGGAATAAATAGGGAGAGAGGACGAGGCGGACCGAAGATGGACAGAAAAGAAGATAGGTGGAGAGGAGAGTAGAGGTGGGAGGTAGGGAGGGGATAGGTCAGTCCAGGGAAGACAGACAGGTCAAGGAGGTGGGATGAGGTGGGAGGTAGGAAATAGAGGTGCGGCTTGAGGTGGGAGGAATGGATGGGTGAGAGGAAGAACAGGTGAGGGAAGCAGGGACAGGCTGGGCTGGTTTTGGGATGCAGTGGGGGGATGCAGTTTCTATTGCTGCTCTTTTCTTCTGGACTTGAGAAAACTTGTATGTGAGACAATCTGTTTTATTGATTTTGCCTTTGCCAAAGTTCTGTTAATTCAATATTATTATATTAGAACAGTAGCTATTTAGTAATTAAATAATCTATTATTCTAGAAGTTTTTTAATCGCGTTAAGCTTGTAGCAATTCTTTTTATTGTTTGTGTTTTAACTATCAGGTAAGAATAAAGTGTTTTGCATAAAGCTGAGTTGTGTAACCAATTAAATTGCATCTGGAATACAGCACCTTATATTTGACTTTAAATCAGAAAAATTTCGAATCTCGGCTATCTCATTGATATATTTGAAGGGGGCTTGGTGTAGTCCATAATAAAAGAAACTTTGGATTCCCTGCTCTGGGCAAATGGGGGATGAACCAAGGCGAAGTGACAAACGATGAGGATCTGTGAGTGCACTTTTGTTGTTGACAAATGCAAGATAGTGTGAGGTACGATGCATGCATAATGATGAGGTGCCCATGTTGGACTGAGTTGGACAAGGACAGAAATCACGTGACACCAGGTTTATTTGAAAACACAAGCTTTCAGATTCTCGATCCTTCTTCAGGTGTTAGTGAGAGAAATAGTATCAGACACAGAATTCATAAGTAAAAGATTGAAGTTTCACGCGATTGATGAGGATGTACGAAACAAATCTAAGATGCTGTTAGAGATAATGGGAACTGCAGATGCTGGAGAATTCCAAGATAATAAAATGTGAGGCTGGATGAACACAGCAGGCCAAGCAGCATCTCAGGAGCACAAAAGCTGACGTTTCGGGCCTAGACCCTTCATCAGAGAGGGGGATGGGGAGAGGCAACTGGAATAAATAGGGAGAGAGGGGGAGGCGGACCGAAGATGGAGAGTAAAGAAGATAGGTGGAGAGAGTATAGGTGGGGAGGTAGGGAGGGGATAGGTCAGTCCAGGGAAGACGGACAAGTCAAGGAGGTGGGATGAGGTTAGTAGGTAGATGGGGGTGCGGCTTGAGGTGGGAGGAAGGGATGGGTGAGAGGAAGAAACGGTTAGGGAGGCAGAGACAGGTTGGACTGGTTTTGGGATGCAGTGGGTGGGGGGGAAGAGCTGGGCTGTTTGTGTGGTGCAGTGGGGGGAGGGGACGAACTGGGCTGGTTTAGGGATGCAGTAGGGGAAGGGGAGATTTTGAAACTGGTGAAGTCCACATTGATACCACTAGGCTGCAGGGTTCCCAGGTGGAATATGAGTTGCTGTTCCTGCAACCTTCGGGTGGCATCATTGTGGCAGTGCAGGAGGCCCATGATGGACATGTCATCTAGAGAATGGGAGGGGGAGTGGAAATGGTTTGCGACTGGGAGGTGCAGTTGTTTGTTGCGAACTGAGCGGAGGTGTTCTGCAAAGCGGTCTCCAAACCTCCGCTTGGTTTCCCCAATGTAGAGGTAGCCACACCGGGTACAGTGGATGCAGTATACCACATTGGCAGATGTGCAGGTGAACCTCTGCTTAATGTGGAATGTCATCTTGGGGCCTGCGATAGGGGTGAGGGAGGAGGTGTGGGGGCAAGTGTAGCATTTCCTGTGGTTGCAGGGGAAGGTGCCGGGTTTGGTGGGGTTGGAGGGCAGTGTGGAGCGAACAAGGGAGTCACGGAGAGAGTGGTCTCTCCGGAAAGCAGACAGGGGTGGGGATGGAAAAATGTCTTGTGTGGTGTGGTCGGATTGTAAATGGCGAAAGTGTCGGAGGATGATGCGTTGTATCCGGAGGTTGGTAGGGTGGTGTGTGAGAACGAGGGGGATCCTCTTAGGGCAGTTGTGGCGGGGGCGGGGTGTGAGGGATGTGTTGCGGGAAATACGGGTGACGCGGTCAAGGGCGTTCTCGATCACTGTGGGGGGAAAGTTGCGGTCCTTGAAGAACTTGGACATCTGGGATGTGCGGGAGTGGAATGTCTTATCGTGGGAGCAGATGCGGCGGAGGCGGAGGAATTGAGAATAGGGGATGGAATTTTTGCAGGAGGGTGGGTGGGAGGAGGTGTATTCTAGGTAGCTGTGGGAGTCGGTGGGCTTGAAATGGACATCAGTTACAAGCTGGTTGCCTGAGATGGAGACTGAAAGGTCCAGGAAGGTGAGGGATCTGCTGGAGATGGCCCAGGTGAACTGAAGGTTGGGGTGGAAGGTATTGGTGAAGTGGATGAACTGTTCGAGCTCCTCTGGGGAGCAAGAGGCGGCGCCGATACAGTCATCAATGTACCGGAGGAAGAGGTGGGGTTTGGGGCCTGTGTAGGTGCGGAAGAGGGACTGTTCCATGTAACCTACAAAGAGGCAGGCATAGCTGGGGCCCATGCCGGTGGCCATGGCCACCCCCTTAGTCTGTAGGAAGTGGGAGGAGTCAAAAGAGAAGTTGTTGAGAGTGAGGACGAGTTCAGCTAGGCGGATGAGAGTGTCGGTGGAGGGGGACTGGTCGGGCCTGCGGGACAGGAAGAAGCGGAGGGCCTTGAGGCCATCTGCATGCGGAATGCAGGTGTATAGGGACTGGACGTCCATGGTGAATATGAGGTGTTGGGGGCCAGGGAATTGGAAGTCCTGGAGGAGGTGGAGGGCGTGGGTGGTGTCACGGACGTAGGTGGGGAGTTCCTGGACCAAAGGGGAGAAAATGGTGTCCAGATAGGTGGAGATGAGTTCGGTGGGGCAGGAGCAGGCTGAGACGATGGGTCGACCAGGGCAGGCAGGTTTGTGGATTTTGGGAAGGAGATAGAAACGGGCCGTGCGGGGTTGGGGAACAATGAGGTTGGAGGCTGTGGGTGGGAGGTCCCCTGAGGTGATGAGGTCGTGAATGTTGTTGGAGATGATGGTTTGGTGCTCGGGTGTGGGCTCATGATCGAGGGGGCGGTAGAAGGTGGTGTCGGAGAGTTGGCGTCTGGCCTCGGCGATGTAGAGGTCAGTGCGCCATACTACCACTGCGCCACCCTTGTCTGCGGGTTTGAAGGTGAGGTTGGGGTTGGAGCGGAGGGCTGCCCGTTCTGCGGGGGAGAGGTTGGAGTGGGTGAGAGATGTGGAGAGGTTGAGGCGGTTAATGTCTCGACGGCAGTTGGAGATGAAGAGGTCGAGGGAGGGTAGGAGGCCTGGGGGTGGTGTCCAGGAGGAGGACTTGTGTTGGAAGCGGGTGAAGGGGTCAGTGGAAGGAGGGTTAGGTTCCCGGTTGAAGAAGTAGGCATGGAGGCGAAGACGGCGGAAAAACTGCTCTATGTCCAACCCTGACTGGTATTCGTTGATGTGTGGTTGTAGGGGGACAAAGGTGAGCCCCTTACTAAGGACTGACCGTTCGTCCTCAGTCAGTGGGAGGCCTGGGGGGATGGTGAAGATGCGGCAGGGCTCAGTGTGGCTGTCTTCTCTGGGGTTGCTGGCTGTGGAGGTTGTGGGCGGAGCGATGAGGTCGTCGGCCGTGGGCAGGGTTCCGTCGGCCGTGGGCGGGGTTCCGTCGGCGTCGGCCGTGGGCGGGGTTCCGTCGGTGGTTGGAGTATCGGGCTGTGCGGCAGGAGCTGCGGTGAGGGTGGTGTGTGAGGTGTTGTACCTGGAAGTGGAGGTGGTGACTGCAGCAGCGGTTCCGGAAGTTCTGTGGCCGGCGGAGGCGGATGTGAAGTCATCCGTGGGGTCTCGGGCCGTGTCCTCATGGTCAATGGCGGCGGGTGCATGGTGGGGGAGGGGCAGGGACAGAGTCGGGATTTGGGAGGCGCAGGAATCCTCTTGTGGGTGGCAGGGGCCAGTGAGTTGGTTGTACTTACGATTTTTGGTGTCCAGTAAAGCTGAGTGGAACTGGGTGTTCAGTCTGTGGATCCTGCGGAGGATAAAAAACAGCAGGGGTCCTTTGCAGGTCTGGGAGAGGGAGGCTCTGAGCTGGGGCAGGCTGGATTGCAGTGTGTGGAGGTGCCGGCGCATGGCTGCGACTGTCTGTTTCAGGACTCGCAGGGAGAAACGTTTCTGAAGGGTCTGAATATTCTGGGTGTAGAGGTGGTCACGGTTGGGCCCAAGCCCCAAGATGACATTCCACATTAAGCAGAGGTTCACCTGCACATCTGCCAATGTGGTATACTGCATCCACTGTACCCGGTGTGGCATCCTCTACATTGGGGAAACCAAGCGGAGGCTTGGAGACCGCTTTGCAGAACACCTCCGCTCAGTTCGCAACAAACAACTGCACCTCCCAGTCGCAAACCATTTCCACTCCCCCTCCCATTCTCTAGATGACATGTCCATCATGGGCCTCATGCACTGCCACAATGATGCCACCTGAAGGTTGCAGGAACAGCAACTCATATTCCGCCTGGAAACCCTGCAGCCTAATGGTATCAATGTGGACTTCACCAGTTTCAAAATCTCCCCTTCCCCTACTGCATCCCTAAACCAGCCCAGTTCGTCCCCTCCCCCCACTGCACCACACAACCAGCCCAGCTCTTCCCCCCCACCCACTGCATCCCAAAACCAGTCCAACCTGTCTCTGCCTCCCTAACCGGTTCTTCCTCTCACCCATCCCTTCCTCCCACCCCAAGCCGCACCCCCATCTACCTACTAACCTCATCCCACCTCCTTGACCTGTCCGTCTTCCCTGGACTGACCTATCCCCTCCCTACCTCCCCACCTATACTCTCTCCACCTATCTTCTTTACTCTCCATCTTCGGTCCGCCTCCCCCTCTCTCCCTATTTATTCCAGTTCCCTCTCCCCATCCCCCTCTCTCACCCATCCCTTCCTCCCACCCCAAGCCGCACCCCCATCTACCTACTAACCTCATCCCACCTCCTTGACCTGTCCGTCTTCCCTGGACTGACCTATCCCCTCCCTACCTCCCCACCTATACTCTCTCCACCTATCTTCTTTACTCTCCATCTTCGGTCCGCCTCCCCCTCTCTCCCTATTTATTCCAGTTCCCTCTCCCCATCCCCCTCTCTGATGAAGGGTCTAGGCCCGAAACGTCAGCTTTTGTGCTCCTGAGATGCTGCTTGGCCTGCTGTGTTCATCCAGCCTCACATTTTATTATCTAAGATGCTGTTAAATTTTTAATCAGTTAAACGGTTTCAACTGGGGGGAGGCAACGGCCTAGTGGTATTATTGCTAATACCAATCCAAAGACCCAGATAATGTTCTGGGGAACCTGGTTTGAATCCCACCACGGCAGACTCCAAAGTGGAATTTGGAGTCAATAAATATTTGGAATTAAGAATCTAATGATGACCATGAATCCATTGTCAGTTGTTGGGATAAAACCATCTGGTTCACTAATGTCCTTTAGGGAAGGGAACTGCCATCTCTTTCTGATGAAGAGTCTAGGCCCGAAACATCAGCTTTCGAAGATGCTGCTTGGCCTGCTGTGTTCATCCAGCTTCACAATTTGTTATCTTGGATTCTCCAGCATCTGCAGTTCCCATTATCTCTGCCATCTTTACCTATTCTGGCCTACATGTGACTCCAGACCCACAGCAATGTGGTTGACTCTTAACTGCCATCTGGGCAATAAATGCTGCCTTGCCAGCAATGCCATCATCCCACGAATGAAAAAATTTGATTAAAATGTATATGCTAATCCCCGAACTCCTTTCAAGTCATGGTCCTGAGAGAACTAAAGGTTTATCAGTGTAAAGAAGAGGAGATATTTTAGGTCAGACAATGCATGTCAGGTGTGAGGCCTTGTTTAGAATCTGTTTGTGTTTTAGTTTGGAGTCAGACTGGTTTTATTTTTAATGCCATATTGACCTCTCTGGCGATGTCAAGGGCATCTTGAAACCCTTTCTACAGGGAACCCTCACCTTCTGTCATGCTGCCACAGATTTGTTACAGAAACTCAGCACCCACGGACCAGTCAAAGCAGGAACATTCCTCGTCACAATAGACCTGTCAGCATGCTACACCAGCATCCCCCACAACGGCAGTGGCATCACTGTACCAGCCTCAGCACTCAATACCACCAGCTGCCAATTTCCAGACGTCATCTTACAACTCATCCGCTTCATCCTCAACCACCTTCAGCAAGCAGGCTTTCATTCAAACACACAGAACAGCCAGGGGGACCAGATTTGCCCCCAGTATGCCAACATTTTCACTCACAAGTTCAAACAAGAATTCTCCGCTGCACAGGCCCTCTGACCAAAGCTATACACCAGATGCATTGATGACATTTTCTTTCTTTGAACACATGGTGTGGAGTCACTGAAAAAACTCTATAGAGATATCAACAAGTTTCAGCCCACTTCAGACTCACCAAAGACTAGTCTTTAGAATCAGTCTCATTCTTGGATACACGCATCTCCATCAAGGATAGACACCTTTGTACCTCACTCTACTACAAGCCCACTGATAACCTCACGATGCTGCGCTTCTCTAGCTTCCACCTGAAACATATTAAAACAGCCATGCCCCGCGGACAAGCCCTACGCATACACAGAATCTGTTCAGGTGAGGAGGAACGAGATGGACACCTGCAGGTGTTGGAGTACGTCATCACAGGAACAGGATACGTTGCTCAAACTCATCAATCACCAGTTCCAACGTGCCACAGTGAAAAAGCATAATGGCATACGCAGAAGAAAGACGCAGGATAAGTCTGATCAGGTGCCCTTCCTCATCCAGCACTTCCCAGGACCAGAGAAACTACACCATGTTCTTCGCAGCCTTCAACAAATCATCGGTGACCAGGAGAACCTTACCATGATTTTCCCTAAGCCTCCACTTCTCACCTTCAAGCAACCTTAAACAGACCATTGTTCGCAGCAAACTATCCAGCCTTCAGGACAACATCGACCACAACGCTATACAACCCTGTCATGGCAATCTCATTTCACACTTACGACATGGATACCACCATCACATTTGGGAACACCAACTACCATGTACACGGCAGCTACTCACATGGCTCGGCCAATGTTGGGTATCTCATACACTGCGGGCAAGGATACCCCAGACATGATGTATTGGCAAAACCATACAGACGCTATGATAACGGATGAATGGACACTGTGCAACATCACCAGATAGGAATGTTCCCTCCCACTGAGGTAACACTTCAGTGGTCAAGTGCATTTGGCCTCGGATCTTTGGGTAAATGTCCTCCAGAGTGGACTTCGGGATATGCTACAACAGAGAGTTGTCGAGCAGAGGCTGATAGCTAAGTTTGGTACCCATGAGGACAGCCTCACCCGGGATCTTGGATTCATGTCGCACTATAGGTGACCCTCGCTACACTGTGCACTCTCACACACACACACACACACACACACACACACACACACACACACACACACACACACACACACACACACACACACACACACACACACACACACACAAACTTGCACACACAAATCTCAGGGGTGAATTTGTATTTGCAGATAGATTTTATTTTATTCAGTCCGTCAATGTAGCATTTATAAATTCCTGCTTTAAAAATAAAATCAGTCTGAGTCAAAGTCAAAACACTTGAGATTCTAAACAAGGTCTCACAACCATCCCAACTCCCTACCTACACTCTCCTTTACTGGCTCCATCCCCGCCTCCTTGACCTGTCCGCCTTCTCTCCACCTATCTGCTCATCTATCCCCCTTCCATCATCACCTCCCCCACTCTATTTATCTCAGAGTCTCCTTCCCCCTCCCCCATTTCTGAAGAAGGGTCCTGGCCCGAAACATCAGCTTTCCTGCTCTTCTGATGTTGCTTGGCCTGCTGTGTTCATCCAGCTCGACACCTTGTTACCTCACACCTAACATGCATTGTCTGACCTAAATGTCATCTTTTCTTTACACTGATAAAACCATTAGTCTCTCCAGACTGTGACTTGACAGGAATTTGGGGAGTTATATATACATATTCATCAATTTAAATCTTCAAACAGATTAAAAATTTAACAGCATTTTAGGTTTGTTTACCCCATCAATGGTGTGATCCTTTGATCTTTTACTTATAAATTCTGTGTCTGATACTACCCCACTCACTAACACGTGAAGAAGGACTGAGACTCCGAAAGCTTATGTTTTCAACTAAACCTGTTGGACTATGACCTGATGATAATGGGAACTGCAGATGCTGGCGAATCCAAGGTAACAAAGTGTGGAGCTGGATGAACACAGCAGGCCAAGCAGCATCTCAGGAGCACAAAAGCTGACGTTTTGGGCCTAGACCCTTCTTCAGAGAGGGGGATGGGGAGAGGGAACTGGAATAAATAGGGAGAGAGGGGGAGGTGGACCAAAGATGGAGAGAAGACAAGATATGTAGAGAGGAGAGTATAGGTGAGGAGGTAGGGAGGGGGTAGGTCAGTCCAGGGAAGATGGACAGGTCAAGGACGCGGCATGAGGTGGGAGGTAGGAAATGGAGGTGCGGCTTGAGGTGGGAGGAAGGAATGGGTGAGAGGAAGAACAGGTTAGGGAAGCAGAGACAGGCTGGGCTGGTTTTGGGATGCAGTGGGGGGAGGGGACGAGCTGGGCTGGTTAAGTGATGCAGTGGGGGAAGGGGAAGAACTGGGCTGGTTTGGGGATGCGGTGGGGGAAGGGGAGATTTTGACGCTTGTGGAGTCACATTGATACCATTGGGCTGCAGGGTTCCCAAGCGGAATATGAGTTGCTGTTCCTGCAACCTTCGGGTGGCATCATTATGGCACTGCAGGAGGCCCATGATGGACATGTCATCTGAGGAATGGGAGGGGGAGTGAAAATGGTTCATGACTGGGAGGTGCAGTTGTTTGTTGCGAACTGAGCGGAGGTGTTCTGCAAAGCGGTCCCCAAGCCTCCGCTTGGTTTCCCCAATGTAGAGGAAGCCACACCAGGTGCAATGGATACAATATACCACATTGGCAGGTGTGCAGGTGAACATCTGCTTGATATGGAAGGTCATCTTGGGGCCTGGGATAGGGGTGAGGGAGGAGGTGTGGGGGCAAGTGTAGCACTTCCTGCGGTTGCCGGGGAAGGTGCCGCGTGTGGTGGGGTTGGAGGGGAGTGTGGAGCGGACAAGGGAGTTGCGGAGAGAGTGGTCTCGCCGGAAGGCAGACAAGGGTAGGGATGGAAAAATGCCTTTGCTGGTGGGGTTGGATTGTAGATGGCGGAAGTGTCGGAGGATGATATGTTGTATCCGGAGGTTGGTGGGGTGGTATGTGAGGTCGAGGGGGATCCTCTGGGGGCGGTTGTGGCGGGGGCGGGGTGTGAGGGATGTGTTGCGGGAAATGCGGGAGACGCGGTCAAGGGTGTTCTTGACCACCGCGGGGGGAAAGTTGCGGTCCTGGAAGAACGTGGACATCTGGGATATGCGGGAGTGGAATGCCTCGTCCTGGGAGCAGATGCGGCGGAGGCAGAGGAATTGGGAATAGGGAATGGAATTTTTGCAGGAGGGTGGGTGGGGGAAGGTGTATTCTAGGTAGCTGTGGGAGTCGGTGGGCTTGAAATGGACATCAGTTTCTAGCTGGTTGCCTGAGATGGAGACAGAGAGGTCCAGGAAGGTGAGGGATGTGTTGGAGATGGCCCAGGTGAACTTGAGGTTGGGGTGGAAGGTGTTGGTAAAGTGGATGAACTGTTCGAGCTCCTCTGGGGAGCAAGAGGCGGCGCCGATATAGTCATCAATGTAACGGAGGAAGACGTGGGGTTTGAGACCTGTGTAGGTGCGGCAGAGGGACCGTTCCACGTAACCTACAAAGAGGCAGGCATAGCCCAGCCCAGCCTGTCTCTGCTTCCCGAACCTGTTCTTCCTCTCACCCATCCCTTCCTCCCACCTCAAGCTGAACCTCCATTTCCTACCTACCACCTCATCCCACCTCCTTGACCTGTCCATCTTCCCTGGACTGACCTATACCCTCCCTACCTCCTCACCTATACTCTCCTCTCCACCTATCTTGTTTCCTCTCCATCTTCAGTCCACCTCCCCCTCTCTCCCTATTTATTCCAGTTCCCTCTCCCCATCCCCCTCTCTGATGAAGGGTCTCGGCCCGACACGTCAGCTTTTGTGCTCCTGAGATGCTAGTTGGCCTGCTGTGTTCATCCAGCTTCACACTTTGTTATCTTGGACTATGACCTGGTGTTGTATGATTTCTGTCCACATACACAATGGGTAAACTGTGTAAACTTGCATGAGCTAACTTACTACAGCTCCCTGAAACACTCTATCAAATTCCCCTAAATTGATAGTTTGCCTGATTTTTGGTGAAATTCAGCCCTGAAAGTCCATATGTCATTTTGGTGCATACGCTATCTAACTTTCTGCTGTTGTTTTGCAAACATGACTGGAATGCAGACATATACAGTCAGGACACTCCACATGTGCCTTCGAGATAACAAAGTGTGGAGCTGGATGAACACAGCAGGCCAAGCAGCATCTGAGGAGAACCAAAGCTGACGTTTCAGACCTTGAGCCTTCATCAGAAAAGGGGGATGGGGAGAGGGTTCTGAAATAAATAGGGAGAGAGGGGGAAGCAGACCGAAGATGGATAGAGGAGAAGATAGATGGAGAGGAGAGTATAGGTGGGGAGGTGGGGAGGGGATAGGTCAGTCCGGGGAGGACGGACAGGTCATGGGGCGGGATGAGGTTGGTAGGTAGGAAAGGGTGGTGCAGCTTGAGGTGGGAGGAGGGGATACATGAAAGGAAGAACAGATTAGGCAGGCAGGGATGAGCTGGGCTTGTATTGAGATGCAGTGGGGGGAGGGGAGATTTTGAAGCTCGTGAAATTCACATTGATACCATTGGGCTGCAGGGTTCCCAAACAGAATATGAGTTGCTGTTCCTGCAACCTACGGGTGGTATCAACATGGTACTGCAGGAGGCCCATGATGGACATGTTGTCTAAGGAATGGGAGGGGAAGTTGAAATGGTTCGCGACTGGGAGGTGCAGTTGTTTATTGCGAACCGAGCGTAGGTGTTGTGCAAAGTGGCCCCAAAGCCTCCGCTTTGTTTCCCCAATGTAGAGGAAGCCACACCAGGTATAGCAGATGCAGCATACTACATTGGCAGATGTGCAGGTGAACATCTGGTTGATGTGGAAAATCATCTTGGGGCCTCCGATGGGGGTGAGGGGGGAGGTGTGGGGGCAGGTGTTGCACTTCCTGCGGTTGCAGGGGAAAGTGCCGGGTGTGGTGGGGTTGGAGGGGAGTGTGGAGTGGACAAGGGTGTCACGGAGAGAGTGGTCCCTCTGGAAAGCAGACAAGGGTAGGGAGGGAAAAATGTCTTTAGTGGTGGGGCTGGATTGCAGATGGTGGAAGTGTCGGAAGATGATGCAGTGGATCTGGAGATGGGGTGGTATGTGAGGACGAAGGGATTCTCTTTTGGCGGTTATTGCGGGAGCGGGGTGTGATGGATGAGGTGTGGGAAATGCGGGAGACACGGTCAAGGGTGTTCTCGACCACTGCGGGGGGTAGGGTGGAAGTTGTGGTCCTTGAAGAAAGAGGACATCTGGGATGTACGGGTGTGGAATGCCTCATCCTGGGAGCAGATGCGGCTGAGGCGAAGAAATTCGGAATAGGGGATGGCATTTTTGCAGGAAGATGCATGGGAGGAGGTGTATTCTAGGTAGCTGTGGGCGTCGGTGGGCTTGAAATGGACATCGGTTTGTAGGTGGTTGTCTGAGATGGAGACAGAAAGGTGAGGGATGTGCTGGAGATGGTCCAAGTGAATTTAAGGTTGGGGTGGAAAGTGTTGGTGAAGTGGATGAACTGTTTGAGGTCCTCGTGGGAGCATGAGGTGGCGCCGATACAGTCATCAATGTAACGGAGGAAGAGGTGGGGTTTGGGGCCTGTGTAGGTGCGGAAGAGGGACTGTTCCACATAACCTACAAAGAGGCAGGCATAGCTGGGGCCCATGCGGGTGCCCATGGCCACCCCCTTAGTCTGTAGGAAGTGGGAGGAATCAAAAGAGAAATTGTTGAGCGTGAGGACGAGTTCAGCTAGGTGGATGAGGATGTTGGTGGAGGGGGACTGGTTGGGTCTGCGGGACAGGAAGAAGCGGAGGGCCGTTGTGCCATCTGCATGAGGAATACAGGTGTATAGGGACTGGACGCCCATGGTGAAAATGAGGTGTTGAGGAGCAGGGATTAGAAGCTCTGGAGGAGGTGGAAGGGGTGGGTGGTATCACGGACATAGGTAGGGAGTTCCTGGACCAAGGGGGAGAAAATGGACTCCAGATAGGTGAAGATGACGTCGGTGGGGCAGGAACAGGCAGATACGTTAGGTCGACCAGGGCAGGCTGGTTTGTGGATTTTGGGAAGGAGATAGAAGCAGGCGGTGCGGGGTTGGGGAACAATGGGGTTGGAGGCTGTGGGTGGGAGGTTACCTGAGGTGATGAGGTTGTGGATGGTTTGGGAGATGGTGGTTTGGTGCTCGGGGTTGGGGTCATGATCCAGGGGGCGGTAGGAGGAGGTGTCGGAAAGTTGGCTTCGGCCTCAGCGATGTAAAGGTCAGTGCACCATACTACCACTGCGCCTCCCGTGTCTGCAGGTTTGATGGTGAGGTTGGGGTTGGAGCGAAGGGAGCAGAGGGCTGCACGTTCTGCAGGGGAGAGGGTGGAGTGCGTGAGAGGGGTGGAGAGGTTGAGGCAGTTGATGACATCGAGCAGTTTTTCTGCCGCCTCCGCTTCCACGCTTAATTCTCTAACCGTGAGCCTAACCCTCCCTCCACTGACCCTTTCACCCACCTCCAACACAAGTCCTCCTGCTGGACACCACCCCCAGGCCTCATACCCTCCCTCGACCTATTCATCTCCAACTGCCGCCGAGACATCAACCACCTCAACCTCTCCACCCCTCTCACCCACTCCAACCTCTCCCCCGCAGAACGGGCAGCCCTCCGGTCCAATCCCAACATCACCATCAAACCCGCAGACAAGGGTTCGAGCTGAACTCGTCCTCATGCTCAACAACTTATCTTTCGATTCCTCCCACTCCCTACAGACAAAAGGGGTGGCCATGGGTACAACACATCCCTCACCTTCCTGGACCTTTCTGTCTCCATCCCAGACAACCACCTACACACCGATGTCCATTTCAAGCCCACTGACTCCCACAGCTACCTGGAATACACCTCCTCCCACCCACCTTCCTGCAAAAATGCCATCCCCTATTCCCAATTCCTTCGCCTCCACCGCATCTGCTCCCAGGAAGAGGCATTCCACTCCCGTACATCCCAGATGTCCTCGTTCTTCAAGGACCACGACTCCACATCACCCCACCCTCCGCAGTGGTCAAGAACGCCCTTGACCGTGTCTCCCGCATTTCCTGGAACTCATCCATCACACCCCGACCCCGCAATAACCGCCAAAAGAGAATCCCTCTTGTCCTCACATACCACCCCACCAACCTCCGGATACAATGAATCATTCTGCGACACTTCCACCATCTATAATCCGACCCCATCACTAAAGACATTTTTCCATCCCCACCCTTGTCTGCCTTCCGAAGAGACGGCGCTCTCCGTGACTCCCTTGTCCACTCCACACTCCCCTCCAACCCCACCACACCCAGCACCTTCCCCTGCAACTGCAGGAAGTGCTACACCTGCTCCCACACCTCTTCCCTCACCCCCAGTGGAGGCCCCAAGATGACCTTCCACATCAAGCAGGTGTTCACCTGCACATCCACCAATATGCTATACTGCATCCGCCATACCCGGTGTGGCTTCCTCTACATTGGGGAAACCAAGCGGAGGCTTGGGGACCGCTTTGCAGAAAACCTACACTCGGTTCACAATAAACAACTGCACCTCCCAGTCGCAAACCATTTCCACTCCCCCTCCCATTCCTTAGATGACATGTCCATCCTGGCCCTCCTGCAGTGCCATAATGATACCACCTGTAGGTTGCAGGAACAGCAACTCATATTCCGTCTGGGAACCCTGCAGCCCAATAATATCAATGTGGATTTCAGCAGCTTCAAAATCTCCCCTCCCCCCACTGCATCCCAATACTAGCCCAGCTCATCCCCGCCTGCCTACCCTGTTCTTCCTCTCACCTATCCCCTCCTCCCACCTCAAGCTGCACCTGCATTTCCTACCTACCAACCACATCCCGCCCCCTTGACCTGTCCACCCTCCCTGGACTGACCTTTCCCCTCTCTGCCTCCCCACCCATACTCTCCTCTCCACCTATCCTCTCCTCTATCCATCTTCAGTCCGCCTTCCCCTCTCTCCCTATTTATTTCAGAATCGTCTCCCCATCTCCCTTTTCTGATGAAGGCTGAAGGTCTGAAACGTCAGCTTTGGTTCTCCTCAGATGCTGCTTGGCCTGCTGTGTTCATCCAGCTCCACACTTTGTTATCTCAGATTCTCCAGCATCTGCAGTTCCCATTATCGCTGACACATGTGCCTTCAGCAGTTCTTCTATCACAGTTTCTGCTTTTTTGCTGTTTCTTTTCATTTTCTGCTTCGTGCGCTCTTTGTGTGCCTCTCGCACGGCATTCATTGTCCTCTTCTATATTTGGCTTAGGACTTGTTCTGTTGACTCTGAACGGGCTGTTTGAAATCTTGGTTTGAATTTAAGCACACTGTTCCTTTGTTCAGCACAGAGCAGCTTCCTGACAACCCTTTACATTTTAAATAGCTTTTAGATCCTAAAATTTTGAATCAGCTGGCTACCTGCAGAAACCTGGTGTGCTTAAGAGATACGATCTGTTTCTGAACAAATGTTATTTTACTCTACTCCCTGTGCTGTGAGACTTCTGGATTTCTGTTCTCCCTTGTTTCCTGTTTCTCCCTTGGTGTTCAAGCTGTTATCGCCACCTTCTTATTTTAAGAAACCGGCCTCTGCTGTTTTTTCTTTTTGTGCTATTTAAATGTAACACAAAGCGAGTACGTAGATATAGTTTACTTGAAGATTTCTGGTGGGTTTATTCACAATTAAACTGAGAAAATGCAACATTGTTAAGTCTAGATAGATCATTTGCCTATGTTACCAGTATGCACAGTGACCATGGCTCCTGGTCATCCAGTTACTTGAATTATATATATGCTGACCTTCTTAACAGGACAGCACTCTGAAAGGGTCATCAGAGCATGTTCTATAGGCAATAATGTATTCTGTACTATGAGCAATCAAAGATCTATGATGTTTAGAGTATTTTAGATGGTAGGCAACTTGATGCATTACTAAATGATTTAGAAACTATATATCACCTGACTTAAAGCACATTTCAAATCACTGTTTTAGCAATACTTAAAGAAACAAAAGCAAAGCACCGAGCCAACTGGTTTGTAAATTATCATGCCCTTTCAACTTTTTTGATCTAACAAAGTTCACCCCACTCTGACTTTGACCAACCTGTACCATACAAATTTGTAGTTGCCAATTTTGCCATTCTTTAAAATTCTTCTTGCCAAAAGAGTCAAAATAATGCATTTCATCTGCCCAGATCAATCAAAACAACTTGACAAATTCTGGCTAGGAATATAGCTTCCTTCCAATTACATCTAACATACTTTTTAATGTGATAAAAGTGGTGGTAAAGCACAACACAGTTGACACCACGTTTTGATAAAAGTTTTGAAAATCTGATGATCGTCCTCCACTGATATCTGAGTTCTAGAAATGCAATAAAGGAATCAAAAACCAAAGTTGAGAAAAGGCGGCATATTTATTATTGTTTAATGTGAGTACAGAGTACACAATGCAAATAAAAAGTAAAACTGGGGCGATAGTTAATGGGGAAAAAACTAGCAAGTCACATGACCCCCACTACAGAATCTTAAAGTCACATTGGATTGGTTTTGCAATTTTGATATTTTGCTACTTGCTCTTTGGATGTTTCTTGTCAGGCCACTTCAGATGCACTGTAAGTCAGTTGGACATGCTGGCCATGAATCATGTGCAAGCCAAACCAGGGAATTATGTCAGAACCCTTTCCTGAAGAACCAAATAGGTTTTCACTTTCATTTTCCTGCTGTTAGTTCTCAAGCTACTAACTTTATTGCAGGCTATATCCATTGATGTCACAGCTTGCTTGATTTTTTTATAAAGACCGGGGGTGGGGGGGTGCTTTTGTCACAATCAAATTGGAGCAAGACCCCCAAATCTGAAATTCCCTGCCTCCAATCTTGGTAAATGCTATTTATTCTGTGGAGGGTGCTGTGGCCAAAGGGGCAGGTTGTACTTTGCATAGCTGCAAATCATAAGAACATAAGACATAGGAGCAGAAGTAGGCAATTCAGCCCCTCAATCCTGCTGTCCTGTTGAATACTATCATGGCTGATCTCATCTCAACCTCATGCTTTCTTTCCTTTCTGGTCTGCAGAACCCTTCAATGCATTACTAGTTAAAAATCTGTCGACTGCTTCTTACATTTACTCAGTGTCCCAATGTTCACCATAGTCTGGCGGGTTGGGGGATGGGGGGGGGGGGTGGTAAGGGGGTTGAATCCCACTATCTTATGAAACTACTAACTACTAACTATGCCACCTTTTCTCAACTTTGGTTTTTGATTCCTTTATTGCATTTCTAGAACTCAGATATCAGTGGAGGACGATCGTCAGATTTTCAAAACTTTTATCAAAATGTGGTGTCAACTGCGTTGTGCTTTACCAGTAAGTTTTCATGTTCATTTCTCTTCCTCTCTGTTTAAATCTGCTAGCCCTTATCCTAAAATGATGACCTCTCATTCTAGGAGTTTGCATCACAAGGGGAAACATCCTCTCTATGTCTACTTTATTGATCTCCTTTAGCACCTTGTATACCTCAACCAGTTTGCCTCTCATCCTTCTAAATGCTGGAAAATATAGGCCAAAACTGCTGAATCCCTCATCTCTGGATCAATCTGGTAAATCTACTCTGAACTGCCTCCAATGGATTATATGCTCCTCAAGTAAGGGAATGAAAACTGTAAGCAATTCCCCAGATGTGATCCCACTAATGCCTTGTGCTGTTACAGTGGTTTTGTACTCTTTTCCTTCAGCAAGAAATGACAAAGTTCCTTTTGCCTTCCTTATTGTCTGCTGTATGCCATTCTAGATTTCTGCAATTCATTTCATGAGGACACCAAGATCCCTGCACTGAAGCACAGTGAAGTCTCTCTCTGTTCAGATAATAAGTTGTATTTCCAGTCCTCTGACTAAGATGGTTAGCCTCATACTTTTCCATGATGTGGATTCAGAATCAGTTTTATTTTTGGACACCAGCATCTCCATCAAGGAGAGACATTTCTGCACCCCACTCTACTGCAAGCCTCATGATGCTGCGCCTCTTTAGCTTCCAACCTAAACATATTAAAGAAGTCATCCCCACGTATACACAGGATCTGCTCAGATGGAGGAACTGAAGGATCACTAAATGTTTTGAAGGATGCCCTCATAAGAATGGGAAACGACACTCAACTCATCGATCGCCAGTTCCAAAGTACCTCAACAAAAAACCACAATGACTTCCTCAAAAGACAAGCACAGGATAAGACCAATAGAGTACTCTTTGTTGTTCAGTGCTTCCTCAGAGGAGAGAAACTATGCCATGTTCTTCACAGTCTTCAGTATGTCAACAATTATGATGAGCATCTGGCCAAGAGCTTCCCTATGCCTCCATTTCTCACCCTCAAACAATTGCCAAACCTTAAACAAACTGTTTGCAGCAAAACTACCCAGCCTTCAAGACAAAATTGAGCACAACACCACACAACTCTGCCATGGTCACCTCTAAAAGACAAGTCAGATCATCACTTTGGACACTACCATCTCACAGCGGAACACCACCCACCATGCACATGGCAGATACTCATATGACTCGGCCAACATTGTCCAGCTCATACACTGCAGGCAAGGATGCCCTGAGGCATGGTATATTGGCGAGACCATGCAGGCGGTATGACAACAGATGAATGGACACCATGCAACAATCGCCAGACAAGGATGTTCCCTTCCAGTTTCAGCCTCAAATTTTCATGTAAGTGTCTTCCAAGGTGGCCTTGGAGATACACAACAATGTCTCACTGAGCAGAGATGGGTAGTGCGTGTGCATGCATACACACACACACACACACACACACACACACACACACACACACACACACACACACACACACACACACACACACACACACACATTCAGTCTCTCTCTCTCCCCTGCACATGTACACACATATAAATCTATGGGATGTTTATTTGCAGATACTTTCTATTTTGTTCAAAAAACAAAATTTGTAGTCACAGCCAGTCAGTGTAGCATCTTATAAATTCCTAACTTTGCCAATTCAGCTAGCCTATCCATATCAACTTAAAAATTTCTTATTTCTTTACTGTTTCACTTATTTTAATGTCACCTGAAAGGTTAGAATACTTTCTTTATCTGCATCTGAGACTTTTATAAAGATTGCAAATAGTAAGGACCTGAAGCCTGAACCCTTTGCACCTCGCTAGTTACGTGTTACCAACTAGAAAATGACCCATTTATCCTGACTGTCTGCTTTCTCTTGCTAATAAATTACAGACAACCCTGTGTGATTTTGCACAGTAACATTTTGCGCAGCATCTTATCAATTGCCTTCTGGAAGTGCAGATACACCATATCTACAGGATCCCAATTTATTACACCTTCAAAGGGCTCTAGCAAATTATAGAACGCCCACAATGTGGAAGTAGGCCATTCAGCCCATACCAACATTCCATTGTGTATCCCAACCTACTCCTGAACTTCACATGGCTAATCCACCTGGTCTGCTCATCCCTCAACACTATGGGCGGTTTAGCATGGCCAGTCCACCTAACCTGCACACCTTTGGGCCGTGGGAGGAAACCCACACAGACACAGGGAGAATGTCTAAACTCCACACAGTCACCCAAAGCTGGAATAGAATGTGGGTCTCTGCTGTTGTACGGCAGCAGTTCTAACCACTGATAATAAAATGTGAGGCTGGATGAACACAGCAGGCCCAGCAGCATCTCAGGAGCACAAAAGCTGACGTTTCGGGCCTAGACCCTTCACCCTTTGTGCTCCTGAGATGCTGCTGGGCCTGCTGTGTTCATCCAGCTCCACACTTTATTATCTTGGATTCTCCAGCATCTGCAGTTCCCATTATCACAGTTCTAACCACTGAGCTGATTTATCCTTCTTAAAACCGTGCTGACTCTAATGGATTGTGCTTTACCTTTCTAAATATCCTGTAATCATTTCTTGATAATGGATTCTTACAATTTTATATCTTGTTTTTTCTACTTCCTTTCCTTTTTGAATAAGGGTGCTGTAGTAGCCTTTTTCCAATCATTCGGTACCTTTCCTGAATTCAGGGAATTTTGGAATATTGTAGCCAGTGAATCCACTATCTCTGCCACTTGTTCTTATAAGAATTGGATATAGGTCATCCGACCCTGGGACTTGTCAGTCTTCAATGCCGATAGTTTACTTTACTTTTTCATGAAGGCAAATGCCTTCAAACAGATTCAATGTACATTACTTAAATCTCCAAGGCATAACATGTGGGTTTTACATTGTTCAAGAGCAAATCTACAGCTTCCTTTGTTATTTAATAGGGTATGGCGCCTTTTGTGGGGTCATGGCACTCTTTTAATAGGTCTGAAGACATCTTTGAGAGATCTAAATTGCACTTTGGGGTTATTATAAGTAGACGTGAGTGTGCATAATAAAAAGTAGATAAATACACTGGAGCAGTCACATTCATTGGAGGCCTTCACATATTTGAAGGATAAAGATGACAAGATTCGAGAACCTTGGATGGCAAGAAAAATTGTGAGCTGAATCAGAAAGGTAAAGGAAGCTTACTTAAGGGCTAGGGAAATGAAGACACACAGAGCCCTCGACGAATACAGGGAGACCACCAAAGAATTTAACAAGGAGTTAGGAGGGCTAAAAGGAGCCAAGAAATCACCTTCGCAACCAGGATTGAGGAAAATTCCAAAGCTTTTTGTATGAATATAAGGAGCAAGAGGGTAGTTAGGAAAGGGTAGGCCCACTCAAAGACAAAGGAGGAAACTCATATGTGGGGCTAGAGGATTAGGGTAACGTCTTTAATGAGTACTTAAAACAGATGGGACATATCCCAGAATACTGCGAGAGGCAGGTTGGAAAATTGCTGGAGCCTTAAACAAAATTTTCATGTCCTCTATAGTCACAGGAGAGGTCCCAGAGGGCTGAAGAATAGCCACAGTGGTTCCTTCATTTCAGAAGAGCAACAGGGGTAATTCGGGAAATTACAGACTGGTGAGCCTTATAGAAGATTATAGAAATATAGGGAAATTACAGAAGATTCTTTTGGATAGGATTTATTCACATTTGGAAAAAAAAATGGAATTATTAGCAGCCTGGCTTCGTGCAGGGGAGGTTGTGTCTCACAAACTTGATTGAGTTTTTTGAGGAAGTGGCAGAGCTGGTTGATGAAGGCAGGGCAGTGGATATTGTCTACATGGATCTTAGCAAAACCTTTGACAAAGTCCTTCATGGCACGCTGATACCGAAAGTGATGTCACAAAGGATCAGTGGTGAGCTGGTGTGATGGATACAGGTCTAACTTAGTCATAGAAATCAGAGGGGAGCATTTGAAGGATGTTTTTCTGACCACATATCTGTGAGCAGTGGTGTTCCCAGCTGAGAACTCTGTTGATTGTAACATACAAAAATGATTTGGAGGAGAATTTAGTTGGTGTGATTAGTAAATTTGTGGACAATACTAAAGTTGGTGGAGCTGTGGATGGTGAGGAGGATTGCCAGAAGATAAAATGAGATGCAGACAGGCTGGAGACTTTGGCAGAGAAATGGCAGATGGAATTCAATCCAAACTACATTTACAACTGGACATATAGAACCCTTACAGTGAGGAAAGAGGACATTTGATCCATTAAGTCTCCATTGGCTCTCCAAAGAGCATCCCACCCACACCCAGCTCCCTACCCTATTCCTGTAAGCCCACACCTTCACCATGGCTAGACCACATAACCTACATACCCCTAGACACCATCGGCCATCTATCATGGCCGATCCACCTAACCTGCATACCTTTGAACATCGGGAGGAAACCAGAAAACTATGCGGATATGGGAAGAATGTGCAAACCCAACACAGACAGTCACCTGAGGGTGGACTCAAACCTGCGTCGCTAGCACTGTGAGGCAGCAGTGCTAACCACTAGGTCATAGAGCTGCTCACAAATAATACCCAATGAGTTTTGAGATTGATGAAGCATTTCGGAGATCTTAAATTATTTGAATAAAACCCAATATCAATGTTTGATCTGTGGAGTTCAGCATCTTTTTGATGCCTGGCAAAACAGGCCACACCCATCACTCCATACACCCCTTGCACCCCAACTGGACTATCAGGAAATATAGAAATGTGCTCATCATGAAACTTCAAGAGCTGAAACAGATTTGTTCCTACAAGCCCACCAAATATTAAAAATAAATAAGTTCATCAGATACATAAATTTGCTTTCAGTTGGCAAGGACTGAGCTCTCTCTGGACTGGCAGGAGCCCAACAACCTTTTGTACAGCAACAAATCAAATTCCAAACCAGGCTGTCAGGAGCTGCATGCCTCTATTTGACCTTAACCCACCTCCTTCCTGCAATACTTACTCAATAATAAATTTTATCATAACAGATGCCCTTTGTTACTGCCGGATCAGCTGCTGACAATATACCCCCAGAGAAAAGACATATAAAATGATCTGCAATGAATATTATGTTGGTATTTGTGTATGAGCTAAAGCAGTCTTTATTCAGGTCATAAATTCAATGCTCTGGTTTTCATATCATTGAAAAGTTTTGCATGGCACTCTTGGTCATAGAACAGCCCTGACACTCTACAGATCCCAATAATCTGTACATAGTTCGAATAAAGACCAATAAATGAAACTGTAGCTGAAGAAATACAAGGGTTATGTCAACTTGGGTAAAAAAAGAATTGGTTTACACACAATAAATAGTGAGTCATGATGAAAGCTTATTTTTCTGACTTGAGAATGGTAAACATTGAGTGCTAGGATTCCTTAGATATTAATACAAAGAAATTGAAAGACAGAATAAAATTTTAAACTTTTCAAATGATACCAACTCAGAAAAATGATTAAACAGTGAGGCTGATATAAATCGATTGCAACATGACATCATAAAGTTAAATTCACCACGGTCTCATTTTCTTGCTGGAAAGAGACAATTGGTGGTGAGTTTAACCGAAGGGTCACCATGCCTCAGGCAAGGGTTAAAGTTGAGAAGGCAGGACCTTCATAATGCCTTCAGCCAATATTGATTTGAACCTATGCCATTGAACTTCCATTGCAAACCAATTTCTGGGAAGTGAGTTAACCAATTCCTTCAGAATAGGCTGACAAGTGGCAGATGGAATTTAATTCAAGCGGATCTAGGATGAATGTGCCTAGACCTTTGATGGTTGTCGTACATATTGAGAGAATGGTGAGTATATTATATAGGATTTTCTTTATTCACTAGCCGGGTATGGGTATCACTGGCTGGCCAGCATTTATTGCCTGTCCTTAGTTGCCCTTGAGAAGGTTATGATGAGTTGCCTTCTGGAACCACTGCAGTCCATGTCGATACATCTGCAATGCCCATAGGGAGGGAATTTCAGAATTTTGATCCAGCAACAGTGAAGGCAGGGTGATATATTTCCAAGTCAGCTGGGTGGCAGTGTGTGTGCTGTGAGGAGGATGCTAAGAGGTAGCAGGGTGGCTTGGGTAGGTTGGCTGAATGGGCAAATACTTGGCAATGCAATGTTGATAAATGTGAGGTTAATCACATTGATCACAAAAACAGCAAGGCGGATTATTATCTGAATTGTGGCGGGTTAGGAAAAGGTGAGGCGCAACGAGACCTAGTGGAACAGTCGTTGAATGTTGGCATGCAGGTGCAGCTGACAGTGAAGAAAGCTAATAGCATGCTCTCCTTCATTGTGAAAGGGTTTGAGTGCCTGGCTAAGGCTTTCTTTCTACAGTTATACAGGGCCTTGGTGAGGCTACGCCTTGAGAACAGTGTGCAGTTTTGGTCTCCTAGTCTGAGAAAGGACATTCTTGCTACTGATGGAGTCCACTGAAAGCTCACCAGACTGATTCCCAGGATGGCAGGACTGTCCTGATGGTACTGGACAGGCTAGATACAGGAAGAATGTTCTTGATGTTGGAGAAGTGTAGAACAAGGGGGTACAGTCCAGAAATAAGGGCTAAGCCTTTCAGGATTGAGATGAAGAAGAATTTCTTCCTCAGAGAGTTGTGAACCTGTGGAATTCTCTCCCACAGGAAGCTGTCGGGACCAGTTCATTGGATATATTTAAGAGAGAGTGGACATAACCCTGCAGCTAAAGGGATCAAGGAGTATGGGGAGAGGGCAGGAATGGGATACAGAGATTACATGATCAGCCATTATTGTATTGAATGGTTGTGCAGTCTTGAGGGCCTGAATAGCCTGGCACCTACTTTTCTATGTTTCTAAGTCAGGATAGTGAGTGGAGTGGAACATGCAGGTCGCAATGTTCCCATTAATCTGCAGCCATTGTCCATCCAGATGGAAGTCATTGTGAGTTTGGACGGTGCTATGTAAGGATCTTTGGTGAATTTCTGCAATGCATCTTGTAGATAGTTAACACTGCTGCTACTGAGTATCGGTGGTGGAGAGAAGGGGTGCTTGTGGAAGTGGTGTCAATCAAGTGGGCTCGATCTTCTTGAGTGTTGTTGGGGCTGTACCCATCCAGGCAAGTGGGCAGCATTCCATCATATTCTTGACTTCTGGTTTGCAGATGGTGAGCAGGCTTTGTGAAACAGGAGGGAGATGAGTTACCTGGTGCAGTATTCCTACCTTATCTCCAAAATTAGAGGTATCAGTATAAAAAGCATAAACATGCTACATCTATGCAAATTTCAGGTTAGCCAAGAACTCTAGTATTTTATTAAATTCTGGGCACCAATCTGCTGTTAGAACGTGGGTGCTCGAAAAGGTGCATAAGGAATTTATCAGAATAGTTCTGGTGATGAGGGAATTTAGGTATGCTGGTGGGGGATCCTGGTGTTCTTCTCTTTGGAAGACAGGAGACTGACGGCTGATCTGATAAGATGTACAAGATTATACCAGGCTAAGGAATAACAGAAAAAAAAACAGCTATTACATCAACTGAAAGTACAAGGAAACCAAAAAGAACTGCGGATGCTGTAAATCGGAAGCAAAAAACAGAAGTCACTGGAAAAGCTCAGCAGGTCTGTTCTGAGGAAGGGAACTGAAACATTAACTGATTTCGCTTCACAGATACTTCCAGATCTGCTGAGCTTTTCCAGCAACTTCTGTCTTTTCTCTTGAAAATACAACGACAGGGGCCAGAGGTTTAAGGTTATGGAAAAGACCTGCAAAGGGAGTGTGAGGAAGAAATTTTTTTACACAAGTGGTAATGACCTGAAAATCATCAACGATGAGGGAAGTGAAAACAGAGATGATAAATTATTTCAAAAGAAAGCTGGATGGGCATTTGATGGAAATTAACTTGCAGAGCATTGGATTTGAGTGGGCGAGTGGGAGTGACTAGATTGCTACACAGAGAGCCACTGCAGAGTTGATGGGTCAAGTGGATGCCTTATTAAATAAGATGGAAATTACTCCTTGACTGTTTTTTCAGAAGATCGAGGTCAGTCTCCTGAGCACAAGCAGCACCAACATGTTCCTGTCTGCCCCAAACACAGCCAGTCAAACCAGAGTATAATAGAATTTCCATGCCAGGAATTTCCTCTCCGCAACATCTCGTATGCTGAACAACTTGGATATGGGCCTATTAAACTGATAGGTAGGGCTTACGGTTAGGGTTAGCCCCACACAACCAATGCTAACCCTCACTGGAATTTAAAACCAAAGTTTTGATCCGGAGGATGACAGAAACTGTGCTGTGCAGCAAGATGGAGGTTATGAGACACAAGCTCATTGTCGCACCAGTTCTGTGTGTTTCGATGCAGGTTCACATTATTACCATGTTGGCTGTGTGTATCAGTGTTTGGGAGAAGAGCTAACATCTCCCAGCAGTCCAGAAATTTGTCCTGCTGCAGCTAAGTTTGCTGAGGCCTTGTCCCAGGACACACACAGAAATCTCCTGTGGAGCACTAGTCAGCCATCATCAATTAGCAGGATACAAGTACAGCACTGCCACCTCACAGCACCCGAATGTTTGTCTGCCCTAACCTGCCCGAGCTGATGTCACGCCTGGGGAAGTGATATAATCAAAAATATGACTTTCTCTGGGGCCAGTAATGTCTGAGAGCCAGTTGTTTGTGAATGTGACTTTTTATATATCATACTGATTTTTGTGAACGAATAAGTGATCAAACAAATTATTGTTCATTTGCTTTCAGACAAAAAAAACTAAACACAGTGGAAAAACATTAAATTCATTTTGGGCGATACATCCTCAGTTATGCGAGGATGTTATCTGCTCCCGATGGAACACTGCTGTTTGGAATCTCCTTAAACCGGATGGTATATGGACTGCTGGCTGTGAGTTGATGAGAGACTTGTGTTGCCAACCAGTCAGTGGTGAGCCCGCTGCCGGGTCTTTCTCTCGAATCAATACCCCAGGGTGTTGACGTGTCAACCAGCAAAAGCTGCTGGGCAATTGAAGCTCGCAACAGCACCACAGAGGAATATGGCCCAGAATCCAAAGCTGTGAAGAACGCAGGTAAAAGGTGAAGTTAGGTTCTTGGTTTAACAATCATGGAAAGAGGGGTGCTAAGGCTCAGAAAAAAAGGCCAGAGGATGGCTTCCAGTGGACAAACCCCTGCCTGATATTGATTCCTTTGAACAAGCAATGGGAGGCAATTGCCCAGTGGTACTATCACTGGACTGTTAATCCAGATACCATCCTGGGGAATAATAAAATGTGAGGCTGGATGAACACAGCAGGCTAAGCAGCATCTCAGGAGCACAAAAGCTGACGTTTCGGGCCTAGACCCTTCATCAGAGGACCCAGGTTCGAATCTCGCCACAGCAGATTGTGGAATTTGCACTCAACAAAAGATATCTGGAATTAGGAATCTAATCATGACCATGAATCCATTGTCAACGGTCAGGAAAAACCCATCTAATGTCGTATAGGGAAGGAAATTGCCATCCTTACCTGGTCTGGCCTCCAATGTGACTCCAGATTCACAGCCATGCAACTGATTCTTAACTGCCCTCTGGGCAGTTAGGGATGGGCAATGAATGCTGCCCAGTCAGCGATGCCCTCATCATGAATAAAAAAAAGCATTGATTCACTGAGGTAACAAGTTGATCAGGCACTTTTACGTGCCGTGCAAATTGCATTAGGCCTGTTTGTAAGTTAATCCCAGCAGTGGTGAGATGAACTGGTCCTTAACTGGCCAGCTAAGGGCTTCCATTTGGTGGCAGAGCAGGAAGGGTTGACATTGGGCCTTTCCACCCAGAGCTTAGTTCCAGTGAAAGCAGGAAAGCATTTGGGATCAAGTTTAACATCACCCCTCCTTCCCTTCTCCAACCTCACCACTTCCAGAAACAAAAGATTCCACCCAAAGTAGCTCAATGAAGAAATCAATGGTATTTCCATTTGGATGGGTTACATCAAGCTAAATCAATGGTCGCTGGAAAAATGTCTGAAATTTCTTGTTTCTGAAGCTTTACGGAAAAATTTCCCTGCAGGGGACACGAAAAAGCCAATCCTTTCATTTCGGTTGGGGTTTTGGCTTATTGACAAGTGGAGGATTTCTGATTCATCTCTGCTTCAGACAGACTGTGAAAATGTCTGGCTTGACCATCTGCAGCCGTGCCTTTCTCTTTCTTTGGAAATGCATCTGACACTCAAAGCTAGTCACTAATGTTTACCGTCTACAGGCACAAGACAGAGTGCAATTCATGTGCTGTTACATTCCAGGATGCAAGAAGTTTTTCACTCAAGTACTCTCTGGCATATATATTAAATTTAAGATTGAAAACTCTCACAGGATTCCACTGATTATATTAAAAGAACACATGATTTGCTTTCCATATACCAAAATAGAGTCAATTTTTTGAACCACCTGGCCAATGGTTTAACAATACTTTAATTATATGATAAAACCATATCTTTCACATCAGTAAGGTGTAATGTAAATTAAATGCTGCAGTGCAATTAGAACAGCATCAACACATTTGCTCACTCTAAAGGTATTTGAAAAAAAAGAAGCTAATTGCTCTCTTTCCCTAAAATGCTAGTGAATACATTTTAACATTGATCACATTCTATGAGGGTGAAATTGATCTTGGGGAGTTTTTATGTTGCGTACCTGATCGTGACTTGGTAGACCACTTCACATGCCTTTATTATGACTGCAAAAAAAAAGAAAATTCCCCAACATCAACTTCATCCTCCCACCCAAGACCATGTAAACTCCAAATATCTTACATTTTCATCATTTACCCTGCTCCTATCGCTTCACATTGTAAATTAAACAGCAGACTTGTTTTGGTGTGTTCACCTGCTCTGATTTTTAATGAGATATTGACCTGGAATTTCATGCAATGGCAGTATTGCTGATAAATGACCTTAGTTATCCCATTGTGCACCTTAATCCTCCAGCAGCCTCCTTACGCTGAAATGTCCTGGGAAATGATTTGATAACTCCACAATGAAGATGGTGGCAGATCAGAAGCAATGCAGCCCCCATTTAATCAAAAGCTTTTGGTTGCTTTCTAAAGTTTACATAAGAGTCTTTTGTGTTTGAGTCTTTTTTTTATCCAGTTGCCATAGCAACTTGATCTTTTAAATTACTGTGAAGAATGACATCGAAGCTGAACGTGAACCTAGAGACTTTCTTTGGAAATGAGAAGAAAATGGATAGCAAGTTCATTAAAAAGCATTAGAATATAAGAAATCATGAGGGGAGCAGAACATTGGGTACCTATGTTGCTCATTAATCATTTAATCACGGCTTATCTTCTGATTCAGTTCCATCTTCTTTGGATTATTGGTAGGAAATGGTAAGGTTTATTTATTTGTTAGTCATCCTACCAAGCCTAATGGAGGCCTGCCCACAAGGTGTACTCAGTTAGGTTTCCCCACGTTCCTGGAAGCAGGAGCTGCAGGAGGAAGGGCAGGTTATATCCATGTGCTTTTGCTGATGAGACTGCAATAACAAAGAATCAAGGATGGGGCTTGGATAAGGAGAGTCTCAGCTGGTGATGCCGGAGCTGAAGTCCAGAACTATTATAAATCATCCTTTCCCTCATTCCCATCCTGACAAATGGTGTGTGGCAAACCACTGCTATTGTTAGACTCTGATGCCAATTACCCATTCCATTAATGACTGAATCCTGTCCCTTTCACCCAATTCAGGACCAAACCTTCAAAACAGTTCTCAAAGAGTGAAGAAGTATTGACCATCCACCCTATTTGTAAACCAGAGAGAATGCCCCCTGACCACTGGAGCTGGGTTCAGGGCTATGCAGGGTGTGAAAGTGCTGGAAATTGACAATGAGGTAACCCTTCTTTTCACCTGTTCCACAATCAGAGCTCTTGATTTTGAAAAACTCTCATTAAATTGATGTTGTACGTCCATGCCCGGATTCCTGAAAGGCTATGTACTAGTCAGTGAAGAAATACCCCTTTATCCCCAGAAGCCAGTCAGATGGCCCAGTTGTAGCAAGGGGGAATATTGAGGACTGCCACAGTATGAAAGTATAAATCAGGCATAAATGTGCAGTAGCAAAGTTACCATAGACCCCGAGGACCATTTGACTGCTCTTTCATCAGAGAGATGACTGGTTGTGGTTTAGTCTGAGGGTCGTCATGCCTCAGCAAAGGAACAGGTTGAAAAAGCGAGCCCTCATGATAACCTCAATTGATGTGGGAATTGAACCCACATTGTTGGCAACATTCTGCTGGCTGGCTGTGGGCACTCAAGTCGAATATTGTTTGGACATGTTGGTGAGAACACAGAAGTGCAAGCACGAGCCTATTGTAAATGTAGAAGTAAATAGGAAAAGTCTCAGAGTTCTCTTGCTCTGCTTATCAGTCCCCACAGTTACTGCAATGAATTGCTGACGCCTTTCACAACAAACTAATTGACGTTGCTGACATCACCAGATAAATTTAGAAAAACCCAGAGAGGTAAACATTTTGAGTCACTGATCTTTACTGCCACATGCGTGCCTGATGTTGGTCTTCAACTTTTGCTGCAAAATTACACAGGCAACCACCTTCTGTCAACATACCAAATATAAAATAACTTACTAAAATAGTAATAAACATGGCTAAAATGCCTAGCCACTTAAATAGTCTGATCTTAACGGTAATGAGAACCTCGTCAAATGCTGCTTGTGAAAAACTGTTCATCAATTATTCCCGTACGATTTTCTGGGCAGCTCGAGGAAGCGTTTGTAGTATTCATAGGCATTGATTCAACAAAAGGATCCTGATTCAGCTAGAGGATCCTCACTAACAGATGCAAAATAATGCTTGCTTTGAATTCCTATAGTCTTCAAAAACACTCACAAAGCTTCTGAAACAAAGCACCATTGGTACAATTCCAGTGAGAAACAACGTGTGCTGCAACGTTCCACCTTATGGTGCTGAATTTGGACCTGGAAACTGTTCAATACCTAGACCCATTTGCACCTCTGCTAGCCCAATTCAGCTGGTGTCGAGCACAACTCTGTTTATTCATTCCAGGGTATCTGTGAATCATCAATATTGATTTGTATATGCCAAAAAAGATCATTGCTTATATTTTAGTCAAATAATTTTTACACAATGCTCAAACCTCTGCATTGCTAAATTTACACAAGTATTTACTTTTATTTGTAAATCATTTGTTATCATACAGTATTGTTCCCAAGGACATTTTCCCAAAAACAGAAGCATATTTATTCGCCTATAGGGAATTAAATTATTTGCTTAAGCCTGCATATGAGCAATAGGAAGCAAAGATTAACAACATATATCAAGAGTCTTAAACACCATGGGTCAAACAAACAAAACTGGAAGGAATCAATGGAATTTATCACTGCTGCTATTTTATATGGGGATAAGCTGTTGCAATAAATGTTTACTTGCTTTGGCATAGATTTTGGCAAAAAAAATATAAACTACACAGAAAAATTGGTGTGAAATATTAATTGATCTAACTAATTTACACTATAATGTCCTTGATCCTTCCTGTTTGACTAAATCCACTTGTCATTAATGCTCTATTATATATTGCAAGTTTTCAGGAAATTCCATACAAATGTTTTCATGCATTTTACAAGATCAGAATAACAAGCAAGAATACTGATGATAATTTTATGAATTCACTTCAAGCATTTTTGTTGCCTTTGGCGCTTATTTTTTAGGAGAGCACTTAAAGTGTTCAATTTTAATTCCAGACTTTGCTGTGTTGACTCATTTCATTCAATACAAATGCAAGTTAAAAACAATGCAATTAGCAGTTGGCTGTTGGAAAAAAACTTGAATCAAGGAATCTGGATAAAGTGCTTTTTACTCAAAAAAGATACTTGATATAGGAAAATTCAAGGCTGTAAATATGAACCAAATGAGTAATAAAACAAAAAAATTGGAACTAAGATCTGACAGGGGTTGGAGAAGAAGAGGTTAAACAAAGCGAGCAGCAGTGTCAAATAGAGAGTTAAGTTATTTTGTTTACGATTTTGTAAAATATATCTTATTGATAAGTAGTAATGCTCAGGCAACGATAGTCCAGATTTTCAAAATCCATCAGAATCAGATATCACATCCTCATGCACATGATTTCTCATTTTTGTGGAGGTGGGTTTATAGACATTCTGGGCTTTTTGACCATGGAGTTTCTGAAAATTGGATTTTGGTATCCCCTGCTGTCTGTAACTGGAGTGTGTTGAGCAGACCAGCTTGGAGAAGATCTATTTCAGTGAATTTATTTTAGAAAGCCACAGTGATGTGCTATCTGAGATCCAGGAGAGATTTCTTTATAAAACAGCTACCATTGCCAACTTTGATTCATTCTGCTCTCATGATTGGCCATGGATCTGAGTGATTCGATTACAAACTATCATACACTTCCCTCACAATATCATGCTGCTAGTGCTCTCAGCAAGGTGGAGACTGCGGGCTGAGCTTTTTTTGGGCTAAATATGAGTTGCATCGAGTTCTTTTGAGGAATTCCCACCACAAGGTGCAGCGAGAGTTATCACTGTATCTTACAAAATGCACGTCAATAATTACTTACTCTAACTCTATAGTATCTCTCACATCTGATTCAAGCCCCATTTTACCACAATGCTGTTCCCAGAAAAAAAGTTTAGTGGATAATCGGCAAGATACCAGCAGCCCTCACATCCACGCCATCTTTAAAAGCCTGTTATGTACCAGACAGACACTGTCAGTCTGGAGCTGCCCTGCATGGCCCTAACATTTGAGCCAGACAGAGCAAACAAGGGGAAATTGGTGTCCATTTCTGGTCTAGGCAACTGAATATCTTTAAAAGCAGTTAAATTCCACTCAGTGTAAGTAACTGAGGATAAATAGAAACTAACAAAATAGCGAGAAGGAATGCACACATTCTTGTAGAGATGAATAGTTATATTTGATTATAAATTATAAAGTTTATTAGAACCCATGAGCTTTAAGTGTTTGAGATTATAACTAAATAGGCAGTAGTTAAAGTAGAATACGGTTTCTTTCCTCAACTATTTTAGTCAGGGTTTTTCATTCCTTCCTCGGAATAATGAATTGACCACGTTTTGCTATAGCCCATCCTACAGCAGGGTGACCAGAATTGTATGCAGCATTCCGAAAGTGTAAATAAAAAGTGTAGACTTTCTGAAGAAGGGTCTTGGCCCGAAACGTCAGCTTTCCTGCTCCTATGATGCTGCTTGGCCTGCTGTGTTCATCCAGCTCTACACCTTGTAATCTCTAGTGTAGACCACAATGTTAAGTTGAATCAGTACTGCATTTTCAGTAACAATTATGTGTTTAGCCATATACTTATTGGTTAAGTCAAGCCGTGTTATGACCTAACAATTGTAAATATAAGACTATATTTGTATTTGGAGTTGCTTGAATTTTTTCGATCAGATATATATGTTTATGGGTTAGGGTTAGAGTTAGGGTTATAAGTCAGTGGAGACCAAGCAGGGGCTTGAGTTGTGTTGTTCACAAAGGTGCATGTGAACTATGAGTAGGAGTAGGTCAAGTCCCCATTTGAGCCTCCACTGCCACTTAATAAGATTACGGCTTATCTGAGTACACCCTTAATCCACCTTTCCCTGATAACATTTCAATACCTTGCATATAAAGTACATTATCCAGATTTGTGTAATGAACATTCAAAAGCTCTGCTTCCTCCGCCATTTGAAGAGGAGAGTTCCAAAAACTCTGAATGGTAACATCATCATCAGAAATGCAATGCAGACATGAACACTGAAGTGGGCCAATCAAACTCTGAGCCCAGCAAAGATTTCAGAGCAACAGAGTTGATGCTGCTACTTTTGTGGAACAAAAATATCCATGTTGCAGTAAGGATTAAATTGCTCATAGACTACCAAAAGACCTCGATGCCAAATTTAGCAGTTCCCAATGATCCGATTGAGACAAAAACACACAAATTTCCATTAAGAGAATGCAAAAACTGTTCCAATAACTGTTGTAAACCATAAGATGGTAGGGAAAGAAAAACTTGGTGAAACTATACTTACTAGTAAAGTAGGACTGGGCAAACCAATAGAGTCTGAGCTGACTAATTCCTGGTTGCAGACAGTTTGTGAAAGGGGAATTCATGTTTAACTATTTGAAAGAGTAACACATGCTGAGCATGAGCGGGAGTCTTTGGTGTGTACTGTTCTTATACTTCTAGAAGGCATTTGACAAGGTTTCATTAAAAAAGTTTTTTTGTGCAAAATGGGAGCTTAGCACAAATAGAATATTGACTTGTTGGCAAAAGGGAGAGGTTATGCATAATTTGAAACAAACACAGATTATGTTGGAGAAACTCAACAGATCTGGCATCATCTGTAGACACAGAAACAGAGTTCATGTTTACAGCCTTGTATGCATGCTGCCAGAGCTGGGAAATTTCTTCAACGCTCTCTGAGTTTGCTTCAGATTTCAGAAGGAGTTAAACACAAAGTTGAAGTCAAGGCTACAATATTCCTTTGATTCACGTGAAACACTCTCAGATTTTATCAGTACTTACAGGATTTTGGGAAACTACCTCCTTGTCATTGGCCACCACCATAAGTTGGATAAGTGTAAAGACTGAGTTAAATACGTAGGAGACAAATAAATTCTTATGGAGTGTTATCCTTTGACAGCTGAGGCTCCTAGAAAATATCACAGCAAAAGTTGAAGATTAGAAGCACAAGGTCTGGTTCTGCAGGAATATTTTAGTTATTCAGAAAGTAACTCCAGCTACAATGTTATACATGGTGTATATGCCCTTAACTACTCCATTGTCACAATAACCTGTTTTTATCTTTGTCCAGGGAATAGGTTGGTTCCATAGCCACAGAACACGTCATGTGTTGATTAAGACTTTTGCACAGAGGGGAGCCTGAATGGCTTTTCCTCCACTGAAATTTCCTCTCTGCAATTGATCCTCAGGATAGCGAAGGGAAAAATCCTATCCATGAAACCTATTGAAGGCTGACTGACATCTGTCAGTGTCAGAAAATAGGACTGAAAACTGGAGTAACAGACTAGCTTCACAACCTCTTTACTTTGCACACCGCTAGAGATAATGGAACAAAAGCCAAAGCTGGAGGGTGAGTTTGATCAGAGTCTATCACAAAATTTGAATCTTCCACAACGTTATAGTACCCTGTTAGCAATCAATGCCCGTCTCCCAATTTTTTGTTGCATAACTTCATTGCACAAAGTTCATCTAATCATTTGGTGTCTGTTTTATCAAACCAAAAATGGAATTGTCAGTTGTAACGAGAAATTCCTGAATGCTTTGCTCTACATTTAACTAAGTTATTTAATATTCTACATTTAACTTGTTGTGGTAGTCTGTAGTAGTCACTTAAAAACAGTTGGTTCAGGTTCGAAAAGCCCTCTTGAATGACTGCAGGCTAAGTCAATGGAAATGCACCATGCTTATAAACTCAGCCTGGGGCTGTGGTTACTTTTGCAGGTGAGATCATCTTCCAGCTCATTTTTTGAGTTAAAGATCACAGAAACTTTACTTACGATTCTTTTGTATGAAATCTTTCAAATTTTTACCCTGCTTAGGCCAACTGAGTAATAATTTTAGAAATGCCTGGCAGCTATCTTTACAGATTCTGTAAAGTGTTAGCCATATATTTCAACTGTTAAAGAAGTATTTGAATTAATCTGCTTAGACATGTTAGAACAGTGGTTTTCCACCGTGTACTGTGACAAAGTGAGAAATGTGAGCAATGACACTTTCTCTGTTGGCATCAGGCAACGCCTGTTGCAGGGGTGGAGTCATGGACAGCTACCAGTGTCTGATAGGTGCACAGCATCATCGTTCAGTGTGTGGAGCTGGTGAGTCACCCACCTTTGGCCTTTGGCTTGACGTTGAAAATGTTGTGCACCACTGTATTGGAACACATCTCCGGATCAGGTGAGATTTGATCGTCTGACCCAGTGGTAGAGACACTACCACTGAGCCACAAGACGTTGTAAACCAATTTGAATCAAATTGGAAGCATGACCCATGTCTGGGGTGGGTGGGACTTGAACCCAGACATTCTGGCCCATATATAGGGATACTACCACTGCACTAAAAAGCCCTTCTAATTAATTACAGGTTTTATCTCATCAGATCCAGCTGACCAATAATTTTCAATTGCTTCTTTTTCACTGTATTGCCGTGTCCTTGACCCTCTCCAGCAATTGTCTTTGAAGCAATCCAGAGCAGTAACTGGTGAAAACAATAACAGCTGGTGTGAAGCTGATAGTTGGAAATGTCTTTGTGTCTGCTCTTTCAATTGTGAAGCTATTCCTCAGGGTCAGCTAATTTGGACTGTATCCTCAGCCATGGAAGAAAACATTTTTTTGGAATTTGGAAGGTAAGTTGCATTTCTTTCATCTAAAATGACAGTTTCTTGTGTATTCAAAATAAATGTTAATATATTTGAAGAGAATTCTTTTCAAAAGGATTGAACTGATCAAATAACCAAAGCATGAAGTAAAGATTAAGTTGGGTTTGAAAGCTTGAGGATTGCTTGCAACAGAACATTAAACACCCAGCAAACAGTCATTTGCACTTTGATTGTTTAACAAAGAATTGCAGCATGACACAGTACATATTTTTTCAGTTGTGCAAATTCCTCTTTTGTATCATCCCTAATGTCTATAAGGTTAATATTTTCACTTAAAACTTTCTGTGCATTTTGTTAGGCAAATCTGGGGTGTTTACTGGACAAATAAAAAGAAAATCCTTCAAAGCCCTTTAAGAATTTATTATTCTGTTCCATGTGAGATTGCTGGATTACTTTGGCAGTATACTGTTTTATTTGATCACAGGTTAAATGAAATACTGTTAACAGTATAGGAAAGACAATAAAATGTGCAAAATAAACCCATGGAGAATTAACTTGGCATTGCTATGGACTAAAGTCTCTGTCTATAGAAAGAATTCAGCAGCATATTTCAGCCATAGCAAATAATCAAATAATTTTCACGAAGACATTTAAATAAAGTCCAGATTATTTTATTTACAAGCTGCTGATTGGGCGAAAGAATAGATATATAGGATCAGTGTCACAATACACTTTAACAAGTATTCAGTCCTGTTGGGAGAAACAGGATATAAAGTTTGTGCTGCCTGACTATGGCATATATCCAATACACCTCCTCCAACCCACCTTCCTGCAAAAATTCCATCCCCTATTCCCAATTCCTTCGCCTCCGCCGCGTCTGCTCCCAGGATGAGGCATTCCACTACTGTATATCTCAGATGTCCTCTTTTTTAAAGGACCACAACATCCCCCCGCAGTGGTCGAGAACGCCCTTGACCATGTCTCCCGCATTTCCCACAACTCATCCCTCATACCCTGTCCCTGCAATAACCGCCAAAAGAGAATCCCCCTCGTCCTCACGTACCACCTCACCAACCTCTGGATCCAACACATCATCCTCCGACATTTCCGCCATCTGCAATCTGACCCCACCACTAAAGACATTTTTCCATCCCTACCCTTGTCTGCTTTCCAGAGGGACCACTCTCTCCATGACTGTCTTGTCCACTCCACACTCCCCTCCAGCCCCACCACACCCAGCACTTTTCCCTGCAACCGCAGGAAATGCTACACTTGCCCCCACACCACCTCCCTTGCCACCATCCCAGGCCCCAAGAAGAATTTCCACATCAAGCAGATGTTCACCTGCACATCTGCCAATGTAGTATACTGTATCCACTGTACCCGGTGTGGCCTCCTCTACATGGGAGAAACTAAGCGGAGGCTTGGAGACCACTTTGCAGAACACCTACACTCGGTTCACAATAAATAGCTGTACCTCCCAGTCGTGAACCATTTCAACTGCTCCTCCCATTCCTTAGACAACATGTCCATCCTGGGCCTCCTGCAGTGCCACAATGATGCCACCCAAAGGTTGTAGGAACAGCAACTCATATTCCACTTGGAAACTCTGCAGCTCAATGGCATCAATGTGGATTTCACAAGTTTCAAAATCTCCCTTCCCTCCCACTGCATCCCAAAACCAGCCCAGCTCGTCCCCGCCTCCCTAGCCTATTCTTCTTCTCACCTATCCCCTCCTCCCACCTCAAGCTGCACCTCCATTTCCAACCTACTAACGTTCCCTCCGGTCTGACCTATCTCCTCCCTACCTCCCCACCTACACTCACCTCTACTGGCTCCATCCCCGCCCCTTTAACTTGTCTGTCTCCTCTCCACCTATCTTCTCCTCTATCCATCTTCGATCTGCCTCCCCCCACTCCCTATTTATTTCAGAACCCTCTACCCCTCCTCCTTTTCTGATGAAGGGCCTAGGCCCGAAATGTCAGCTTTTTGTGTAAAATGCTTCTTGGCCTGGTGTGTTCATCCAGCTCTACACCTTGTTATCTAAGCTAAATGTGCTGCTGGGTTGGCTGCAGCTCAGCAGGGGTCCTAATGCATGCATGGTTGTCAGAAGTTACAGCTAACTTACAGTCCTTAACGCGGATGCTGCAGCAGTCAGTGGGTCCTTGAGGGAGAGAAAATAAGAAAATGGATGGAGCAGGGAAACTAGAGAGAAAGCTCCCAGGTCTTCTGCTGCAGCACTGGATACTGTAATCCAAAGGAGAAAGGTGATGCTTCCACAGGGGCTAGGTAATCTCTAAGGGGATTGCAAAGGGAATGGGAGTAGCAAGGAAACTGGGAGCAGGAGTTGGCCATTCGGTCCACTGAGGACTGTTCAGCCATCCAAGATGATGATTGCTGATTCTCTGTTTTTATATACTGTGAATGGCAGGACAGTCCTAGATTGTTCTGATGAGGAGTTACTGAACTTGAAATGTTAAATCTTCTTTCTTCCCATAGGTGCTGCTGGACCTGTTGAGTTTCATCTGCAATTTCTGATTACGTTTTGGACCTGCACTGGGGCTAGATTCTCTAGAGTTTAGAAGGATGCAAGGAGATCTGAGTGAAGTGCATAAAATTCTAACAGGTCTGAACAGATCAGATGCAGCTCTATATTGTCCCTGGTTGGGGAGTTTAGAATGAGGGGAATCAGTCTCAGGATACTGTTTAGGGTATTTAGGGCTGAGGTGAGGAAAAATTTCTTCACTCAAAGGGTAGTGAATCTATGGAATGCTTTACCACAGAAGTCTATGGAGGCCAAGTCACTGAATATATTCAAGAACGACAGAGATAATTTTTCAGATTTTAAAGGTGTCGACATATGGGATATATCAGAATATGAGGAGAAAGTGAGATCATGGCACTGACATAAAGGATCAGCCACGATCATGTTGCCTAGAAGAGCAGACTTGAAGGGCCGAGTGGCCTACTCCTTCTCACAGTATCTTTTCCTTCATTTCCTTGAGCAATGAGTAAATCTGAAAACACTAAGCTATGACCCTAGCTGATGATAATACAAGACAAGTCAGATCCCAGAGCGAAACCTGACTTCACAGATCCATTGTTTTGTGTTTTTGTTTACTGTGAGGTCACTATAAAACTTCATAAGAGGTTGACAATGCAATATTAATAAAAGAACATAAATGTTTAACAAAAGAAAAGACACAAACTATATTACATTTTTAATGAACAATTGGAATGAACTCATTACAAATATTATTAACAAAGATTTAACCTTTTTACCCCAATAATAACCTTACAGGCAGTCACACTTCAGTGAAGGATAATTTCAGTGAAGGTCCTTATTTTTGCTAGCAGGACTGTAACCAGTTTCCTTTTTAGCAAAGTTCTGTCCATTCTCTCATTGCATTTCTTTTCAATTCATGTATTTTGGAGACCCCTAAATAAGCTGTTGGCTTAGCTCACTATTATTACTGGACATGGGTTCCACAAACTCATGCCTTCAACAGCCTTTCAGGACATCTCCATTCCTGCCTTCTGTTTCTGGAGATTTCTTCGAAGCAACTCATGACCTTTTCACCTTTGACCCTGACTGTTTTGGAGATTGCTACGTTGACAGTCCCCCTGGAGTGATAGACCTTTTCTCTCTTAATGCACCTCTGTCCCCACCCTCCATCCCCAGCCCCAAACCGCTCTGTCTCTCTTTCTGTGGGTTGTAAAAACTAAGTCAACGAATGATCTCTCCAAGGACCTTGCTAGTCATTTACAAAAATCACATGATATCTCAGAACTGCTGTCTTTATCTCACTGTTCAAAATGACATTCTTACTTTTTAAAAAGAAATTCAGACCTTCGCTATTGCCTGGGATGGAATGGTTTAGTTACAAAGAGAAGTAGTAAGCTTGGGTTGTTTTCTTTGGAACAGAGAAAGCTGAAAGGGGGCCTGTTTGAGGTGGATAAGATTATAAGGGCATAGAAAGGGTAGATAGAAACCAGCTGTTGCCCTTGGTTGCAGGGCTAATAATAAGTGGCCACAACGTTCAGGTGAAATGCAGGAGGCTTAGACGGGATTGAGGGGATTTGAGGACAATTATTTTCATCCAGATCGTGGTGGGAATCTGGAATACATTGCCTCGGGCAGAAATGGGAAACCTCGCACCTATTAAAAAAATACTTGAATGAGCACTTGAATGGCCATGGGCCATTTGCTGGAAAGTGGAAGTAGTTAGCTTTAGAGTAGCTTTTTGTTGCTGCAGACTTGATAGAACAAAGGATCTCTTCTGTACTCTATGATTCTACGATTCACAGAACAGAAAACTAAAACCAAACTTTCCTTCACCTTAGAAATAACGTTTTACAAATGCATGTCTAACTTTTCTGGTATGAGTTATGAACTGTAAGCTACAAATGGTGAGATCATTGCCACTTTCAATTCAGGTCACCTTAATTCTCTCCTTCTACAGTGTTGATTTCTGATATGCCAAGACTGACTGCCTAGTTAGACACTGTAGCCCCATCACGATGGACATAAACAAGCCATGTCTTGCCAGAAACTACACGTGATCTGACACCTGCAACCACTAAGATGCTAGCATGGTGTATCACTGAGACACTGGGCACAAGGGCTGCATCCAGGCCACAAGTAAAAGATAGCAGCATGTGCCAGCTCACTGGAAACTAAAAGATTACTTAAGAATATCACAATGTGACATTGGTCAGTCTGACAGATTTGTGTTGTTACCTTTCTCTCATGCTGGAGTGAGAAGCTTAACGTCTCTGGAGGTCAACAACCAAGGATGATCATGGAAATTATTTGAGAGAGAAATTCCAACTTATTTGAGAATCAGGGCTTTTGGAGACTGAATGTTTTCTCAGGACACCAAACGAATGAGGCTGAATGAATGACAGTGATTGAATACAGCGTAATTGATGTGGCCTTGTGGATTGATTCATCATTTCAAATCTAGCTTGAGTCCCACATTTCTGTTACGTAGAGGCAAGTTTTGACTTTGCGTGACATTGTAATTCTGCAGCTTGTTTCACATTCCTTCCCATGTTTATTTCTACTACCTTAATATAAAGCAAGGAGATATCAAATAAGCTGTTTATTTGCTATCACCCATCTGGTAAATCATGCAAAATCAAACCACCCTCTTGAGTTTAAGTCTTCTAAACTGTACAAGAGACTTGGCATTGAACATAGGCCAATAATTTATTGTAGAATAGAACAGACGCTGCATGGTTAGAGATATGGTATTTCACATGAGATGTCAGCCCTGTCAGCCTTTTCAAGCCGATATAAAAACTCCTATAATACCATTTGACAAAAAAACTGGTCAATTCCTCTACTCTGATTTGTATTATAACCACCATCAGAAATTAAAACAAAACCATCATAATGTCATCAGAAATTAAAACAAAACAGAATAATTTATTACTCAATGATTATGGGACCTTGGAGATGATGGGAACTGCAGATACTGGAGAATCCAAGATAACAAAGTATGATAATAAAATGTGAGGCTGGATGAACACAGCAGGCCAAGCAGCATCTCAGGAGCACAAAAGCTGACGTTTCGGGCCTAGACCCTTCATCAGAGAGGGGGATGGGGGGAGGGAACTGGAATAAATAGGGAGAGAGGGGGAGGCGGACCGAAGATGGAGAGTAAAGAAGATAGGTGGAGAGGGTGTAGGTGGGGAGGTAGGGAGGGGATAGGTCAGTCCAGGGAAGACGGACAGGTCAAGGAGGTGGGATGAGGTTAGTAGGTAGCTGGGGGTGCGGCTTGGGGTGGGAGGAAGGGATGGGTGAGAGGAAGAACCGGTTAGGGAGGCAGAGACAGGTTGGACTGGTTTTGGGATGCAGTGGGTGGGGGGGAAGAGCTGGGCTGGTTGTGTGGTGCAGTGGGGGGAGGGGATGAACTGGGCTGGTTGAGGGATGCAGTGGGGGAAGGGGAGATTTTGAAACTGGTGAAGTCCACATTGATACCATATGGCTGCAGGGTTCCCAGGCGGAATATGAGTTGCTGTTCCTGCAACCTTCGGGTGGCATCATTGTGGCAGTGCAGGAGGCCCATGATGGACATGTCATCAAGAGAATGGGAGGGGGAGTGGAAATGGTTTGCGACTGGGAGGTGCAGTTGTTTGTTGCGAACTGAGCGGAGGTGTTCTGCAAAGCGGTCCCCAAGCCTCCGCTTGGTTTCCCCAATGTAGAGAAAGCCGCACCGGGTACAGTGGATGCAGTATACCACATTGGCAGATGTGCAGGTGAACCTCTGCTTAATGTGGAATGTCATCTTGGGGCCTGGGATGGGGGTGAGGGAGGAGGTGTGGGGACAAGTGTAGCATTTCCTGCGGTTGCAGGGGAAGGTGCCGGGTGTGGTGGGGTTGGAGGGCAGTGTGGAGCGAACAAGGGAGTCACGGAGAGAGTGGTCTCTCCGGAAAGCAGACAGGGGTGGGGATGGAAAAATGTCTTGGGTGGTGGGGTCGGATTGTAAATGGCGGAAGTGCCGGAGGATAATGCGTTGTATCCGGAGGTTGGTAGGGTGGTGTGTGAGAACGAGGGGGATCCTCTTGGGGCGGTTGTGGCGGGGGCGGGGTGTGAGGGATGTGTCGCGGGAAATGCGGGAGACGCGGTCAAGGGCGTTCTCAATCACCGTGGGGGGGAAGTTGCGGTCCTTAAAGAACTTGGACATCTGGGATGTGCGGGAGTGGAATGTCTTATCGTGGGAGCAGATGCGGCGGAGGCGGAGGAATTGGGAATAGGGGATGGAATTTTTGCAGGAGGGTGGGTGGGAGGAGGTGTATTCTAGGTAGCTGTGGGAGTCGGTGGGCTTGTAATGGACATCAGTTACAAGCTGGTTGCCTGAGATGGAGACTGAGAGGTCCAGGAAGGTGAGGGATGTGCTGGAGATGGCCCAGGTGAACTGAAGGTTGGGGTGGAAGGTGTTGGTGAAGTGGATGAACTGTTCGAGCTCCTCTGGGGAGCAAGCGGCGGCGCCGATACAGTCATCAATGTACCGGAGGAAGAGGTGGGGTTTGGGGCCTGTGTAGGTGCGGAAGATGGACTGTTCCACGTAACCTACAAAGAGGCAGGCATAGCTGGGGCCCATGCGGGTGCCCATGGCCACCCCCTTAGTCTGTAGGAAGTGGGAGGAGTCAAAAGAGAAGTTGTTGAGTGTGAGGACGAGTTCCGCTAGGCGGATGAGAGTGTCGGTGGAGGGGGCCTGGTCGGGCCTGCGGGACAGGAAGAAGCGGAGGGCCTTGAGGCCATCTCCATGCGGAATGCAGGTGTACAGGGACTGGACGTCCATGGTGAATATGAGGTGTTGGGGGCCAGGGAATTGGAAGTCCTGGAGGAGGTGGAGGGCGTGGGTGGTGTCACGGACATAGGTGGGGAGTTCCTGGACCAAAGGGGAGAAAATGGAGTCCAGATAGGTGGAGATGAGTTCGGTGGGGCAGGAGCAGGCTGAGACGATGGGTCGACCAGGGCAGGCAGGTTTGTGGATTTTGGGAAGGAGATAGAAACGGGCCGTGCGGGGTTGGGGAACAATGAGGTTGGAGGCTGTGGGTGGGAGGTCCCCTGAGGTGATGAGGTCATGAATGGTGTTGGAGATGATGGTTTGGTGCTCGGGTGTGGGGTCATGATCGAGGAGGCGGTAGGAGGTGGTGTCGGAGAGTTGGCGTCTGGCCTCGGCGATGTAGAGGTCAGTACGCCATACTACCACTGCGCCACCCTTGTCTGCGGGTTTGATGGTGAGGTTGGGGTTGGAGCGGAGGGAGCGGAGGGCTGCCCGTTCTGCGGGGGAGAGGTTGGAGTGGGTGAGAGGGGTGGAGAGGTTGAGGCGGTTAATGTCTCGACAGCAGTTGGAGATGAAGAGGTCGAGGGAGGGTAGGAGGCCTGGGGGTGGTGTCCAGGAGGAGGACTTGTGTTGGAAGCGGGTGAAGGGGTCAGTGGAAGGAGGGTTGGGTTCCCGGTTGAAGAAGTAGGCATGCAGGCGAAGACGGCGGAAAAACTGCTCTGTGTCCGACCGTGACTGGTATTCGTTGATGTGTGGTTGTAGGGGGACAAAGGTGAGCCCCTTGCTCAGGACTGACCGTTCGTCCTCAGTCAGTGGGAGGTCTGGGGGGATGGTGAAGATTCGGCAGGGCTCAGGGTGGCTGTCTCCTCTGGGGTTACAGGCTGTGGAGGTTGTCAGCCACCCTGAGCCCTGCCGAATCTTCACCATCCCCCCAGACCTCCCACTGACTGAGGACGAACGGTCAGTCCTGAGCAAGGGGCTCACCTTTGTCCCCCTACAACCACACATCAACGAATACCAGTCACGGTCGGACACAGAGCAGTTTTTCCGCCGTCTTCGCCTGCATGCCTACTTCTTCAACCGGGAACCCAACCCTCCTTCCACTGACCCCTTCACCCGCTTCCAACACAAGTCCTCCTCCTGGACACCACCCCCAGGCCTCCTACCCTCCCTCGACCTCTTCATCTCCAACTGCCGTCGAGACATTAACCGCCTCAACCTCTCCACCCCTCTCACCCACTCCAACCTCTCCCCCGCAGAACGGGCAGCCCTCCGCTCCCTCCGCTCCAACCCCAACCTCACCATCAAACCCGCAGACAAGGGTGGCGCAGTGGTAGTATGGCGTACTGACCTCTACATCGCCGAGGCCAGACGCCAACTCTCCGACACCACCTCCTACCGCCTCCTCGATCATGACCCCACACCCGAGCACCAAACCATCATCTCCAACACCATTCATGACCTCATCACCTCAGGGGACCTCCCACCCACAGCCTCCAACCTCATTGTTCCCCAACCCCGCACGGCCCGTTTCTATCTCCTTCCCAAAATCCACAAACCTGCCTGCCCTGGTCGACCCATCGTCTCAGCCTGCTCCTGCCCCACCGAACTCATCTCCACCTATCTGGACTCCATTTTCTCCCCTTTGGTCCAGGAACTCCCCACCTATGTCCGTGACACCACCCACGCCCTCCACCTCCTCCAGGACTTCCAATTCCCTGGCCCCCAACACCTCATATTCACCATGGACGTCCAGTCCCTGTACACCTGCATTCCGCATGGAGATGGCCTCAAGGCCCTCCGCTTCTTCCTGTCCCGCAGGCCCGACCAGGCCCCCTCCACCGACACTCTCATCCGCCTAGCGGAACTCGTCCTCACACTCAACAACTTCTCTTTTGACTCCTCCCACTTCCTACAGACTAAGGGGGTGGCCATGGGCACCCGCATGGGCCCCAGCTATGCCTGCCTCTTTGTAGGTTACGTGGAACAGTCCATCTTCCGCACCTACACAGGCCCCAAACCCCACCTCTTCCTCCGGTACATTGATGACTGTATCGGCGCCGCCTCTTGCTCCCCAGAGGAGCTCGAACAGTTCATCCACTTCACCAACACCTTCCACCCCAACCTTCAGTTCACCTGGGCCATCTCCAGCACATCCCTCACCTTCCTGGACCTCTCAGTCTCCATCTCAGGCAACCAGCTTGTAACTGATGTCCATTACAAGCCCACCGACTCCCACAGCTACCTAGAATACACCTCCTCCCACCCACCCTCCTGCAAAAATTCCATCCCCTATTCCCAATTCCTCCGCCTCCGCCGCATCTGCTCCCACGATAAGACATTCCACTCCCGCACATCCCAGATGTCCAAGTTCTTTAAGGACCGCAACTTCCCCCCCACGGTGATTGAGAACGCCCTTGACCGCGTCTCCCGCATTTCCCGCGACACATCCCTCACACCCCGCCCCCGCCACAACCGCCCCAAGAGGATCCCCCTCGTTCTCACACACCACCCTACCAACCTCCGGATACAACGCATTATCCTCCGGCACTTCCGCCATTTACAATCCGACCCCACCACCCAAGACATTTTTCCATCCCCACCCCTGTCTGCTTTCCGGAGAGACCACTCTCTCCGTGACTCCCTTGTTCGCTCCACACTGCCCTCCAACCCCACCACACCCGGCACCTTCCCCTGCAACCGCAGGAAATGCTACACTTGTCCCCACACCTCCTCCCTCACCCCCATCCCAGGCCCCAAGATGACATTCCACATTAAGCAGAGGTTCACCTGCACATCTGCCAATGTGGTATACTGCATCCACTGTACCCGGTGCGGCTTTCTCTACATTGGGGAAACCAAGCGGAGGCTTGGGGACCGCTTTGCAGAACACCTCCGCTCAGTTCGCAACAAACAACTGCACCTCCCAGTCGCAAACCATTTCCACTCCCCCTCCCATTCTCTTGATGACATGTCCATCATGGGCCTCCTGCACTGCCACAATGATGCCACCCGAAGGTTGCAGGAACAGCAACTCATATTCCGCCTGGGAACCCTGCAGCCATATGGTATCAATGTGGACTTCACCAGTTTCAAAATCTCCCCTTCCCCCACTGCATCCCTCAACCAGCCCAGTTCATCCCCTCCCCCCACTGCACCACACAACCAGCCCAGCTCTTCCCCCCCACCCACTGCATCCCAAAACCAGTCCAACCTGTCTCTGCCTCCCTAACCGGTTCTTCCTCTCACCCATCCCTTCCTCCCACCCCAAGCCGCACCCCCAGCTACCTACTAACCTCATCCCACCTCCTTGACCTGTCCGTCTTCCCTGGACTGACCTATCCCCTCCCTACCTCCCCACCTACACCCTCTCCACCTATCTTCTTTACTCTCCATCTTCGGTCCGCCTCCCCCTCTCTCCCTATTTATTCCAGTTCCCTCCCCCCATCCCCCTCTCTGATGAAGGGTCTAGGCCCGAAACGTCAGCTTTTGTGCTCCTGAGATGCTGCTTGGCCTGCTGTGTTCATCCAGCCTCACATTTTATTATCTTGGAATCTCCAGCATCTGCAGTTCCCATTATCTCTGATAACAAAGTATGAAGCTGGATGAACACAGCAGGCCAAGCAGCATCTCAGGAGCACAAAAGCTGACGTTTCGGGCTAGACCCTTCATCAGGCTCTCTGCTTGGCCTGCTATGTTCATCTAGCTTCACACTTTGTTATCTTTGATTATAGGACCTTGTTGTGTCCAAATTATAATGCTAAATTTGCAAAAAAAAAGTAACTAAACCTCAAATGCATTTCATTACCTGTCAAGTGCTTTAAGAGGTCATCACAATGTAACAGCCTGACTTTTCTTTATCATTGTACGTTTCACATTTTTAAGAATGGCTTAATTCAGTCACAGTTTTATATGACGTGTGAAGGAAATGCACACCTATGGGAAAAAGGAGGCGGCTAGAGTCTGCAGGCTGGAAATTTTGAAACTGACTTAAATTGTCAGAGGAATCACAAGTATGCAGGGACTGGACCAAGGAACAGAAGATTGAGTTAAAGTCAGAAGAGTTGTATTCTGGGGGCAGGAACGGGCTGAAACAATGAGTGTGCCTGGATAGTCTTGTTTCTGGATTTTTGGAAGGATGTAGAAGCGAGCTGTTCAGGGCAGGGGGACTATCAGACTATCATACATTCCCCTCCCCTCTGTTGTCCACCTTCCACAGGGACTGTTCCTTCTGGATCACCCTGGTCCACATTTCCTTCATCCTCAACACCCCTACCACAAGCCCACAGCACCTTCTCCTGCAACTGCAGTAGATTTAGCACCTGCCCATTTACCTCCTCCCTCCCCAGCGTTCAAGGGCCCAAACATACCTTCTAATTTACTTCATTTGCTGCTCACAATGTAGTCTCCTCTACATTGGGGAAACAAAGTATAGACTGGGTGACTGCTTCGCAGAACATCTACGTTCACAAAAAAGGCCCTGAGCTTCCAGTTGCCTGCCACTTTAACACACCTCCCTGTTCCCTGGCCAACATCTCTGTATCTGGTTTGCTGTAGGGTTCTAGCGAAACTCAGCACAAGCTGGAAGAACAACACCCATTTTCCGCTTGGGGGCCTTACCAGCCCTCTGGACTCAATATCAAGTTCAATAATTTTCGGCTCATGTCCTAGCTCCTACCCCACATGCCTGGTCTTGTTACCACACAGCCTGCCATTACACACTACCTATTGTTAGTCATTAACAGTCCCATTAACAGCTATTCACCCTCCCAGCCTGATCAATATCAGCTCCTTAGTCTATCCAACTGCTCTTCTCTCTCTTTCGGCTCTATCCTTTATCTTATTGTTCACTCCTTACCTCATGCTGCTCCCCATCTTCTGTATATAAACCAATGTTTTCCTAGCTACCATCAGTTCTGCGGAAGGGTCGCCAGACTTGAAACATTAACTCTGATTTTTTTTCTCCACAGATGCTGCTAGCCCTACTGAGTTTTTACCAGCAACTTCTGTTCTTGTTACAGTTTTGCTTGACATATGTACCTTTCCACTCTTGCCAACGCAATTTTTACAAACATCAACTTTCAAGATGTTTTGGTACATTGGAGTGAAGATTTGGCTACAAAGTACCTGTTTTAGTGGTGTAAAACAAAAAGAACCAATTATGAGGGCTAACTTTTAATAGAAAGACTTCTATCCTGGTATTGAGTTGGGCAGTTTTTTCAGATAACCTAAGGGGTGAGAGTGGTGCTGCTGACTGAAGCACACTGAACAGTTGTTCCTTTGCAAACACAAATGAAGAGCCTAATGCCTATTTTTCGACTTTCTCTGGGAAATTGGGTGTACTGTGTCCAGCAGGAGCTAGAACACTGTGCTTGCAGCCACGTAGCAATAATTACCATACTTTATTGAAATGTGACTTGAGGTCCAATTTCTGGGAAGCCTCAGTCTCCAAGGTACCAGACAGCACTGGGTATGTGCCCACTCATGGGTCTTAACTAATTTATAACCTTTTACCTTTCATTTAAAGTAATTTAACACAAATTGTTTAGATGCTTCTTTCTTTTTAGGTTAGAAAGGACCAGCTGAAAGTCAATGTACTTACTTGAAATAGAAGAAAATAGCCAGAGAAATCAATAGCGATGTAATTGACAGTGTATGACCCACAACAGCCATATAGTAGAGAATGCGCGCCATCTGGTAGGAGCAAAAGATAATATTGCTTAGAGGGGAAAGGCCATTTAAACACAGAATCAAAGCTTTTTTTTATAAAAATAAATTTGTCTATCATTCTCTAAGTATTATTCCTGAATGCAGCAGAGATTTAATTTTACAAACAGGCAACTGAAATTGTTATAACGGTGAAATGCATTGGTGACTTCAGCTTCAAAAGTTTGAGATTTCCTACATTGGTAGATATTAATTCGTTATTATATGAGTGACCAAATTTAAATGTTTGCTCATACATTGTACTATAACTTGTTAAAATATTCATTGCGGCATTTATCTCCAATGCATATTTGTTACCTTGAGATTGCATTTGAATTTTCATAAATAAAAAATTCTTCCCCTTTAACAATGAAGCACATGACAGGAAGCATACTTTATACTTCAGACTTCTTGTTGGAGGAATTGGAGGAAGTTGTTGGTGCCAATGGATGGAGTGACCCAGAATCTGAGATAAAACTGGAGCTTGTTTGTAATTGCTTGGCCAATCTTTACAACCTTTTTGAACAAGGCCATAATGTTTATCATTCTCCCGTGGCACTGTCCCTGAATTCAGGGAAGATTCAAAGTTAATTGTCAATCTCTCTGCAATCTCAATTCTCACTTCCTTCAATAATGATGCATCTCATTCAGTCCTAGTGACTTATTATAACATTAAGTATCAAGAGGTTATCCAATAACTCCTCATCAATTTTAAACTGTTTTACTGATTAAGTTTCCTTCTCTGTAACCAAGACCTGGGCTGTGTTTGCTTCATATCTGAAGACAATGTATTAATATATCACCTCAGCCATGTCCCTTGCCTCGAGATCCAAATTCTCCACCTGGCCCCTCATCAGCCCCACTCTTGCTTTTACCATTTTTTTAACTGTTGATATGTTTTTGGAAAACATTGAGATTTCCTTTTATATTAGCTGGCAATCTTTTTTCATAATTCCCCTTTGTTTCTCTTATTTGCTTTTTCACCTCCCTACTGTACTTTGGTTATTCAGCTTGCTTTTCAACTGAATTTACTGCCTAACATCTGCCATAAACACACTCTTTCTTCTTTAAATTAATTTCTATTTCCTTTGCTGGGAACTGTCCTACTTTACTGATTTGATGGAAAACACTTTGACGATGTCCAACCCATTTCCTCTTTGAAGTTAGCCCATTGTGCAGCTACTGTTTCACCCATCAAGCTTTGAATTGAGTCAGTCTGATCCAGCTTTGTTCTTGCCCAGTTGAACTCAACTCTTCATTCGCTAATTATTCTTATTCCAGAATGACGATTTTCTACTATCATCCTAAAACTCAATTGATCACCGTCCCCTAAATACTCCCCAGAGTTATTTAAGCCACTTGGTCTGACTCATTCCTAACAAACAAAGTCTAGCAATACCTCATTTCCCATCCTACCACTGTAGAAAATTCCCTTGAAATTATAGGAACACATGCCTCTCTCCCTGCCCTTTACACTACATGCATCCCAGTTAATTTATTTTGTAGCTAAATATTCAATTATAACTGCATTCTGATGTTTATACCTCTTCTTGTAATTTCCTTGCAGTTTTGCTCCTCTTTACCTCTTGTCTCTAAGTTAGGTACCAGAATGTCTCAATTACAGTAATGCACACTTACTCTTAAGTATAGCCTGAGGACTTACAAAGGAGATCTTTCTTAACACTCAAGGTTTTGAATACTCTGTGATTTAGCTTACATTTAAGTGCAGAGGACAAGGCAGGCAGCTTACGATGTTGATGAGCACTGGACAGTCAATCTATCAGTCAGATAGGAGGTGGACATGTTGATGTTGATGCTGTGTTACATCAATGTCAGCCCTGTAGCATGTGCCAGCAGCTCTCATGACGTACATACTGCATGTTAGGAGGGCTACATCAGAAAGGGGGTACCACCACAGTCAGTGAGGGGCTCATCTGATTACATTTAAAGGGGATTGGCCAGGGTCAGTCAGACAATTGGTCTGCAAGAGTCAGAGATTTGTGTCTGGAGTTTGATCTACAACCAGTCTTGCAGGACAAGTGCAAGCAGTCTGGAACCTCATGTAGGTCCGTCAGGGTGCTGTGATAGCATCAGTCTGTAAGCCAGTCCACAGTTAATCGGGCTGGTCCCGCCACAATCAGTTTTGGGGATTTGTTGAATAATGATTAGGACATTAGAGGTAGGGAACAGAGTTACGGAGAGAGATCAGCAATGGCACATAAGTTATGATGCTCATTTGCAAAGTCAGAGCACACAATGGGCTGACTTGCCTCATTCTGCCATAACATTTCTGTGAAGAGAGAATGACAGTGCAAGGCATCGTGGAACCGAAGAGCACAAAGACAATCTTGTTGCCAAACACTTCCAGAATGAATAAACTGGGTTTGGACTTCATTTAATTGGATATGATTCTGTTCCTAAGCTGACAAGCAACTCATGTTTATTGCAAAATACACTTGACTTTGTTAATTTTGAGGACATTGTTATTTTTGGAATACTTGGCTTTTGAGATGCGGAATAAATATCTGTTATCCATGATATCTTCAGATGATCCCCGTTTAAAGTATCTTAACAAAACCCACATGACATTAAGATAACAAAGTGTGGAGCTGGATGAACACAGCAGGCCAAGCAGCATCTCAGGAGCACAAAAGCTGACGTTTCGGGCCTGGACCCTTCATCAGAGAGGGGGATGGGGTGAGGGTTCTGGAATAAATAGGGAGAGAGGGGGAGGCGGACCGAAGATAGAGAAAAAAGAAGATAGGTGGAGAGAGTATAGGTGGGGAGGTGGGGAGGGGATAGGTCAGTCCAGGGAAGACAGACAAGTCAAGGAGGTGGGATGAGGTTAGTAGGTAGGAGATGGGGGTGCTGCTTGGGGTGGGAGGAAGGGATAGGTGAGAGGAAGAACAGGTTAGGGAGGCAGAGACAGGTTGGACTGGTTTTGGGATGCAGTGGGTGGAGGGGAAGAGCTGGACTGGTTGTGTGGTGCAGTGGGGGGAGGGGACGAACTGGGCTGGTTTAGGGATGCGGTGGGGGAAGGGGAGATTTTGAAGCTGGTGAAGTCCACATTGATACCATTAGGCTGCAGGGTTCCCAAGCGGAATATGAGTTGCTGTTCCGGCAACCTTCGGGTGGCATCATTGTGGCACTTCAGGAGGCCCATGATGGATATGTCATCTAAAGAATGGGAGGGGGAGTGGAAATGGTTTGCGACTGGGAGGTGCAGTTGTTTGTTGCGAACTGAGCGGAGGTGTTCTGCAAAGCAGTCCCCAAGCCTCCGCTTGGTTTCCCCACTGTAGAGGAAGCCACACCGGGTACAGTGGATGCAGTATACCACATTGGCAGAGGTGCAGGTGAACCTCTGCTTAATGTGGAAAGTCATCTTGGGGCCTGGGATAGGGGTGAGGGAGGAGGTGTGGGGGCAAGTGTAGCATTTCCTGTGGTTGCAGGGGAAGGTGCCGGGTGTGGTGGGGTTGGAGGGCAGTGTGGACATTAACTTTGGTTATGTCCCAGAACTGTGACATTATACTAACACCTCATGTTAGGGACCTCTTAAGGCATCTGTCAAAAAATGACACCTGAGTAAAGGCAGAAAGTACTGGAGAAATTCAGCAGTTCTGATAGCATCTGTGGAGTGAAACACAGTCAAAATGTTGAATCCAATATGACTCTTCTTTGGAGCACTGGCATTTTCAGTTCTTATTTCAGATCTCCAGCGTTTGCAATAGTTTGCTTTTTTATCAAGTCAAAGTGTTGTGTGCTGAAGTCCTTTGTGACAGCTAAAAGATTGAGAGGAAGCCTGAGGAATCTCCTCTGACGCTTCTGGCATCAGTAATCTTTCAATGTTTTCAATGCCTAAGGACACTGCAGAACCTGTGACAGACAGCATTTTATGTAGCTTTTCTTGGCAGATCAGTGTGCTTTGAAGGATGATGGATACATGAGCTGCTCTTTGTACATCTCTGAGTTTGGAATGGCATAGCACTCCTTTGTAAAGCTGATATGTACAATAAATCTTTCCTGACAGAGATGAGGGCAATCAGCACTGACCCCATATTCTCATTCAGAACAATCTCAGCATATTGCTTTTAGCCTCAATGTTGCCCACATTAAGGTGTAATGCATAGTTGCAGACCTCAGTGTCACAGTTCACGGATGCCTGATATCTGAGATACTTTACAGTCAAGGAATCAGATGCCTGTGAGAATTGAGCAAAGCTTAGCAATTACAACTTCTTTTATCCTTGGGGTGTCTGAAAAGGATCATTGCTCACGTGGGTGTAACCCAACTGGATTTGACAGCAGAAATGATAAAACATGGATATTGTAACACTGGAAGTGAACACTTATTAACAGAAGTGATAAAATGGTTTATAATGATGTTTTGTTTGTGCCTCCTACGTATCCACAGTATGTTTTTTCTTCCTGCAGGCCCAATATCGATAGTTGGGTTGGAGGGATCTCACTGTATGGTTGGCCAGATTGACTATGACATTGGGTTGTTGTTCCCTGGTGCCTTTGGGCTTACAGTGCCAAGGCCAACTGAGAATCTCCTGCCCAAATTCAGACTCACTCTCCTTGGCTTGCCCTCTGGGCAATTAGAGATTGGAAATGAAAGCTGGCCTTATCAGAAATACCCCACATCCCAAAAATGATTGAAAACAACTCCCTCATACTTTGTTCCAGCTCAGCAATGGTCTGATACTTCTGTACCTAATGCTGAAGTTTGACCAAGCCATTTATGCTTGAGTGGAGGGGCACATCTTCTACCAGTTGCTGATCTGTGCCTATTCTTTTATGTTTCTCTGAGTATCAGAGACCTGGAGCATTTCTTCCTGAATAGTGTTGGAGATGTGTCAGTGATTTGCTGTGCTCCTGAGTATAATCTTGTGATTTCGTACTGAAGTGAAAGTTTCTGAGCTGGGGGAGGGTGCCTTGCCATTGCATTTTCTGAGAGTTCGCTGGCTTCCTCCTCAAAGATGGAGCTGAGCATCTTGGTATTGCCCTGTTCCAGGGAGGTTCACTGGAAAATGTTAATGCCTGCATAAGGGAAGAGAGCGAATTAGCTGTGAAAGAATGATTTAACACTGGTGGTAATGGGACAACAGACCAGTGCCCCATGATGAAGCTCACTGGTTTGATGACCCAATTATGACTCCCTGTTGCTGCATGAGTTGCGCTGCCTTTCTTTGGCCAAATCCAGAATGTTCTCTACTTCACGAATAAGGAGCCTGCTGTCTATCATTCCTTTGACAGTCTTGGACCTCTCACCTTGCCTATCCTGCAAAGTGATAAAAGCAAGGATTGAGCCTGATGGGAGTGGATAGAAGAGCAGTTTGTGGTCACACATGAGTTGGTGAGATGGTGAGGTATCCCCACTGTTGTGAATAGGAAGCACAGAGGGCAGGCAAGGTTAATAGTTTGGGAGAATGATGTAGGTGAGTGTCTTTGGATGGAAATGATGCATGCAATGCTGAGAGTTAAAATTTACCAGCTTTGGCAAGAAATGCATCAGTAACAGAAATTGAACGTTGTGGATGCGTGACTGTAAGGTAACAGGAAGATGACAGTGTCAAGTATCTTAGTAGAGTGCAGATGATCGTTGATTTTCCACCTGCACTGCTGGGCGTTATTTCAAATGCAGGACACAGCACTGACCCAGGCTGCTATATAGAGGCTGACCATAGCTGGTGGCAAGGCCTTCTTGGCAGCTTGCAGGAAAAAGGGCAGCCTTCCTCCACCCATACCATCTATCTACAGCTCCAGGTTCCTGTCTGGAAAGTGGGGGTCTAATTTGTTGTTCTGCACTATGACCTCAATGACAGTGGTTCAGCAGCACAGTGTGCAGCTGGTCTTTCAATATCATGCCAGAGATATATGCACTGGAAGTTCCTAACAGTGATCATTGGTGGCTCTGTGAGGGTGTTGTAACAGAGATGGTGGCACTTACCCATGCACAGCACAAGAGGTCAGTGGCCTTCTTTTTACTATCCCTTTCCACTTGGGACACAGCACTAACTCATGCTATGGTTCTGTCCATATGGGTGCGTCTGTGATTCCTTTGGCAATCAGCAGGGAAAAGGCTCCCTTCCTCTGCACCACTCCATCCACCAGCACTCCAAATCTCTGACCATGGAATCAGGAGCTCACTCTCCATTTTTATGCAACCTTTCCAGTGTCAAGCTGAGAGGGTCCAATCCTGTTTTGCAGCATCTGAAGTGGTATGCAGCTGGGATTAAAGTATGGCATGATGGTTGTGTAAACCAGAATGCCCTTGCCACGGCGAGTATTTCCAACCTATTTGCCACACAACTCCCCAAGAAATTTGCCCAAATTTCTGTTACACAATCAATGAAGTGAATGGAGAAGATTGCAATAAGAAAACTTGCCCTGGACCATAATGAATTGGATACCATAAACCTTACTGATCTACATGTTTTACCTGTAAATGGGTGATTCAGCCAGATGTTGAGCATTTTGACACCAGTGTAACTCACATAAGAAAGTGGAACATTTCCAGGAAATGTCTACAATTCCAAAACAACCTTTTTGCAAGCATGCATTATCTGTGGCAAAAAAAAAGAGCTTAAATGATCTGTGGAAGAAACCTAGAATACTAAGGCATACCTCAATTGGAACACGTATCATGATAGGATATGTCACTCTTGGAAGAAATGATCACATTTTTTTAATGAGGGCGTCTCATCTGAACCAGGTATGATACAGATCACAGAAATTAACCATCATCCAACTCATTTCAAAGTTGACCCCAGAGTCAGTGTTACTGTATTGTCTGAACAAAAGCTTTTGTTTGAAGGGAACAAAATTACAGTCTCCTGATTTAATGTCATACCGAGCAGGTCATAGTCACAGAGTTATGCAGCATGGAAACACGCCCTTCGGTCCAACAAGTCCATGCCGAACATAACCCCAAACTAAATATGTCCCAGCTGTCTGCCCCTAGTCCCTAAACCCCCATCTGTTCATTTTCATGTACTTATCCAAATATATTTTAAATGTTGTAATTGTACCTACATCCACCACTTCCTCAGGAAGTTCATTCCACATGTGAATCAATGTCAGTGTAAAATTGGCCTTCATGTCTTTTATAAATCTCTCTCCTCTAACCTTAAAAATGTGTCCAGTCTTGAAATCTCCCAACCGAGAGAAGGACACCTACCATTCAGCCTATCTATATGTATGATTATTTAAACTTCTATAAGATCACCTCTCGGTCTCTTGTGCTGTTGTGAATAAAGCCCAAGCCCATCCAGCCTTTCTTTATAACTCAAACCTTCCATACTCAACAACATCCTGGTAAATCTCTTCTGAACCTCCTCCAGCTTAATAATATCTTCCAAGCCAGAAATTTAAAGGAATGTCAAGTGTATCTTTGAGGCATAGAGGTTATTGCTATACAGGAAAGGCATAGGTCATCCAGAATCTGCAGAGCTCATTGTTGAGCAAGAAAACATGTTTCATTCTGAATCTCCTCCATCAAGTACAGGAATTCACAGACAGAAGAGTAGCTGCAAGAAAGAATTACCTAAAACTATTGACAGGCATAGGTAAACACAGCACAGCTTATAATACCATATTAAGAAAAGAAGCGAAACCTAAAACAATTCCTCATCTTTTAACGGGACAAGTAACCTATCAATAATAGGAGATATCTAATCGGGTGTGATGTCACAGTGACTAACCCAACAGAAGGGAGTTTTGGCATGGTTACTACATCAAAACCTAATGGTTCTGTCAGAATATGTGTTAATTTCATATGCTTCAGTAAGACAGTGTCTAGAAAAACTCCCCCATGGCTAGTGCAGATAGAAGAATGTCCAAACACTCTAAAAGCACTAAACTTGACTGTACTGGTAGTTTCTGGCAGATCTGTTCAAAGTAAAAGTCCAAATTGTTCGATGCATTCATAATCCCATCTGGAAGATTTTGTTTCTACAGATTGCCTTTTGAAATCACACCAATTCTAGAAATCCTCCAATGTATTTTTTCCAAATAGGGTTATTCAAATGATTGCAGGTAGCAAGGCTCAATCTCAATGAGAAATGATGTGGAAATACCAGTGTTGGACTGGAGTGGACAAGGTCAAAAATCACATGACATCAGGTTATAGCCCAACAGGTTTATTTAAAAACACTACCTTTCAGGGCTCGGATCCTTCCTCAGGTGTAGTGAGAGAGAGGGTATAGGACACAGAATTTCCAAGGAGAAAGGTAACAACCCTAAATCTGGCTCCATCTTGCTGAATCTGTGTCTCACACACTCTCACACACATACACTCCCTCACATACATTGCCTCTTACATAGTTGCACTCCCTCACACACTCTCTCTCACAAAACACACTCACACACACACACACACACAGACACACAGACACACAGGCACACACACAGACACACAAATTATTTCATCCAAAATGTTTGGTTTTTTGGATGCATTCACAGGATATGGGCGTCGCTGGCTAGGCAGTATTTATTGCCCATCCCAAATTGCCCAGAGGGCAGTTAAAAATCAACTACACATTGCTGTGTGTCTGGAGTCACATGCAGGCGAGACCAGGTAAGGTTGGCGGTTTCCTTCCCTAATGGACATTAGTGAACCAGATGGGTATTTCCTGACAATTGGTAATGGATTCATGGTCATTGTTAGATTTTAATTCTGGATTTTTTTTAAAATTCAAATTGTCCCTTATGCCAGGGTGGGATTCAAACCTGGGTCCCCAGAATGTTATCAGAGATAATGGGAACTGCAGATGCTGGAGATTCCAAGATAATAAAATGTGAGGCTGGATGAACACAGCAGGCCAAGCAGCATCTCAGGAGCACAAAAGCTGACGTTTCGGGCCTAGACCCTTCATCAGAGAGGGGGATGGGGGGAGGGAACTGGAATAAATAGGGAGAGAGGGGGAGGCGGACCGAAGATGGAGCAATGGGAGAGAGATTCCCTGAGGTTGGTCCGGAGGGAGGAGGGTAACTTCTTCAGGTTAGGCATCCCTGGAAGAGGCTTCGCAGTGAGGTTAAAACAGTATCAGAGATAATGGGAACTGCAGATGCTGGAGATTCCAAGATAATAAAATGTGAGGCTGGAAGAACACAGCAGGCCAAGCAGCATCTCAGGAGCACAAAAGCTGTATGGCGCACTGACCTCTACATCGCCGAGGCCAGACGCCAACTCTCCGACCAAGGGTGGCGCAGTGGTATTATGGCGCACTGACCTCTACATCGCCGAGGCCAGACGCCAACTCTCCGACCAAGGGTGGCGCAGTGGTAGTATGGCGCACTGACCTCTACATCGCCGAGGCCAGACGCCAACTCTCCGACCAAGGGTGGCGCAGTGGTAGTATGGCGCACTGACCTCTACATCGCCGAGGCCAGACGCCAACTCTCCGACACCACCTCCTACCGCCTCCTCGATTATGACCCCACACCCGAGCACCAAACCATCATCTCCAACACCATTCACGACCTCATCACCTCAGAGGACCTCCCACCCACAGCCTCCAACCTCATTGTTCCCCAACCCCGCACCGCCCGTTTCTATCTCCTTCCCAAAATCCACAAACCTGCCTGCCCTGGTCGACCCATCGTCTCAGCCTGCTCCTGCCCCACCGAACTCATCTCCACCTATCTGGACTCCATTTTCTCCCCTTTGGTCCAGGAACTCCCCACCTACGTCCGTGGCACCACCCACGCCCTCCACCTCCTCCAGGACTTCCAATTCCCTGGCCCCCAACACCTCATATTCACCATGGACGTCCAGTCCCTGTACACCTGCATTCCGCATGGAGATGGCCTCAAGGCCCTCCGCTTCTTCCTGTCCCGCAGGCCCGACCAGGCCCCCTCCACCGACACTCTCATCCGCCTAGCTGAACTCGTCCTCACACTCAACAACTTCTCTTTTGACTCCTCCCACTTCCTACAGACTAAGCGGGTGGCCATGGGCACCCGCATGGGCCCCAGCTATGCCTGCCTCTTTGTAGGTTACGTGGAACAGTCCCTCTTCCGCACCTACACAGGCCCCAAACCCCACCTCTTCCTCCGGTACATTGATGACTGTATCGGCGCCGCCTCTTGCTCCCCAGAGGAGCTCGAACAGTTCATCCACTTCACCAACACCTTCCACCCCAACTTTCAGTTCACCTGGGCCATCTCCAGCACATCCCTCACCTTCCTGGACCTCTCAGTCTCCATCTCAGGCAACCAGCTTGTAACTGATGTCCATTTCAAGCCCACCGACTCCCACAGCTATCTAGAATACATCTCCTCCCACCCACCCTCCTGCAAAAATTCCATCCCCTATTCCCAATTCCTCCGCCTCCGCCGCATCTGCTCCCATGATAAGACATTCCACTCCCGCACATCCCAGATGTCCAAGTTCTTTAAGGACCGCAACTTTCCCCCCACAGTGATCGAGAACGCCCTTGACCGCGTCTCCCGCATTTCCCGCGACACATCCCTCACACCCTGCCCCCGCCACAACCGCCCCAAGAGGATCCCCCTCGTTCTCACACACCACCCTACCAACCTCCGGATACAACGCATTATCCTCCGACACTTCCGCCATTTACAATCCGACCCCACCACCCAAGGCATTTTTCAATCCCCTCCCCTGTCTGCTTTCCGGAAAGACCACTCTCTCCGTGACTCCCTTGTTCGCTCCACACTGCCCTCCAACCCCACCACACCCGGCACCTTCCCCTGCAACCGCAGGAAATGCTACACTTGTCCCCACACCTCCTCCCTCACCCCCATCCCAGGCCCCAAGATGACATTCCACATCAAGCAGAGGCTCACCTGCACATCTGCCAATGTGGTATACTGCATCCACTGTACCCGGTGCGGCTTCCTCTACATTGGGGAAACCAAGCGGAGGCTTGGGGACCGCTTTGCAGAACACCTCCGCTCAGTTCGCAACAAACAACTGCACCTCCCAGTCGCAAACCATTTCCACTCCCCCTCCCATTCTCTTGATGACATATCCATCATGGGCCTCCTGCACTGCCACAATGATGCCACCCGAAGGTTGCAGGAACAGCAACTCATATTCCGCCTGGGAACCCTGCAGCCATATGGTATCAATGTGGACTTCACCAGTTTCAAAATCTCCCCTTCCCCTACTGCATCCCTAAACCAGCCCAGTTCGTCTCCTCCCCCCACTGCACCACACAACCAGCCCAGCTCATCCCCCCCACCCACTGCATCCCAAAACCAGTCCAACCTGTCTCTGCCTCCCTAACCGGCTCTTCCTCTCACCCATCCCTTCCTCCCACCCCAAGCCGCACCCCCAGCTACCTACTAACCTCATCTCACCTCCTTGACCTGTCCGTCTTCCCTGGACTGACCTATCCCCTCCCTACCTCCCCACCTACACTCTCTCCACCTATCTTCTTTACTCTCCATCTTCGGTCCGCCTCCCCCTCTCTCCCTATTTATTCCAGTTCCCTCCCCCCATCCCCCTCTCTGATGAAGGGTCTAGGCCCGAAACTCAGCTTTTGTGCTCCTGAGATGCTGCTTGGCCTGCTGTGTTCATCCAGCCTCACATTTTATTATCCCCAGAATGTTACCTCGGTCTCTGGATTGATAGTCCATAGATAATACCCCTCGGCCATCACCTCTCCTTGTGTAGTTGCAGATACATTTCTTTTTGCCCAAAAAAAACTTGACTCCAGTTTAAAACATATACAGATTCTAAGGAAGGTCTCACACCTAGAATGCATTGTCGGACCTGAGATGTGACCTCTTGTATACATTGATAAAAGCTTTAGTTATCTTGGGACAATGATTTGAGAGGAATCTGGATTTTGTATTTTAATCGGTAGTCCCCTTCCTAACTGATTAAAGATTCAACAAGAGGCAGCCAGTTTTAGGGTTGTTACCTTTCTGCTTATAAATCCTGTGCCTTATACCCTCTCTCTCACACTACACCTGAGGAAGGAACTGGGAGCTGAGCTTCAAAAGCTTGCATGTTCAAATAAACCTGTTGGAATAAAACCTGGTCTCGTGCGATCAATGAGAAATGTGAGTTTTCCAAGGATTTTATTCTATTTTTGGGACATAACACTGACAAATCTGGTTTAAAGCCACATCATCAAAGACGGTAAGAAAAGTTTCCTACTCCAAAATCAGTCCATAACTTACAAAGCTTTCTGGAAAAATACTGAACCATTGAATAAAAAATGTACCTCACTTGGGAACTAAATCAAAACACTTGAGACACTGACCCAAAAAGGCTCAAGAATCGTGTTGGGGCACACATCATGAGGTCAAAGACATGTTAGCTTATGTACATGTCTTGGCCCAATATGATCCATCATTTTTGACTGTTATCCTGTGGATGCCTCGGCCACACATATTGGACTAGTTCTCTTCCAAGAGCAGCTGGCATACTGCAGAAAATCAATATATTATGCATCCAAATATGCAGTTGTTAAAAAATAGGCCCTCAGTTATGACAGCCTGTAAGAAATTTTCTAATTGCATACTGGGTCTCATGGTTCTTAAAGAGACTAATGATAAGCTGCTGGTCTCACTGTGAGTTAAAAAAAGATTTGACCAAACAAATGCCACCTTGGAAGCAATAATTTTGCCTTCGTCACACGTGATTTGCACATGAGAACAAATATGTGCAAATGTAGTTATAAATATTGGATGACACCCTCCCCATACAGGCTGCTGACAAACTTACACCAGCTGATAAAGATCTTGTTGATAAACTCAATTTAAGCAACGTTCAAAAATGTTCGGGCCAGCAACACAAACAATACTTAAGGTCAGAGAAGAACCGATCCCAAATGTTTGGCTGCATGTCAATACGGTACAGACGGATTATCAACAAACAAACCTGGTGGCTTAATGATGAATGTTCATTTTGAACGTAAACAACATTGCACTATTGTTCTGAGGAAGGATCACTTAACCTGAAGAGTTAACTCTGATTTCTGTGTACAGATGCTGCCAAATCTGCTGAGCTTTTCCAGCAATTTCTGTTTTTATTTCACTATTTGTTGACAATTTAACTTTCTTGAATTAAGAAACAAAATCCTCATCAAAGTAAATCAAGCGCAAGCAGGCATTACCAAATGTAGATCTAGAGCTTGAGCTCCAGGATGGTGGACAGAATCAGTAAAGAGATAGAAGATCTCACAGAAATGATTGTCAAACTTGCACCATATATAGTCCTGAAAGCAGGAAACTCTATTGATTTCCACTACCTTTCCCACTAAAATATTGAATAAGACAGGGACTGGCCTGTGGGTGTTTAAAGGATGCCCTTATCTGTGAGTGATGGACTAGTTTTTTTGATGAATCAAAGTAAAGAAAGTCCACTCCACCAACATGGATACAGTCATCGACATCCTCCGTTAAATAATCACCACTCTTGCAATCCGAGATGTAGTTATATCTGATAATGGACCACATTTTGATTGAATGTGTTGACCTTAGACTTTAGTCGAAGATCCAGATTGACTGCTATTATGAAGTCAGAAACTTGATAGCCAGGGAGTAGTGATAAATCTCCTTTACCTTTTTGAAACATTGAATGAAGAAAAAAGCACTTTGGTGGGCTGGTGGGGAGCTGGTGATGATGGTGATCCTACATAAGGCAGTTAATGTCTGAAAATTTAACTGAATCATAATATAATATAAGTTCCATGTATCAGGATATTAAAAAAAATCTGTTTCTAGGAAGAGCAAACCAATTGTTTCTAAGTTGTGTACCAGAATATCTCAGTAGTAATAATGTGTTCTAACCCTTAAGTATGACCTGAGGTCTTATAAAGGACTCTCATCTATTTCAGATGTAATGCAACCAACTATTAAATATAAAGTAATAAACCTATTTATTACTTTATATTTAATAGCTGGTTGCATTACAAACCTATTTTGTTTATCAAGACTGGGCTCATCTTCTGCTACTATCTTGAGGTGAACATTCTCCTCCACTTGGTAGCAGCAACTTAACCTAACGCCAGTTCGATGAATTGGTGGCAGAAAATTTACCCATGGCTTCCCAGACGAACGTGTAGTCTATGACCACAATAGATACTTTGTTGGCAATATTAGAATCTGGCAATTTAGCATGCTGACAGTGGTGAGGATTTTGCTATACGTAAAAGGAACCTACCTTTATTTTATAATCCGTGAACTTGTTACAAAATGTATAGTTGGACCAAGTTCGATTGGTTTCTGGATGTTTGAACCAGTTCCCAGTTTCATCGCAGTACTTTGTTGCTTTCTCTGAAAGAAAAGGGAGAAACCATTTTACAAACAAAAAGAACTAAGACAATCTAGAGAATGCAATCTACTCCTGATATTCCAAACTGTAAACAAAACAGAACTGTCCGATTATTTGAATTTAGTGATGTAAATATTATAGGAAGTTGGAGATGAAACTTGAGTTATTAGAGAAGTTAAATGACACAACTTTGAATTAAGCGGATGAGATAATATTTGCAATGATTGGCGGCTCTACAACTTGGAACAGAACCTTAATTTTAATCAAACAAAACTTTAGTATGAAAGGGAATTTTTTTTCAGCTCTGCAAAATTTGGCACTTTGCAAACTTTGCTCGGCTGAACAGTATTTGGAGGTTGACCATGACTAAACACAATCTCATCTTGATAAATTTACATGATTTCATATTCTTTCTCTTACAAATATTTCTAATTGCCACTATTGGTAGCTTACTGTCATTGTCACTTCCACTGAAAACTTAGGGGTCTTCTTTTCACCGTTTGATGCATCAATCAAACTGTGCAATTTTCAGATCCTATTATAAATAAATTGGGGGAAAACAACTATTTCTAGCTTAATTTGATCCCTGCAAATAGACCAACAAAGAGACATTTAGGAGATTCATGCTTATTTCAGGCTTTGGTCTGAGGGAACTATGGCAGTGAACATTTCGCTTGTAGTGTCTCTGCTGGTGGTGTTGTGGGCCTTACACCTAGAAGTGCAGAAATATTCGTACTGACTCCTGCTCAGTACCAATGAACATTTACCTCCAGATTGAGGAGCAACTGCTCACCACTACTCCCTGCTTTCTCTGCATTCAAGAATTTTTATATCCAAGCTGCTCTTGTACATTTAATCCATTGGTCTTTAATTTTGCGAATAGTCATATTACATGGTACATTTCAAACATATTTTGGTATTCAATTTGCACAACATTTTCTCCACTACTCTCAATAATCATTATTATTACTTCATTAAAGAATACAAACAATTTTGTCAAATCCATTTTACATTGAATAAATTTACCATGTGCTTCATTTATGAGCTGCCACTTTATCATATGTCAATTAATTTTGATCCAGATTATTGTCCTCAATGGTGTTCCTATCGCTGATGTTAGACTGGTTGGTGTATTATTGACGCTTTACCACTCTGCTCTCTACCTAAATAGAAATGCAACCTTTGTGATGTAAAGGCATCCATTGCCTCCAAAAGAACCACTATTACCTTTCTCTTCATTGCTAAGGAGAATTAGAAAATTGTGGCCAGTGCAATCAAAAATTCTACTCTTCCTCCCCTCGGTAACATAGGTGACTTTCTTTTTGCAAAGTACCAAAATTTTAGTTTCTTACTTCTTATTGATGTTGCAGAGTAATAAGATGTAACAATATATAAGAATCTGAAATGGTGATGTTGAAATATGATGGTGTCATAGAGTGTCAGTATCATTTGATTAGATGCAGAAAGAACTGGAAAGGAGCAGAAACTGCATTTGAGTTTTGAAATATTTAGTATATCTGCTTCAACCATAAAGAAAGAACTCTGAGAATCCTTAGAATTAGCATTATCCAATGAGGACAGTGAAAAGTTTACAAGTTGCCAACTAAGGGAACCATCTTAGCTACAAAGGTACTAGATACAGATTCTTAAGTACGAGTTTCTTGCAGAAAGTACTATGGACTCAAGAAGCAGTGCCTGGCACACTAATTCGAGTAAGGTCATTGGATATAATAAAACATGAAAGCATTCCAAAAGATATCAAAACCAGTGATTGAAGTCAACAATTAAGTGGTCATGAAGCAAAAAGAGTCTTTTTTCAAGACTCAGCAGGATATCAGGGAGAGGCATTGCAGGTGCAGGTGAAGGACAAGAAACAGCCAAATAGCAGAACAAACGCAGCCATAGTTAAAGGAGCAGGCCCAGAGCTCAGGCAAGTCATGGAGACTAATTTATCACTCTCAGAGCTATTCCAGGCCATTGACTACCAGCCCTGGATCAGGAATGGAGGTTTGGGGGATTTAGAAGATACAGAACAACTACAGGCTTCAACGAAAAGAGGCTAAAATGTGGGTCACTACATTACCATATGCTTTGGGGACAATCATAAATGATGTAGTTACCATAGAGGGTGAAATAGCTCTGCAAAGACCGGTATCCTATCATCAGGTCACCCTTTATTTACATATGCATAGTATGTGTCACGGACCCAGCTAGCATTGGGGCTGGTTCCTACATTGCGAACTTCCGACACTCGTGTTTATATCTGTCAGCTAGGACTCCCTGATTGGACCAGATAAACTGGACCAAGCAAGCAACTCATATTCTATGAGGTCCTCCTGGCTGACCTTATTCCAATCACTACAGGGGGCAATAATGAAAATTCAGAGCCATATGAAAAAGTGTTGAGAGCATTTAGTATGCACTTCAGCATGAAGGCAAATTTAATACTGAAGCATGTAAAATGTAATCAGAGAAAACAGAGTCCTCAGGATAGCATGGATTTGTTCATTAATCTTCCCAATCCAACAGAAAATTTCACATACAAGTGGGGTAAAGCCAGAATTAATTCACAACCTAATTATGGTGTGAGTTTTAGACGGTCCTATCAAACCAGGGAGGATTTGATGCTGGAGAAAACACTAATCATTGCGAGACAAGCTAAACTTCAGAGGCAGAATAAGGTTTTGCTCAAGGGGAAGTAAAATGGTATGTAAAATGTTAATTATGGTGAACCATATATAGGAGGCATGTAAAATGCATAGCCAGCCAAAATGGAGAAAAGTATTGCAAGTGTCACAACAAAGTGTCAGAGAAGTGAAATGAAACATACAAGCAGATTCCCTGGTCAGAATGGGGAGTGCAGTGCCATAACCGTTGCACAGTGTGATAGATATTTTTAAAAGAATGCACCATTGCAATGCATTAAAATGAAGAAACAGGACAAATCTGTAAAATCAAAATTAGGTAAAAAAATTGTGGAAGACATCAATGATTTTAGCTGTGTCAAACTGAAAGTGAAAGGGGATATTAGGGATCAGAAAGTTGAAAGTGGAGCTACATCTCAATGTTATCAGAACAATTTAATTGGCTTCAAAATATTAAGTTGCAGCAGCCCTCAATGATGCTGCAGGAGGAAAGCTTTATTACACACTTTCCAGGTGATATTGCTTTAACAGGCTACTGTTTTGAATAGCATCTGCACCAGAAATGTTTCAAAGAACATTGTTAAACACATTGGAAGATAATGCAGGGCTAATATGTCACATTGCTAACATACTGATATATCAAGGTACAAAAGAAGAATATGACCAAAGAGTTAGAACAGTCATCACTCATCAAAATATTTCAGAATGTAAGTGTCACTTTGAAAGAATGGTGAGTTTGCACAATGAAGATTAAAATTTCTCATGCACATAACCCAGTCATTGAAACCACAGTAAAACAGGGAGGTGATGGCCTGGCAGTATTATTGCTGGATAATAAAATGTGAGGCTGGATGAACACAGCAGGCCAAGCAGCATCTCAGGAGCACAAAAGCTGACGTTTCGGGCCTAGACCCTTCATCAGAGAGGGGGATGGGGGGAGGGAACTGGAATAAATAGGGAGAGAGGGGGAGGCGGACCGAAGATGGAGAGTAAAGAAGATAGGTGGAGAGGGTGTAGGTGGGGAGGTAGGGAGGGGATAGGTCAGTCCAGGGAAGACGGACAGGTCAAGGAGGTGGGATGAGGTTAGTAGGTAGCTGGGGGTGCGGCTTGGGGTGGGAGGAAGGGATGGGTGAGAGGAAGAACCGGTTAGGGAGGCAGAGACAGGTTGGACTGGTTTTGGGATGCAGTGGGTGGGGGGGAAGAGCTGGGCTGGTTGTGTGGTGCAGTGGGGGGAGGGGATGAACTGGGCTGGTTGAGGGATGCAGTGGGGGAAGGGGAGATTTTGAAACTGGTGAAGTCCACATTGATACCATATGGCTGCAGGGTTCCCAGGCGGAATATGAGTTGCTGTTCCTGCAACCTTCGGGTGGCATCATTGTGGCAGTGCAGGAGGCCCATGATGGACATGTCATCAAGAGAATGGGAGGGGGAGTGGAAATGGTTTGCGACTGGGAGGTGCAGTTGTTTGTTGCGAACTGAGCGGAGGTGTTCTGCAAAGCGGTCCCCAAGCCTCCGCTTGGTTTCCCCAATGTAGAGAAAGCCGCACCGGGTACAGTGGATGCAGTATACCACATTGGCAGATGTGCAGGTGAACCTCTGCTTAATGTGGAATGTCATCTTGGGGCCTGGGATGGGGGTGAGGGAGGAGGTGTGGGGACAAGTGTAGCATTTCCTGCGGTTGCAGGGGAAGGTGCCGGGTGTGGTGGGGTTGGAGGGCAGTGTGGAGCGAACAAGGGAGTCACGGAGAGAGTGGTCTCTCCGGAAAGCAGACAGGGGTGGGGATGGAAAAATGTCTTGGGTGGTGGGGTCGGATTGTAAATGGCGGAAGTGCCGGAGGATAATGCGTTGTATCCGGAGGTTGGTAGGGTGGTGTGTGAGAACGAGGGGGATCCTCTTGGGGCGGTTGTGGCGGGGGCGGGGTGTGAGGGATGTGTCGCGGGAAATGCGGGAGACGCGGTCAAGGGCGTTCTCAATCACCGTGGGGGGGAAGTTGCGGTCCTTAAAGAACTTGGACATCTGGGATGTGCGGGAGTGAAATGTCTTATCGTGGGAGCAGATGCGGCGGAGGCGGAGGAATTGGGAATAGGGGATGGAATTTTTGCAGGAGGGTGGGTGGGAGGAGGTGTATTCTAGGTAGCTGTGGGAGTCGGTGGGCTTGTAATGGACATCAGTTACAAGCTGGTTGCCTGAGATGGAGACTGAGAGGTCCAGGAAGGTGAGGGATGTGCTGGAGATGGCCCAGGTGAACTGAAGGTTGGGGTGGAAGGTGTTGGTGAAGTGGATGAACTGTTCGAGCTCCTCTGGGGAGCAAGCGGCGGCGCCGATACAGTCATCAATGTACCGGAGGAAGAGGTGGGGTTTGGGGCCTGTGTAGGTGCGGAAGATAGACTGTTCCACGTAACCTACAAAGAGGCAGGCATAGCTGGGGCCCATGCGGGTGCCCATGGCCACCCCCTTAGTCTGTAGGAAGTGGGAGGAGTCAAAAGAGAAGTTGTTGAGTGTGAGGACGAGTTCCGCTAGGCGGATGAGAGTGTCGGTGGAGGGGGCCTGGTCGGGCCTGCGGGACAGGAAGAAGCGGAGGGCCTTGAGGCCATCTCCATGCGGAATGCAGGTGTACAGGGACTGGACGTCCATGGTGAATATGAGGTGTTGGGGGCCAGGGAATTGGAAGTCCTGGAGGAGGTGGAGGGCGTGGGTGGTGTCACGGACATAGGTGGGGAGTTCCTGGACCAAAGGGGAGAAAATGGAGTCCAGATAGGTGGAGATGAGTTCGGAGGGGCAGGAGCAGGCTGAGACGATGGGTCGACCAGGGCAGGCAGGTTTGTGGATTTTGGGAAGGAGATAGAAACGGGCCGTGCGGGGTTGGGGAACAATGAGGTTGGAGGCTGTGGGTGGGAGGTCCCCTGAGGTGATGAGGTCATGAATGGTGTTGGAGATGATGGTTTGGTGCTCGGGTGTGGGGTCATGATCGAGGAGGCGGTAGGAGGTGGTGTCGGAGAGTTGGCGTCTGGCCTCGGCGATGTAGAGGTCAGTACGCCATACTACCACTGCGCCACCCTTGTCTGCGGGTTTGATGGTGAGGTTGGGGTTGGAGCGGAGGGAGCGGAGGGCTGCCCGTTCTGCGGGGGAGAGGTTGGAGTGGGTGAGAGGGGTGGAGAGGTTGAGGCGGTTAATGTCTCGACGGCAGTTGGAGATGAAGAGGTCGAGGGAGGGTAGGAGGCCTGGGGGTGGTGTCCAGGAGGAGGACTTGTGTTGGAAGCGGGTGAAGGGGTCAGTGGAAGGAGGGTTGGGTTCCCGGTTGAAGAAGTAGGCATGCAGGCGAAGACGGCGGAAAAACTGCTCTGTGTCCGACCGTGACTGGTATTCGTTGATGTGTGGTTGTAGGGGGACAAAGGTGAGCCCCTTGCTCAGGACTGACCGTTCGTCCTCAGTCAGTGGGAGGTCTGGGGGGATGGTGAAGATTCGGCAGGGCTCAGGGTGGCTGTCTCCTCTGGGGTTACAGGCTGTGGAGGTTGTGGGCGGAGCGATGATGTCGTCGGCCGTGGGCGGGGTTCCGTCGGCCGTGGGCGGGGTTCCGTCGGCCGTGGGCGGGGTTCCGTCGGCGTCGACCGTGGGCGGGGTTCCGACGGCGTCGACCGTGGGCGGGGTTCCGACGGCGTCGACCGTGGGCGGGGTTCCGACGGCGTCGACCGTGGGCGGGGTTCCGACGGCGTCGACCGTGGGCGGGGTTCCGTCGGCGGTGGGAGGATCGGGGTGGGCGGCAGCAGCTGAGGTGAGGGTGGTGTGTGGGCTGTAGTACCTGGACGTGGAGGTGGTGACTGCAGCAGCGGTTCCGGAAGTTCTGTGGCCGGCGGAGGCCGATGTGACGTCATCGGTGGGATTCCGGCCGTGTCCTCATGGTCAATGGCGGCGGGTGCATGGTGGGGGAGGGGCAGGGACAGAGTCGGGATTTGGGAGGCGCAGGAATCCTCTTGTGGGTGGCAGGGGCCAGTGAGTTGGTTGTACTTACGATTTTTGGTGTCCAGTAAAGCTGAGTGGAACTGGGTGTTCAGTCTGTGGATCCTGCGGAGGATAAAAAACAGCAGGGGTCCTTTGCAGGTCTGGGAGAGGGAGGCTCTGAGCTGGGGCAGGCTGGATTGCAGTGCCTGGAGGTGCCGGCGCATGGCTGCGAGTGTCTGTTTCAGGACTCGCAGGGAGAACCGCTTCTGAAGGGTCTGAATATTCTGGGTGTAGAGGTGGTCACGGTTGGGGCCAAATTGGGAAGGCTGAAATGTGGACTGTAGTCCCTTGGGGATGATCTGGTTCCGTAGGCAGGTGCTGAGAAAGGTGATGTGGCTGTGGTACCTGGTTTGCTTCAGGACATGGTCGAGCAGTTTCAAGGCCGAAGAGATTACAAGAGAGTTGCAATGGGAGAGAGATTCCCTGAGGTTGGTCCGGAGGGAGGAGGGTAACTTCTTCAGGTTAGGCATCCCTGGAAGAGGCTTCGCAGTGAGGTTAAAATAGTATCAGAGATAATGGGAACTGCAGATGCTGGAGATTCCAAGATAATAAAATGTGAGGCTGGATGAACACAGCAGGCCAAGCAGCATCTCAGGAACACAAAAGCTGACGTTTCGGGCCTAGACCCTTCATCAGAGAGGGGGATGGGGGGAGGGAACTGGAATAAATAGGGAGAGAGGGGGAGGCGGACCGAAGATGGAGAGTAAAGAAGATAGGTGGAGAGGGTGTACGTGGGGAGGTAGGGAGGGGATAGGTCAGTCCAGGGAAGACGGACAGGTCAAGGAGGTGGGATGAGGTTAGTAGGTAGCTGGGGGTGCAGCTTGGGGTGGGAGGAAGGGATGGGTGAGAGGAAGAACCGGTTAGGGAGGCAGAGACAGGTTGGACTGGTTTTGGGATGCAGTGGGTGGGGGGGAAGAGCTGGGCTGGTTGTGTGGTGCAGTGGGGGGAGGGGATGAACTGGGCTGGTTGAGGGATGCAGTGGGGGAAGGGGAGATTTTGAAACTGGTGAAGTCCACATTGATACCATATGGCTGCAGGGTTCCCAGGCGGAATATGAGTTGCTGTTCCTGCAACCTTCGGGTGGCATCATTGTGGCAGTGCAGGAGGCCCATGATGGACATGTCATCAAGAGAATGGGAGGGGGAGTGGAAATGGTTTGCGACTGGGAGGTGCAGTTGTTTGTTGCGAACTGAGCGGAGGTGACGTCACATCGGCCTCCGCCGGCCACAGAACTTCCGGAACCGCTGCTGCAGTCACCACCTCCACGTCCAGGTACTACAGCCCACACACCACCCTCACCTCAGCTGCTGCCGCCCACCCCGATCCTCCCACCGCCGACGGAACCCCGCCCACGGTCGACGCCGACGGAACCCCGCCCACGGCCGACGGAACCCCGCCCACGGCCGACGACATCATCGCTCCGCCCACAACCTCCACAGCCTGTAACCCCAGGGGAGACAGCCACCCTGAGCCCTGCCGAATCTTCACCATCCCCCCAGACCTCCCACTGACTGAGGACGAACGGTCAGTCCTGAGCAAGGGGCTCACCTTTGTCCCCCTACAACCACACATCAACGAATACCAGTCACGGTCGGACATAGAGCAGTTTTTCCGCCGTCTTCGCCTGCATGCCTACTTCTTAAACCGGGAACCCAACCCTCCTTCCACTGACCCCTTCACCCGCTTCCAACACAAGTCCTCCTCCTGGACACCACCCCCAGGCCTCCTACCCTCCCTCGACCTCTTCATCTCCAACTGCCGTCGAGACATTAACCGCCTCAACCTCTCCACCCCTCTCACCCACTCCAACCTCTCCCCCGCAGAACGGGCAGCCCTCCGCTCCCTCCGCTCCAACCCCAACCTCACCATCAAACCCGCAGACAAGGGTGGCGCAGTGGTAGTATGGCGTACTGACCTCTACATCGCCGAGGCCAGACGCCAACTCTCCGACACCACCTCCTACCGCCTCCTCGATCATGACCCCACACCCGAGCACCAAACCATCATCTCCAACACCATTCATGACCTCATCACCTCAGGGGACCTCCCACCCACAGCCTCCAACCTCATTGTTCCCCAACCCCGCACGGCCCGTTTCTATCTCCTTCCCAAAATCCACAAACCTGCCTGCCCTGGTCGACCCATCGTCTCAGCCTGCTCCTGCCCCACCGAACTCATCTCCACCTATCTGGACTCAATTTTCTCCCCTTTGGTCCAGGAACTCCCCACCTATGTCCGTGACACCACCCACGCCCTCCACCTCCTCCAGGACTTCCAATTCCCTGGCCCCCAACACCTCATATTCACCATGGACGTCCAGTCCCTGTACACCTGCATTCCGCATGGAGATGGCCTCAAGGCCCTCCGCTTCTTCCTGTCCCGCAGGCCCGACCAGGCCCCCTCCACCGACACTCTCATCCGCCTAGCGGAACTCGTCCTCACACTCAACAACTTCTCTTTTGACTCCTCCCACTTCCTACAGACTAAGGGGGTGGCCATGGGCACCCGCATGGGCCCCAGCTATGCCTGCCTCTTTGTAGGTTACGTGGAACAGTCCATCTTCCGCACCTACACAGGCCCCAAACCCCACCTCTTCCTCCGGTACATTGATGACTGTATCGGCGCCGCCGCTTGCTCCCCAGAGGAGCTCGAACAGTTCATCCACTTCACCAACACCTTCCACCCCAACCTTCAGTTCACCTGGGCCATCTCCAGCACATCCCTCACCTTCCTGGACCTCTCAGTCTCCATCTCAGGCAACCAGCTTGTAACTGATGTCCATTACAAGCCCACCGACTCCCACAGCTACCTAGAATACACCTCCTCCCACCCACCCTCCTGCAAAAATTCCATCCCCTATTCCCAATTCCTCCGCCTCCGCCGCATCTGCTCCCACGATAAGACATTCCACTCCCGCACATCCCAGATGTCCAAGTTCTTTAAGGACCGCAACTTCCCCCCCACGGTGATTGAGAACGCCCTTGACCGCGTCTCCCGCATTTCCCGCGACACATCCCTCACACCCCGCCCCCGCCACAACCGCCCCAAGAGGATCCCCCTCGTTCTCACACACCACCCTACCAACCTCCGGATACAACGCATTATCCTCCGACACTTCCGCCATTTACAATCCGACCCCACCACCCAAGACATTTTTCCATCCCCACCCCTGTCTGCTTTCCGGAGAGACCACTCTCTCCGTGACTCCCTTGTTCGCTCCACACTGCCCTCCAACCCCACCACACCCGGCACCTTCCCCTGCAACCGCAGGAAATGCTACACTTGTCCCCACACCTCCTCCCTCACCCCCATCCCAGGCCCCAAGATGACATTCCACATTAAGCAGAGGTTCACCTGCACATCTGCCAATGTGGTATACTGCATCCACTGTACCCGGTGCGGCTTTCTCTACATTGGGGAAACCAAGCGGAGGCTTGGGGACCGCTTTGCAGAACACCTCCGCTCAGTTCGCAACAAACAACTGCACCTCCCAGTCGCAAACCATTTCCACTCCCCCTCCCATTCTCTTGATGACATGTCCATCATGGGCCTCCTGCACTGCCACAATGATGCCACCCGAAGGTTGCAGGAACAGCAACTCATATTCCGCCTGGGAACCCTGCAGCCATATGGTATCAATGTGGACTTCACCAGTTTCAAAATCTCCCCTTCCCCCACTGCATCCCTCAACCAGCCCAGTTCATCCCCTCCCCCCACTGCACCACACAACCAGCCCAGCTCTTCCCCCCCACCCACTGCATCCCAAAACCAGTCCAACCTGTCTCTGCCTCCCTAACCGGTTCTTCCTCTCACCCATCCCTTCCTCCCACCCCAAGCCGCACCCCCAGCTACCTACTAACCTCATCCCACCTCCTTGACCTGTCCGTCTTCCCTGGACTGACCTATCCCCTCCCTACCTCCCCACCTACACCCTCTCCACCTATCTTCTTTACTCTCCATCTTCGGTCCGCCTCCCCCTCTCTCCCTATTTATTCCAGTTCCCTCCCCCCATCCCCCTCTCTGATGAAGGGTCTAGGCCCGAAACGTCAGCTTTTGTGCTCCTGAGATGCTGCTTGGCCTGCTGTGTTCATCCAGCCTCACATTTTATTATCTTGGAATCTCCAGCATCTGCAGTTCCCATTATCTCTAGTATTATTGCTGGACTGTTAACCCAGAGACCCTGGTAACATTCTGAGGCCCTGGGTTCAAATCCTGACATTGCAAATGGTGGAATTTGAATTCACTAAATATCTGGAATTAGGAATCTAAAGATGACATGAATGCACTGCTGGTTGTTAGAAAAACCCATCTGATTTACTAATGTCCTTTAGGGAAGAAAACTGCCATCCTCACCTGGTCTGACCTATATGTGACTGTTAACTGCCCTCTGGCAGAATAAAACAAAATGAAAACAATTTTTTTTACGATTAAAGAACATTATGGATCTTCAATAATTACTTGAGAGGGAAATCCAAGTCAAAATTATTTAGCAAAACTTAAAGTGAAGTCTTTCAGATAGCTATTATGCTAGGATGAACAATAGTTTTGTAATTATCAAGCCAGAAGAAGCATTTAACAAAATCAAGTAACTCCTGATCTTATCAGAACACCGTGATCTGCATCTACCATCCATAGTAAAAGCCAACAGATCTTCAAAAAGATTGGGGTGGGCATGGGTGATGGGGCGGGGTGGTGGTGGTGGTGGGGTGTGCTTAAGGTTTGGGGGCAGGACTCTTACGTGAAGAAAAATGGAGAGTGTACACCACTGTACCATACTTTTGGATCAATCAATTTAACAACAATATACGCATGGAAAAACAATTAGGTTAGGTACTGACCTTCCAATTTAAGAGAAGAACAAACTTTAAACCATTGCTTTCTCTTCAGAATAAAAATGCTAACTAGGATACTGCCCAGGGTTCAATGTTTCAGAATGAAGTTGGTGAGGTATGACTCATCTACTGAATATATGCTGGATGAACATGAAATGACAACTGATGCTTTGTCGTGGATAGCAATAAGTGAAGCAGAGAAAGTAAATTCAGGCTTCATGGAAGAGGTCAAAACTTAGACATCAGAAGTGAACAGGCATAAAAAAAACAGCAAACAGATTGGAAATGTGAATAAATACATTTTACCACAAGCTTAGATGTGAAATCAATAAAATGCAGAGAAAGAATAGCCATAGAAATACACAACAACTGAGACCACGTTGGATTGAAATCAACCGAACGGTAATGAGGTGAAATAGTAACGTATTGGTATTATTGTGTAAGAAACCAACAGAACAATGGAACTATTTCTCGAACGAAGAAGAGTAAGAGACCTCTGCAATGAAGGAAGGGAAGAGAGCACAGCATCGCAAGTCTCAGAATGAGACTAAACCTGATCAAGGAGATTGGTAAATGCACCATGAAGGCTAACCCTGTGAATTATGAGACTTGGTGGTGGAGGGGGAGTGTAGGAAGAACTTATTCATAAGGAAGTTAAAATCTTGAAATAGGGATATCGAGTAATGAGAGATCAGCAGAAGGTGTAATGATGATGATGTATAATAATTTCATGATATTATTCTTATATACACAGAACTGCAGTCTTGAGAGATTGTATGTATATGTACTAAAGTCATAAATAATGAGCTCTTACAGAAATACAGAAGGTCCCATGGACTCAAGAGGCAGTGATTTGGAGACTATTTAGAGTTAGACCCATACACACACTAAAATAATTGGCATCTGATCAAATATTGTTTCTCGCTCTTATATGGCTGTATTGGCAGAATCATCTTCTCCAGCAAAGACACATGCAAAGTTTAATTTAGCACCTTAATCATGGCTTCTGCCTTCACAAGAATGGTCCTAAGTGAGCCCACCTTTCTTTTACTGCCCTGTTGCTATTTAATTGCAATTTGTTCTCTTTTGGACAAACAGTTCTTCTGGTA